>NC_135836.1:5592980-6792980 GCF_029677425.1 Wolffia australiana | reverse complement strand
TGTCCCATACATTTGCGTATATCCCTTAGCCAACTAGTCATGCTTTGTATCATTTTATGTCTCCATCTGACTTATACTTGATAGTGAATACCCATCTGTAGCCCACTACCTTATTTCCTGGTGGGAGTTGAACTAATGTCCAAGTATGGTTATGTTGGAGTGGCACCATCTCATCCTCCATAGCCTGCTTCTAGTTTGGATCCACTAAAGCTTCAAAGATGGTTGGTGGAAGCCGAATTGAACCCACTTTGGATATGAACAGTTCATAAGGAACTGAGAGACTAGCTGAACTAGCATATTTTTTGAATAGGATATTGTCCCATATTAACAGATCGAACAATACTAGTGAGAAGGGTATACAACTCCTCACTGGCTGTTTGTTTTGTTTTAGTGTAAAATTGGCTGAAATCTTTGATAGAAGGGACTAGTAAGATGATATCTTCATGTTGAGGTGATTTTCAATTATATGTCCTTGCGGACCGTGTTGCCCTCGTGTTTCCTTGGGAGTCTCTTGGAGAACTGGTCGGCAAGGCTCTCAAGCTGCATGACTTCTTGGTGCTCTTCCACTGAGTATAGTTCCCCTGATACTGGATATTAACAGATGGATAGTAGGGAGTATCCTCATCAAATGTGATATCCTTGGTGACATAATAACATTTTCTGTTAGGATCATAGTTGTGGTGTCCTTTCAAAGTTATTGAGTACCCGCCATAAAGATACCTTTATGAGAAGATGATGCATGAATATACGCAGTACACCCAAATACCTTTAGTGAAAGAGTAGGCCTCCAATGACATAAGGACAAATGCGATTTCATCTCTTATATGTGACTTTTCCGTCCTATATTGCAGGTAGACCACTCATTTATCAAATGAGTACCAGTAAGGAGTGTGTCTCAGTGGAGGTTAGTTCAGACTTTACTCTAGAAAAGTAGTGCTCGAGTAACTTCTAACAAGTGATGGTTCTTCTGTTCAACCACACCGCTCTGCAAGGGGTATTGACACAAAACGTTTGATGGATTGTGCCTCGTGGTGAAAAAAATGCTGTATTGTGCTGTTGATGAATTCTTTTGTATTATCAAAGTTTTAAATACGTGTATTAAGTTCAAGGGATATCATCTTTAAAAATTTAATAATAAATGAATTTATTATTAACGTATCTGTCATTGGTACACCCAAGTTATCTGGGTGCACTCATAAATGAATGTGATAGACTATCCAGTTATCTAAGATGGACCCCAAATATCAAGATGGATGATGCCAAAAAATGAAGTTTTTCTTGAGATATGCAAGTATAGATAGAAAAAATATGTTGACCAATCATTGAAAAGTTTCACGAACATGGTCCACATCTTTACAGACATAAAAAAGGAAACATATAAGAGTTTTAAAATCCAAATGCCCTAGTTTTTCTGAAGAATAATATCATGATGTGAATCCATCACAGTGGGTTGAAAGGCACTTGGGGAGGATAAGGAGACAACCTCCCTTCCGCGGTTCATTGAGTGTGCCACCAGGTAGTTAATTCCATGCTTCTCTTGAACAAGAAGTCTAATCTTCCACCCCATCACTTTGTTTGTAAGAATACAACCATTTTCAGGGAATCATAGATGAATGTAGTAGATGTTGGATTCTAGAGGCCTTGACTTGCATGAACAGAACAAAAACGATGTGTAGCGGAAGTCTTTTGCGAATCGAACGACATCAACGAAAACATTAAACGAAGTACCTTTTCACGGATCGCTTCCGTGATTTCTTCGATCCCGGAGCGAGACGAGTCGAGCTGCTCAAGTGTGCGGCCTCTAGACGTATCCACGCGGTCCTCGGTGCGTCAGATCTCCTCCTCGTTGACGAGCCCTGTTCTTTCTCCGTTGGCATTGTTACGTCGTCCCGATCACATCAGGGATGGAGAGGGGGTGTGGGGAGAGTGGAGAAGAAGGGGAAAGGCCCCTGAACAATTCTGGCTTGGGTGAATTTCGTTCAGGGCCTTCCCCTATTTATACTAAGTGGGTATTTTTCATAAAAACCCCCAAAACTTAAGTATATCTTCAAACGTTCAAAAGACCATTTGCGTGTGACCCTCTAGGCCCATGTATCAGTCTAGTTAATAACTCCAATGGCCCAATAACCTTTAGTGGCCTTCCAAATTAATTAACTATATCATCATATAGATTAATTAATGTCGGACCGATTTAACCCAATCGATAGGTCGAGACTCCGACACGTGGGGTGCCAAGCTACACCTCGTGTCCTAGAAGATACAAAAGAGTGTGTATCGAATCAGTCATGGAACCTGTTCATCATCGCTTACCGTATGTATAATCCCTCATCCACTTGACGCTCCGTGGACGACTTAGGGTATGGTCAACTGTCAAACCCTAATCGGTTATCGGAGTTAGTACTGATGCATTCGGAAATCATCGGATAACTCTTCTCCAATATTTCACTGCCTTGGCCAAGGACTTCATCCCATCATCTTCCTTGAGCTGTCACCTCTTATACCGAGGGTGGCATTCCTATATTGACCACTCAATCGCGTTTGTGTACTTCTTGATGCACCCAAACTAAGACCGTTTAGAATCCCATGATTAGAGACTCGTTGGCCATAGCCAAAGTGCAACCGTCCGTCCACAAGACGTCTTTGGTGTCTCTGGTCTAAGGACCACTTACACAACCGTGACATGAATCAACCTGATTGACAGTTCGGTATAATACCATTTAGGGATTCGTACGGATCAATTCAGTGAACTCTTTCTACTAAAGAGCACCCACTATCTATCCTTAGTGTCGCCACACTAATGGCTACGGGACTTGCCATACTCATCATATGAGTGAGGCTAGATAGTGCTATTCTATCCGGATACTTTGATGTCCTTCTCGCGTATCCTTCGAATAGGAATGTTTAGAACACATGCTTAAAGACTAGTGATCTCCGTATTACGATCTCATCATAATTCACTACGTCTGATCATGTATTCATGGACTTCATTATACGCATCACACGTGCACTATAATGAATATGTTCTATTAATGAACATGGAACGAGATGTGGAATGTGTGATTGGCTTGCCGGCCACATATATTTCCATCAGTAGACTCGAATAAGAAACTAACAGATATAATATTGGGGGATAGATATGGCACATGAAATACGAGCTCAAACTTTTTCAATGCTAGGAATTCTTATAACCCCATAGCTAAAAACAGGAATTAACTAGCCATCAGCTGTGAGAAGCTTCTTATCTACATAGTAATTTTATATATTGAACATAAAAAATCTTATTTGGTGTCATATGATCAATTACCCCCAAGAAAGGAGTCATATTTCCATTGTGAATGCTTGTATAAAGATATACCAGTATATGCGGAGCAGTTAGTACCTGATGTGTTGACGGGTGATAACTACTAAAGGATACAATGAGCTACTGGGTAATAGCCAATGCATCTGCTCCAATTCCTGTCATAGTTCTTCCAATCTAGAATGAGTTTAGGGTTCAAATTTGTAACGAATCTTCCTTCTACCTGATCTTTCCATCTATATGGTTGGATCTTTACCTCATTTTTTGTGAAAAGTATCTTTAAGCTCATTTCCTTTTAGAGAGGCTGATTGAAAGACAGTGAAGTTTTTAATGTCCATCAAGAGTGTTCTTGATGGCTAGAGTGGTTGGGGAGGATTAATAGAGAAATGGAGAGGCTGACTTGCATCAGAATAGTGCCTTTATCACTATGGAACATAGGGATCTAAGGTTAGTCTCTTGCCTTACATTGGTTTATCTCCTTCACATCCCTTTAGTTAGATCTACATCCTTATTTTCATCATCTCGTTCTCATCGCTAGCTTCCATCATCTCACCCTACCGCAGTCATCTCCGATCTCGATCTCGATCTTGTCACCTTCCTCTTATGTAAAAACCCTAAATCATGTAGTCCACCATCCTCTTCTCCAGCTCACAACCATCTATCCACTCTTCCATTAGATCCATTCGTTAGATCATTATCATTTATTCTTCCACCATTCTATTTCATCATCATCCATCCACATCCATTCACCTATTTCATCATCCTATCTTCTTATTCATCTTCTACATCCATCATCACTATACACCTTCATCTATCGCACTCTCTAATTTCCATTTAATCTATCCACATCCTCCTACCTATTCCTCATACTATCATTAGTTGCATCCTTATAAAATAACTATTATCACCCTCTCACTGCCTCATATTCATCACATAAAGATCTTCTAGTTTATTTGTATCTTCTCTCATACCTCTTGAATCATTATGTTAAGAGTATTTAAACTTAAATATCCATTCAATGTGGAGACGACCTTGCTTATCATTAACTAGTCAAATTATTTTGAGTAAAGGTTTATAAATTATTATTGATTAGCTCAAATATCAATGACAAAGTAACTCTGTACTTTTGTGTTCATCAACGCATCAATGGTTTCCAAAAGTTCGGGCACATTTTTTGCATAAGTTTAGAGCTAAGATAACATATACGGGATACAACTTTGACATATTAGGCATTACTCATTAGCAGCTTAGCGCAAACGCCATATGAAAAATAGTGGAGAGATAAGTACACTAGAAAACAGATTTTAGTCAAACAAGTCATGAGAAACCTTTGAAACTTCAATCAAACATGATGAAGAAAATAAAAATATAGCCTCTTTTATTAGGATTTCATGCAAAAAATTTAACACACACTCCCTACCAAGTGTCATAGCCACAAGATTTGGTTGTACAATTGGACGTGGTGTGCAAATATAACATGATAAGTTCACCCCCTCAAGCTGATATACATGCAGTGAAGAAGAATAATCATCCACCAGGGCTTTGTAATCACCTAGTCATTGTAGTGCACATGTGATGCTTATAATGAAGTCCATGAATACATGATTGGACTTAATATAATGTGATCGTTATACAGAGATCATTAGTCTTCAGGCATGTGTTCCAAATATTCTTATTCAAAGCATACTGGAGAATGACATTGAAGTATACAGATATAATAGTACTATCTAGCTTCACTCATATGATGTGTATGGCCATTCCCGTAACCATTAGTGTGGACACACTTATGATAGATAGTGGTTGCTCTTTAGTGGAAAGAGTTCATTGAATTTATCCGTACGATTCCTTGAATGGTATGACACCAAAATGTCTGTTAGGTTGATTCACGGCACAGTCCTTAGACCTGAGACACCAAAGATGCCTTGTGGACGGAAAGTTGAACTTTGACTATGACATATGTGTCCCTAATCATCGGTTTCTAAATAGTCTTACTTCAGGTTTATTAAGAATTTCACAAAGATGATTGAGTTGTCGAGATGGGATCGTCCACGCTCAGTACAAGAGGTGATAGCGCAAGGAAGACAATGCAATGAAGTCCTTGGGCGAGGTAGTGAAATATTAGAGAAGAGTTCTATGATGATTTTGGAATGCATCAGTACTGACTCGGATGACCGATTAGGGTTTGACAATTGACCATACCCTAAGTCATCTAAGGAGCTTCAAGTGGATGAGGAACTATACATATACGGTAACCGATGACGAACAGGTTCCATCAAGTGAGGCGATACACACTCCTTTGTATCTTCTAGAACACGAGGTGTAGCTTGGCACCCCATGTGTTAGACACTCAACCTATCGATTGGGTTAAATTGATTCGATATTAATTAATCTATATGATGATAGATTTAATTAATTTAGAAGGCCAATAAAGGTTATTGGGCCACTAGAGTCGTTAACTAGACTGATACATGGGCCTATTGGGTCACACGCAAATGGTCTTTTGGACGTCAGAAGATATACTTAAGTTTTTGGGGGTTTTATTGAAAAATACCCACTTAGTATAACTAGGGAAGGCCTGAAAGAAATTTCACCCAGGCCAGAACTGTTCAAGGGCCTTTCCCTTCTTCTCCCTTCTCCCACAACCCCTCTCCATTCCCGATGCAATCGGCATGATGTAACGACGGCAGAGAAAGAACGGGGTTTGTCAATGAGAAAGAGGAGATTTGATGTGCTGAGGATCGCGTGGATATGTCTAGAGGCTGCACACTTGAGCTGCTCGACATGTCTCACTCTCGGATCCAAGAAATCATGTATGCGATCCGTGCAACGGTACTTCATTTCAATGATTTTATCGGTGTCGTTCGATTCCGTTCAAGTCGTCTGCTGCGGAATGTTTTGATTTGTTCATCCATGTCAATGTCTATAGAACCTAACAATATTTGTTTCTTATACTGGATTTATGCTCCCAATTTGTTATTGGAGCCCTAGTGCATCATATTTCTTTGATCCATTCGTGTTCTTAAAGAGTGTGCGAGAGAGAGTTCAAGGGTGATCAATATTACTGGCGAAAGAGCACCCCTTGGCCCTTAGGGGAGGTGACAACAAGATTTGTGTGATCTTTTGAATGTTATATTTGTATTTTCTCACCATTTTGTCTAGGGAAACATTATAGTGGATAGCCTAGACTACAAGCTTTCCAACGCATCAAGCGACACTCAAAATTCCTCATGTAGAAAATTTTAAAATAATTTCTATTCACTACCAATTCTTTGCCTGACAACGCTCCGTTGCTTGCATATTGCATGCCAACCTGCGTAGCTTCCTATAGTTTTTTCCATTGGAAGAGAGGCCAAAGGTTCTCTTTAAACTTGAAATTTATTTCTTGCCCTAAAAAATCCCAAAATATTCCTAAAGATCACATTAGATTATTAATAGTTAACTAAAATAGTTTAAATGAAATAAATATTGATTTTAAATAAATAAAGTAATATTTGCTTCATTTATTTAAAATAGTTTTGACTAGTTTTCTTTCATTTTATTGATTTAGTTCTTTATAAAATAGTTAAAAATCTAGAAAACATAAAATCATCCATAAACTCTATTTGAAAAATTATTTGATTCGTAAATTGCTTGCTCATTATCTTTTTCTCTTGGGTTCGACCTTAACTTATCCTGTACTACGTAAATTTTATAAGTATTGTTGCATAAACAGAGCCTTAAAATGACTCCTTTAACTCAAATACTGGTTTATTAGAGACGTAGGTAGATATTGTAGACAGAATTGGAATTCTTCTCTCAGGCAATACCAATCAACGATAATCTTAGTGATGCAGAATAGACACTTATTAGAAACACTTATCAGGAAGCAGAGGGCCAAATAAGCAGGGCAAGAGAGATGTCAAGAGAAGGATGAAGAAAGAAGAAAGGAAGAAAGACATGTTTACGTTTCTGAAGGAGAAACTTCAGGCCCCAAAAGGGAAAAGCATCTCTATTTAACATACACTATTGGGTCCTTTAGGACCTGTGATGGGGGGGACTACCTAGATTTGAAGACCCTTTCTCGACCATTTTATTGAGTGAGGGCTGGCGCGTGCCATCCGGCCTTCAAAGCACTCAACTTAGTCAACGGGCCTGGAAGGTTTCACTTTATTTTCCGCTCATCTTTCTTTATTTGTAGCCCTTGTATGTGTGGCCGTGTATGTGGTTGTGTGTGTTTCTTCGCATGTGTCCGGGCCGCTGTATGGACCTACATGTTTGTGCATGTGTGAGCCCGTGTATGGGCTTGTTTGTGGGTCTCTCTCCTATTAGGGGCCCATAGGACCCTTTATTTGTGCCTTCTTCCCTTAATTTCTAAGGGGGAAGACCCATATTTACCCCTTACTAGAGGGGGGGTACCCATCGGGAGAGAGAAGAAGAATTATGCGAAAATCTGACCATTTGCCTTATTTCCTTGAAGTTTTAGGCGATTATTTAGTTATTTTTTGATTTTACACATATTTACCAAAATACCACTACAAAATTGAAATCTGAAAACTCTAGCTTTCAGTTGCTGAAAACCGCCGCCTCCTTCACCAAAGCTCTGGCCGCCGTCGCCCGCTGGTGCCCACACCTGCGTCGCGGGGGCTGCCAATGCCGCCCTGCAGTCGCCTACGTCATCGCGCCCTGCCGCTGCCGCACCCAGCCGCTACCGTTCTGCCATGCTGCCATGCCCTACCCTCGCCCACTGCCATGCTGACAATAGGGTGTGAAAATACCCTATTGTCGTGCCATTTCCGTGCCCGATGCTGCGGCCATTGTCATTCCCATTGCTGCGCCCGCAATCGTGCCCGCTGCCGCACCTACTCACACCTCTGCAACTACCAGCGCCATCGTCACACCTACGTAGAGCTTGCCTTCAACTTCTGCTGAATCACGCGTCGCTCACACTCCGTCGCAACTGGTACACTCATAATCTCCCTTTCGGCATTATATCATTTCTTTTAGTGCCTAAGAACGTTTTTCCATTGCCGGGGTTATGTTATTGATGGATAGGAGTAACGTATAATGGGATAGGTTTCTATCTGTATGACCTTGGTTGGTGTGTCAAAGGTGCACGCACTAGCGGCAATAGCTGTATTCGCACTGTCGACCCTTGACCTGTCTTTTGGCTCATCGGGAGTGTTATGGCATTCCCAGGTCACACTTATAGTGTAACCAAGTGGTCATTGGTGTCCGTCAACACTGGATTTATACTTCTCATCGATTTCATTGTCGCTTTATAGTTTGCTTTATCACTGACATTATTCATCTCCACTACATAACATGATTGCCCCCACCCTCCTTGTGGTGTAATACAAGCCGTCGATCTCGACGTCCATTGTGTTACATCAATCTGATGTTAGAGTTGTCAATATTATTACATTCAAATATGACGGAACGAGACAATATAAAAAAACATAGCAATCTTCTTGGCTCTTACCAATAATAATAATTGTATGAGGTAACCATTATACCACGATAAAAAACCTAGGGATCATTTTTAAATTCAAAGAAAACAAATTGGAACCTACCTTTTTATGTGCTATTAAGTTGTTAAACATGCAATTATTTCTCGAGTTTTATATATTATTAGGTAAAAAAACTACAAAGGTTACATTATTTTATCATGTAAGACTCATTCAAAAATGATCTACTGATTCACTAAAGAGGAACAATCAGAAAAATATCATGATAAGTATAGACAAGTTTCATAGCAGAATTCTAAGATATCATATGGAATTATATCTCAGACAACACATGCACTAAATTGTATGTGTCTTTAAATTCAAATCTCAAGGAATTAATTGATTGAATTTCAAAAGATACTTGTATTGAAATTTAATACATAGTTTTGTTGTATTAATGTAAATAACAGCCATTTGGAGGGAGTTGGCACTAAGGGCTGAATTGATTAAATTTATTAAATACGAAAGTGCTAAGTGTGTTTGTTTTAGGGGGTCAAAAAGAATCAAACATAAATCTGCAACAAATAAGTTTACAGGTGATTGATAGTTTCCAATTATTACTTAATTTTTTTTCGAATGAGGTTATGCTTTCAACATACTGATGGATGTTCCTTCAACTACGAAATGCAGTTTTCTTATGAGGAGATTTCAAGCAGTAAAGACTCCCTTGAGCAGTTGTTTATTCATCTTACTTTCACCAATCAAAAGGAAGAGTATAGTCCAATAAAACATTCAAATAATTGATGACTTTCTCAAAAAAGTGTAAATTTCCAGTTGTCTAACTACGTATACTATTTTCTACATTCGGATCAGAAGAGCGAAAATTAAGTGCATGAGATGTAAAGTAAGTGATAACAGATTTATACCACTTAATTTACATCATATAAATAGTATATGTGCACGAAAGGATGACCGAACAATGCATGTTATCATTCAACTGCAGCTTAATTCTTGATTATATTGAAATTACTGGAATTAGTCATTATATTTTACCAATCCCACTTGGCTTCATAGTCAACTGGTTAATAAATTATTATATCTTAAGATTTAATGACAACAGTGACTTAGATGCATACTAGAGAAATGAAGAATTGCACGAAGAGAGTAGAAGGCAAGCGTACAGCCACATCGCAAGCACGCACTGCAGGTGCACACATGTGCCACCATTGTGGTCATGGCATTGCAAAGTCTCACACCCTCATGCCCACCTCCACATATAGTATTTTAATTGCAGATGTCATGGATGCACAGTGGTAAAATCGTGTGTCCATACCTTTGTGTAGGGGCACCTGCGTCCTGACGTCTGGACTTAATAAGTCTTGAGGAAACAATTGGACCTGGACCACATGATGATCGTGGTGGGCCTCCATGATTGTCAGGAACCTTCCTGTATAGTAGCATCACCCATTTGCCTTCACATCCAGACATCTGCGGACCACCTGTAAGAGAATGATTGCCCACCACATGGTACAGATTGTATGAGGTGTTAAACATAAAAACTTGGAATGGTTTTCATTGACTAAATAGTATTGGATTCGAATTTTACCAGATAAGATAGTTACTGCTGTACTGGTCTCGTTCCTAAGTGGAAACACAGATTTGGCTGTGAAGTGAATCCATGTTTGCAGCCTCCATCCTTAAAATTCCTCTATTTCCACATATGCTCTATCCTTCATATCTTATTCTTTCATGGTGAATTTCGCCATGAAAGTAATCAAGTGAGAAATCAGAGAGGAAGAGGCGCAGCTTAAGGGACTTTAAAAAGATGATTTCCTTTTTTATCGATCTGGAATGTGCATTAGATGTCTGTATTGGATGAGGATTAATCATATCCGTCAGACCTAGAGATCATTTGAGCTTTTCCTCAATACAAGGAAGTTAAAAAGTAGGCCAGACCACCATAATTCCTTTGAGGACTTGAGATTCATTCCTCTGGGGGACAAAAGTTCATCCAACTGTTTTCTGGGGTAGAAAAGATGTACAGAACTTGAGGAATGTCGTGGATATTACTGGCGGGAACATGGGTTGGTCTGGTGCCACAACGTGTTGTTGGCTTCGCTTCGTCATCTGCCGAAACAACAAAGTTCATTTTAAGTAGTCAGATTAGAAGAACTATAAAAGAAAGAAGCTTCAAACATCTTCTGAATGAGTGTAAAGTAATGGAGAGAGTGAATACCTTATTCGAAAGCAAGTCGCTGGGAGCTGACAAGGGAGGCATACATACCCTTCTTCTCCAACAATTCAGAGTGAGTGCCGAGCTCTGTGATCTTGCCCTCAGCACACAAGGCAATTTGGTCGGCATTTTGCACGGTGCTCAGCCGGTGAGCAATCACTAGTGTCGTCCTCCCCTTCATCAGATGGTCCAGTGCCTCCTGCACCAGCCTCTCACTTACCGTATCCAGAGCACTTGTGGCCTGGACACCAAAGAGAGCACGAATGATAAAGGAGGGAAGAATGAGAGAGGGAAGAAAATAAAAGAGGGAAGAATGAGTGGGAAAGAGGTGAGATGAGAAGAGAGAAGAATGAGAGGTAGGAGAATAAAGAAAATAGGGAGACAGAAAGGATAGATGTGAGAAGAATGAGAGAGAAAGAGGAAATTAGAATGGAAAATAGGAGAAGAATTAAGACAGGGAGAGAGAAAAAGGGCCAAGAAGAGAGAATACTGATTTGATAAGAGAGTATGAAAGAAAAAATGAGAGAGATAATATAAAATAAGAGGAGAGATAAAAAAAGAGAATGCAGATTTGGTAAGAGAGAGGAAGAAAAGAGATGAGAGAAAGGAGAGAAAATAAGAGAAGGAGATGGGAGAAGAAAGAGAAGGAGAGTGAAAAAAAGGAGAGGGAGAACACAAGAGAGAGAGAAAGGCAGAGAACACAAGAGAGAAAGAAAAGAGATAGGTTACAGATATCGACGATAGAAGAGAAATGAATGAGAGACGTAAGTTAGAAAGAGATAAGAGGGGATTGAGCAGAAATAAAATGAAGAGGGAAGAAAAAGAGAGGACAGAGAAGAAAGAAAGAGAGGGGAAAGAGAAGAATGAAATTATACAGGATATAAGCTAGAGAAACATAAATGTAAAATTCAGAGTCCGAAGAAAAAAGTGAAAGCTTTTGGGTGTGGATGATGTTACTTCGTCCAGTATCAAGATCGGAGCGTTCTTCAGAAGGGCTCGGGCTATGGCGATTCTCTGACATATAAGAGTACATCAACTTAAACCCATTCATTAAGGAAGGAGATTAATAGTATACTTTGTTCTTTACCTGCCTCTGTCCCCCACTAAGCAAGCCTCCCCGCTCGCCAACTGGAGTGTCATACCCCTGATAAATAGCAAGCAAAGAGAATTAGATGGAGAAAGAATATAAGATGGGGAATGGTGTGTAGAATATATGATTGGTTGTGAAAGTGACAAATTTAAAAACTAAATGGGATGACAATAAAGACTACATCATTGAATTGTCCATCTTAGAATGTAAACCAATTGATAATAAAGGCGATGGCAGTTCATGGAAACCAGGTGACAATGATCTATCAACTTATGGACGATGGTGATGATGACAGGCCTTGAAAACTGGATGAAGATGTCAAAATGTTCATCATCATTGTCCGTCATCTGTGAAGCTGAAGACAATATGAACCTGAGGAAGAGCAATGATGAACTCGTGCGCATTGGCTGCCTTTGCTGCCTTCACAATATCCTCTTTAGAGACATTATCATCTGGTAGGCCATAAGCGATGTTCTCTCCGACAGAAACAGAGAAGAGGACAGGTTCCTGCAGCAGTTCACAAGAAATCAAGCCAACCTGAGAAAGACAGATAGATACAACAAGAAATCTAGAAGACTTTGAAAGCAATGGAACCATCGCCGATCAAAATTCACCTGGTTGACGATAGATACAACACGAGCCCAATCCCTCTTGTCAAATGTCCGAACATCCTCTCCGGCCACTGTAATCCGGCCTTTTGTTGGCTGTCATAATGAAACAAAAAACTTGTAATCATCTTTCTTTATGTATGTTACCATAACTCTCTCTATCTTTATCTGTAAATATCTCTATCACTAGACATATCTCTCTCTCTTTATATAACTATACATATAGCCATACATATCTCTATATCTCTCTTACTGTGCCCCTCTCTCTAAAACTTAGAGAAGGTAAAGCAAACATAGAGGACCTCATAGAAGCGTGCCAGAAGCTGGACAATAGTGCTCTTTCCAGCTCCACTGGAACCCACAAGCGCAGTGACACAACCACACTTCAAGATCAAATTCAGTCCGTTCAAGATGCCCACATCTTGTCTCATTGGGTATGAGAAATAAACATCTGCAAAAGAAAAAAATAGGTAATATCAGCACAAAGATCAAGCACATTTCTTTATCAGGTAGAATTCAGTGTCTTCATGTCTTCAACGCGCCACATTTCATACATTATTCTATTGGAAAAATTGAAGCCCCTAGAAAAGTGTGGCTAAATGTGTCAATAATAACACTTCAGAAAAAAAATTAAAAATTAATTTTACGGCAGAAAAATAGAATTTTGTTATTTAATGCCAGGACACACTTGTTACCTTCTAAACAGATGTCACCTGACCACGCAAGATTGCATCCATCTCCTGCTGATTTTAGTATTGACGATAAGTTAGCCGTGGCTGTTTGATCATGCCCAGAAGAGTCTTCTTCGAACAAAGCCAGTCGGGCATCATGCTCTCTTGATCCGAATTCTTTTCTCAACCCATAAGCTAGTGAATCATCTATATCTGTGCCGGATAAAATTGAGTTGATCCGCTCAACTGCTGCAGAAGCACCACGGAGGTCACCAAGTGTGTTCACACCGCCTTGAACCTGTTTTTTTTATTAATAACTCATTGAAGAAAATCTACTATTGAGAGAAAAAGTAGTGACAAAGAGAACAGATTAAAAACGTAATAAAAATGATTTTTTTCTGTATTTAGAGAAATTTGATGCTTACAGCAAAAGTCAAGGTAAATGTGTAGCCGATGAAGGAGGCCATTGCTCCCACTGACAACTCCCCCTGACAAGATAAAAATGGCTCTCTTCAATGAGCAGGAGAAAGAATGGTGCTATCTACACCTTCCCCTTTCAACGTTTATTTGTTTTCTTTGGGTAGTTAACCAATTTTACGCATACAACATGCAATATTTCTGAAAAGATAAAATTTCAGAAATCCAGTTGATAATTCAAGAAAGGAAATTTTAGTTGATAATAAATTGTAGGTCTTTTAATCTTTCAACTTTCAGAGAAATAATTAAAATAATAACAGACAAAATTAATGGGATTAAATTATGTTAGAAACCAGAAATCTCAGTTCTTTTTTGCCGTCGTCCTTATCCTATTTGGCTTTACATCACACATAACGTCTTGTTTATCTGATCACTATGTACCATATAACTTTGATAGAAATCCAAGGATCCCAAGCTGAAATGCACAGAAGGGGTGTTTGCTCTTGTTGCCCGATATATCCCACCTTTGTGTGCAGAAGGTCCCGGCACATCCTCAGTCTGTCCCATGTGTGCACAAGGCGAGGAAGATAGTTCACATCTGTTTTCTGAATGTACATTCACCAGGGCATTTTGGAGCTCTCAGAGGCTCATTGCAGTGGATGTGATATCGGATGAGACGTGTCAGTGCTCACGCTAGAGTGGCGTGTACAGGACATTTGGGGTTGGGAAGGCTCCTTTTGGCGATCTGAGTGATATGGTTGCACCATAACGATGTAGTGTTCAAGGGAAGGGCTGTTCCCTGGATGTCGTTATGCATGATATGGAGAATTGTGGTAGCAGGTAATGAAGTACGGAGAGGGGACCAGGCTGGATGGTCATGTATTTAATACAATCATATATAACATTATTTTCGGGTTGATCACCGTTCTCGGGTGATCTTCCTTGATTTCTTCAAAAACAAATATGCCACCTTTGTGATAACACATGCTCCTCATGTGTTACACATAGTTTTTAAACAAATATAGCCATCTAATTATAGTTTTAATGTCAGAATATGTTCATTCTATACTAATGAAGAAGTGTGTGTTTTTTATTGTTTTCCGTTGAATCATCGTTCTCTCGCCACCTTCTTTGATTTCTTCAAAAACAAATATGCCACCTTTGTGATAACACATGCTCCTCATGTGTTACACATAGTTTTTAAACAAATATAGCCATCTAATTATAGTTTTAATGTCAGAATATGTTCATTCTATACTAATGAAGAAGTGTGTGTTTTTTATTGTTCTACTTTGCATCTTCTTTTTCTCTCCTCTCTCTTAGATTTCTTCAAAAACAAATATGCCACCTTTGTGATAACACATGCTCCTCATGTGTTACACATAGTTTTTAAACAAATATAGCCATCTAATTATAGTTTTAATGTCAGAATATGTTCATTCTATACTAATGAAGAAGTGTGTGTTTTTTATTGTTCTACTTTGCATCTCCTTTTTCTCTCCTCTCTCTTATCTCGTGACATGGTATCAGAGAGGTGAATGTTCCTGCGAACATGATGCGGACTGTTTAGCTATGCTGCGTACTTTGACCTGCCCTAATAACAATGCCGACACTAATTGCGCGCAAATATGTCCTACTTCTTGGCTTTGCCTGTTTCCCTAGTCTTTCCTTATGATGACAACAATACTCATTGCCTGAGCATGAAGTCCTATTCCTTGATGGCTTGAAATTAACATCTCTGTGTGACCTGCCACAACAGAGATCTGTTTTTTGGGTGACGTATAATCATCCCAGACAACAATCGCCATTCTAGCTACTCCTCTGTCTCGGTGGCCCAGGTGTGATACTTCATTTTACCCTCCATACATACAACATGTTCTATCTTCATCAACTTCTGCACCTGGGGGCTGGATTCTTGGCTCGTGATTGATTATTCTTCAACTTCAACGCTTTCTCATTTTTTTAATTATGTGGTTCAACAAATGGCCAATAAAGAAGCAGCCCTAGCTTACTTAGGGGGAAAATGGTATACCCGTTTTCCCCAAGTGGCTCCTAGAAATCTATTTATGGGGCATAACCACTAACAATGGAGCAAATATATCCATTTTACTCACCGACCTAGAGGTCAGGCCTATCAGTTGACAGAGATCCCCCTACTCCCACAGCTAAGAACTATATCAAGTGCTGATGTGAAGTGGATTTGCATTCACCTTGCTATTGGATTCCATGACATCCAAAATGAGTCAGTCATAAATGGATTATAATCATGCTAAAGAAATCTAGGATGCCATCCAAAAATGATAGTCTAACCGAGATGATAAATCAACCTTATCTGATTTTCAAGATTGATCAATGATTATTTACTTACCCATGTCTTACATGTTCGTAAATTATCTGTGAGCTTGGTCTCTGTCCAATGATAAGCTCGGCTTTCCTCCTGTAACCTAATCTTTGATGGGGGACACAGGAGATACCTAGTGATGGAACATCGTATAATGAACCACAGACAGTCATCTTGGAGTTCAGAGGGATTCCGGTGGGATCCTGCATACGTGTTGTACTAGCAGCTCTAGTTAGGCCTTTCGGCTGACAATGCCATATTATGTTGATGGGGTTGGACTCTGGGGAATTGCATGTCTCAGTACTGGACGTTGAGGTGGCCGGGTTTCTCTCCACCAACCTGGCTCATACAACAACCAGAAGTTACATGTAGAGCAAAGGTGTCAGAGTGTCATCCGCCATCGTCGTTGCCATCTGGGGAAGAGAAATAGAGGCGGAATGGACTGCCACAGGGAAGAGAAAGAGAGAGAGCAACTTAAGTTCTAAAACTTATGGGCTGTCCAACAATGACAGTTATAATAATTTAAAGAGGAATTACTAATAGATACTGTAAAGACAGAACCCTCCCCAGTAGCATCGAGACATGAGTAAGGGTTTAAATGAGAAATAATACTGAACCCTGTTTGACATACCAGTAACAATCAAAGAGAGCCCATTAAAATGAGACAAAATACTTTTGTTTCTATGGCAGTTTAGGGAGATGGAGTCCTTCATGGTCGTTGTGGACTTCCTGAGTAAGTATAGCCATTTTATCAGAATGTTTCATCCTTTCTCCGCATAGGAGGTGGTGCATCGCCATGGTAGTTCTCACACCATTGTATCAGAGTGCGACCGCATCTTCATGGGTTCATTTTGGAAGGAGCTTCTTACGATACACCTGCAGAAATGAGATAGACCCCCGATATGAGGTATCAGTGCCAGCCCAAGAGGATGGGTTGAGCGTGGTTGATTAGCATGGTTAAGTTATAACTGCCTTGATCCTGGCCCCTTGGACAGGCCAACTCTGGTGTTGGGAAGGAGAACCCAATATTAGGGTTTGGTGGGCAAGATGAAAGAGAATCTGGGAGGAGAAAGGAACCAGCGGCAGGAGGAAGTTGAAGGAGGCGGACGCCAGGGGAAACGACCCTCCATTATCGTCTCTCTCTCTCTCTCTCTCCCCTACCAAAGGGGATTCCGCCATTCTGATGGATCCTTGCTTGCTCTGGATTACTGTGAGTCGTGAACTGTCATGATACCTTGGGTTACTTATAAAATAAAGAAGAAAGTATCTGGCCAGAGAGAAAACAACATGGAAGAATCTGCATGTGGCACCCGCACGGGGGTCAAAAGAGTCAACGACCGTAACTGCACAGGGTTGGGAGCAAAGACTTCTTGTTCCTATATAAAGAAGCCCTCCTGGAAGGGAGGGTATCAGTCATTTGGGTGGTCTTGTGAAGCAGGAAGCATTTGAGGAGCGGAGGCAGCATCCGGCTTGGAAGCTCAAAGCAAAGTTACTGGCTCGGGAGATCCCCCCTCTGAGGTCAGTATTGTGGCAACTCACCATGTGCACATTTTCTTTCATTCAAGAATTCATTTCTTGATTTTGTTGGAACCGTATCTCTCTCTCTCTCTCTCTCTCTCTCTCTCTCTCTCTCTCTCTCTCTCTCTCTTCCCACCCCTACCTATGGGGACTGCACTATTCTAAACGGTCCTTGGTTTCTCTGGATTACTGTGAGCTGAGAACCTTACGGTTCGGTATTTTGGAACTGGAAGCAACTCTGAACCTTCCTCTCTTCTGGCTGAGTTGGCCCTATCAAAATGCAAGGCCAAAGATATTGGACTGATGGCCCAAAAAGCCCAGGAATTTTGCGAATAGATAAAGGCTTTAAAAGAGAGATTGCGACTTTATGACAGCAGACATTTTTGGAGATCCTTCTAATTAGTTGATAGGGTACTGCCTCTGACATCCGAGGGGATCTGCAACCAGCTGGATTTTTTGCTTACTGGAGCTCAACCTATTCCTTCCGTAACACATATGTCATGTTACAGGGTACTTCTTGATAATATTATCCAGAATTAAATTAACACCATACTATGAGAATGAAACTAAAAAAGAAATTCTACATAAGATCAATAGATATGGATCCAGATGGAGGCATGTTATCTGTATAACCTTTGAATGTTCCTTCTTCAGAGGATGTACAGGACAAAAACCATTTATCTTCAGCCCTATAGTTTAAATAACAAGGAATAAACTCTAAGTAGCGAGAAAACAACAACCATGAATTACATAAGATAAGTGAATTTAGAGAATTTTATGATATCCCAAATCACTATGCTTGTATGAAATAAATCAAAACAACATCGATTATATGAACAATTTTATAAAATATTATTTTACAAACTGATCACTACTTTGAAAAGTTTTAAGGCAAAATTATCATCATTTTTTGTGTATCATTACATGATCAAATCTTGGAGAGCTAAAACAAGAAGAAATCTTTGCTAAGCTCAGAGAGTAAAATAAAATAATACAAACCGAATTCGGGGGTAAGTGGGAAAGATGAATTGATGTCTTCTAGTCCTAATCTGAACAGATGGCTTTTTTTCTTATGGTCACAACATGTCTTGAAAGTTACAGAATATGACAAGAAAACAACTGAATGACCTCAGGATATAACTCTTACAGCTTTTACTTTGCTACCACCCAGAAAATATACAGCCAACAGAGAAATATAGACAACAACTCTAGTCAATGATTCATTTGCCGACTTCAAAATTCCAAGTTTCCGTCCACTATTCTGGTAAGCGAGCACCTGTGGATAATAATAAAAGCATTGTGATTCTGATATATAAAATAAACAAAAATTAAGAATTTTAAAAATGTATCCATTAAGAACATTCATGAAGTCATTAAAGCGGACACTCTTCAAAAATTATTTGGAGTAGAGGTCCCCCAACCCACATGCATAGATCATTCCAACGTCTCCCTTAGTAGTAAAACATTAACCTATCCACCCGAGTAACTGCGTCAAAAAGCTGCCGGAAAAGTTTAACATCCTCTTATTTTTGTCCAATTTTTATCTGTTTTTACTATCTTCCAGTTAAAGATATATTTCTTTCTCTGATATATTGCTCAGAAAGTCTATTCTTTAAATATTAAGGCTACGTGAAAATGTGGAGAGATTATTTCAGCACATACTTGTATAATTTTTAATTTGAAATTTGAAAAATAGACAGGGTAATTTAAATGGATCACGTTTGAATTACATGACCCTTGCATTTTTTATCATCAGCTTAGATGCTGATTTTGTTTTTTGAAAACGTTTAAGGCGGTCACTCGAATAAATAGGTAACCACCCAAGAAGTACATGTATCAAGCTCTGAGGCTCTATTACAAGTATGCTCAACCTCTTCCCTCCCCATTCTCATCTCGTGTGAGCCATGCCACCATGAGGCCCTCGATCACATAGGCGAGCCCGTCCGTTGAAGCCTTCCTCCGCCTGAAGATCACTTCATTTCTGTGGAGACATATTCCCCGAAGCACAATCAGCGCTCATCCCCCCACTTCTCTTCGTCCAGGACCAATTCTCTGCATGGACACTCAGAAGGCCTCCACTGAGGTTGCATTCACCGCCAACTGTGCTTTGGTGGCCCAAATCATGCGTGCGAAGGGCCACACAAAAAACAGGTGATTACAATCCTCGTCGTCACCTGTGCACAACATACACGCCGTTGATGCATCTGGATACATCCTCTTCCAAAAGATGCGGGTCACCAGTCTCATTTGGTACAAGAGCCACCAAACATCTTTACCTTAAGAGGGACCTTTAGGCGCCTTATGGCTTGGCACCCCTGGATAGTTGCTTGGTCTTCCTCGTTTCCCTGGCGAATCCCTGCGTACGCTTTCCACACTAAAAAGGGAGCACTAGACCAATCCCAGCTGTCTTTTTCTCCAGGTCAAGGGCTGATCTGGTTCAGAGCTTGTTACATGCCAAAAATCGGCTAGTCTTTGGTCTGACAGGGAGCCGTCGACCCTGAGTTCCATGTGCTGTCCCAGCACTCTCCCACAAACGTATCGGATAACTTACTTAGATGGGATGGTCAGAGAACTAAATTTTCCCGGTCTACTACGAAAATATCAGAGAACTACACATCTCCGGTCAATGTAAGGTGTGATGGTCAACCGAATAAGAAGCCTATAAATAAAAGGCTGGAGGAAGAGAAAAGGAGGAGAGTTTCCTTGAAGGTAGTTGCCGCCACAACTGGCTGAAGAGTGGGAGAGTCCTGATCCAGGAGTTTTAACGATCCGGTAACCCTAGTTCGAGCTTCATTTCCATCTTCTTGTTTCTTCCCATTCCGTTCCCACTGCTGTTCTTCTCCACCTCTATTGTGCATCGGATTTGGTATTCTTGGAAGCATTGTTCGTTCACATGACATCTCTACATTGCGATCTATTCTATCAAGAACCGAAGAGGCAAAACAGATGCCCGGTTCAAGATCTCATGAATGCCTACTCAAAGTACCACTAAAAGAGAAAAAAGTTTACATGAAGGATATTTCATACACACCGGTCGGGAGTTAATTTTTCGTTCTTCATGCCTAAAATCTAATTCACCATGGTTTATATTTTACATCTCCCTAAGAGAGTCACATCAACCAACGAATCCATGAGTTTAATCCCTTCATGTCTGGCACAGAATCATAATATCTGGACTTTGAAATGATCCACCATTGCGTTTATCAGCCAACGGCCTAAGGCCCACAAGCCCACTCCAAACATGTAGAGCACCCTCGCAGAAAGGGCAGACAGAAACATATTGTGAGTGCCTTATTCCTCTCTCCCATACCTCGCTTCTTTCTCTCTTCCCTTTCCCAGGCCTAACACTGGGTCCTCCTGCGGGTCTGCCAGATCATCTGTTCTAGCCAACAATATCTTTCCTCATAAGTGGAGTAGAAGCCACTTACCCCTTCCCCCAGTCCCCTCTCTCTCTCTCTCTCTCTCTCTCTCTCTCTCTCTCTATCTATCTATCTATCTATCTATCTGTCTCTCTCTCTCTCTCTCCCTCTTTGGATGCATTGCGCAAAAAAGGATATAAGAAGGGTATATTTACTCCTTTTTGGTAGATAAGGGGCTAGTTCCCTATCACACTTTAAGGATATAAATGAAGAAAATTAATAATAGCATGAGTTGATCATCACATATTGCTCACTTTAGGAGCGAGGGATCACACGAATTTTATGATCGATAAAAGGCAGATTAATTTAAGGATATGATCTAAATCTGGATACCACAGATTTCTTAGAGCGAGACAGGGGAGGCCATAAATTTTAGAAATTTACTCGTGATGTATAAGAAGGTGCAACAAGGCTACCGATATATGGATCATATTTCTAGATAAATAAATTAATCCAGATGTAGAAAATACTTGAGATTACTTATTCAGTAAGACAAGGAACCTTATTACAACCATTTCGGAAAGAGCAAGTAACAAATGAAAGCAATACCAATGTTAGAGCACAACAAAACAAAAAAATATTGAGTTAAGGTCATGAACTTACCAGAGAGCCAAACAAAGACATTTGCTGCTTTTCACCGGCAAAGGACCTAACCTAAGAATAAATGGCTGGAGAGTAAATTAATCTGCCTCTTGAATAGTAAACTAGAATTTTGAGAACAAAATAAAAATAAAACATTACTGACATCAATGGAAGAACTAAAAAAACTCCAGAGAAATGCAGACATAAAATGTCTTATATATTACTGTGACTCACAGTTCGAATGGCAGAAAACGTTTCATTTGCACAATCTGATATCCTTGCCTGAGAAATTCCATGAGATTTAAAGACAGGGATGGTTGAGCGCTTAAAAATAGCTACATAGTAAAAGGGGAGTAGTCAAAAAAAGGAGATGGGATCATAACAATGTGATGAATGTTCAGCAATAAAATAGGAAATTTAATAAATTTTAAAATGAAATTGTTGTTTTCAATGCAAAAGGTTGAGAGGATTAGGTATCACTCACTGAATCGCATGCAACAAGGTAGAGAAAATGACAATTAAAGAGCAATACACAAATGGATTGGCATGAAAGGCTTCAAAAGTAACGGATGCATATCATTTTAACTTACCAACTATCACAGAGACTGAGAGCATAAGTATACCAAGAACTGGAGCCAGCTGGGAGGAAAGAGAAAACAATATGCATATTGTTCCTATTATCTGTAAGGAGATGATGGAATTAAAGGCGCATAAAAACCAGCATAATACTTAATATAACAAGGTGTCCAATAATTTGCATTTGATTGGGAAACAAAATCTATATACATTACAAGGAATCATGGCAAAAGTCCAGGAAAATAGATGACGGGAAGCGATTGGCAATATTGTCTGAACCTTTCAGTGAGCATTCATCCCAGGTAGGCAGCTGGTTTTAAACGCAGTTGCGCCAGGCGAGATCCTAGCATCATGGAAGAGAAAGGGGAATAGGGGCTTTATGTGGAAAGCTGATTTTGCAAAAGCATGACTGCAAAAGCTGATTTTGCAGGGATGTCCCATGGGACCATTACTGTTTGTCCTTTCGGTGGATGCTCCCGCGAATGTTCGATCCATGAATATTCACATGGACTGCTGAGGGTTTTTCATATAGTGAGCTGCCCAACAGGGTTTTGCATGTTAATATTCACATGGATGCTCCAGCTAATGTTCGATCCATGAATATTCACATGGACTGCTGAGGGTTTTTCATATAGTGAGCTGCCCAACAGGCCTTCTGTTACTCCGACATGTAGACAACACCGCATTCTCAATGGAAGGCTCCATGGAGGATGCTAGGAACCTCTCCACACAACTAGACCTATTTGCAGATTTTTCTGGCCCACAGATGAATCAAGTCAAGTCAATGGAATGTAGTTTTACGGGAGCCCATGGGGACCTTATCCATGCAGTACTTGGGACTGCCATTGGCTAGGGAAGTCTTTTGACACTGAATGGTTGTTGGTCACTGAGAAGGTGGGGAGAAGAGGCTAAAAGGATGGCAGAGCATAATGATATTCTGATGATACCTTGGGTTACTTACAAAAGAAAGAAGAAAGTTGGTGGACAGAGAGAATAATGTGGACCACACTTGGGTCCACACATGGGGAGCCAAAGTAGTCAAGGACTGTAACTACCCAGGTTAGGAGCAAGGACTTCTTGCTCCTATATAAGGAAAACCTCCCTAGATGGGAGGGGTATCGGGGATT
The DNA here is from genome assembly GCF_029677425.1 of Wolffia australiana. Taxonomy (NCBI): domain Eukaryota; kingdom Viridiplantae; phylum Streptophyta; class Magnoliopsida; order Alismatales; family Araceae; genus Wolffia; species Wolffia australiana. The sequence continues at coordinate 6,769,677 of NC_135836.1, read as the reverse complement.
TGGGTGATCTTGTGGAGGGGGAGGCATTGCTGAGCGGAGGCTGCATCCGGCTGGAAGATTCAAGACGATGTCTCTATGCCGCGGCGCCACTACCCCCCACCCCCCCTCCACCACCCCCCTCATCTGGAGTAAGTTACTGATTCTCTCATGTGAGAAAACAAGTAACTTAAGATTGACGGGCACAGCCCACACAACTGTACCAGCTGGTATTTAAACCAGCTACTATGAGAAATCCTAAATGTCATTTTTCCATTCATAAACCCTAGCTTCAGGGGAAGGAGACACGAGGAGAGACAGGAGATACTGGTGGGAGAGCTGCTCAAAAAGTGCGAATTTCAACAGTTTAAGGAGTAAAAAGAGGTAGATGAGGACTAATCTGGTCGTTCGTCAATTTCACATTCATATATATTATAAGCTTCGGGTAGATCATTGATCTCAGGTGATCTCTTCTATTTTCTTCAAAAAAGAAACACATTTTTTCAAGTATACTATCAGAATTCAATCATTCAGAAGTGGAATATTAAGGCACCAGGGAATATAAACACTAATAACAAACATAAAAATGAGTTGACAACAAGATTTTTATCTTGAAAAGTTGAAACAAATGGTAACCAGCACAACTGTTACGACTGATAAGAGACTTGCCTCAGAAAGCGCCCTAAGTCCTCTGTCTCTAGAAATATTTTCACTAACAAGGTCTTTCAGAGATCCCAAATCAGATGTAAGCAACCCGGTAAGCTCGCCAACCTTTATTTTGGCAACAACATATATCCATTAGAATTTGGAAATATTCTTTGAATTTTTTTCATACAATGTAACAGCAAAATAAAATGTTTATATCCAGCCATAAAAGACAACATAATTTGGAGCTTAGTGAAACGGCCGCACCAGAATAACCATTGCAAAACTTGGCCATGTGTTCTGAATCCAAAAAGCTAGCTAATTCAACCCTTAAGTTCACAAGGGGCGTGCTTGCGTCCACAAGTAATAGATCACTCTCTCATTAAGAAACAAAACTCAAGGAGAAGCAAAGCTCTAAAGAAAATGAATGTTTTTAGGAGTATGTCATTGCAGGTAAACATCATGCCTTAATACAAATGTCATTGGGGGCAGAATACAAGAAGAGTTTTAAGAAAAAACTAAAAAATTCCATGGCAACCCATATAAATGTCTTACGAAGGAAACAAGTGAAGCACATGTGAAAATATGAAACACATGATTTATGGAATAAAAGTGGGAGAACAAAGGAGGAAATCAATAACGTTGTTGGGGAGCTGGTCCACTAAGGCAGAGGGAGATAAGGCCCCAGATGCAGAGGAGTTGGACACATGATGACTTTTTAATAAGGGTTTCCTTAATTGCAGAAGATAATATTATGGATTATCCGAGAAGGCAATCCTTGTACAGGACAATGGCTGATTATTAATATCTCATATTTTTCCTTCAATTACAATCATTTGGTATCTATGAGGAAAAAAAATGGTTTCTATCTTAAAAATAAGATAAAATAGAATATATCATAGGAAGCTTCAAAGATTCTCATACATATGACAAATATGAGAGCAGACAGTCTGGAATATAAGCGCAGAAGTGGCAGGTAACAGTCTTATCAAATGAGATTGGCAACAAATCGAATAAGCTGATGATGATCAAATTTATAGATGTGTGGACGAGGAACACCAATACTCGTGGAACTTCCGTAGAAGAGCCTGGAACGAGTATGAGGAGGCCTAAAATGAATCTGGGCCTTGATGAACTCTTCAGTGGGTCAGTTGGCCAATCAACCACAACGGGCGGAACTAGAAGTGGAAATGAAGAAACTGAAAGAATATGTTAAAAATCCATATCAAGGAAAGAATCCGGAAGACAAAGAAGATCATGGAGGAAAGAAAAGAGTGCAGAGGCATGTGGGGTCAGCACAAAAGAAGAACTTTGACCTTCTAAAGCAGGCTCTCAGAGGTATGTGGGGGTTCATAGGTATTCTGCCCAGCTTGTTGGTGTTCTCTTTTATTTGTGTTTCTTGCATTTTAGGCAAAATCAGCTGGTTAAAAACGTATACACAGGAGGGAACATGGAGGGAAAGAGAGGGCGAGAGAGACAGAATAGGCCTTCATCTTTTATAAGCAACATAAATTTCTCATCTTCAGGATATCATGTAAAATAAAAAAGGTGAGGACAAAGTGAAGCAATACCAAAACTGTTATTATCAAAACTTAATAAAATAGCTGGCATAAAGACACATTTATCAGTGTCAATGACAATGTCAACAGTGCCTCTCAATATAATACATCAAAAGCATGCTTAATCGATTAATCTGAGTTCTCAGGCAATCAAAACAAAAATGGAACTAACTTTTTCATGCATCAGAATACAAGGTTACCCTAGGGCTCACATTGTTCAATATTGAAATATTTCTTAATAAACAATAACCTCTGACTGCTCGACTATAAGTTGAAATATAAATGCCAATATGATGGAACTTTCAATGGCAGTACCAATGCCTCCCCAATTTTCTAAGCTCTTCTGTTACAGACCTCCCATGATTTTACAAGAAACGGCCAAGAAAGGGATAACAGACAGAGCTGGAATTTGGGCGAGAAATAGACTATATAAATAACTCTCCTCCTCAAGCAGAAGGACTACTTTTCAAGTACTTTCAAGAAGTGGCTGGGCGGGAGATTCTCCAACCAGAAGTGGGGAGGACGGCTGATGCAGCTGATGATCCTCTCCATCGATCTACCTTTTTTCCTTCCTCCGATCTTTCCTCTTCATTCCGTTGACTGACTACGGTCTGCTTGTACCACTGATTGAAGACATTTGGATTTGATCGTTCTATACACCTCCTCGGATTTCTTGTGTGAATTTCCCGGGATCCATATCATCTTCCCATTAAATACTTCTACACCTGGGTGCGGAAAGCTTGAAGAGAAAATAACAAGTGGTAGACACCTCCCTCAGAGCCATCCTGTCTCCTCACACTTAGGGTTTAGAGAACTGAGAGTTTTGTTACATGAGTAATGACTCTTTAAAATACTAGTTTCAAGTAAGCGGGATCCGCCAACTTAAGTGTCCATGAAACAAATAAGCAGGCTACCAATGGATACATCAAAAAAAAAAAAAGTCCACTAACAGAAAGCTTCATCTCATAAAAAAATTATGAAAAAGGTAGAATCAAATGATGACTACTAGAGAACAAAATACTAATTGAGAAATCTCAATATTCAAGCCATTAATTTCTATCAAAGTTAATTTAAAAAGGACAGTGATCGTGTTGTACCTTATGACGATCAAAAAATTCAACCTGAAAAAAAGTGGTGTTTCAGTGAAAATTAAAATGGAAAATCTTTTTTTTTGAAATAAAAAATGGAAAATCTGGGAATAACTCAGCGTATGATAAAACATAGACCTGTGTGTGTTCCATACATGTATGGATGATACTCATTCATGTGTGGCATGTGAGCTAAAGTTTAAAAAGAAAATAGAAGAACCCTCTATCAAAAAAAAAAACATCTTTTGAAGAAAAGAGGAAAGATCACCCCAGATTAGTTACTAACTCGAAGTTAATAGTATATATGAACGTGAAATACATGAAAGACCAGAGTGGTCCTCTTCTCACCCTTCACTCCCTACTGCGCTGATTCCAGGGGTCCAACTGTTTCCACCCTTGGTTGCTCTGTTTTGTTGTCTCCGCCAATGACTTGCACACTATCGACTGCTTGCTAGAAGCCCTAGGTTCTGGGCATGCGGTTTCAAACCCCCCCCCCCCCCCCTGAAAAATCTGGGTGACTATGGTCCATTGATGGGGGTCCTGTTTCCAATGAACATCTGTCGGATTCTAGTTCCACTTTTGCTGGCGGGCACTTCTCCGTTGGCCCCTCCTGACATAGAAAAAACTTACTGATGTTCTACTCATGGAGTGACCCATATAGTCTTCTACTCATGGAGCACATAAAATGCACAGGATCTCACTGATGTTCTTGGCGCTAGCCAGAAGGCCGCACCTTAAGCCTGATCTTAAATGTGCCATCCAGCATTTTAAGCCAAGCTAGATCTGGCTGCAGGAGTCCCCCCATCACTCCCACCTTCAAGATAATCTTATTGGTATTCCCGGTGATTATGCCAATCGATGAAATCTCTGAGTCTCCCAAAAGGCCAAACCAGAGCCTCAATTGTCTGCCATGCACACTAGTCCATTGGAACTCCTCTTACTTCCAGGATGTTTGAGGCTAAATCCCCCCCCCCCAGGACTCATCTGCAGGGAGAACCCCATACCACTGTGCCTCTGCGTGCCCTTTGACTCCTTGTGTCCAACCACAAACAGCTACATATGCTGCCTAGAGGCTCCAATGAATAAGGTGCCAATAACTAGCTGCCACCATTCCAATAAATGTCGGAAATTGATTCCATAGCTCAAGGTAGACCTCCTTTGAGCCCCCAGAACTCCCTGAAAACATCCTATCAAGCACCAACCCATGAGATTGAGACATAGCTCTGCCTCCCCCAAAGTTACAAGGGCCCTACCCGACCCTCAGAACTGTCCCTGCCCAGCAGTCTCCTGCACAGCCCTGTTTCCCGTAAACATTTGGTCTCATTGCTGACACACACATTGCTTGTGTCCCACACCTATGCATCTCCATAAAATTAACGGCTCCCTACAATCCCATGTGTAATGCCCTCACTCGACAGGATTCCAAAGTCATCCAGCCCTCCTCACTATCAGGAGCGTTTCGATGATTCTCCCTCCTCTTCTGTGGCCCCCTCCAGTGGACACTTGTTGAAAATGGCTGATGGGTGCTCCATGCCTAGGCTAGTACACCTGCCATCCACAATGGTTTCTCATTCCTAATAAGTAGAGTTTGATGATCCTTCGCTGGTGGGGTGGTCCATAGGATCATTGCCACTATCACCGCTAGGATATGTATGCTGTATCTCAGAGGAAAAAGTTCAAGACAATGTTTTGGCCGTTTTTCAGGTTTGATAGCTGAATTGGATGTTTTCTGTCACAGTCAAAGGGAATCATTTCACACCATTACTCACCTATTCCAGAAAAAAGACCAAAACGAACAATTCTTAGGATGTGGTGACTGGAATTTAGGTAAAATTATCAAAAAAGTGTCTTAATGAATAATGAAGATAAAATAGTGTTAATGAATTATGTTATAATACAATGTATCCTGGACTAGGCCCACCTGCTATTGTTCTCTCTCATTTCTTCTTATAAACACTGTATCATGTAATCTTTTTTTTATGATGAAGCCGTTGTCTCTTCTCTACTGCATGGCATCAAAGCACAGGTAAGACCCCACATCCACCTAAAGTATGGTGCAACCTGCCAGCACGGCACCCTCCGTCACAGCACGTCGCCTAACACACCATGCCAATACAGGCACGCCAGTACTGCATCATCCCCGTGCAGTCGTACAGAGGCGTAGATCTCTTACCACACTTTCATCACTTCTCTTTTGTTGTTGGAGAATTCTCTTGTACTTATGGATTTAGGCACTTGCCTTGTGGATTCATGAAGATAAGTAGCTGATCCTCTTTCGTTGTTGGAGAATTCTCTTGCGCTTATGGATTTAGGCATTTGCCTTGTGGATTCATGAAGATAAGTAGCTGATTCTGTGGGTTCAAAAAACCACTTCTTCTAGCATAGTCACGCCACATGTCTTCAAGAACAAACTCTGCAATTGTTTCTTTGTTGTGGCTGCATCAAGATGTCTTTTTTTAGTGCCAAAAGCAAATATTTTGCAACTGCACGCGCCAGTCGTGAGCTTCCGTTAGTTAGTCATCATGTCTAAAAGTAGGGTTTATCATCGCCACAGCCTAAGAGTTGGACATATTTAGTTCAACTCTATTTTTCTTGAGCAGACAAAACACTTTCAGGTGGAAGATCCAGAATCATCCCATTACCTTTGGTGCTGTCTCTTTAGGAGAACGATTCACCAATGTGTTCACAAAAAGTGTTTCCCCGAACTTGAGTGGAGTTGTTAGTCACAAGACAGAGGCCTTTGACCTCTATCTACTAATTTGAGGGGGAACGCCAATAATATTGATGTAAATACGCCTAGATCAACTTCTCTACTATTCTCTCATGCCTTCTTCTTAAATACACTTTATCATGTATCCACACTAGTCGATTAAGGATTCCCCTCTACTATTCCCCTCTTTTTATTTAAAAAAAAAAAAAGGATTCCCTCTTTCCCACCAGATACATTAATGAATAAGAGCTGTGGTTTTTTGAAGGGGACTTATTTATTAATCACTTCTGAGTTCATCGGAATCTTAATTCTATAACCCCAGTATTATGTGTAACCTTTCCAAAGAATGGTGAGTTATCAATATTACAATTGATACACTCGAACATCTTGCATTCATGACTATTGACGCCATAAGGGGCGATCCAAAACTTTTGGGAAGCAGCAAATTTTATGCTAAGAACTACCGGATGTGACATGAATGCACTAGATCCCAAACCAACATCTTAATCAGAAAAAAAAACAAGCTCAAGGACCTCAATGTCTATCCAGTTCAAGAAACTCATAACAAAATGCAGGGCTATCTTGCTTCCCCCCCAAAACCAATAAAGGATTATTTCATTCTAAACTTTAATAAAATAAAATGTTCTTATCAAATGTTTGAACTAGCTGATGAGACATCATGGAATATAGAGTCGATGACTAATATTAAGAATCCTTCGAATAAGACTCAATTTAGCTAGAATTTTAACTTTTCTCCGATGTTTATTTCATGGGGTACCTTCTGGATCAGCATCCTTCTGAAGACCTGAGCTCTCAAGCTTGCCATCACATTTTCCCACATGTTTGTCATATTTACAACAAACAAAACTGTGAAAATCGGCTCCAGTAAATAAACCATTGCAATTTTGGAAAGGAGCTCCCACAAAGGATCTGATCTTCTTCCCACAAGAACCTCAAAGAGCTTCCCTGAGACATTTTTATGGACAAATCATAAACCTCTTAACATATATGTTCAGATGGGCATCTGTACATCTCAATGTAAGCAACATGTCTTTATTCGGATTTAGGTTCTCTACTTATAAACAACAAAAAAATTGGATATAAGACGAATCCACAAGGCCACAGAAAAAAAAACTGACAAACAAAAATCATAGTACAACCGGAAAAGTAGAGGGTGCATTGAGGTGATATCCCATCAAAAGAGAGGATGAACTAGTGGGACATTTGGATTTCAGTTGAAATAGATTTGATGGCCTTAAATTCCGTTAATTTGAAAATGATAACCATACCTTCATCATTTTGACTACGGATGATGTGAGCGAATGAGAACGGCCGTTTATGATTCCATGAAATTAGCAGAATCCCAGAGTAGAAAAAAATTACTTTTTCGGCCCAAAAGAAAACGCGCTGATATCCTTCGGAATCACAATGAGAATTGGGATAAAGTCATCAAATCTGTAATGATGGCCAGAAGTGGGTGCTCTGCCTTCAGAATTTTGACTTCCGAATGATGCGAGTGAAACCCACGATAATGATTTCAAGAAAATAGGAGGATTCTTAAAAAAGAGAAAATCCTTTTTTGTTGCGGTCAGATGGATCAACGCTCTTGTATCCCCAATGAAAATGCGCCGATGACTCAAGCATCCCCAACAACGATGCCATGAACTGAACAAAACGCTAGAATTTTTCAGTCATAAATTCATGCAATTGTATCATAAAAGTATTAAAACCACGCCAAAAATTAGTTTCCCCGCATTCACTATTTCGACAACAGGGTGATATGAAAGAATAAGCATCCCCAACAGCGATGTCATGAACCGAACAAAACGCTAGAATTTTTCGAAAAAAAAAAACTTTGTACCCGAAAAAATAGGCATGGAGAGAGTGCAGGATGTGCAGCCAACGAGGGCCAAAACGGAAACACCAATTCGCATCGCGTCCTTGGCCATCAACCCCCAAATTACATCAGAGCTGACAACCACGGGCGAAGGAGAGCTCCCCCCGGTCTCCAAACCAGAAACCGACTCCGCGCCATCGCCAGAACCACCGACGTTGGCGTCAGAGGCCGGAGCGGAGACGTAAGCCGCGCTGACTCCCCAACCTCGACGCGAAGCATTGCCGGAAGCGGGGAAAACGGCAGAACGACGACGAGGCGACGGCGAGACGAAGCGCGAGCTCGATCTGAGGCTGAGGAGATGGAGAGACGAGGAAATTTGAGGATTATGCGCCGATCGCGAGCTGCAGGGCGAAGAATTGAAGGCGGAGTTGAGCGGGAGAGCCATGGAAGAAGAAGCCGAGCTCCCCCTCCTTCTCTGGACCTGGTGGGGCCATTCCTTCTCTCCTCTCCTCTCCTTTTTCCGTGCAAGCTTCTTCCTGGTGGACCCCACCACCCCTCGTCTCTGGTATAGTGCAGGGACGCGGACGGGACGAAACCGGGACGGAAGTTCGTCCGGATACGAACGGGGGGCGAATGCATGAACGGAAATTCGTCCGGAGACGAACGGACGAGACAAATACATGGACTGAAATTCGTCCGGAGACGAACGGACGGGACGAGAACGGGACGACAGGACGAACGCCGGGACGGAAACTCGTCGGGAGACAAACGGACGGAACAAACACCAGGACGGAAATTTGTCCGGAGACGAACGGACGGGACGAACGCAGGGACAGAAATTCGTCCGGTGACGAACGGACGGGACGAATGCCAGGATGGAAATTCGTTTGGGGACACACGGATGGGACGAACACCAGGACGGATATTTGTTCGGGGACGAACGGACGGGACAAACGCCGGGACAGACGTTCGTCCAGGGACGGGCGTTCGTACGGGGACGAACGCCAGGATGGAAATTCGTTCGGGGACGAACGGATGGGACGAAGACCGGGACGGAAATTCGTTCGGGGACGAACGGACGGGACGAACACCGGGACGGAAATTCGTTCGGGGACGAATGAACGGGACGAACACCGGGACAGATATTCGTTCGGGGAGGAACGAACGGGACGAGCACCGGGACAGAATTTCATCTTGGGGCGAACGGACGGGACGAGCACTGGGACAGAAATTCGTCCGGGACGAACGGACGGGACGAGCAGTGGGACAGAAATTCGTCCTGGGACGAACGGACAAGACGAACACCGAGATGGAAATTCGTCGGGGCACAAACGGACGGGATGGCTTTCCTATCGTCGGATGAAAAAACTGTCCCGCTCTGTGGTCTCCGACAATGGATGGTAAAGGAAGGACGAAAATCCGTCACATTTGCTTCCCACGGTCGAGATCTTGTCACATGGCAAGGGACTACGAGAGGGAAAGAGGAAGCAGGTGAGAGGAGGGGGAAGAGCGAGGAAGCCGGTGACGGTGCACAGGAGGGGGTGGAGGGGGAGGGACAGAGAGCCAGAGTATAGGGCATTAAAAAAACGTTATTTATTTTCGTCCGGGACTTAAGGACGGGACGATTTTTTTTCAGACAGGACGAATCTGGCAGACTCGGGACACGGACAAGCTATTTTGTCCGCAGACGAATTCCTGAATGGAACGGTTCGGACATATCTGAAAATATATGTCCACGTCCCGGATGGTCTGGAACTATATTATCTGGTAGTGGATGACGGATGACGCGTCCCAGGAAGTTGGGATGAGGTAATTTAAAAAAATAAATGAAACCTTTTTAAAATGATTTTTTTGTCAAAAGTATAACAAGATTGATTCAGGTTAGTTGTTGAAGTATTTGTGACAAGAGCAGTGTGTGCGAACAGTGTTTGCAAATAGTGGGCAAACAGACTAACTGTTCGGATGAGGGAATTTTAAAAAAATAAATGCAATATTTTTAAAATGATTTATTGGTAAAAAAGGATTTTGATTAAGGTTTGTTGTTGATCTCGTGTAGGGATGGGAAAAAAGTTCCATTTTTTTGCAAACAGTTTTTGGAGCATGTATGCGAACAATGTTTGCAAACATTGGGCAAACAAACTAACTGTTTGGGTGAGGGAATTTTTAAAAATGAATGAAATGTTTTTCAAACGATTTTTTGGTAAAACAATGACAATGATTTAGGTTAGTTGATCTATTTTAGGGATGGGAAAAAAGTTTCCTTTGTTTGCAAACAGTGTATGCAAGCAGTGTTTTCAAATAGTGGGCAAACATACTAACTGTTTGAGAATAGGAGGCAGGAATTTCTTATCGTGGAACGATTATGATTTACAAGTTTATAAGGTGGGGATCTATAGGAGAAGTGTATGATCTATATCTGTTATCTTTTGTCCTGTTTTGTCACAAAGTTGTTCTCTATATTAAATTTAATTGTTCCGCTTGAAAATATTTTAGGGATGGGAAAAAAGTTTCCTTTGTTTGCAAACAGTGTATGCAAGCAGTGTTTTCAAATGGTGGGCAAACATACTAACTGTTTGAGAATAGGAGGCAGGAATTTCTTATCGTGGAACGATTATGATTTACAAGTTTATAAGGTGGGGATCTATAGGAGAAGTGTATGATCTATATCTGTTATCTTTTGTCCTGTTTTGTCACAAAGTTGTTCTCTATATTAAATTTAATTGTTCCACTTGAAAATATTTCATTTCATATATTGTTCTTCCTGAGATTTCAAGACATACCCAATTAGAAAATTCAAAATTTCTTGATTATATCGATCTTTATAATTGGTTATCTCATAATGAATCTATAATGATATTTGAAAGGCATCAAATTTGCAATTTTTTCACTCATTACAATATGCTGTTATGAAATTCACAAAATGTACAACTTAGACCTTTGAGATGTCATAATAGATGCATTGTGAATGCTTGACCTGCAATAAAAATATTTGGCCCAAGCCAAAAAGCTGTTGGTCCACTTCATAAAATGAAAAGAATGATCTTTGATATGCAGGAACAACAAAAAACAACTATCCCTCTCTTTCCTCTCTTCGGTGCTACCTTTTCTTTGCAAGTGATGGGATTGGGATGTACAATAAACTCTTTTCTGAGGATGACAGGAACAACTCTTATGTCAATTAAGTAAAAATGTTACAGTCTCTTAATTAAAATAACTTCAATCCCAGTGGTGGCGATAGCATCAACGCATCGACACCAGAAGTGCCACCACCGTCAACCGAAGTCAACACCACTGCTAAGGACACGCCGCCATCGTCACCAGACCAAGTCCACGCACCAGCATCAGACACGTCTCCACCCACGCACGCCCCTTCACGCGTCCTGACATGTCGCCAAAGGCAGATCCAGAACTTCCCCCTGACCTGATGCGAAACCACGTCGCTCGTCATGCCGCTCGTCTTTATTTTTATTTTATTTAACTATATTTTCTCTTTCCTCCAAGGCCTATATGTATAGGCCAATGTTCCAAGAAACAGTTAGGCAAGTCATAATTTAGGAATCGAGTTTTCTTTTAACTCTTCTTGGAGGACTTGCCCTACCCTCCTTCCCTACCTCTGATCACCGCCACCGCCGTCGTCGTCGCCCCACGCCTCTGGTCGCCTTCTTCTCTTCCTCTCTCTCTCTGCCTCTCTTTCTCTCCCCACCCCTCTTCCTTCCTTCGTCGTGATCTGTCTGCCAGCATCCGACGCCAAGGCTGCCCACCTCAAGTGCCCTAGCGTCGGCTGCCCGCGCAAGTGACAACCCTGCCCGCACAGGCAACTGACGCGGCCGTCCGCGCTGGAGACTGCCCCGCCCACGCAGGCAGCCAACGCGGCCGCCCGCGCAGGCGACAGCCGTGCCCGCGCAAGCAGCCAACGCGGCCACCCGCGCAGGCGACGACCTTGCCCGCGCAGGCAGCCAACGCGCCGCCGCGACGGGCGAAAACCCTGCCCGCAGGCAGCCAACGCGCCGCCGCGCAGGCGGCAGCCGTGCCCGCGCAAGCAGCCAACGCGGCCACCCGCGCAGGCGACGACCTTGCCCGCGCAGGCAGCCAACGCGGCCGCCCGCACGGGCGAAAACCCTGCCCGCACAGGCAGCCAATGCGGGCCGCTTGCGCAGACGATGCCCCACCTGCACCCGTCCGTCTGCGTTCCTCACTCGCCCGTCACGCTCCTCCCCAGGGCCTCTCAACGCCCGGAACGCCCAGATCTCTCATCCATTGGGCCATACAATGCCCGGAACGCCTAGTTACGTCACGACCTGAATTTCCCGCAACCTCATCACGCACTCTAGTGCCGAGGTACGCCTGAACTCTTTGGTGTCGGGTGTTATTTGTCCAGTGTTCCGCGAGGATTCTTCCACCGCGGTCAGATTTGATTTTGAATATCTCTTTCTTTCCTCAAAATTCCTCCTTTCGTGAGATTTCCTGCGAACGTGAATTCGAGTATTGGATTTGGTGCCTTGGCATCGTCGCGGTGGTTGAAGACAGTACTCCCACCCTCGACGAGGAACGGGGCTGCACCATCATCATTTCATCGGTTTTAGGTTTTCAAATTCGATTGTGTGAATTTTGCGGTCTGTTTTTATCCCTCTACCCAAACCCGTCCAACATTCCACCACCATTGTCATACCTGTCCCCCTTGTCGTCTCTCCCTTAGTCGTCCTGCATCACCCAGAGATTGAAGGTTCTGATTTGAAATTTGATCTCAGATCTGATTTCTAGATTTCATATCTTGCGTCCTAGAAATCATTTATTTAATTTTTATAGCAATCAGATAATGAATTGATCCAGGTGAAAATGAGGATAATTTAGTTGCTTCTTTTCTCTCATTCATTTATTGAGTTTTAATTTCTGAATGAATTGTCAAATGTTTGTAAAGAAACTGAAAATGAATATAAGCACATTTTGTGGATTTTTTTTGTCGACCGATGCCGAATTTCCCATCACTATCTGGTACATATTATTTCTCTATGTGTATATTTATGATCTTATTTTTAATTACTCGCTATTTATCATTATACCAATCCCCTTTCTCACTGTTTGGATCTCTTTATCTGTTGATTTATCTCACTCCCTCAAACCCTACATACCTCCCTCTCCCAATATCTCTTTCATTCTCTCTCTTTCCCCCTATCTATAGTTATGTGTCTATTGATCTCTCTTCAACTATAACTCTCCTGTTACTCTTTTTCAGGCCATCTATTTTTTGCTATACATGCTTTATCTTTATCCATCTTTTTTTTCTCACTATAGTCCTCTATCATCATCTCTCTTTCAATCTTTCTTTCTGTGTGCTATTTACACCTACACTCATGTCATCGTTCAAAATTTCATGCAGTGTTTTCATTTCCCTAATAATAGGTATCTTATTTTGAAACAGGATGCTGATTTTAATAAATCCGTAAGTCACTCGATTTTAATGCAAGAACAATGCAACCTACTTCCCACAATTTTATTTTTCTATTTGGTCATTTTTTATTCATTGTCTGATCTCTTCTTGCAACGCATGTTTTGTCATTTCAAAAAAAACTTATTTTCATCAGCATTTATAACTATACACAAAAAATGTATGGTAGCCAGTATTTGCATTAAAATGCATCTAATTGGTATTAGTTTAGAGAATATCAACATTTAAAACAATATGTGAACAAATGTGTGTATGGAAATATCAAAATTTTTGTATTATTTTATTATAAAACATGACTTTAAAATAATTTTGAAGGTCCATTTTTATGTATTTATTTCACCGAAAATTTCTAAGGATTTTAAAATTAAAATTTGATATTTTTTAATTAAAATTTCTTGATTTTCCTTGGTTTAAAAGTTTTGTGTGTAATTTTGAAATTCTTTTTTGTGCAATCAAATGAGGCTTTTTCCTTATATTAGAGTAGAAATAAATATTTTTTCTAAATTGGTTCATGCTAGACCAAAAAGCCCTCACATTTCAAAGAGGCATATCAACCATTGCTGCAAGGAAAATTGGGGCTGAGCCTTAGCAAGACAGGCATGTCAAACCAACTGAATGGCCTGTCGCATGAGAGCGCTGATTGGGTTTAATTTAGAGTGATGTGGGTTATCCAACACTTACCAAGTGATATACAAAAGGAATCATCTTGCTGATTTAATTGTGCCTTTTAACCCATTTTCATATTTATTTTTACTTAATATGAGACTAAAACTCGCTATGTCACTCACTGATCATTTTTAAATGATCTGTGCCCTCAATTCAACGCTTAATGACCTTTCATAACTGGGTCTTGATTTAGTTTTTTAAAATGTAATCATTCTTTTACTAAAGTGTAAAAGTTCAAATCATATCATTAAAGCTTAATAATGATCCCAAATGAACTTCAACAGTAAATTTTATATTTTAAAACTATTAAATGGTATTTTGAATATGATTGTCAACAATACTTAGCACTAAGTGAGAGCATATTCTGAAATAATTAAATATATTTTAAACATTGGATGTCAGGATCACCAAGTGGTGATGGACCAATTGCACAAAGTCGGAAAAATATATTCAACTACCAATCGAAATGTGCCGGATGATCCTTGGAAGTGTAGTCCTCATCAGCCATTACCCTTGATTGGTCCAGGTGGTCTAATGAGGGTGGGTTGCTTTCAACTTCAATCTATTTTTATGATATAACTTAGAAATATCCACATCATAGTGTCATTCTGAATTGGTTTTACACATTTCTCCTGAGATTTCGTCAACATGAAACATAATATTATAAAAGTAGAATATATTAGATCAGGCTAAGATAAATTGATGATCATAAACTATTTCTATGATATGGCTTAGTAATAGCAACATCATAGTGACATTTTGAATTGGTTTTACTCAATCCGCCTGGGATTTCGTCAACATGAAACAAACATTTTAAATGCAGAATATATTACATCAACTGAGATACATCGATGATCATAGACTATTTTCATGATATGGCTTAGTAATTAGCCAAATCAGATAACATTCTGGATTGGTTTTACACTTTCCTCCTGTGATTTCTCAACATGAAACAAAATAAGAAAAGTAGAATATATTACACCAGATTGAGATACATTGGTGACCATTACCTTATTCACATTTTTAACAAATCTAACATTTGTTTTCACCACTTCATTTACAGCCAAGTAAATAAAACCAAAGAATCAATGCTCGTTGGAACAAACAATGAACAAATCTATCAACTTCAGTGGTACAGCCCATCTCTTTCTCTTTCTCTCTCTCTCTCTCTCTTTCACTCTGTTTCTCCTATGTACCTGTCATAGATAGATGGTGCTTCAGACGAGAGATCTCCTCTCTTCATCATCCTGCCTGTTCTCCCAAGGGCGCTGACTGGCCATCTCAGGTGGTGAGGATGGGAGATGGAGACGCCTTTCCCTCCGCTGCTTCGTGTCCTTATTCTCCGGGAGAAGCTTCAGGATGACACCCATGGCTATCAGAATGAGGCCCGTTGCATGCTGCTCCGTCAACGGCTTCGTAAAGATGACGTACGACAGCAGAAGCGTCACTGCCTTCCTCGCTGTCGTCACCTGCCATAAACAACCCAGCTTAGCATTCCAATCCCATAATTCAGGGTTCAATTAAGAGTTCTGCAGTCGGCCTACCATGGCGGTGGCGGCGGCACCAAAGAGCGCAATAAGAGAGAGCACGGAGACCTGCCCCACGAATGTCGCCATCGCTTCGAAGACGAGTACGAGGTACACATACGGGTGCTGATAGAAAATTTACCCAGAACGTCATTTATTCTGCGCAACTAAGGTTCTTGCATCTTTATCATAATTTTCCGACGATCATCTTTCTTCCAAGAGATAGCATTGCAGGAATTCACCTGGTAGCATGAATTCCAGGCCTTG
Source organism: Wolffia australiana (assembly GCF_029677425.1). NCBI lineage: Eukaryota > Viridiplantae > Streptophyta > Magnoliopsida > Alismatales > Araceae > Wolffia > Wolffia australiana. Next base: position 6,753,957 of record NC_135836.1, on the reverse strand, counting down.
AAGAGTTCCCCAGTGAGGAGCATGGGAGGGATCAAGAACGGCAGGCCGACCACCGTGGAGCAGAAGAGCATCTCTGTCTGCGGATTACGTAAAATGAGTTAATTAGCGTGAAAATCCAGTAAATGTAAACACAAGAGAAAAAACACACCTGGGTAGTCTCCGGGTTCATGGTAAAGATGGCTTCTTGGAAGTTACCCACGAAGGAGTCCATGATCAGGGCAGCAGAGACCATGCCCACGCCGATAACGCTGAAGTTGGGTGAGGTGTGAGCATCCGCCAGAGTGAAGAGGATCAGCCCCACGACGAGGAGAACCGCAGAGACGTACTCGTGGGGCGGGTACTTCCGCCGAAGACCTGGGATGAAGGCGCCCATCACCATCACCGGTAAGACCTGCACTTTGATATGGTAGAACAATGTTAAGATTCAAGCACCCACCACAGTGCTACAAGTTATACAATGTCAAGATACAGCTTGAGGACAAGCTGGTTTTTTAAGGGGGGGAGCAATGATAGGATCCTAGGGATAATTTCATCATGTTAGCCCACTGGGGCATTTCAGTCATCTGCTATTATGTATTTCCCTTTAAATAGGGATGCCCTCCCTTTAGGAGGGCAGCCAAGAAGAAAGAAGAAGAGGTGTTCTTGTCCCCCTTCTCCTCGTCTAGGTCTAGTTTCTCTCTAATCCTTCTATGATCCCCGTCCTTCGTGATCGTCTCTATTTCATCCTGTCTTCAGGTAACTCGTTTCGGCCTTCCCCCGACCATTCCCGTTCTCCTCTCTACCCGGGGAACTTCCACCTCGCCTCGCCCGTCTACTCCCCTCGGATACGAGACCAGAGTCGGGATCGTATCACACTTTTCATATGGTAGAACAATGTTAAGATTCAAGCACCCACCACAGCGCTACAAGTAACAATTCCTCAAAAAATTTTCTTGGAGGTGCTGTTTTCAACAATTAGAACCAAAAGTCCCAAAAAACAGACGAACCAGTATGGATTTTCCACTGGCTCGGCTGGTGTTCTTCAATCGCCTACCGCTGTGTTAAAAATTACAGGATAAACTAAACGGAAGAATATGCTACTTCCATACCCATTGTTGACAATGTCGCTTGGAAATTATGTGGATTAAATTTTGGCGATTATCTCATTTAACAATGATAGAAAGGGCGCAACATTAAAAAATGTTCACCTTGGCGAACTTGAACATGAGCTGAGTGGGTTCTTTAAGTGCCTACCGCTGTCTTAAAAACTACAGGATAAACTACACGGAGGAATGTGCTACTTCCATACCCATTGTTAACAATGACGCTTGGTAATTATGTGGATTGAATTTTGGTGATTATTTCATTTAATAATGGTAGAAAGGGGGCTACTTTCAACAATATTTTACCTTGGTGGACTTGAACATGAGCTGAGCAGGGTAATTGAGGAAGGCAAGGGAGCCCTTGGTGAGGCCGTGGGATCCCATGAGAACAGCAGATAACTTAACGTAGGTTCTCCAGGGGTTGACCATCTGCTTCGTGGTGAAGCCCTGGAGGAGGATAAGGCCGAGGTAGACGAAGCCCTGGACGAAGGTGAAGTACCAACCATAGCTGGAGAACACAAAGAGTTCATCTTTCAAGAACTGGGGATCGATGCAATAGAAGATGAAATCCAAGAAGCTTACCTGAAGTGGAGACGATTGTACACGTATTCCTGCGGTTCGAAAAAAGAAGAAGATATTTTTACCCAGATTTTTTCCCCCAAATTGACGCTCAACCAAGAAAAAAAAATCACGAGATTCATAAAAGAAAGAGGGTGGTTTAAGAAAGAACGCAGATCTTCACAAGAAATCATCAGAAGACGCGATTCCATCGGGAGGATTACCTCGCAGATGCCGTTGACCAGGTACCCGAAGAAGAAGCCCGAAGAACAGATGAGGAACTGCTGCCATTTGGGCCGATCGGTCAATCTTATGCCGAGCAGAGACCAAGACTGCTCCTCTGCTCCCTTACCCATCTTCCCTTTTCTCTCTCTCTACGTGTACAGACAAAAGAATTCAAGAGAGAAGGGGAGAAGAGAGCCTGTAAAACCCACACGCGGCAAATCAGAAGGGGAAGATCGAAGGAGAGGAAGAAGTACAGCAATCAAAACGCGTGTAACCTTCGGGTCAAAGCTCAGTACATCTCAACTAGAACGCAGTTTCCCATCTTCTTCTTCTTCTTCTTCCTCTTCTGAAAGATGGGTCGTCAGATTCTGATGGAATAGCGGAAGTCGCAGGGTAGTTTGTTCAATTTCTTCTTGCTGGTAGGAAGGTGGGTATTGACAGAGATGGGTCGTGGACCTCGAGGAGAGAGGTCAGAGCCGTGAGGACGACGCCACGCTAGCAATGGCTCAAGACACGTGCAGAGACGCGGGCCGATGGACAAGGGCTGGCACTGGGAATAGTCTTCCTGCACCGGCAGGGTCATGGGGGGCGATCGCGACTGCCCATCCTCCTCTCTCTCTCTCTCTCTCTCTCAAATCCTCTTTCTATCTCTAATTTATCTGCATTCTGAAGATAATCTCTCTGCAACAATTTTAATATTTGGATTTATTGGTTTTCTTGCCCAGACTTCCTAGGATAAAGACTTTTATTTATTACTAACTAAACTAACTAAAAAGTTGTAGTTCGGGATCATCCGGGACGTGGACGATGGACAGGATGGGACGAATTTCGTCACGTCCCGCGTCCAAAATTTTGCAGATTTGTCCACGTTCCGTCCATAAAAAAGCGTCCCTCCCTCATCCTGGAAGAGATTTTGTTTTAAAATTTAGGGCATCACTCTGGCTCTCTGCCCTTCCCCCTCCTCCACTACCTCCCTGTGCGACTCGCCGGCTCCGTCTCACTTCCTGCTCTCTCCCTCTCTCTCACCCTCTCTCCCTGCTCTCTGATGCCAGACATTGACGGTGTCGTACTCTGGACGGTATCGAGACGATGCTCTGATACCAAGATGATACCGGACGTCGCCGATGTCTTCGTCCGAAGGATAAATCACTAAGAAGCTGTAACTACGTGATGATGTGGATCCTAGGTGGATGTACGTGCAGGCCCGACTTGTGGGGATTAGCCGAACTCCGAGCTTCGAACGGACAACCGGTGACGGTGAGGGTGAGCTTCTGACCCTCGTCGGAGCGATGATGGCAACTACGACGTCAAACGGAAGTAATTTCGATGACGCTCGCACGTAACGGACGGGCCTGACCTGTACCAAAGAATTCACTCAATTCATAATTTTCTTGATAAACTCTCTCACCTAAACTAACCCGAGCATGGTGGAGTACAGCAGAAAATATAATTTAGACAATAATGTAACTGACGAGCAAAGGGAAATGGCGTACCTCGTCGGTGGCAGCATTCGTCGTCGGAGAATCTGTCAATGCACGAGCCGGTGCGAGCAGATAAGCAGGAAAGGCGTGCAGTATTGGCACGGTGTAGAGCTCGACAGCAGGCGGAGATGCGATGCTGGAGCGATAGATGGAGAGCAGAAGGGGGCGAGGAAGAACGCTACGACGGCGCGTGATGCGCCAACCGCAGCTAGAAGCAACAGGGGCGATGGCGCGAAGATTTGCTACGACACCGGCTGCGTAGTGGAAGGGCCTGGACCAGCAATAAATGCCTCTGACCTAGAGGAGTTGCGAGACACATGAACATCGGCTCCGAAAAATCGGCCAGGCAAGTATCGAGCACTACGCAAGCAATGCAACTCGTCAGCCTGGCACAAGCACCCTAGCGGAAGGGCGCCGTGCTTGTCCTGGCGATTTCTAGAGCAAACGGTTGAGGTGCAGATAGACAATTGGCGTCCCGGGGGGTTGGACAATGCTGACCACGACAACCACTCGATCAGCGAGACAGTAGCGTACACAGTGAGATGGACGAAAGCGAGGATCCGATAGGAGAGCAGAACGCCTTCGACAGGCCGCGTCAGTTGACGTCTTGGACTGAAATGCCTGCACGACAAGCAATGCTGAGGTGTTGTCGTAGGGATGCGGCAACCCAACAGACGGTCAGCGTTGCGGGAAGCGATCTTCGGGTTGCAGAGGCCAGTGACTAGAGCAATGCGCGGCCGGAACGCCGCAGGGTCCGAGGAACGGTCAACCTGATGCGGGTTGTTCGTCAGATGAGTGCGCGGCTGCGAGTCGGGGATCCAAGACCCAAGTGCTTCCGACGGCAGATCTGGGTAGATCGATCTGCAGCGTTGATGGACGCGGCTCCTGTACGCAGGGTTGAAGCCGATGGAAAGGAACGATATATCGAGAACTTTCTGGTCTCTCTCCTGTCCTTCCCACTGGTTGCTTACCCCCTTCTTCCTACTTCTCCCTCTCCTTCTTCTTCCTCTTCTTCTCCCTTCTCTTCTCGTGGCGAGATCTAGTTGATGAACGATAACTGCCAAATTCAACTTACAGGTCTGAACAGAACTTGCCCCCATCTTGGCCTTATATAGGGCCATGACGGGCCATTACAAGGTTCACATAAGGGGCCCAATAAGGGACACCTTTTTACAACATTTAAAATGAAAAAACATAGGAGAAATCTTTAAACGATTCAAAATAAAACAACAGATAAAATGCTACGACACGGACACATCACGATGAGTACGGTGAACTCGTCACGACGAACATGAAACAAGAAATTGGACGAACAAAAACAGAGAATTAAACACGGACACGTGCACGAACGTGCTCTACCCGGGGTACTTAAACCCGAGTGTATTCACGGATGCTTTGACGTACCGGTCGTGCGGCGCGCGAGCCGACGGGTTGTAGATGACGGCTTCGATGGCGTAGCGGCAATCCCGGACAGGCATTTCCCATCACTCTCACTCCCCTCTCTCCCGCTCGTTCTCTCCTTCTCTCTCTCACCCTCTCTCCCGCTCTCACTCCCCTTTCTCCCTCTCTTTATCACCCTCTCTCCCTGTTCTCACTCTCCTCTCTCCCTCTCTCTATCACCCTCTCTCCCTGTTCTCACTCTCCTCTCTCCCTCTCATTCTTTCACTCTCACCCTCTCTCCCTGCTCTCACTCTCCTCTCTCCCTCTCGTTCTCTCACTATCCACTCTCCCTCTCATTCTTTCACTCTCACCCTTTCTCCCTGCTCTCACTCTCCTCTCTCCCTCTCATTCTCTCCCTCTCTCTCTCTCTCACTCTCCTCAGCAGATTCGTGACAATTCCCTCTTGACACCAGAAAATCAGGAAGGCTTCAAGGAAGAGTTCAAAAGTGAGGATTCTACACCAGCAAGGAAGAGTGGAAAGGGGAAGCAGCACACTAAAGTTAGGGGGTGGCGATTGGCATCCCCACCCCTGTTCCTCAATTCAGGGCAGATACAGTAATCTTTTTATCTCGATTCAGTTGCAATTGAGTAGAACAACATCATATATTTGATTCTAGTTATTTCAATCACTCAAAAATTTCATTCTTATCAAAATTCAGTTCTGTGATTTCATTCAAGCATTTCATCAAGTGCCTAGAGTGCATTCAAAGGTATTCATAGATTTATATAAGTTCTTCTCAATTTATCCTTATAAAACATATCAATATATATATCTAAATATTTAAAAAGCATAGTAACAAATTCCTGTATTTTGGCCTCTTTGAGGGATTATGTCAAACACCTCCAAGATGTCAAACACCTCCAAATACTTAGAAAGTAAAAAAATATATCATATATATAACTATATAGTAATCACAACATCTATATAAGTCTTAGCCAATTATTATAATCACTTTATTCGTCATATATAGTCATTCTTAATCACGATTAGTGGTGCCTCTATCCTCTTTTAATCTCTCTATCTCTCTCTACCTAGTTACTTAATCATATTATAAACTAGATAACCTTATTCTCTTAACAAGTTCATTTGAGCTTAAAATCCAAGAATATATCTAAGTATTTTTCTCTCCATCAAATCTGAATTTGAATAAATAAATAATTCTTTATTTCTCCTATTTTTATAGTACTTCTGTTCTCGTTTTATTCTTCTTCCTACCTTTTACTAAACTAAATACGTCTATAAACCAATTCCTTACCTCTTATTACTATAAGTTCTTATTCCCTATCTAACTAAAATCTTAATATCATTATCCATATACCAACTTTACAAGCTCAATTTTACAAGCCCCTAATTGGGATGAACCATTTGAACTAATGTGTGATGCTTCTGATTTTGCAGTAGGGGCAGTTTTGGGCCAAAGGGTAGAAAAGAAGCCGGTGGCCATCTACTACGCTAGCAAGACCTTAGGCGAAGCACAAGTCAACTACTCAACCACAGAAAAGGAATTGTTAGCAGTTATTTTTGCTTTAGAAAAATTTCATTCTTATTTGTTAGGTAGTAAGATAGTTGTTTTTTCTGATCATGCAGTTTTGAAATTTTTGCTAAGTAAAAAGGAAGCTAAACCTGGACTCATGAGATGGATTCTATTAATGCAGGAATTTGACCTAGAAATTAAAGATAGGCGTGGGTGTGATAATCCTGTTGCAGATCATCTTTCTAGATTAACTTTTGACTCACCCTCACCCATTTTTGATCAATTTCCTGATGAGCAGATTTTGGAAGTACAAGCAACAAAAATACCATGGTATGCACACATCGTTAATTATTTAGTTTCGGGTCAACTCCCTGATGATTGGGATGTTAATGCGAGAGAGAGGTTCTATAAAGAAATAAAGCATTATTTTTGGGAAGAACCTGAATTATTTCATCAAGGGGTTGACCATATACTAAGGAGGTGTGTACCCTATGAAGAACAATGGAAGATTATAGAATCTTGCCATTCATCTCCATATGGGGGACATTACTCTCCTAAAATTACAGCTTCCAAAATCTTGCTAGCTGGCTTCTACTGGCCTACCTTGCACAGAGATTGTTTTGAATTCTGTAAAGTTTGTTTAGTATGCCAAGCTGCAGTGAATTTGCGCAAACAAGATCACATGCCCTTGCAGCCGATTATAGAAGTTGAGGTATTTGATCTATGGGGAATCGACTTCATGGGACCATTTCCAATTTTTGAAGGATATGAATATATCCTGATGGGAGTTGATTATGTTTCAAAATGGGTAGAAGCCATTCCCACTAGATCAAATGATCACAAAGTGGTGCTAAAATTTATTTTACAGAATATTATTAGCAGGTTTGGATGTCCAAGAGCAATCATTAGTGATGGTGGTAGTCATTTTAATAATGCCCACTTTAGGAATTTGTTGAGAAGATATGGAGTCCATCATAAGATGACAACCCCATACCACCCTCAGGCTAATGGGCAAGTAGAAGTTAGTAATAGAGAGATTAAAAAGTTTTTGAAGAAAATAGTAAGGCCTGATGGGAAGGATTGGGCAAGTAGACTTTATGATGCTTTATGGGCTTATAGGACTGCCTATAAGACACCCTTAGGAATGTCCCCCTATAGAGTAGTCTATGGAAAAGCTTGCCACCTTCCTGTTGAAATTGAACATAAGGCATATTGGGCAATTAAGAAACTTAATTTGTCTTTAGATGATGCAGGAAAGAATCGCCTTTTGCATCTCCATGAACTTCAAGAGTTGAGGAATGAAGCCTACGAGAATTCTCTCATCTACAAGTCCAAGATGAAGCACTTTCATGACAAGGTCTTGAAGAAGAGGAATTTGCATGAGAATCAAAGAGTTTGGCTTTATAACTCTTGTTTGAAGTTATTTCCTGGGAAATTGAAATCACGATGGGATGGACCTTATGTTATTAATGAAAATTTTGATTCTGGTGCAGTTATTATTACAGATACAAAGACCGGAAAGTCCTTTACAGTTAATGGTCAAAGGTTGAAGCCCTATCTTGAAGCAGATCAAATACAACAACCTATGGTCACCATCTTGGAAGATATCCCAGCTCTACCACCATTTCCTGATTCTTTCACCATCTCCTAGTTTGAATTTTTACAAATTCTCCTTTTCTTAGCCTAATTTCATCATAAGACATCTTAATTTTGCTTATTTTTACTTGGACAATTAAGGCCACGATGGCCATTTGTTTTTCTTCTTGTTTTGTTCTTCTATTTTTATTTCTTTTAGGTTTTCCATTAAGCAGCAAGATAGCTGAAGCACCATAAACTAGTCCAGTGGCAGCCAGTTCAGATGGGATGATCAGCACCTACTCCATTTCGGTTTGGATTTTTGTTTCCCTTCCTTTATTTTACCATTACTTGCATTGGGTCAATGCATATAGCAGTTGGGGGGGTTTTAATTTAGGTGTGCAACCGAAAATACAATAGGTCTTTATGCATGAATGGATCATATTTTTCATTTTTTTTGAAAATATTTTTAATGGTATTATTCTTGAATGCATACATCCCATATAACCATCCCAAGCTTGAGAAAGAATTCTGAAATTAAATTTCTGCCTCTCCGTGGATCGACCCCTTACTTGACCTATATTAGTTATAGAGTATTTAAGTGGAAATTTTCATAAATATTGTTGGTTAAGTCTGAATCAAAACAACGACATACAACCCCTTAAATTTGGACTTTTCATGAATATTGTTCCCCGGCAACGGCGCCAGTTGATAAGTCCAAATTTAAGGGGTTTTATGTCGTTGTTTTGATTCAGACTTAACCAACAATATTTATGAAAATTTCCACTTAAATACTCTATAATTAATATAGGGCACGTAAGGGGTCGATCCACGGAGAGGCAGAAATTTAATTTCAGAATTCTTTCTCAAGCTTGGGATGAAGAAAATGATTTTAAACGTGAAAAATACTATATATTTTTTTAGATTAAGAGATGTTTCTAGATTTGTTGGTAATTTTCAGAATTCCCTATGTTTTTAATTAAGCCAAAGTACAAGGAGAAACACAAAATTCAAATTTCTAAACTAATTTTTCTATTTTATCTTAGCAAATTAATCAGAAATAAATATATTTAGAATTTTCTGGGATTAATTCACATAAAAAACACAACTATAAGCATTAAAAATGAGAAATAGAGATTTTTTTGAAATGTAGGTGTTAAAATGACTTTAAATAGCTTATATTAATTTTCTAGTTTTTTTTCCAAAATTTTTCGGATTTTTTTAACGTAGATAACAATTTTTTTCCGATTTTTCTGATTTTTTTTATTTTTTAATTAATTTTAAATATGAAAAATATGAAATTTACCTACTCCGGCGATCGCCGGAGCGACGGCGGCGGAGCGGCGGCGGCGGTGCGGTGGCGGCGGCGGAGGAGCGGCGGCGGCGGCGGCGGAGCGGCAGAATGGGCTGGCGGGCCTGGATTGGCCCTTAGAGGGCTGGCCTCCTTAGTGGGTCAGCCCACTAAGGTTAGCCCAATTTGGCTAAGTCAAGACTTAGCCAAATTGGGCTTAAGCTTATTGGGCTTAACCCAATGGCCAGGACTTAGCCGAATTTGGCTAAGTCCTGCACAGGACAACCCTGTGCCCTGCGGTCTTGTGCGCAGGCTGCGCGCAGACCGGCGGGCAGAGGGTGGTCTCTGCCGCACAGGCACTGCACGGCGCCGCACGGCACCGCACGGCACCGCACGATGGCGGCTAGAAGACAAAAAATTAGTGCTTTGAGAGGATAAGAAATGATATTTCAATTCAATTTTTTCGGGATTCGAAGTAGGGAATGCAGGAGGATCTAGAGAGATAAAGGGAGAAATATTTATAGTGAGAAGACAAATGTTTCTAGAGAGATAAAAGGTCGAAATAAGAGGATAGAGAGAGAAAATGAAGAGATAGAGAGAGAAAATGAAGAGATAGTGTAGATAGAGTTTGAGAGGGAATTTGAAGGTGTAGATGAAGGAGATTTTTTTTTGAAATTTTGTGGTGATGAACTGTGGATATGGATGGACGTCTAGAGAGAGAAATAACAGATTATAGAGATAGAGAGAGAAAATTAAGAGAGAGTGTAGAAGGAGTTTGAGATAGAATTTGGATGAGCAAATGAAGAAGATTTTTTATGAAATTTTTAGGGGAGTAACTATGGATATAGATGAAGGTCTAGTGAGAGAAAAAACCTATTTTAGAGAGATAAAGTGGAGAAAATTAGTGTTTAGAGTGAGAAAGTGATGGATTTTAAGGGTAAATGGATGGGAAATGATGGAGAAGGTAGAAATCTAAGATCCTAAAGCCTCAATGCAAGTTTACTGAGCCTCAATGCTTCCTCTCAAGTATGGATCCTTATATTTCACCAGGATCAGGCATTTTTCAATGCAAACAAGAGACGAGATTAAGAGAAAACTTCAATAAACTTACATTAAGCAGGTTGAACAACTGGATTCTGAAAAATGCCTTGTCTTGCTGGCCAGCCACTTGCTAGAGCACGTCCAGAATGAGGGAAAATGAGGGAGAAAAATTCTATTTATACATTGTGAGAATTACTAAAATACCCCTTTGGGCATTATCTATTCTCTTTTCTTGCCATTTTGCCTCTTTTTCTCCATGGGTTGAGAGCTTTGCCTTGTAATTTCCAGTGTGTTTCTTTTGTAATGTGTTTTCAGGCCCAATATGTAGGTCAGGTTTTGGTCCAAGCCCCTCTGGTCTCTTCTTTAAAATCCCACAATTTTGTTTCATCATTTGCAGCCCATTTTGATAATCACTAAGCTCCCAAAATCCTTCAATTTTTCTCATAATGATATCTTCTAATTCCTGTAAATTTATGCACATTTGGAACTATAAAATACTCATCAGAAATAAAACTGATTGACTTCATAGAAGTCAATGAAGTTAGTGAAAAATAATCATAGTGTGCAAAAGTTGGAATTATTAGCTAATGCATAAATATTTGGTTAATTCAAACAATAACATGATAAATTATAAATTAATAATACTAAAACATCTAAAATGTATGCAAATATAGGTTCATTTATCATGTTATCACACGACACGTACTTAGTCGATGCGAATGCAGCTTCTCAAACCTGGTAGTGGAAATGTGGGTTCTTCGCGTCGGCTCGGACTCCGTGAAGTGGCTGGTGACGAGTCTGGATGCACGACACTAGATGGTCCTCCATCAGTTTTAGAGTTTAAGGGTTTACCCAATGGGCGACAGTCTATAATAACCATACAAGGGTATATGTAAGGAACTAGATAAGAAATATGAATCTGACGCTAATTTAGGCTATTTTATAATTCTTTATGGAATACTTCTTTCCCCATATATTCACCCCCACACTATCTATATGAATAGTATGGGATAATGATGCATATGGATAGTATGACATATTAATAAGTACAAAAAAATATAAATACCAAACTGGATGTTGTCTTCAAATACTGACATTTAACCTCACTTTCCCTTCTGCCTAGGATTTTATATATGTGCTTAATTTCTATTTTTATTGAAGACACCAAGGCCCCTACAGGAGAAAATTAATTTTCTATTTTTACTGACATTTAATCTCAGCTCAGACATACCAACAAATATACAAAAGTCTTTGAGTATTAAGACTGAATTGTCTACACTTGGTATAAGAGGATATTAACTTGAGGAAGTAGGGATATTGGAGAAGGCATTGTTTTAATGATCAGTGTTATACATTTTTACTAACTAAATGTCAGATTAGGTTTTGAAAATGATCCATACCCTAAGTCATTTGGGAGTCTCATGCAAACAAAGGATTATACATATAGGGTAATTGATTATGGATTATAGGTTAATTGAGAAAAGATGATAAAATCATTGGTTTCCAACCTTATTATTTAACTATATTGACATACAGGTTAATAAAGCAAGGATCCATTTAACTAAGAAACAAACACATATGAGGGGGCGAGAGAGGGAGAGAGACTTGTAAGCCATAACTAAAATATAATTGTCTATCCATGAGATATCCTTGGTTTCTCAAGTCAACGGATCACTAATACAACCGTGAAATGAATAAACTTGAGTGATATTTAGGTATAATAACTTTTAGGGATTCATAAAGATCAATTTTGTGAACTTTCTCCAAAGAGCTCCCACCATCAGGCCTCAATACGTCCACTCTAATGGCCACATGATTAGACGTACTAATCATATGAGCATGCCCATATGGTGTTATTCTATCTGGACAATAAATCTCCATTTAAACTCCCTATCAAGTTGGAATATATATAATACATGCTTGAAGAGTACTAATCACTGTATGATGATCTCCTCATGATTTACTAAATCATTACTATAAACATCACATGTGAATAATCAATAAATATTTCTTTGAATGAACTTAAAAAAATATGGTGGTGTGATTGGTGTGACAACCACATAGAAACACTAGGTTCAACACTATATCAAACATCATGTTGATAGTCTCAAATTTAGGGGATTTAATTTGTCGACGGTAATTGAGATTATTCGGTAATTGAGATTATTCGGTAAAAATATATTTAACCAAGTGTTACAAGAATAAGGTAGAGGATGTGACAGATAATATAGTGATTGAATGCACGAACGGTATGATGGTAAAGATAGAGATGAGATAATGGGGATGTAAGGAAGTGAAATGATATACAAAAGATGATAAAAAACTATAATTATGATAACAATGATGTCGGGAGAGAAATAACGTAAGGCGAGGACACTTACATTAGGTCCTTACGTTCTGCCAGGATCATGGTGATTTACCAGTGCCGGTAAGCTCCCCCTCTTCTCTAATGTTTCTTCCCACATACCCAAGACACCAAGAACACACTTGATGGATCATTATCTTTGAATCAGCCCACACAAGTAGGAAGCAAGTTCAAGATACCATTCGTAGTGATCCATACCTCTATTTATAGATTAGAGGGTATGGATAGAAAGAGGAGGGGAAGATGAAGAATTGCTGAAAATTTCAGCTTAATCGGAGTTGTAGATCGTAAGATATGGCAGTTTGAAGTTGGAGCAATCCTAGCCCTTATTTTGTCTCTCTCCTCATCATCGTCTCTAACACTTCCTCATTTTCCGTTTTTGCTTAAACTGTCAAATGTCTTGAAATTCAGTGTCACCTCGTCTTCCGTGCGCATGCTTTTCGAAGGCTCCACATGCACCTACAGGGAAAAAACAAAAAAGAATGATTCATATTATATAAATGTTTTATTTGATTATTATCGCAGCTGATGTGGCGTCTTGTCAACGCGCGCCACGTTAGAGTTATTTCTTTTTCCTCCAATTAGATGCAACCTCATGCCCGCCACGTGTACACGTGCATGCCACATGTACACATGGCACCCAAAAACGTTGTGCGGCCATGTCGGCCGCCATTAGTCCAAAAAGAAAGAGAAGAAACACTTTTTGTCATTTTGTGCATCGACCCATGCGCGCATTTATTGTGAAAAAACCTTCTTTTTTTTATTCATCCATGTCATTCTGTGCCATAAAATTCAATTATTCGATTCATTAGTCATTATGGCAATCATTGCTTCGCGAATCGCAAAGCCATGATTGTTTGGCGAAATGATTGGCTGACGTCAATCTTTAACTAAGTTAATGATTGGCTGTCACCAATCATCAGCGCTAGCTGTGATTTGTTGCCGATTGAGAAATCAATCGGTGACACATGGCAGCACAAGATAAAGGGCTAAAAATGTTTTAAAAATTATTATTAAATAAAATAAATGCAAAAAATACATATATATATATATTGACTTATAAAAATCATATCTTTCCAAATTTATTGTCAAAAAATTTAGAAAAATAATTTTCCATCTCAGAAAAATTTAGAAAAATTATATTCTTTTAGAATCTATGGTTAGAAAATTCCCAAAAATGCAAAAAAATTAGAAAATTCAGAACATCATTTTAAAAATAGATTTAATCATTTTATGATTGATATCATGCAATTACAAGTGATTTAATGCAAATAATCATGCAAATAATCATTTTTAGATTAAAGTACTAAAAATGCATGTTATAAGAACCCCCAACTTAAATCATTGCTAGTCACTTAGTAATGGCTTTGGAGATTCCTTGGGTTGTTAATCACATTGTGGTCCTAGAAACGTGAGTATGAAGTGTTTATGACATCAAGTACACTTCTAAGTAAGAATATTTCATGCACTTCTGGACCATAAATGATGAATTCCCTCATGGTTGCAGAAAGAGCTGGTCGTCATGAGGAGAGAAGCTTATTTCTCGTAGGGTATGATACTATAATCAAGGTGATGCTCTCTCTTTCCTTCCAATCTAGGGCACTGTCTAACTTGTGATAGCTATGTTGACCGCTGGGATTCCCTACTAACCTTGCTCCTACTTGAAGTTAAAAGGTGAAAATTCTTCTCTTCTTGTTTGAGCACAGAATATCAACCGCGTACCAACAAATCATGGGTAGTGGAATTCCTATCTAACTAAGAGAAAATAAAGAAGCGAATGGTGGATGGCTCAAAAGAATGGGTAAGGGTAGGTAAGGGATGTTATCCTCGCTCATATTTTTTGGCACATCTTCTCATTTTGTAGTCTACGTGTTCGGGCCTATATCTTTGTGTCTGGACTTGGGTAGGTGGACCCCAGGTGTTCCCCTTAAAAGAAAAACACATTATTACCTCTATGTAAGGGGGGATACCCCCTCACTTAGAAAAGAAAGGTAATCTGTTTTTCTTTTATTTTATTGCTATTTTTTTAACCAGTATTTACAATTTTGCCCTTACAAATTGGCAAACCCTTGTGAAACCCTACCGGGCTGGCACATCAATTGCTGCCACCGCTCCCATCATCACGGACGTAGTTGTTACTACGACAGTCGTTGCCACTACCGTAGCCGCTGCTTATGCCGCCATAATGATTGCTGTCATTGTTCGTCACCATCACTGTCGTATTTACTGCCATTCGCTGCCGTTGTCCGCTGCTACCGTTGCCGTGTCCCACCACCGTCTACTGCTAGCCACCACTACAACTGACGATACCATCATTGTCAATGTCGATCGCTGCTAGTTGGTCTTTCCTCTACTACTACATTCTTCCCGCTTGCTCGGCACACACTGGCCGACTGCCACTGTCATCACTAGAAATCCAACCGGCTAGATCACCTCACTACTAGTGAAGGCCACACGTACTTTGCGTCATCATTCTACCGTCGATAGATAGCCATCGCCACGGGCACTCACGGCCTTCACGCGGTTGCTGTCTGCCACGGTGATGTTGCACCACTAGAGGGGACCTCGCGATTGTGTGCTCGCCTCCATGACACACCACACGAGGATATTATTGTCGTAGCCATTAATGACGCTCAACCTAGAGGTTACCATGAGCATGCCCTTGCCGTAGACATTATCGCTGCTGCTCCATCATGAGGATGTCCCCCTTGTGGCACCATATTTCCTCTAAGCAATGCCTCCCTTATCATTAAATACTAATCCTTGCTGCCATCTCCAAACCCTCCTACCACTACCGCCACCGGGCCCTCTCAACGTTGCCGCATGCCATTACATGCTCAACACTCATGTGCTGTTGGGGTCTGTCGCCTTGACCTCAAATTGCCAGATGCATGCTACCACTGCCACCATTGCACCGCCACTGTCAATAGTGTTGTGCTGCCATGGCGGCCACCATCATGCTGCCACCATCGTTGGCACCGCCGTCACACTACCGTCTCTATCGCTTCTTCTGTCGCACCACCCCTCATCACCACTACTCTCGCGCAAGCACCACCACATTGTCGCCGCCACTACTGCTAGTGAACGAAGGCCTGTTAGTACATCTAAGGCCCACCGTACCAATTATGGAGGGTTTGGTGTTGCACCGCCGCCCATCGTGGACCGACCGTGCCCTACAAGGGGATATGCCCCATTTCTACCTGCGCTGCATGCCTACCTGCACCGCATGCCTACCCATGCCGCGCACCTACCTGGGACACTTACCTACTCATGTCGCACGTCTTCCTGGGCTAGGCGCCTACCCACGGTGCGCACGCCTATCTATGCCATTATCTCATGCTTTCGTGAGGATAGAGATAGATAGGGATATCACTCTATGGGCTAAGATTTCTATTGGTATGTCCTTGGTTGGACTCGTTGAGAGTGTATGCACTAGTGGTAGTAGCAATGCTCGCACCATCGGCGTTCAACCAGACGACTGGGTTATTGTGAGCCTAGTGGCATTCCTAGGTCCTTCTTGTTGTGATTTAGTGGTTGCCGGTGTCTTTTGATGCCGAGTCTATACTTCTCGTTGATTTTAACTGTCACATTAGCATCATCATCCATTTGCATTTCACTCACCCAATTGACGCATGAATAGTTGTTCGATTCTGACTTTTTGTTCCAGATCAGTGGGAGCGAATGAGGATGACCCATCACAGTTACTCATCCTTGGCGATGCAATTATATGTTTAGGACATCCGTTGATCAAGAAAGTGACATTTACATGTGAATCTCTGTAGGGCACACAAAAATAAATCTAAAGTGAATAAACTTGACTTCCCTAAGCACTAGAGTTGCATTCACAGGGTGCTTGTGGGCCCTACTTGAAGGGGGATATGTTGGATATGAGGTCGAATGATGTAACACAACTCGACGGAATCGTCGGTCGGATTACACCACATGGGATAGATGAATGCAATGTGATCAATGAATGATTCTAATTTTAAAACAACGAAGAGCATTCGATTGCCGCAAAATAAGACATTAGAACCCGAAAGATACACGAGAAAGTCTTAAGAATTGGTAGGCTCCCAATGACCCACGGAATGACTCGATCACTGACGAAGGTGGGGTGAGCAATCACTGCCCGTAGGTGTTCCAACCTGCATCAGAGGCGATACTAAATGAACACCTAGAACACAGAAAATTCTACTTCCAAAGACAAGGTGACTAATTTATGATATTCTTGCTGCCACTTAAGCAGATAATTTACGCTGAAAATAAAGGGGAGTTGCAGGGTAGAAATAACTTTAGCGGTTGTCCTGGTCGTAGATGGAACTTAATTCCAAAGAAGAAATTATATATCCCTCCAACATATCTGAGCAGTTAGCCTGGCCGTAGAAGGATTTTAAATTCAAGAAGAAGAAGAAATATATTCCTTCGAAGGACCTGTGAGTAATCTTTGGTACGAAGACTAACGCGTTTGATGAAGGGGATTCCGCTATAGGTGACCAAAGGGACTCGATCTGAGGAGAAGGAACCTCTGAGGTCAAATGAAGTTAGAGAGGTCAATGTGTCGGCACGGAGGTTCAACAGGCTTTTGGCATTTGTTGGGTTGCCTTTCGCAGGAAGGATCGTCTGGTGGATGATGAGCGAGGGTCGAGGATGTGTTAGCAGTATGAGATGACGGAGTATTATTGAAAGTGAGAGAGTGAGAAGATGAAGGAATAAGGATAGGAGAAGGAAATCCCATTGACAGAATGGCAAATTGTTCATTTATTTATAGGCGGTTGGAGGCGGTAATGCATTTAATGAATGCATTAACCACATTGTCCATCGCCAAGTTGACGCGCAGGATGACTGGCACTGGTAGTCGTGTCGGGCTTTGGCAGCAGGTGAGCGTCACCTCAGGATAGCACAAGATCAGACGTGGAGCACCATGTATGTGTTAGACAGAGGTGTGGCCCGAGGACAGCGGTGGCGTGCTTATGGGATTCTAGAAGCTTCATTGACACGTCGTTCCTTGATCTGTACAAAGGGCGTACACCTGCAGTCGATGCATCATTGTCGAGTGGCAGTGTACTGCCACATGACAGGTCTTTGAAATGATGGGGAACAAAACCCACGAGTCAAATGTCGAATGGGCAGTCAAAGGTGATTGCTCAAAAGCCGAGAAAACTTCTCCGTCGAAGGATCTGATAGCAGTAGGCAGAGATGATTGATGGTGATTGTCCACCTGCGAGATAAAATCCAGGGAAAACACTGCCGACGTCGAAAAGAAACTACAAATGTTGCCCAGTCGACATCGC
Source organism: Wolffia australiana (assembly GCF_029677425.1). Classification (NCBI taxonomy): domain Eukaryota; kingdom Viridiplantae; phylum Streptophyta; class Magnoliopsida; order Alismatales; family Araceae; genus Wolffia; species Wolffia australiana. The sequence goes on along the minus strand of NC_135836.1, from coordinate 6,736,133 downwards.
GTGTGGCTCGCAGATGACCATAACGGCGATCAGATCGATCTGATGACTATCATGACCAGAACGGCGACAACAACTATAATCTACGGCGAGATCACCATACACTCAAGACTCAGAGACTAAGAGAAAGCCGCTTAAGACGAATGTCAGAATTTGACTTTCCACAATAGTTGACTGATTCCCAAGAACACTGATAAAAACCTAAATTCGGTATTTATTTCATGCTATTAGTACAATTTCATGCATTTAAGGAGCTTAAAATTGGGTTGTTATCATCCATTTACATGAAAATACTGTTTTCAAGTGATTTCTAATTTTTTCCTAATTTTCTGTTAATTCTATGAATTTTAAGGGATTTATTTGAGCTTGAAATAATTGATTTTGAATCAAAATAGCAAGTTTAATATTTGATTTCGAGAGTTATCAGTACAGGGATGAATCAGTGAATTTTCTCGGAATTTTTACGATTTTTTAGGATTTTTCTGAGATTTATTTGAAGAAGAAATGCATTTTTCTAAGAAAAAAAAGATATATTTATAAGAAAACAAAAAGTATTAACATTATTTTCGAACTTTGAAGGGCCTTTCTGTGAAGTTCTGTTGCAATGATACTCTCAAAACAACTCTCGGTCGTGGTTGCAGGCGTAAAGATGTGATTTAAAATGTTTTAGGGTTTTATTGCAATTCATTTATATTTTGTTTTAATGTTTTAGGAAAAAAATTGGAGGAGAGAGAAGTCGCAAGGGGTATATCTATAATTATTTTTGGGCGGAGTCGGGCGACAAATATTTGTTTCGCAAAGGAGTTGTATGTAAATTTCAGGGCGATATCTGGGGGCGACGACATGGCCTCATCACTAGCGTCGGATGAGAATCTGACAACGGCAAGTGATGGAGGCCACTATGCGGTAATATTACCACCCGTGCGACGCGTGCAAAGTGCACGCATGGGCGGTGACGTTGCCGATTATCATTCGAAGAAGGCAACTCTAGACGCACACATATGTGCGTATCGAAACTCATGCAATTCCCGACTTTTGAATTGTTTTTTGGGTTTTACTTTCGCCAGGGGGGTATGTGGGGCAACAGGAAGAAGCCCGCCTGGAGAAGTTGAAAAGTCACTGGCCAGTAGGAGGGCGACACATCAGCGCGTAGTTTAAAAAAAAATATATAAATGGATTGAAATCCAATGGCTAATATTGGTTTAAATTCATTTATTCATTACTTTTGATCCAAAGTCCGATTGAGATGATTTTTTTATGGATTTGCTTGTATGGATCCCCTCTTTCTATTTGTACGGTTGGATCATTGAGATAAAGCTACATTGATAGATATAAATTAATTACTAATTAGGGGTAAAATGGTAATTTTTTCCATTTTTCCTAGGTATAAAAGCCGAATTTCGAGAGGAGGGGGGTATTCTTGATGGTTCTCTATCACAGCTGCAAGACAGAGAGGAGCCCCAGCCTGGATCAACCTGTTTGGTACATTTCCCTTCTTTGTATTTGAATTTTGTTGCATTTTGAATGAAATTAGTTCAATTTCTTTATTGATTTTCTTGATTCTGGTCTGAAATTCTAAATCGCTTGGCTTGAGCGGTAGGTACAAGCCCTGATTAGGATTGAGAGGTGAAATTGAGAGATTTAACTAGGTATTCAACTGCAAGCTTAAAGAAAACTCTAAAAAAAATTAACTTTTAATTCTAGGGTATTAAAACTTTGTTTTTTTTATTTCTATTATCTAATATTGTAGTCAGTTCTGAATTATCGAATCTACAAAACAAACAAACCAAGTAAAAACCTTCTTCTTATATCCCTCTAAAGTGAATTCCTTGATCCTCTCATTTGGATCAATTAATTCAGCTTAGAGTTCCGTAAATTCTTCTACTCTTCTCATCTCTTCTACCTCCCTCTCTAAATTCTCTTTCCAATTAGGTTAAATTGATCTTCATTGAAGATTAAGTTAGTCCTAATTATAAAAAATCATCGAATTGAACTCCTGACTAGCCTCCCTTGGACGATACCTTCAGTCATCATTGTGCATCTTAAGTGAGGTTTTATAAATTTTATTGTATAAGCTAAAATTGACAACGACAATGGTTAAAACTGCATAAATTTTACCTCTATTTTTGGCTTATCAATTGGCGCCGTTGCCGGGAGGCAACGCTAAGGAATTCAACTTACCTTTATTTATAAAAGAAATTTGGCAAGTGTTGACTGAATTTTTGATAAGTATGTGTGTTATCAATTTTAAATTGAAAGGTGATTTGGTGGCTAACGACTAACGGGTATTGTGTTTGAATTAGTGGTTTTGTATGAAGCTTAGGTCTGGATTTGAATCAGGGAGCAGTGACAGAGATTCCCCAGTAGTAGACTCCCCCACACCCAAATTTTCCTTCACTGAACCCCCACCAATGGACCCTATAGGAAATGGAGTAGGAAACCCTGAAGTAGTTAACGATGGACGAAGGAGGATTAGAGAATATTCCACACCAGCTGAAACTCCCATCTTAACCAGGATATCTGCCCTATTGGGGATGATGTGATATTTAGAATTGACCCACACCAATTTCAGTTACTACCATCCTTTTTTAGGGAAGGCAAACAAAGAGCCGTATGATTTCTTAGAAAAATTTTATGAAGCCTGTGATAGTTGTACTTACCCCAGAATTTTGAAGGAAGCAGTGAGAATGAAATTATTCCCTCATGCCCTTAAGGATAGAGCCAAAGATTGGTTTAGAACGTTAGGGACAAACTTCGAATCTTGGAATGAGATGGAGAAAAGTTTTTTAAAGAGATATTATACAGTGGCGAGGACAAACTCCTTCAGAAGAGAAATTAGGAATTTTTAGCAGGGAAATGATACCTTTAGTGAAGGTTGGGAAAGATTGATGGGCTCATAAGGAAATGCCCCCACCATGGCATTCTCAAATGGGAGTTAGTTCAAATATTTTATGAAGGATCGAATGATGTCGAAAAAGGAAGAGTTGATATTTCAAGTGGAGGAGCAATAGAAGACATGTATGAGGATGAAGCCATGGCCCTCCTACAAAAGATGTCAGACAATATAGCCTACCACCAAGATGCTTCCGATCATGTAAGGGTCACCCCTCGAAAAGGTGGATTATTGGATGTTAGGGGGTTGAACCTCAGGTCGCTATGGATCGAATTGAAAAACAGATAGGTGTCATGATGGGGAAAGCCATGGAGAAGATTAATGAAAAAATGATCTCATTGTGGAAAGGGCAGAGTGGTGGAGGAGCACACAAGCAAATAAATCGATGTGAGATGTGCTCAAGCGATAGCCACACGGGAGAAGAGTTCCCTATGATTTCAGAAGTGAATGATATAGGCAGGCAGGAAGTGAACAATGGTCAATGGGCCCCTAGGGGAAACATAGGAGGACAGGGATGGAACAATAATAATCGGCCATCTCAACAATAGTTCCAACCAAAGGCGAACCATCTACATCAACAACAACATTATCAACCTTACCAAAATTTTTCAGATCCCACTAATGCGACTCTCACCAAGGTAATTGAGGAGCTTCAAGAGGACAAGAAGAGGATGATCAAGCTTTTTGAAGAAATGGAGGAGAGGCATCGGCGGGAGATGGATAAGCTCAAGGCGGAGGTCGGACTTTACATCGGTCAATAATTCTTGCATGGTTGGGCACCACAAGGTACTTGTGAAGACCCCATGAAGATGGGCGCAAAACCAGGTAAAATCCCTACCCAGGCCTGTATTAATCCTAGTAATTTGCTTTATGTTGATGATATGTTTAGCATAGCTAGTGCATACTCATAATCTTCATGCCATGACTGAAAAAAAGGAAGAAGGAGAGTTAAGTGCTGTGTTGAAACTTAGAAGTGGGAGAGAACTGTCTAATCCATTTTCAGTTGTAGAAAAACAAAAGGTGGCTGAGGAGAATTTAGATGAACGAGAAAAAGATGAGGAAATTGTAGGAGAGGAAAATCTGGAAAAGGAACCCGATCCAAAAGCCTACTGTCCACCTATCCCTTTCCCTAGTGCTTTACAATCAAAGAAGGAAAAATCGAAAGATGGCCCACTTCTTGAGTATTTAAAGGAAGACACTACTGAAATTCCAGTTTTAGATGCAATACAATACATCCCTGATTATTCCAAATTTGTGAAAAATCTGTGCACACCTCCTAGGAAGCAAAGGAGGATTCAACTTTATGAGAATATTAGCTCAATATTTGTGCACGAATTACCTCAAAAGCGCAAAGATCCCGGAGCACCCATAATAAAATGTGAAATTAGAGTAGAAGTATTTACCAAAGCCTTACTTGATTCGGGAGCAAGTGTGAATATTATGCTTAAGGCTTTATTTGAGATTTTTAAATTTGGTGAATTGCAACCAGTGAATTTAGAATTGCAGTTAGTGGACGGATCAATTAGAAGACCGTGTAGTCAGCTGGTGGATGTTGTTATGAAAGTGGAAAAATGTTCATTTCCCGTAGATTTTATAGTAGTGGATGTGAAAATTTCAGGAAAAATTAGTCATGCACCCATTATTTTAGGACACCTATTTTTAGCTACAGCAAGAGTAAACATTGATTGGAATGAAGGGAAGATTAAATTGAGAATGGGGAAAGAGGAGATTGAACTACCAATTTCTCAATTGATGAGATGTCCCAATAATAGTCAGGAAGATATTTATACATGTTCCTTAAATGATGAAGAGGATGAATGCAATGCTATAGAGAAAATAACGTATGATGTGTTGGCAGTGAATGAGAGTGTTTATGAGGGGGAGGAGGATGACGGAAAAGATGTGAAGTGTGAGAGTATGCATAACCATATATCCATGTCCACCGATGAATTGGAGTTGAAACCTCTTCCTTCTCATCTTAAATATACTTTCTTAGGTCCAAGAAAAATGTACCCCGTGATTATCTCTTCTACCCTCATCATGGAGCAGGAAGCTAACCTCTTAAATGTATTACGACAACATAAGAGCTCCATTGGATGGACCATAGAAGACATCAAGGGAATTAGCCCTGATGTCTGTCAGCATAGAATTTTTATCGAGGAGGGGTCAAAGCCATCGGTACAACATCAACGCCGACTAAACCCTTATCTATATGATGTAGTGTCCAAAGAAATTACCAAGTGGCTGAAAGTGGGATTCATTTATCCTGTTTCAGATAGTAAATGGGTTAGTCCAATTCATGTAGTACCCAAAAAAACAAGAATTACTGTTCAACAAAATCCGGATGGAGAAGAGATCCAAACTAGGGTAGCGTCAAGTTGGAGGGTATGCATAGATTATAGGAAGTTAAATTTAGCAACCAAAAAAGACCACTAACCTTTGCCTTTTATTGATCAAATACTTGAAAAATTAGCTGGCCAAAGTTTTTATTGTTTCTTAGATGGTTATTCAGGATACAATCAAATTGGAATTCATGAAAGTGACCAAGATAAGACTACATTCATGTGTCCCTTAGGAACATTCGCTTTTAGAAAAATGCCATTTGGACTTTGTAATGCGCCAGCAACCTTTCAAAGGTGCATGAGTGCAATGTTTTTTGATCTTATTGGTACATGCCTCGAGGTTTTCATGGATGAGTTTTCTGTGTTTGGGGAGTATTTTGAGTGTTGCTTGTCTAACTTGGATAAGGTGTTACATATTTGCGAGGAAAACAAGTTAGTGCTCAGTTGGGAGAAATCCCATTTTATGGTGGACAGGGGGATCGTTCTAGGCCACCATATTAGCAAGGAGTTGCTGGCAGTGGACAAGGCAAAAATCGAGATCATCAAGGAGCTTCCACTCCCATCGACCCTAAAGCAACTTAGAGGCTTTTTAGGCCATGCTGGATTTTATTGTCGTTTTATTAAAGATTTTGCCAAAGTGGCTAAACCTCTCACTTTGCTTCTTTCTAAAGACAAAGAACTTATTTTGAATGACGAATGCAAGTTGGCTTTTAATTTGATTAAAGAAGCATTAGTTACGGCACTTATCTTACAAGCTCTTAATTGGAGTGCTCCCTTTGAGATTTTTTGTGATGCTTCAGATTATGTAGTGGGAGCAGTTTTGGGTCAACGCAAAGACAGGAAACCTACAGCTCTTTATTACGCAAGTAAGACTCTCGACGCCGCTCAGGTAAATTACTCTACCACGGAAAAGGAGGTACTTGCAGTTGTCTTTGCTTTAGATAAATTTCGATCTTACCTTATAGGGAGTAAGATTATAATCTTTTCAGATCATGCTGCACTTAAACATTTGCTAAGCAAGAAAGAAACAAAACCTAGATTAATGAGATGGATCTTATTAATGCAAGAGTTTGACATTGAAATTCGAGATAGGCGGGGAGTGGATAACGGGGCAGCCGATCACCTCTCCCGCTTATCGATGCCTTCTCTAGTTCCCATCATAGATTCTTTTCCTGATGAGCATATTCTAGGAATTTCTATTGGTATGCTCATTTAGTAAATTACTTGGTAACTGGTCAATTACCGCATGGTTGGGATTATGATGATCGAAAAAAGTTTTTTAAGGACATTAAGTATTATTATTGGGATGAGCCTGAATTATTTAGATTGGGAGTTGATCAAATTTTTAGAAGGTGTATACCAGAGGAAGAACAATGGAGAGTTTTGGAATCTTGTCACTCATCTTTGTGTGGAGGACATTATGCCTCCAAGATCACCGTGCATAAGGTCTTACAATGTGGCTTTTATTGGCCTCATCTTCATCGTGATGCATACGAATTCTGTAAGAGATGCATTCGCTGCCAAGCAGTGGTGAATGTAGGTCGCAACGATTCTACGCCTTTACATCCTATTCTTGAAGTTGAATTGTTTGATCTTTGGGGTATTGATTTTATGGGACCCTTTCCTCCATCTTTTGGATATGAATATGTTTTGGTAGGTGTCGATTATGTCTCTAAGTGGGTAGAAGCCATACCAACACGAAACAATGATCACAAAGAAGTTGTAAAATTTGTCAATGATAATATCTTTTCCCGATTTGGATGCCCACGAGCTATTATTAGTGATGGTGGAACTCATTTCAATAACAAAGTCTTTAAAGAATTGTTAAAACAATATGGAGTTCATCATCGGCTTACCACCCCTATCATCCTCAAGCCAATGGCCAAGTGGAAGTCTCAAACAGAGAGATTAAAAAAATATTGAAAAAAAATTATTAACCCTAATGGGAAGGATTGGTCGAGCAAGTTGCCGGATGCGTTATGGGCATATCGGACTGCATATAAAACCCCATTAGGACTGTCGCCATTCAGGTTAGTCTTTGGAAAATCTTGTCATCTTCCTTTAGAAATCGAACATTGCGCTTTACGGGCTATTAAGAAACTTAATCTATCTTTAGATGATGTAGGTGAACACCGTTTATTGCAGCTGCATGAATTAGAAGAGTTGCGAAATGAAGCATATGAAAATTCTCGCATCTACAAAGCCAAGATGAAGGCATTCCATGATCAACACATACACAGGAAAGTTTTTGTCCCTGAACAAAAAGTCTGGTTATATTATTCTAGACTTAAACTTTTTCCACGGAAGCTTAAATCAAGATGGGATGGACCTTACATCGTATGCCAACCCTTTGACAACGGGTCCATCCTAATTCGAGACCCAAAATGTTGGGCAGAATTCAAAGTCAACGGGCAACGCTTGAAACCTTTCCTCGAACACGAGCCTCACCCTCCTAACGAGGATATTTCTCTAGAAGCGGCGACATCACCATTCGATTAGAACTCTCAATTAAGCTGTTTATTTTTTGTTATTTGTCTTAGGATTTGTTTTATGCACTATGTTGGAATCTTATTATTGTTATGTCTTCTATGGTACCTTTGACCAGGTTGAGAGCGTATGTGATTCAACGGAGCAACATTATCTCCAGGATCTTTCACTCATGATGCCATTGAGCACAATGTCTCCAATCTCACTGTTTGCCCTTCTCACTTCAATTTTTTGTTAAGTTATTCGTTTATTGCATTGCTGACCATGCACGTTTTAGTAGGGGGAGGGTATCTTGTAGTTCATATAGAAAATTTCTATTCATGCATTGAATTTTTAGAAAAATTTACATGATAGAAAAATTTACATGATAGAAAAAATTTCATCTGATGGGTTTGGGAGTATGTGTAGAGAAGTAGGCTCCTAGAGCGGATCAAGAGCATGCTAGAGGTGAACATTGTCTGATTTTGAGAAATGTGGGTTCAATTTCAATTTGGAAAGGTTGTCTAATAGGTGATTAGATGATGAAAAGTCTAAGGGTAGAAGCGCTATGCTCCAAAGGTGGAGTGACGAGTGAATTGAGATCCCCCATTCCATCAGCTCACAATAGCCGATCCCACTTATGTATTTTGTCTCACCATTAGCCTACTCTCATTTCAAAATAGTGGGCAGTCATTCTCCAAGTATTATGCACAGAATACATCATTTTCGCCTACCTTATTGCCCACACACTTCACGTACTATCCATCACAACTTGATTCCACCACCTCATTTGCGTATATTTCACATTCTAGCGATCATCCACTTTACTTCCACGACCGAGGATATGCCTATCTCCCAAGATTTTCTATCTCCCTTTCCACGGTATCACTATGATATTGCCTCTTAGACTCTTTTTCTGTCTATGATTCACTCTGCATTTTCTCAACCATATTCTTCTATCCCTTCTCTCTTGACCAATGTGATTGTTATGTCACTCATGCTAGTTGTGATAATATGTTTAGAAACCATGTATAGGATGGAAGGTGTTTTATTTTTGTCATGACCCTGATTTATTAAAAAACAAAAAAAAATAAAAAAATAAAGGAAAAAAATATATTTGTATGAATTGAAAAAAAAAGAGAAGAGAAAAGAGGGTCTTGACTTGTGCAAATTTCTTATGTTAATATTCCATTCGTGGTCAACTATTCTACATGTATGTATCCTCATATTGGTCCCATCTTTTCTATCTCCCCCACTTCTTCTAAAATCTTGGGAGTAGGTTATCGTAGGTAGCACCACATCCCGTTGACCATACATTCACCCCATTTTTAACACTTACTCCACCCCGTCATGTTATTTACATCTCTCGTATCACAACCCCGACAATTCTGCCATATATCCTTCTTGTTACCTTCCATATTCTGTGCTAAAGAGGAGGAGAAAATTGGCTGCCTCTATTCTTGGGTTGGAGAAACTCTAATGGGAGACAAGTACTCGGTGGCCGCCACCCAAGGAGAGAGTGATCTTACTTACGAGAGACATGAGGCCAGCTTCAAATGAGTGCAGCGAGTTTACCTTAGGAGTATAGCGTCATACCTAGCAACAAGTACACTCCCTTCTCATCCACTTAGTCATCCAAACCAAGGAGAAAGGAACCCCACATTCCTGAAAAGGTCGGAGCTCAAATTGTCATTTAGTGTTTTATCTCAGCTTGTGATTGATATACATCTTATTTCCAACATTCATTCTTTGACCTACAAGATGAAAAAAAATTATAATTCGGCAAAATACTTAGATGTCGCTAAGGGACTAGCAATGTCTAAGTAGGGGGGTATATGATAACAACCTAAATTCGGTATTTATTTCATGCTATTAGTACAATTTCATGCATTTAAAGAGCTTAAAATTGGGTTGTTATCATCCATTTACATGAAAATACTGTTTTCAAGTGATTTCTAATTTTTCCCTAATTTTCTGTTAATTCTATGAATTTTAAGGGATTTATTTGAGCTTGAAATAAGTTTTTGAATGAAAATGGCAAGTTTAATAGGATTTGGCCAGGAAGGACACAAGGGATGCTTTGGAAGTTGACAGTTCTTGATTCTGCACTCACAGTTGTAAGTTTCTGATTTGTATTTCATTCTTCTTTGTAAACGATTGTAAGACGCCAAGGCATGGGCGAAATGTACATGCCGTTGAAGTTGATTTTGAATGAAATTAGCACTGTATTTTGATTCTAATTCAAGATCTGATTTTTTATTCTTAATTCTACATCAATTTAGAACATTTCTGCTTCATTAGATTTTTTAATTTAGGGTCAGATTTTGTCATTTCCCCAAATTCTTCACTCTCTCTCTCTAGGTTAACTTGTCTAGTTTCTCTCTCTAGATTTCAATTTTTATTGTTTAGGAATTTAATTTAATATATAAAAAACGTAAAAATAAAATTTGATTTGAAAATTCATCTATCTTGAAGTCCAATTGAAAATGCCTTTCTTGATTATTGAATTCTCAATTTTAATTCATAAAATTGTCTTAGAATTTTTTAATAATCTGAATTAATCTGATCTTAAAATTGAAATATTCCTATCTTGAGATTTCTGACCAAAATACCTAAAATCAAAATTAAGTTTTACTTGATTTTGATTAATTAAAAACATTATTAAGCATTATTAAAATTTATTAAGTGCAAAATTTATTCATCTTTGAATTAATTCATTGAAATTGGATAAAAAATCTTATTTGTTGCCCCCTTGTGGTTCGACCCCTTGCTTGATCTATAATTTATATTTAGTGATTAAGGGAAATTATAAATTTTATTGTATAAGTCTAAAGCCAAATCAATGACATATTTACGTGCATTTTTAGGCTTATCATTTGGTCACCTTGAGCGCTTTGGAATCTTCATCTCATTCCTTAGTAGAAACTGCTAAGGTAAGTGCAAAACATATTGGCATGTTGTCTTCACTTCGCTCTGATTCTCGCCTAAAAATACAACCATTTGAGAGAATTGGACTTGCTGGTGGCTGGGATTGAGTTGGAGCTGGCAGCATTGGTTGTGTCGATGGTGGAACCAATGGATACCAATTTAGGCGTCAACCACCATAAATGAACGAGCACGTGTTGGCTTGTCCTATTAATTGAATGTTATGGTCTAATAACCATGGTCGTCCCAAAATGATACTACCAATTTTCATTGGCAAAATATCATAGAGTACCGCTTCATCGCATGTACTCATCTTTAGAAGGACATGGCATTCTGTTCTCATCGGAAAAGTGGAAGCACCTATTGATGACACATTGTATGACGTGGGATGAGGTATAAGGGTAAGACCAAGTTTGGTCGCCGTGTCTTCAAAAATTGCATTAATGTAACTTCCACTGTCTACTATCAACTTATAAGTACGTCCTCCAATATTAGCATACAAATATAAGATAGACGTACGCTGGGTAATGTCAGCTGGCATAGATGTCGTCAGCTTTGACCAGGGTGGTAAGATAACGGGCGGTGTTAGTGTAGACAGTTCAGCTTGAGTCCTGGTCGTTGGTGGGGGTTGTTCCATCGTGCTTGTACCCGCCCTTAATGTTATAATAGATACAGTGGGAGGTGTAGCTAGTGTCCTATGGTGCTGCCTCCGTGAAGTACGAGAGCTTTCCGTGACCATATCATCTTGCTGGATCCAGAAACTCACAACAGGTTGCATTGGAGATGGTGGGACTAGAGTAATCTGAATTTTGCCAAGTGGCTCTTTATACTCATCACCTTTTGGGCATTCTCTTGGATATTGGTTGACCTCTAGATCATCTTCCGGAGGTATCTCTAAGGGATTTCCTTGAATGTCCATATATAAGAGCAATGGACAATCTGTGCGGTGATATTTGAGACCCTTGCACTTGAAGCATTGCATGGGTTCACAAACTGCATTTGAGGTCCTTGCAGTTGATACAACTGAGGAAGCAGGTTGTGTTGAGGGCGTGTTAGGTGTAGAAGGAGCACTTCTCGAGTGGTCGTGCTGACTCCTCTAGAGCATCCGGATGTAGTTGGGGTAGTGGTGCTCCTGGACAATGTAGTGGTGGCCGGCCTACGTGCGGCAAGAGGATGTGTTACTACATCGCCAATGGTGTACTCATTGCTTTCCACTAAATTGTATGCTAAGTCTACGGTGGTAGGGTTTTGTTATAACAGTCGTACTCCCAGGTCAGAGTGGAGTCCGTGAATGAAGAAGGCAATCTGGATCTGTGGACTGTCCACAAATTTACACGCCATTCAAAATTCTTCCAATTCTTCAATACATTCACTGACCTTTCCCCTGCCTTACTTAAGATCCATCCATTTAAGCAAGAGCCGGGTCATGTAAAGTTTTGGGATTTATTTATCCTTGAGTTTGCGGGACATCTCGTCCCATGTCATGGGTGGGTCTCCTCGGCGGCGTGCCGCTTCCTTTTCATTCTTCCAAGACATTTTAGCTTGTCCTCCAAGACGAGCTTCAGCATAAGATACACAAAGATTGTCATCCATGTCGTACATTTGGAAATACTTTTCAAGGTCAGATTCCCAATTGGTATAATCCTTCGGATTTCAGGATCCTTCGAAGATGAAACTTCTATGCGCACACTCTTTTGGATCATAGCAGGGTGTGCTTCTCGTCTTTTGTCTCTCTTGTCATCATTATGAGGTTGACAGTCAGGGGGAGGACGTGGAACGTCTTGGGGTTCTAAGTGGACTCAATGTTCAGAGACGAGTGCAGCCGGTGTGGTCGGTTGAGGATAATAGGCTCTATCCTTGTGATATCCATGAGAGAAGTGGGCGGCTTGAGGCACTTGTGGTGCTATTGGGGTGGCCTGCCCATCGTGATTCAATGGTGCTTAAGCAGTCGCTGGTGCCTGTTGAGTCGGTGGTTCAATGGGGTACATTGGATGGTGTACCGATGAATACTCCATGGCATATGGCGGCGGTGTCATCGGGGGAAGTGGCGGTGCCCCATATTGATTCGACAAGGGAGCAGTTTGCATTCCATAGTTGGACATCTATCCATGATTCAGTCCGTATGGGACTGGTGCAGGAGGAATACCGGAGGTATAAGGTAAACCATACGTTATCACGGAATAATTCTGCGCATACCATGCAATAGGTGGAGTTGGACTCACTTGCGTGGCGAGCGCTACTCTCTAAGGGTATCACTGTGGCTCATAATGTAGAGATTGTCTAGCTTCTGCTGGACAGAAGTTCCTATGCAGTAGATAGGAGCAATCCTCATAGTATCTCGGACTGTGATACCGTTCAGGCGGAGACAATCTTCGGTGATGATTCTGCCATTGCTGCTGCCTAGAGTACTTTTGTTGATGAATTGTCGATCCATACTGGCGTTGCAGTGGCAGTTGGGGTACTTCCTGAGGGGGAGGTGGTGCTGGGCTGCTCTCCATTTGTGCCTTGCCCAATCGTTGTAAAACCTCACCTGCCGAAGAGGTTGCATGCTGCCTGTTCCGCGGCGGCCTACCTGTACGTACCGAGACAGAGGAAATTTGATCTTTGGACCAACTAGGTGGAGTGGGGAAGCATATCCCAATAGCTGGAGTTAGGACCCAAGTGACGGGATCCATAAAGGTTCACAGAGTTAATACAACATCGGCATCTCTACGATGTTCTACCTAAAGTGTTTTAAGCAAGGGTCGTCATAACTTTCTCTATTTTTTCTCAATCTCTATCTCTATCTTTATCTTCATTTAAATTTCTATCGCTACTGCAATCGCTATCTCTGAATTTATATCTATCTCAATCTCTATCAATGTCTCCATCTCTATCTGTATATCTATCTTTATATCTATCTCTATATGTATGTCGGTCTTTATCTCTATCTCTTTCACCATCGCTAACACTATTGCTGTCGCAATCTATATCTCTATCACTATCTCTATCTCTATATCTGTTTCTATCACTAACAATATTGCTGTCACAATCTCTATCTCTATCTCCATCTTTGTCTCAATTTCTCTCTCTATCTATATTTCTATCGCTATCTCTATCTCTATCTCTATCTCTATCTCTATCTCTATCTCTAGCTCTATCTCTATCTCTATCTCTATCTCTATCTCTATCTCTATCTCTATCTCTATCTCTATCTCTATCTCTATCTCTATCTCTATCTCTATCTCTATCTCTATCTCTATCTCTATCTCTATCTCTATCTCTATCTCTATCTCTATCTCTATCTTTATCTCTTTATCTATCTCTTTCTCTTTCTCTTTCTCTTGCTCTATCTCTATCTCTATCTCTATCTCTATCTCTATCTCTATCTCTATCTCTATCTCTATCTCTATCTCTATCTCTATCTCTATCTCTATCTCTATCTCTATCTCTATCTCTATCTCTATCTCTATCTCTATCTCTATCTCTATCTCTATCTCTATCTCTATCTCTATCTCTATCTCTATCTCTATTGCTATTTTTATCTCTATCTCTATTTATATCTCTTTCTCTCTCTCTCTATCTCTATCTCTATCTCTATCTCTATCTCTATCTTTATCTCTTTATCTATCTCTTTCTCTTTCTCTTTCTCTTTCTCTTTCTCTTTCTCTATCTCTTTCTCTTTCTCTTTCTCTATCTCTATCTCTATCTCTATTTCTATGTCCATGTATATCTCTAGCTCTATATTTATCTTTATTTCTATCTCTATCTTTATCTCTATCTCTATCTTTTTCTTTATCTCTATCTCGATCTCTATCTCTTTTTTTCTCTTTATTTCTATATCTATTTCTATCTCTATGTCTAGCTTTATCTGTATCTTTATCTCTATCTTTTTCTCTATATATATCTCTAATGTAATACAATGTGTACCAGAATTAGGAGCTTGCATTACAACACAAGGAGGATGACAACTTACTAAATTGACAATTATGAAAACGCAGGTATTTTGAGAAAACTCTTGAATGAGTGATAAGTAACACGGGGGTATAGATGAACAGTCCAATGGATTGTCGAGAGAAAAGGGTGATCACGGTAGACTCTCAATGACGCGCAAAATCACTTGAACGCCTATGACGAAAGAAGCATTTTACGGCTCAAGAATGCTCACACTTTCGTTATCAGGAATCTAATCTTCTATCTTCAAGAAATATCCTACATCTCGACGAAAGTGGCTATCCTATTCAATCAGTTTTGAATTAAAATGTGGCAGAGGAAATGATAGGGGAAGATGGCACTGTAAAAGGTAATAATACTGAATAAGGAGGAGAGCAAGATGAACCTGGCCTTCGGGACGCGAGTTGATATGATCCTTCCTTAGTAGCGTACTGGAGCGGATGAATTTAGGAGCAGGATGGTTGCGGGATTGCCTGGCGTGCTGTGGGGTGGACGGACGATAGTGCCAACAACACTAAGG
Organism: Wolffia australiana; assembly: GCF_029677425.1. Classification (NCBI taxonomy): domain Eukaryota; kingdom Viridiplantae; phylum Streptophyta; class Magnoliopsida; order Alismatales; family Araceae; genus Wolffia; species Wolffia australiana. Next base: position 6,721,057 of record NC_135836.1, on the reverse strand, counting down.
CAGAATGATTGGGTTGGCACACATAAGCGCGCAGACGGGCGTAGGTGGGCGCACAGCTTGTGCGCAGGTGTGCGCTCAAAAATGCACGGGTGTCGCGTGGCGAAGGAAATTGCGAGAGAAATGTCGAACACATGGACAATGCGCGGTGGCGATCAACTGGCATGGCAGGAGCGTGTGGGTGGACGCGAGGCGTGGCACGGCTGCTGGGGTGATCAAACGTAGTATCAGATGAGTGCGTGGGCATGCACGGCGGAGCACGGTCTGCACGCGTACAGATGCTGCATGATCAGATGGTGATGCCATGAGAGGTTTCACCAAGATTCCAACCAAGAATTGGAACAGAGCCATTGGAGGACTTCTTTTCGGGATTGGTGATGACTACAATGACGGTAGTGGCTTTGATCCGTGGATGAAGGTAGTATCAAAGAATACAAATATCCTTATGCCCATGTTGTCAATCAAACCTTCAAGAAATCGTCTGGACAGGCGATTCTTGAATGCTTGAACGAGAAAAGATAAAGAAGATCCACGATCTTAAAAAGGTTTCAAGAAACTGGCGATAAGGGGAACCAAGTTGATGGTGCGATGACACACGGAGTGCTCTCAATGTGCTGAGGTGATGACAACAAGGAATGCGCACATTCTCAACTCTCTCTACAGATCTAACTCCTATCTAACCTTTCAATTTTCAAAATCCTACCTCACTTGGGCATGCCATCCCCTTATATAGGGAGGATGAGTGCCAAGTAAATGATCCTAAGGGAAGAAACCATCGAGCGACAAAGTTCCCCCTAGACAAGCAGTACAACAAGGAAGAAAAGATTAACCGATGAGGCCCAACACATAATGTCCCAGTCCGATTGTCCAACGAAAATAAAAAGATACAGCCAAATAATATCCAAAAGGAACGATTCATTTTAAGCCGAATGCCTGAAGTCGGAGTTGTGAGCATCGGCACAAGCGGCTCAGTGCGGTTGGACTTGTCCTGTATAGGTGTTGACGCCCTGGTCCCCCATCAATCTATATCTCTATCTCTATCTATATCTCTATCTCTATCTATATCTCTATCTCTATCTATATCTCTATCTCTATCTATATCTATATCTCTATCTCTATCTCTATCTCTATCTCTATCTCTATCTTCATCTCTATCACCATCTCTATCTCTATCTCCATCTCTATCTCTATCTCCATCTCTATCTCTATCTCCATCTCTATCTCCATCTCTATCTCTATCTCCATCTCTATCTCTATCTCTATCTCTATCTCTATCTCTATCTTTATGTCTACCTCTGTCTCTATCCCTATCTCTATCTCTATCATTATATATATCTCTATCTCTCTCTCAATCTCTATCTCTTTTTCTATCTGTATGTCTATCTCTATCTCTGTCTCAATAAATACCTCTATCTCTATCTCTATCTTTATCTATATCTCTATGTCCATCTCTTTTGCTATCTATATCTCTATTACTATCTCTACCTCTGTCTTTATCTCTGTCTCCATCTTTATATCTATGTCTTTGTCTGTCTCTACCTTTATCTCTATCTCTATCTCTATCGCTATCGCTATCTTAATCTCTATCTCTATCTCTATCTTTATCTCTGTCTCCATCTTTATATCTATGTCTTTGTCTGTCTCTACCTTTATCTCTATCTCTATCTCTATCGCTATCGCTATCTTAATCTCTATCTCTATCTCTGTCTATATCTCTATCTCTATCGCTATCTCTATCTCTATATCTATCTCTATCTCTATCTCTATCTCTATCTCTATCTCTATCTCTATCTCTATCTCTATCTCTATCTCTATCTCTATCTCTATCTCTATCTCTATCTCTATCTCTATCTTCATCTCTATTTCTATCTCTATCTCTATCTCTATCTCTATCTTCATCTCTATTTCTATCTCTATCTGTATTTCTTTCTCTTTCTCAATCTCTATCTCTATCTAAACTTTATCTCTATTTACATCTCCATCTCTATCTATATCTTTATCTCTATCTCTATCTCTATCCATATGTCTATGTCTATCTCTATCTCTATCTCTATCGCTGTCTCCATCTCTATCTGTATCTCTATCACTATCTCTATCTTTATGTCTATCTGTGTCTCTATCTCTATATCTATCCCTGTCTCTATCTCTATCTCTATCTCTATATCAATCTCTATCTTTATCTCTCTCCCAATATCTATCTCTATTTCTATCTATTACTCTATCTCAATCTCTATCTCTCTCTCAATATCTATCTCTATCTCTATCTCTTTCCCTATCTTTATCTATATCTCTATGTCGATCTCTTTCTCTATCTATATTTCTACCCTATCTCTATTTTTATCTCTATCTCTGTCTCGATCTTTATCTCTATGTCTTTATCTATCTCTATCCCTCTCTCAATCTTTATCTTTATGTCTACCTGTATCTCTATCTCTTTCTCAATATCTATCCCTCTCGTTATCTCTATCTTTATCTTTTCTCTATCTCTTTCCCTCTTTCTATCCTTATCCCTCTCTCTGTCGCTGTTTCTATCTCTATCTCTACCTCTATCTTTATCTCTATCTCTATCTCTATCTCTATCTCTATCTCTATCTATATCTATATCTCTATCTCTATCTATATCTCTATCTCTATCTATATCTCTATCTCTATCTCTATCTCCATCTCCATCTCTATCACCATCTCTATCTCTATCTCCATCTCTATCTCTATCTCTATCTCTATCGCGATCTCTATCTCTATCTCTATCTCTATCTCGATCGCTGTCTCTATCGTGATCTCTATCTCTATCTCTATCTCTATCTCGATCGCTGTCTCTATCTCGATCTCTATCTCCATCTTTACCTTTATCTCTATCTCTATCTCTATCTCTATCTCTATCTCTATCTCTATCTCTATCTCTATCTCTATCTCTATCTCTATCTCTATCTCTATCTCTATCTCTATCCTTATCTCTATCTCTATCTCTATCTCTATCTCCATCTCTATCTCTATTTCTATCTCTATCTCTATCTCTATCCTTATCTCTATCTCTATCTCTATCTCTATCTCTATCTCTATCTCTATCTCTATCTCTATCTCTATCTCTATCTCTATCTCTATCTCTATCTCTATCTCTATCTCTATCTCTATCTCTATCTCTATCTCTATCTTTATCTCTATCTCTATCTCTATCTCTATCTCCATCTCTATCTCTATTTCTATCTCTATTTCTATCTCGATCCTTATCTCTATCTCTATCTCTATCTCTATCTCTATCTCTATCTCTATCTCTATCTCTATCTCTATCTCCATCTCTATCTCTATTTCTATCTCTATCTCTATCTCTATCCTTATCTCTATCTCCATCTCTTTCTCTATCTCCATTTATATATCTGGTGGCGACGACGTCAACCTACGTTATGTGGATACGCCTGACTGTCTCCCGAGATGTTCCGCATCATGACTCGTCGCCAACATCATCTACAGAACCGGCCTGACAATGACCAAGTCAATGCACCACCATCAGTCACGTCTCCGCCTCCACACGCCCCATCACGCATCATGACATGTCGTTAACGTCAGATCCAGAACTACCCTTTGACGTGACATGATAGCACATCGTCCACTTTTATTTTATGTTATTTCTCATATTTCTCTTTCCTCCAAGGCCTATATGTAGGCCAATGTTGTAAAAGAACACTTGGCGAATTTATTTCAAGAACTGAAGTTTATTTTTTCTTGGAGGATTTCTTCTTGCCGTTGCTGTTGCCGCCACTGCCGCTCGTCGTCCACCTAGCAAGCCCGCGCAAGCCGTCCCCGCGTCCGCCACCCAAGCGAACTGCACACGCCGCTCGCCCGTGCAAACCCTACCCATGCAGGCTGCCCGTGCAGGCTGCCCGCGCAGGCCGTCCACACAGGCCACCTCTATCTCTATCTCTATCTCTATCTCTATCTCTATCTCTATCTCTATCTCTATCTCTATCTCTATCTCTATCTCTATCTCTATCTCTATCTCAATCTCTATCTCTATCTCTATCTCTATCTCTATCTCTATCTCTATCTCTATCTCTATCTCTATCTTTAACTCTATCTCTTTCTCGATCTCTATCCCTCTCTATATATCTATCTTTATTGCTATCTCTATCGCTATCTCTATCACTATCTCTATCGCTATCTCTATCACTATCTCTATCTCTATCCCTATCGCTATTATGATCGCTATCTTTAACTCTCTCGTTATCTTTATCGATATCTGTACCTCGGTCTCTATCTGTATCTCTATCTTAAATGCCATCTCTATCTCTATCTCTATCTCTATCTCTATCTCTATCTTTATCGTTCTCAATCTATCCTTCTTTCTATCTGTCTCTATCTCTATCTCTATTTCTATTTCTATCGCTATCTCTATCTATATCTCTATCTCTATCTTAACCTCTATCTCTACCTCTACCTCTATCTCTATATCTATCTCTATCCCAATCTCTGTCTCTATCTTTATTGCTATCGCTATCTGGATCTCTATCTATATCTCTATCACTATCTCTGTCTTTATCTCTATCTCTATTGAGGTTTTCATCTCGATCTCTATCTTTATCACTATCTCTATCTCTATCTCTATCTCTATATCTTCCTCTTTCACTATCTATATCTGTATCTCTATGACTATCGCTATCTATGTCTCTATCTCTGCCCTTATCTTGAATTCAATCTATCTCTATCTCTATCCTTCTGTCTATCTCTATCTTTGTCTCTACCCCTACCTGTATCTCTATCTCTTCTCTATCGCTATTTCTTTCTCTATCGCTATTATGATCTCTATCGATATCTCATCACTATCTCTATCTCTACCTCTATCACTATCTCTATCTCGATCTTTATCCCTATTTCATTATCTATCTCAATCTCTATCTCTATCTTTATCTCTACTCTATCTCTATCTCTATATCTCTCTCTCTATCTCTATCTCTATCTATATCTCTGTCTCTATCTTGTTCACTATGTAGATCTCTATCATTATTTCTATCTCTCTCTCTAACTATATCAATATAGTTATCTCTATCACTATCTATACCTCTATCTCTATCTCTCTGTCAATCTATATCTCCATCTCTATCTCTATCTCAATCTCTATCTCTATCTCTATCTCGATCTCTATCGGTATCTTTACTGCTATCGCGATCTAAGTCTCTATGTATATCTCTACCGCTATCTCTATCTGTATCTCTAACTCTAACTCTATCTGTATCTGTATCTGTATAGCTATCTCAATCTCTATTTGTATCTTTCTCTCAATCTGCATCTCTATCTCCAGCACTATCTCTATCGTTTCTATCTTTACCTCTATCTCTATCTCTATCTCCATCTCTGTCTTTGTCTACATCTTTATCTCTATCTCTATCTCTATCTCTATCTCTATCTCTATCTCTATATCTATCTCTATTTGGAAATCTGTCTCTATCTGTATATCTATTTGTATATCTTTCTCTATCTCTATCTATATGTCTATCTTAATCTCCTACTCTATTTGTATCTTTATATCTATCTATATCTCTATCGCTATCGCAATCTCCATCTCAATTCATATCTATCACTATCTCTATCCCTATCTTTATCTCTCTTTCTATTTCTATGTCTATCTCTATCTCAATCTACATCTCTATCTTTATCGGTATCTGTATTTATATCTGTATCTATATCTCTATCCCTATCTCTATCTCTATCTCTATCTCTATCTCCATCTTTATCTCTTTTTCTAACTCTATCTCTATGTCTATCTCCATCATGATCTTTATCTAGATCTCTATCTATATCTCTATTTCTATCTCTATCTCTATCTCCATCTCTATCTCTATATCTCTGTCTATCTCTACTTCTATCTCTATAATTAATGCTATCTCTTTCTCTATCTCTATCAATCTATATCTCTATCTGTCTCTATATCTTTATCTCTATCTCTATCTTTACCTTTATATCTATCCCTATCTCTATTATGATCTTTATCTATATGTCTAACACTATCTCTATCTCAATCTCTATCTTAAACACCATCTCTATCTCTATCTCTATCTTTAGCTCTCTCTATCTATCATTCTCTCTATCTCTATCTATATCTCTATCTCTATTTCTACCTCTATATCTCTCTATATCTCTATCGCTATCTCTCTCTATGTCTGACCCTATCTACATCTCCATCACTCTTAATCTCTATCCTTCTCTCTATATTTACCTTTATCCCTATCCTTACCTCTATCTCTATTTCTATCTCTATCTGTATCTCTATGTTAATTGCTATCGCTATCTGGATCTCTACTTATATCTCTGTCACTATCTCTGTCTCTATCTCTATCTCTATCATTTTCTCTATCTCTAGCTCGGTCTTAATCTCCGTCCCTGTCTATATTTCTATCTCTATCTTTATCTCTATATCTATCTCTATCGCTATATCTAACTCTATCTCTATCTATATCTCTATATCTATCTCCTTCACTATCTAGATATCTATCTCGCTCACCAGCTCTATCTCTGTCTCTATCTCTGTCTTTATGTTTATCTCTATCCTTCCGTCTATCTCTATCTTTATGTCTACCTCTATCTCTATCTAGATCTCTATCTCTATCTCTACTCAATCACTATCTATATCTCTATGTTTATCATGATCTTTATCTATATCACATCACTATGTCTATCTCTACCTCTATCTCTATTTCTATCTTTATGGCTATCTCTATCTCTATCTCCATCTCTATTGTTATCCCTATTGCTATATCAATCTCAATCTGTATCTCTATCTTTATCTCTTTCTTTATTTAATTATCTGTCCCTATGCCTATATCTACTTCTATCTCTATCTATATCTCTTTCTCTATCTTTTTCACTATCTAGATCTCTTTTTTTATCTCTACCTCTATCTATATCTCTATGTATATCTATATCTTTATCTCTACCTCTTCATTATTATCTCAATCTCTATGTCTATCTCTATTGCTAGCGCTATCTAAGTTTTTATCTATATCTCTACCACTAACTCTATCTCTATATCTATCTCTAACTATATCTTGATCTGTATCTGTATATCGATCTCAATCTCAATCTCTATCTCTATCTCTATCTGTATCTCAATCTTTATTTCCATCTCTATCTCTATCTCTATCTCTATCTCTATATTTATCTCTATGTCTATCTCTATATCTTTCACTATCTCTATCTCTATCTCTATCTCAATCTCTATCTCTATCTCTGTCTTTATTTCTATCTCTATCTCTATCTCTATCTCTATCTCTATCTGTACCTCAATCTCTATCTCTATCTCTATTTATATCTTTATCTCTATCTCTATCTCTAACTCTATCTCTATCTCTATCTCTATCTCTATCTCTATCTCAATCTCCAACTCTATCTCTAACTCTATCTCTATCTATTGCAAGTTGTATCTCCATCTCTATCTTCATCTCTATCTATATCAATATCTATATCTCAATATCTATCTATATCTCTATCTCTATCACCTGCTCTACTGCTATCTTTTTCTCTATCGCTATCTCTATTTATACCACTCTCTCTATCTCTATCCTTATCTCCTTTCTTATCCCAGCATCCTTCTATATCTCTATTTCTATCTCTATCTCTACATTTATCTCTATCTCTATCTCTATCCCTACCTCTATCTCTATCTCTATCTCTATCTCTATCTCAATCGCTCTCTCTATCTCTATCTCTATCTCTATCTCTATCTCTATCTCTATCGCTCTCTCTATCTCTATCTCTATCTCTATCTCTATCTTTATCTCTTTCTCTATCGCTATCTCTATGTAAATCTCTATCTCTTTCTCTATCGCTATCTCTATGTCAATCTCTATCTCTATCTCCATCTCTATCTCTAGCTCTATCTTTATGTCTATGTGTATCTCTATATCTATCTCTACCTCTATCGCTATCTCTATCTCTATCTCTATCTCTATCTCTACCGCTAACGCTATCTGCATCTCTATCTCTATATCTATCTCTACCTCTATCTCTATCTCTATCTCTATCTCTATCTCTATCTCTATCTCTACCGCTAACGCTATCTGCATCTCTATCTCTATCTCTATCTCTACCGCTAACGCTATCTGCATCTCTATCTCTATCTCTATCTCTATCTCTATCTCTATCTCTATCTCTATCTCTATCTCTATCTCTATCTCTATCTCTATCTCTATCTCTATCTCTATTTGAATCTCTATCTCTATCTCTATCTCTATCTCTGTCTCTATCGCTATTTTTATCTCTATCTCTATTTATATCTCTTTCTCTATCTCTATCTCTATCCCTATTTCTATCTTTAACTCTATCTCTATATCTTTCTATATCTTTGTCTCGGTCTCTATCTCAATTTTTATCTCTATCGCTATCGCTATCTCTATCTCTATCTCTATCACTATCTCTATCTCTATCTCTACCGCTAACGCTATCTGCATCTTTATCTCTATCTCTATCTCTATCTCTATCTCTATCTCTATCTCTATCTCTATCTCTATCTCTATCTCTATCTCTATCTCTATCTCTATCTCTATCTCTATCTCTATCTCTATCTCTGTCTCTATCGCTATTTTTATCTCTATCTCTATTTATATCTCTTTCTCTATCTCTATCTCTATCCCTATTTCTATCTTTAACTCTATCTCTATATCTTTCTATATCTTTGTCTCGGTCTCTATCTCAATTTTTATCTCTATCTCTATCGCTATCTCTATCTCTATCTCTATCTCTATCGCTATCTCTATCTCTATCTCTACCACTAACGCTATCTGCATCTCTATCTCTATCTCTATCTCTATCTCTATCTCTATCTCTATCTCTATCTCTATCTCTATCTCTATCTCTATCGCTATTTTTATCTCTATCTCTATTTATATCTCTTTCTCTATCTCTATCTCTATCCCTATTTCTATCTTTAACTCTATCTCTATATCTTTCTATATCTTTGTCTCGGTCTCTATCTCAATTTTTATCTCTATCTCTATCGCTATCTCTATCTCTATCTCTATCTCTATCGCTATCTCTATCTCTATCTCTATCTCTCTCTCTATGTCTATCTCTATGTCTATCTCTATCTCTATCTCTATCTCTATCTCTATCTCTATATGCATCTCTATCTCGATCTCTATCTCTATTTGAATCTCTATCGCTATCTGTATCTCTATCTGTATTTCTATCTGTATCTGTATCTCTATCTTTATCTCTATTTCTATCTCTATATCTTGCTCTATCTCTATCTCTATCTCTATCTTAATACCTATCTCTATCTTTATGTCGATCTTTATCTCTATCTCTACCTCTATCTCTATCTTTGTCTCTGTCTCTATCTCTACCGCTATCTTTATCTGTATCTCTATCTCTTTCAGTATCTCTATATTTATCGCTGTCTCTGTCCTTATCTCTAGCTCTTTCACAATCTCTATCTCTATGTCTATCTGTGTCTCTATCTTTATCTCTAGCTCTATCTCTATGTCTATCTCTATGTCTATCTCTATCTCTATCTCTATCTCTATCTCTATCGCTATCTCTATCTCTACGTCTATCTTTTTTCCATCTCTATTTCTTTTTCTATCTCTATCTTTATCTGTAATTTTATATCTATTTGTGTCTTTATATCTATCTATATTTGTATCTTTATCGCTTTCTCTATCTATATCTCTATCTTTGTCTTTATGTGTATGTTTACCTTTATCTCTATTTCTATTTTTGTCTCAACTCTATCTCGTCTCTTTCTCTATTTCTATTTCTATCTCTATCTCTATATATACATCGGTCTTTAATTTTTATTTATTGCTGTCTTTATCTCTATCTCTATTGCTATCTATATTTCTATCTCTGTCTCTAATTTTATCCTGTTCTTTTTCTGTTTCTCTATCTTTATCATTTTCTATATTTTTATCTCTTTCTCAATTTATATCTCTATTTGTATTATTATCACTATCTTTATTTGTATCTGTATCTGTATCTGTATCTCTATCTCTATCTCTATCTCTATCTCTATCTCTATCTTTATTGCAATCTCTATTTTTTTCTCTTTTATTATCTTTAATACTATCTCTATCTTTGCCTCTATCTTCATCTCTATCTCTTACTCTCTTTCTCTCTCTATTAATATCTCTATCCTTAACTCTCTCTCTCTCTCTATTTCGATCTTTTCTCTACCTCTGTCTATATCTGTATATCTATCTCTATCCTATCTATATCTCTATCTCTATTTTATCTCTGTCTCTATCTCTAGCTCAATCTCTATCTATATTTCTATCTCTATCTCTATATCTATTGCTATCTCTATCTGTATCCCTATATCTTTATCTCTATCTCTACCTTTATTTCCATCTCATCTCGATTCATATCAATTTCTCTATCTTTAGCTCTATCTAGATTTCTATCTGTTTTATCACTATCTCTATCTCAATCTCTATTTCAATATGTTTCTCTATCAATATCGTTATCTCTGACTATATTTCTATCTCGATCGCTATTTCTATCTGTTTATATTTCTTTATCTCTAACACTATCTCTATTTCTATCTCTATCTATGTGTTTGTCGTCATCTGTATCTCCAGCTCTATCTTTCGCTCTATATATCGATCTCTATCTCAATATCTGTATTTATCTCTATTTCTATCTTTATCACTATCTCTATCTTTATGTCTATCTCTATCTCTAACTTTAACTCCATATCTACCTCTATCTCTATATCTATATCTATCTCTATCTCTATGTTTTACTATATCTCTAACTCTATCTTTATATCTATCTCTATCAATATCTATATCTCTAATAGTATCTCTATCTTTATATTTATTTCTATCTATATCTCCATCTCTACCTTTATCTCTATAAATATCTCTATCAATATCTCTATCTTTATATTTAGTTCTATCTCTATCTCTATCAGTTTCTCTATCTCTATCTGAATCTCCTTCTCCATCTGCATCTTTATCTCTTTTCATACCCTTTTCTCTATATCTGTTGACATCTCTATCTCTATCTCTATTTCTATCTTTATCTATATATCTATCTCTATTCTCTTTCTCTATATATATATCTCTACCTTATCTATATCTTGTTTTTATCTTTATCTTAATTGTTATTTCTTTTGCTATCTCTACCTCTATTTCTATTGATATCTTAATGCTATCGCTATCTGATGTAACATAACGATCGGAATCGATACGCCGTGTAGTGTTTAGTTATTAGGCTCTAAATACAATGGAATGATGTGAAAATATAACACAGATGATTTTGAGGAATTTTAAATGAGAAATACTACAATCGTCAGAAGATGAGAGTGGTAGATCTATTAGGCGACACGTGACGGGCTTAGTCCCGATCGAGCTCCCAATAATCCACGTAATCAGATAGAAAGGACCGACGTGGTAGGGGGGAACATTCTCGTCCAAAGAGCGTCCACACCGCCGACGTAGACAATCAGATCCAACACCGTCAATAAAAAAAACCTAACTCAGTTGTGGCTAATTTCCTAGAATTCGCGTTCAAATCTCACTAGCCAGAGGAGCATTTGTAAATCAGCACTGAAAGACGTAATTAAAGTGCGATGCACTAGGGAAGAGGAACTAGGTGAGCTGATCTGGAGACATCGTCGTTGTAGGATCCCTTGAGAAGGAAACGGCAGAAGTTCTGATCTGGAGACGTCGTCGTTGTAGAATCCCTTGAGAAGGAAAACGGCAGAAGTTCTGATGCACGAATTCAAGCAGATGATCTCATACGTCCCACGGCTTTTGACACGCAGAAAAGATACGATCTGGGTGATGATGGCCGATCGAACAAGTCTGCAGTAGTGAAAGTCCACGGCCTTGGGCAAACGAACATTCACCGATCAACGGCTCAGTTCCCTCGACCGCGATGCTTGTTGGCTTCAGAAGAGTCAACAGATGTTCCTTGGAAGAACCTTAGATCACTCAAGAAGAGAAGATTGAGAAGTGGAAGAAGTGAGAACAAGAGAAAAAATGAACAAATGTCGGTTGACTTTCCGACTTAATCAATTATTTCAACAAACAGTTTTCGGGCATTTATAAAACCCGATATTTGTTACGAAGAAAATAGTCGTTAAAACGACGCTCCACGTGGCCCAGTTAGAGTAGACATAACTCTATCCTGTTGAGCCATTGAGAACCGTTCATCTCAATCGAACGGTCCTTATTGTTCCTTAAAAACAAACTAAAACGAAAACAGTTAAGTTCGTTGTTCCTCGGCGATCTTGGTCGTTCGGATCTAGATTATTTAGACCCATCTTCTCACAAAACTCAACAAATTTTTATCTACCAAGAGCTTTTGTGAAAATATCTGCAATCTGTTTCTCAGTTCGAACATGCTTTAGTACTATGCTGCCATCTTCTAAACATTCTGTGATAAAGTGATATCTTGTGTCAATGCGTTTTGTGCGATTATGATAAACCGCATTCTTACTCTGCTCAATTGCTGATTTGTTATCAACACAGATATCTGCTGACTTGGGCTTTTCTCCTCTGAGTTCTCCCAACAATCTACTTAGCCATATTCCTTGACATGTAGCTGAAGTAAGGGCAATGTACTTAGCTTCACAAGAGGACAGTGCAACAACTTTTTGTTTACTGCTTCCCCAGCTAATGGCTTTTGAACCCAGGTAATTTGCCCAGATGTACTCTTTCGATCATTAATGTCTCCAGCAAAATCACTGTCACTATATCCAACCAATTTTGCTGACTTCTCCCCTTTAACATAATCAAGACCATAATGCATAGTACCTTTTACATATCTCAATATTGTTTTTACTACCATCATGTGACTTGTAGTCGGCTTCTCCATAAATCTGCTAAGATATCCCACGCTGTACATCAAATCAGGACGAGTGTGAGTTAAGTACCTCAAGCTTCTAATAATTCTTCTGAAAGTAGTGGCATTCTCCTCTGATCCTTGATCATTCTTGAAGGTCAAACGAGCTTCCTTTGGAGTCTTTGAGGAATTACAATCTTGCATATTGAAAAGTTCAAGAATTTTTAAAGCGTACCTGCTTTGTTTCAATGTAATCCGCAGGTGTTCCTGACTTACTCCAATACCAAGATATGATGAGAGTAATCCCAAATCACTCATTTCAAATTCTTTCATCATTTGCTTCTTAAAAAAAAATCTCATCTTGACTTGACCCTGTAATGATCAAATCATCCACATATACACCCACAAGTAAACAGAATTTGTTCTCATGCTTCTGATATACTGAAGGTTCTAACTTGCTTTTCTTAAAACCAAAAGACTGTAAAGTTTTATCTAACCTGAATACCAGGCTCGAGGTGCTTGTTTCAGACCGTAGAGAGCTTTCTTCAGCTTCAGAACGTATTCTTCCTTTCTTTGTGTCACAGAACCTTCAGGTTGCTTCACATAGATCTCCTCCTTAATCTCTCCATTTAAGAAGGCAGACTTTACATCAAGATGATGTATGCTCCAATTTTCTTCAGCAATTAGAGAAATCATTAATATGATAGTTTCTAGTCAAGCAACTGGAGCAAATATTTCATCAAAATCTATTCCAGGCTTCTGAGAATAACCTTTCATCACTAATAGAGCTTTACGCCTGATGATATCTCCATTGCTGTTCCTCTTGACTCTGAAAACCCATTTTAAACCGATAGGTTTGCAGTGCCTTGGTGGGATCACCAATTCCCATGTATTATTCTTCATAATAGCTTCCATTTCTTCCTTCATAGAAATCACCCAGACTTCTTCTCTTTGAGCTTCACTGAATGTGGTAGGTTCTTCACATATCATAAAGCAATCTTCGGTTGGAGCTTCTATGGCAGCTGTTCTGATGTAACACGATAACGGCCGGGATTGACGGCTCGTATTACGTCACAGAATGCACGATGCGTGTTCAATTATATTAATGAATGCACCTTTTGAAACTTTCTCAAGAGCGTGGAGGACGGTCCGACTGGGGGCGACGATTCAGTAAATCCTAGGACGTCGAACAGGTCGGGAAAGACTCCGGGTGACCCGCGGAACAAAACGCGCAAGCTCGTCGAGAGGGGCGTTTTACGGCCCAGAGTGAGTTACCCCCACGACGACAATGAACTAATTGTCAATCGCCAAAGAAATCCTAACTCTCGTCATGGGTGGTTAACCTATCCAATCTTTTAACGATAACAAGCGGCAGTGGAATTTGATAGGGAGAGACGACACTGAAGGAAATAATAATACTGTTAAGAGGGGAGGGACGAGGAGGAACCTGGTTACGCTCCATCGACGACGAGCAATCGAGGGAATACCGGCGTCGGGTGCACGAGCCAATCAGCAAGCACGTATGGAGAAGTCCCCACGAGCCGGGTTGACTAGCGGTTGGGCGACGACGTAGACTGGCGGTAGCGAGCTCGGTCACGAGTGACGGGGCTTGAGCGGCATCCCTTTTAGTGGGCGCAGGCGCGCGTGGCCGCTGGTTGTAGCACGCGGCGACGGACGAGCAGCGCAGGGCTGACGGTGGTTGGCGGCAGAACCCGCGCAGGCGCACGGCGAAGAGGCAAAGGGGTGTGGCAGGGCCCGGAGGGCGCAGATCGCTTGTAGATGCACGAGGAAACGGCGGTAGAACCATCGGTCGCACGCAGACGGGCGCAGGCGATGGCCGCTGCGGGGCGCGGAGCGCGAGCAATCGTGCCGCCGGGCGCGCTTGCGGCAGCGAGGCACGACGTAGGACGGGCGGCAGGCAGCCGTAGGATACGCGCGGGCGTACGAAGGGTTGCCTAGCGGCGGCGACCGCGGTTCGCCCGTGAGCGCGTGGGAATGGTGGCGATCGTCGGTCTTGGCGGACGAGCACTTCCCAGTTCGGTGGAGCAGACCCGACGGGCGGCGGGGCGAGCTCAAGCATGGGATTCAGGCCGGGAACACCCCTCGGACTGACGGAGATGATCCGTTTGGCGGAGGAGCAAGCTCGAGCACAGGAACCTGGGGCGGAAGGCGAACAGTCTCTGGGTGGTTGGCGAGAGGTAGGGGAAGACCCCTCTCTATTTTTAGACTCACAAGAAAATCACGCTGAAAGGAGAAACCAAACGACGACTGATCTGTTTCAAAAACTCTCTACCCTGCTCTTGGGCATGCCTTCCCCTTATATAGAGGGAGGGAAGGGTGCCAAGAGGCTAGACATAGAGGAGGGGTCCGTCGCATGACGGGGCCCTCTTCTTTACACATAATTCAAGAGAAACAAGACATGAAAAATGGATGAGGCCCAACACACGGCCCGATCCGAATGTCTATTACAATTAAGCGAATGATAAAACGAACTTATAACAAATACTTGAACTCGGGGTCGCGTACGTCGGCACGAGCGGCTCGGAGAGGACGAACGCATCCCGTGGTGGTGTCGGTGTCGTCGCGATGGTCCCCCATCATGTTCTGTCATAGATTTCTTGGAGAGACTTCCTTCTTTCAGGTCTATTGGGAGAAGACTCTGAAGAATCCTGACCAAGATCTGTATTGCCAGAAATTTCTGACAAAACTTCTGGTGTCTCAGAAGTTTCAAGCTCTTCTATGAAAACACCCTGTTTTGATGAGTTTGGCAACAACTCATCTCCTCTTCTCAATGCTTCTTCACTTTTCCATCTCCAAGTACGTTCTTCTTCAAATATCACATCCCTGCTCACAATTATCTTTCTTGTGATGGGATCATAACATCTGTAAGCTTTACTTCCAATTTGATAACCTATAAAGACCATGGGCTGACTCCTGTCTTCTAGTTTCTTCAAATGACCACTTACATTCTTCACATATGCAAGTGCTCCGAACACTCTAAGGTGCTCTATGTTGGGATTTCTTCCTGTCCATCTTTCATATGGAGTCATCTTCTCCAGCCTTTTGGTGGACGATCTGTTTAGTACATAAACACATGTACTTACTGCTTCTGCCCATAGCTCCAAGGGCAAATTCTTCTCCTTGATCATACTTCTCACTAAAGACATAACCGTGCGGTTTCTCCTTTCAACTACTCCATTGTGCTGAGTATATGGAGCAGTCAACTGCCTCTTGATTCCACATGTGTCACAGAACTTCTTGAATTCTTCAGATTAGAATTCTCCGCCTCTATCCATTCTGAGACATTTTATCTTCAAATCTTTCTCATTTTCTGCCAACGACTTAAATTTCTTGAAGGCAGAAAACGCATCTGACTTGGCTCCAATTGATGTTTGAGATATTGGCCCACAAATGTCTGCATAGACGAGCTCCAGAGGTTTCCTTGTGGTGGTATTGCCTGAAATCGGAAATGCTTTTCTGACATGTTTTCCCATAATGCAACTTTTGCAGGATTCGTCAGAAATATTGATAATTGGTAATCCATCTACCATTTTATATTTGAACATCAAATTCAGAGTGTGAAAACTCTGATGACAGAAACGTTTGTGCCATAGCCATGATAACTGGTCAGTTTCAGCAGTAAAATAGCACGGTTCAACAATATTCAAATTAATCATATAAAGTTTCCCTGCTTATTTCTTTACCTTAGCAAGCAGTACTCCTGAGGCATTATGAATGAGAAGTGTGCCATCCTTCATGCTCACTTCACACCCATTTTCATCAAATTGACCAAGACTGAGTATATTCACCTTCAATGTTGGAGTATACAGCACATTCTCCAGCCTCAATGTGTCTCCATTTGCACATTCTACTTTAACTGTTCCCTTTCCTTCATACCCGATTACTGAACCATCTCCAAATCTCACTACGCCACTTTTATCTGAATCAAAAAACAATTTGTTACCTGTCATGTGAGATGTGGCACCTGTGTCAAGGTACCATAAGTCTGAGACTGAAGATTCGCCACATAGTCCTTTAAGAAGGACATCTTCAGCTTCATCGAAGATGGCCATGAGGAGAGCTGAATCCTCTTTTTCCTCTTCTGCTAGACTCATCTTCTCTTCATTCCAATCCTTCTTCTTGTCTTTTCGGCATTCTGACTTGAAATGACCGAAGTTTTGATAGTTGAAACACTTGATCTTCGACTTGTCAAATGGCTTTTTGACATCCTCATTGGAAGAATCAGAGGAATTTTTGCCTCGACCTCTTCCAGCTCCCCTTCCTCTTCCTCTTCCAGAGCCTCTTCCTCCTCTTCCTCTTCCTACTGATTGACCAGGATCACCTTTCTTCGTCCTAGCCTTAGCCTGCATCAAAAGAGCTTGCTCCTCCTCTCTTGATTCACGTTCATTGAGCGTTATCTTATGAACTTTGAGAAACCCAATAACCTCTTCCATGGTCATGGTATTAAAATCACCAAATTGCTCGAGATGTAACGTCAAAGAATCATACCTTGAAGGTGTAGCTCTGAGAAGCTTGCCCACCACTTCTCTCTCAGGAAGTCTTTCTCCTAGACTCCTCAATTCTCCCACAATCTTTGTAAATTTGAGGGAAAATTCTGCTAAACTTTCCTCCTTCTTCATTGAGAGGTTCTCAAACATTCTCCTCAATCCCTGTACTTTAGATTGAATTACTCTTTCCACTCCAAGATTTGTTACTCGGAGTATTTCCCAATTCTCTTTAGCTGTCTTCTTGACATCCAACTGATCCATTGCGTCATCTGAAACAGCTGAGAGAATGATGGAAAGAGCTTGGCGATCTTTCTTTCTCTACGTCTCTTCGCCGATGATCACTTCCCATAGTCCACAAGCTTCAAGGTGTACTTCCATCCTCATAGCCCACTGTCTGTAATTCGTATTAGACAAAATGAATAGAGGTATCTGACCTGATGAAATCTTCAGAGTGTCAGCTTCAACAACAACTTGCTTCTCCATAGCTACTGTTGACTCTCCTCTCCTCGGCATCTCTTCAGGCCTTAGAGATCAGAACGCTCTGGTACCACTTGTTGGCTTCAGAAGAGTCGACGGATGTTCCTTGGAAGAACCTTAGATCACTCAGGAAGAGAAGATTGAGAAGTGGAAGAAGTGGGAATAAGAGAAAAAATGAACAAATGTCGGTTGACTTTCTGACTTACTCAATGAATCATTTCAACAGACAGTTTTCGGGCATTTATAAAACACGATACTTGTTACAAAGAAAACAGTCCTTAAAACGACACTCCACGTGGCCTAGTTAGAGTAGACATAACTCTATCCTGTTGAGCGAGATAACAGTTGTAAAAAATTGTGTTACAAAATCTTTCCAGGTGGAATCATTGCATTTGGTGCATGATTGAAAAAGATATTTGTATTTTAAGCACCAAAGGTCAAACGTAAATCAAGAATTTCATCCAAAGAAAAAGGTGGAGGAGAAGAGGACGGAAGAAAGAACGACCACAAACAAGGAGATATTACTGAAGGGAAGTCATACTTATATTTATGAATATCTAACTGTGAATTAATAAAATTTTGACATAAAAGTATTCTTGTTGAAATACATAAAATTGGTCTTTGTCTTGAATACTATTTTAAGTAGCCATCAATACTAAGTGTTGTTGAGAAGAAGACATTATTCAGAAACATATTTTTATTGCTAGATCTTTCTAACCACTCAGGTTAAGGCTTTAGGGACCATAAGAAGAAGGCTTTGGGGGCCAAGTTGAAGTAGATCAAGCATTGTCATTCCGTGGAAGCCTTTGAGGGTTGAGGACGACAAAGCTTCATCGAATTTTTTATTTTTTCTTGGTATCATTGTTGAGCCCTATTTCCAAGTGATTTGCTTGGGAGGCATTCACAGAAACTCGGTTTGGGCACATCATCACCTAGGGATAGATACCCCCGAAGAGCATTAAGGATTAGCCTAAGCCGTCTAAAAATAATAACTGTGTCTCCCATTTTCCCTACTTCGTTTCTTAGGTAGAAAAATCCTAGGCTAATTAAAAATAAAATATAATATAAATAGAGAACATAATTCACCCCCCCCCCCCCCCCCCTTAGGTTATTCCTTGTCCACTGATACGCCTAAAAATGCATGTAAATATGTCGTTGATTTGGCGTTTTGACTCATATAATAAAATTTATAATTTCCCTTAATCACCAAATATAGAATATAGAGAAAGCAAGGGGTCGAACCACACGGAGACAACAAATAAGAATTTTTATCCAATTTAAATGAATTAATTCAAAGATGAATTAATTTTGCAATTAATAAATCTTAATTATGATTGATAATATTTTTAATTAATCAAAATGAAGAAAGACTTAATTTTGATTTTAAATATTTTGGTCAGCAAGCTCAAGATAGAAATATTTCAATTTTAAGATCAGATTAATTCATATTATTAATTTCCCAACTATTATAAAATTTTAAGACAATTTTTATGAACTAAAATTGGGAATTAAATAAATAAGAAAGGGATTTTTAAATTGGACTTCAAGATGGATGAATTTTTGAATAAAATTTTATTTTTAGGTTTTTTATATATTCAATTAAATTTCTTAATAATAAAAATCAATATCTAGAGAGAGAAACTACACAAATTAATCTAGAGAGAGAAAGTGAAGAATTTGGGGAAAAGATGAAATCCCACCGTAAATTAAAAATATAATGATGCAGAAATGTTCTAAATTGATGTAGAATTAAAGATCAAAATTAGATCTTGAATCAGAATCAAAATGCAGTGCTAATTTCATTCAAAACCAACTTCTAGGCCATGTACATTTCGCCCATGCCTTGGCGTTTTAGAATTGTTCAAGAAGAAGATTGAAATACAAATCTGAAACTTACAACTTTGAGTGCAGAATCAAGAACTGTCGACTTCCAAAGCATCCCTTGTGTCCTTCCTGGCCAAATCCTTGGAGACATCTTCAAAAAGTGATTTTTGCCCATTTCGAGACCTCTATATAAAGATCCAACCGTCTGGATTGTAGAGGGAGAAAAGGCAAACATGCCCTCAAAATTTCAGCTCAATTGGACGGTTAGATCTCAAGATATCATCATTTTACTGGCGCTTAATCTCCACCGTTGGATTAATTTATCTCTCCTCCAAGAAGCTTGGAAATGGCGCTTTCTGATTGGTTCAGCATGATTATTTCTTGTTTTCTGCCTTCTCGGATCAGGTTCTGACACGTGATTGTCCTCGTCGTCGGCGCGCAATAATTAGGCATTTGAATCACTTTTGAATGGATACAAATAAGCCACGTCGCCTTCTTTTATTTAGTTTTTTTTCTAAAAAAAAGAAAAGGACAAAGTTGCCGCACTTTTTGACAACGTCATTTAAAAAGAATAATAATAAAATGGTGGTAAGCTTACCATCTTTATTTACATTTAATGCACGCGCTGAATCGACGTCGTAAAACGTCGACATTTTTAAAAAAACATGTGTCGGTTAGCGCGTGCATTAAATGCACGCACTAACGACCTTATATATATATAAGTATTGCACGTGCGTCGGTTAGCGCGTGCATTAAATGCACAGGGCTAACCGACCCACGTGCAAAAGTTCATGCGTGTCGGTTGCCGCGTGCATTTAATGCACGTGGGTAACCTACATTTTTTATTTAAAAATAAAATATACCTTTCGCCGACTTTTCTGTTTAATTTATTATTATTATTTTTTTCATACACAGACACACACACACACACACACACACACACACACACACACACACACACACACACACACACACACACACATATATATATATATATATATATGAACACATCCACGTATTTGCCCAAATTTTGGGCAAATGACGTGGATGCCCCTTGATATATGTATATATATATATCTATAAAAATGCTAAATAAATGATAAAAAATCATTTCTTGGCTAAATATTGGTCAGAAAAATATATAAAAATATGGGAAAATTCCAGACAAATTATGAGAGCCCATACCAACATTTAGCCAAGTATTTAAAACCCTGTAAAAAATATTTTTTCACTGAAATGAGGTTAAATTCCACGTAATAAATGATGAAAAATTAGAAATAATAATAAAATCAAAGTATAAGTCATTTATCTTTATTTATATATGATAACATGCTAATATAGTCATTAAAACACATAAATATAATGTAAAATTCATCAATTAATGATGTTAATTTGCAAGTTATCATCCACCTAAACTAACAATAATAAAATGAAAAAAGGAATCAGAATACCAGGGGAAACAACATAAAGGGGAAAAAGAAGAAGACAATAAGAATCTGATATAAATATAAGAAGAAAAATGAAAAATAAAATGAGAAGAAAATAATAATAATAGGCTAGAACACAAAAATAAAAAAAAAGAAATGGAGAAAAAAATGAAGGAAGAAACGAAAATTCTTCCTTTGTTCTTTTTAAAATAAAAATGAAAGAAGAATAAATAAATATAAAATAAAAATATAATAAAAATATAAGAATATTAAAATATGAATAAAGTAAGAAAAAAATATGAAAAAATCTAAATAAAGATAAGGATAGAAGTAAAAGGAAAATAACAGAGGATAAATAGGAGAATGAAATTAGAAGAGGTGAGCAAAAAATGAATAGAATAATAAAAGTAAAAGAGAAGAACAAAAAGAGGAAAATTATAAGAAGAAATAAACAACATAAGAATAGAAAGAATAGAATAAGAAATGAAAAGAATAGAAGAACAGTAGAAGAAGAAAATTAATGAAAAGAAGAAGAAAGAATAGAAGAATAGAATAAGAAATGAAAAGAAGAAGAAAACAAGAGGAAAATAACAAGCGAAGAAGAAAATAAATATAAAATAAAAAACTAAAAAAGAATAATAAAAAGAAAAAAGACTGGAAAATAAATAAACAAATACAATAAAAAATGAGGAAGCAAAAAAGAAAATTATTAAAATAAAATATGAAGAAATGAAGATGAAAAGAAGGATAAAAGAAAAAGAAAAAGAAAGTTATAAAAGGAACTTATATGCTCAAAATGTTTACATAAATAGTTTATTACAAATAAAAGAAAAGTTCCAAGCATGCGACACACACTTTCCATGAGTGTGGTATTCATACTAATGGCTATGGGGTCAGTGATACTTATAATATCACAGAGAGTATACAAGTGGTATTGTATCCTAACATTTCGGTGGTCTTCTCAAGTATAGTATAAATAGGAATATTATAACACATGTTTCAAGACAAGTGACCACCATATTATGATATCACCATACCTCACTTAGTCATAAAAGTGAGTTGTGTACTTCATCATAAGAATTGCATGTGCATCATACAAATATCATGTATTAATTAACGTTGAGTGAGATGTGGAATGAGCTATTCATTTATCCGCATTAAAGGGGTCCACGACTGCAATTTAATCACAGCTGTCAGACCCCATATGAAGGAGATTGGACGGCCAAGGGAAGTTATATCCATCTCTGCTCCTGGCCATCGACACCTTTGACATACGGTGGTTTTTGGCTGGTGCGGGGGACCACCAGGGAAATTTGACGGCCTAGGAGGACCCCCAAGGCCATCCCACTGAATCGAAGGCCATGGGAGGTCTTTCCCAAGCCTTTAAAAGGGTTTTACAGCCCCTAATTCTTTTATCTTCTGACAAAGACATGAGGCAGTGGATGGAGACCCATCTTGCGGCGGGATGAGCCAGGGGAGTGCCTTGACACCTTACCGACATCTCTAACTGCACGAGACAGCACCTTATGAGTCCTAGAGATGCTTGGATATGTGCCAACATGGAGAAAAGTAGGAGCAGACACACACCAAAGCTAGTAGGCAGCAATCAGGGCCCCCAATGTCCGCCTGTCTGAATCATGGTGATTTTGGTGAGCTTCTGACTTCAATGATGTTGATTCCTATGCGCTTATCTACTCTGGGGGCATATTTTGGTTCATATCAAAGTTTGAATCGGTATTCTATCTGGTTTCTATGTTTGCCTCTTTGAGGCATTCCATTAAACACGTTCCGTGCATTGGGTATTTTACAAAGAATTCCCAGATTTTATCTCATTAAAAATACTATAAAATACTTGTTAGATATATCTATCTGTATAAAACTTATTTCTAGCATTCGAAGTTATCCTAAACATAAAACAATAAAAGTATTAACCTCTTAAGTCCTTTTATATCCTCATATTATCTTTTATTACTCTCCCTCTCTATCTAATTAACTGAATTCCTTTAAAACTAAAAAAATCTATCATCTATACTTATCTTTATATTAAGCTCTCAGAATATCTATAACATAGATGTATATATTTAATCTATGGCTCAATGAGTAATCTCTTCTTCCCCTTATCTATCATAATTCTAATCCCTTTCTTCTTCATTCTTCTTCTTACCTATTAGTTAACTCCTTACATATTATTAAAAATAAAAATATTCTTTAATATGTAACCAAATCCTAGGATACACCTTACAATTAATTAAATAAATAAGCCTCCTATCTCCTATTAATAGTATTGGATTATTCTATCAATCTCACTAATCTTGTATTCTTCTTCATTATCTACATTAACATCACTCTTAGTTATAGTACCATTAATTCATTTCAAACATCCTACTTCTTTATTATCTCTAGTATCTATAAAAAGACCAACAATATATTATATTATCTGTTTCATCTCTAGTTCTCTCTCACATCATTTACCCTTCATTACTATTACACCTTATCTTAGTTCTATCATCCATTTAATATTTCCTCCACCTACTAATTACTTATCACTTACTATATTCACTGTCCTTATTATTGTTATTACTTCTCTTTAACTACAACTCAACTATTAAATTACCCTCTAAAGGCCAGTCCCTGTGGAGATGACCTTGTTCCTACAATACATTTGAGCTTTCTATATTTTAACAAATTTATTTGATTAAGGCAGATTAAAATTATAACAAGAATTCAAGTAACATAAGTAATTTGCCTCCATCACCTCCTACCCCATAATAGAATTGACCTTGTGAGCGAATGTGACACCAAGTAGAATCACCTCAATGAGAAGATGGTTGGGTGGGGGTCCTCGTAGATCACTAATCACTCTACCTTTTTTGCCGTAATGCTTCAATCTTTGATTTTTATATCCCCTACACATCCCTCTAGGTACCCTAAACACTTGGAAAATTTGTTCCCACATTATCCAAAATATCATGTGTGACATCTAATCAAGATGTGCTATAAAAACCAAGCTTCCCTACATGTATCTGAGTTCAAGGATGGGTGACGTTTCCGAAGCGGGGGTAACGATTTGTTATAAGCTTCATGGGACATATATCCATTAATAAACATTTTTATTTCTAGAGTATATGAAATCATTCCCCCTTCTTATACATGTAATATACTCGATAAAAATGTGGAAAACAAATCTAAAAGAATTTCTGAGAGTTGGAAGTGAAAATTGGGTGTGATATGTCTCTTTATCGGTGGAGCTAATTTCTATAAATTTGGAATTTGTCCCTGAGAGGAGTCAACTTTCATAGTTGATCTGCTTCCTGTTCATTCTTTGAAGAAATAACATGAATGACATACAAAAAACAAAAGCAATGCAAAAGGGGAAGGTAGGGAAGGATTTTAGCTTCTATTATTTGAAGAGGATAAAATGAAACAAGAGAGATAGGTAAATAAATGCAACATAATGAATAAACCAAGATGTTTATTGAATAAATCGATGAATTTCAGGAGATGATCAGGTTGTGTCTCCTCCAAATCATGGACATGCTCAGCTTCAAACGCCTCCTCCTATTTTCTCAAGGAACAATAAAAATAATAGGAATATTAGAGAAGCTATCATAGATCCCAGATCCCCTTAGTGAAAGAAAACAAATTCAAGAAAGGAAAACCATCACAAAGGTTGAAAATACAAAACATACAAAATGAGTCATGAGGCATATTCCCTTACATTAGAAATTCTAGTTAATTAATTCAATGCCCATGTAGACAATATTTTATTTCATGGCTGGCCTCCTTCCTCTCATGTTATATATTCTGGTGGGATGGAAGTTAAAACATATTTTGATAATTCGATCAACATGAAAATATTCGAAGAAGTTTTCATGTAATAACCATGAAATTTCCATGCCAATGCATAAAAAATTTCTTACTTAGGGTATAATTTTTTGAATGTTTTTTATGTACAGGAAAAAGATAAATGTCAAGGAATTCATATAAGTTTTTTCACGATCACAAAGATGATTGTGCAAGTCTGTAAAAATGATTTTCTTCAAGGCAGTTTCTCTTTTTCTCCAATAATGTTCACACTTATAAATAACGGCTGAAAATCAAAATACTTCATCATCAAATTTTCATCCATAGATGTCACAGGAATATCTTAAATAAAGAGCATATGAGAACCTTTAACATTATAAACAAAATCAACACATCGTCTAGTATTCATATGCCTATCATAATGGTTAGTTAATTATCTTTATAATTGTCAACCATTATATAGTAGTTTATTTCCTTGATCATTTTGGTCCTTAAATGGTAACATCTTATAGTCAACCACCCATGTATTTATCCTTGACATGAAAAAACTTTGACGCCAGAATATTCCAGCGATATCTCAATTTATCTCCATTGATAGACAATAGGCGTTAGATTTTTCAGTGACCTATCATTATGCCAGGTCCAGCCAAACTGACCCAATCCACGTCACTGACCCACATGACAGGTCCAACCGACCCATATGACGGGTCTAAATGGACTCAACTGATGTGACTGGCCCATACGACTGGTCCAATTTGACTAACTTGACTGATGTGACCTACCCCTATGATAGGTCAGACCAAACCGACCAATGAAAATTCATCAAAACACAAAATTTAGGATTTTACCATAGTATAGTATACTACTCCTTAATCTTCATATCTTATAGGAGGGAGAATGAGTAGGATTATTAAATCCAATTTCTGGAGGACTTATTGTTAAGGTTGGAAATAGGATTCAACATGAATGCTACTTTGATCTCAGTGCTTTAGTTGTGCACATCTCCTATTTAGGCTATAAACCTGATTGGTTGATTGAGTGAGACCGAGGTTCAATGGGAATTGAACTTATAGGATAGAATTAGGTTATAACCCAAACCTTTATAAAAATCTGGCCTTATTTTTTCTCTGATATCCCATCTAAGTATATAATTTACATTTAGTTAATTTTGAAATCAAACTTTTAAATAACTAAATCAATATCCTCTAATGTTCATCCCAAGATATGGTGAGAATACTTGAAATAAATGATTTACTTACTGTTTTCACAAGTTTAACTTTATGAAATAAAATTTTAGTAAAAAATCAAAGTTCTAAAACAAGATAAATTAGCTTAAAATTCATTTTTTTAGTATTTTCTTCCGATGGATTTGACCCATTATCGTACTTTTCTTATAAGTAAATTACAAATATTTTGTGTAAATTATAATTCTTACCTGATAAACATAACCCAAATTTCAGGTTAATCAATATCCTTGCTATTCAAAGCTTGGGTATTAAATCCAAGGGCTGAAAAGTTAAGGCAATACTATTTCAACTCTTATTTCATGTCTTTCTATCTCATTTTGTATTTATGCACCCAAATATTGTTGGAAGCCTAGTGCATTGAATGTCTTTTATCCATTCTTTTTATACAAGAGTGAGAGAGGAAATTCCAGTTAAATCAGGATTATTGGAGAAAAATCATCATCTAACCCAAGCTTATCATATATTTTAAATTTGAATTTTTCACCTTTTCTCTAGACACATTTGCATAAAATAACCTATATGATAAGCTTTCCAATGCTGAAAACGACATCTATAAATTTGATATGTAGGCCAAGTTATAGCAAATCTAAACAAGCTCATGTTGTCACCATTCCCGCACACCATCAACCACAACTGCTGCTTAGTTTTGTGTGGATTCCTGCAACTACTGCCTGCATATTCCAAAACAAACTGATCCCACAACAACTGAGCAGACCTGAACTCAAACAATTAAACCCAAACCGATTTGAACTGATCTACTGGGTTTTTGTTTTTTTACTCTAGAATTCTAAAAAAACCAGGTAGGTTATTTAGAAATAGAATAGCTATCTTTTGAGAATTTATAAGTAGTTTAGGTTATAATGATATCATTTTCATCAAAATTAGTAGCTAAAAATACTAGAAGTCTGAAAATTATGAAAATAGTTCTTCAGAACATATACATATATTTTAAACTGAGAATGGAATTTTCCTATACTGGTTTTATATGGATTCAACTTGGTATGTGGTTAATAAATGATTTATTACTTATTTTGAATAAATCAGAAGTTTTAAATGATCCATTTTAACTCAAATTCTGGTTTATCACTTCCATTGGTAAATGGTCTTGAAATTTGTCCCAAGAGAAACAGTTCGAGTGATTCCCATTGAGCGTGTTATTCCATATGAAGTATCCAGGAATGGATCTAAGGTCCGTAACCAAAACCTCCTGTAAACGTTCTAAGCGACAGTTAAAATGTTGATGGCATACTTTATTTGGACAAAAATATGAAAGATTTTACATGATTGAAATCAACAAAATGAACATTATAATGAAATTACAATTCTATCTCTATCTCTGTCTCTATCCCAATCACAATCTTGATCTCTATCTATATCACAATCACATGTCTATCTCTATCTCTATCTCTATATCTGTGTCTATCTCTATCTCTATCTCTATCTCTATCTCAATCTCGATCTCTATCCCTTTCTCTATCTTTATCTTTAACGTTCACTCTATTTATATTTCTATCTCTATCTGTATCACTATCTCTATCTCTATCTCTATCTCTATCTTCATCTATATCTTTATCTTTAACGTTCACTCTATTTATATTTCTATCTCTATCTCTATCACTATCTCTATCTGTATCACTATCTCTATCTCTATCTCTATCTCTATCTCTATCTCTATCTTCATCTATATCTCTATCTCTATCTCTATTTCTTTCTCTATCTCAATCTCAATCTCTATCTCTATCTACACTTTAACTCTATTTACATCTCCATCTCTATCTATATCTCTACCTCTATCTCGATCTCTATCTCTATCTCTGTCTCAATCTCTACATGTATCTCTATCTCTATCTCTATCTCTATCTGTATCTCTATCTCTACATGTATCTCTATCTCTATCTCTATCTCTATCTCTGTCTGTATCTCTATCTCCTTCTGTATCTCTATCTCTATCTAAATCTCTATCTTTATCTCTGTCTCTATCTCTATCTTTTTCTCTATCTCTTTCTATATCTCTCTTGCTATCTCTATCTATATCTCTATCTCCATCTCTTTCTCTATCTCTATCGCAATCTCTTTTGTTATCTCTATTTCTATCTCTATGTCTATCTCTATCTCTATGTATATCTCTATCTCTATCTATATCTCTATCAATATCTCTATCTCTATCCCTATCTCTATCTGTAACTGTTTCTCTATCTCTATCTCTATCTCTATCTCTATCTCTATCTCTGTCTTTATCTCTATCTCTATCTCTATCTTTAGCGCTATCTGTATCTGTATCTGTCTCTCTATCTCTATCTCTACCGATATTTTTAACTCTATGTTTATCTCTATCCCTATCTTTAGCTCTATATCTATCTCCATCTCTATCTGTATGTCTATCTCTATCTCTATCTCTATCTCTATCTCTATCTCTATCTCTATCTCTATCTCTATCTCTATCTCTATCTCTATCTCTGTCTCTATCTCTATCTCTATCTCTATCTCTATCTCTATCTCTATCTCTATCTCTATCTCTATCTCTATCTCTATCTCTATCTCTATCTATATCTCTATGTTTATCTCTTTTGCTATCTATATCTCTATTACTATCTCTACCTCTGTCTTTATCTCTGTCTCCATCTTTATATCTATGTCTTTGTCTGTCTCTATCTTTATCTATATCTCTATGTTTATCTCTTTTGCTATCGATATCTCTATTACTATCTCTACCTCTGTCTTTATCTCTGTCTCCATCTTTATATCTATGTCTTTGTCTGTCTCTATCTTTATCTCTATGTCTATGTCTATCGCTATCGGTATCTTAATCTCTATCTCTATCTCTGTCTATATCTTTATCTCTATCTCTATCTCTAGCTCTATATTTATCTCTATTTCTATCTCTATCTTTATCTCTATCTCTATCTTTTTCTTGTTCTCTATCTCGATCTCTATCTCTTTTTTTCTCTTTATTTCTATATCCATTTCTATCTCTGTCTCCATCTTTATATCGATATCTTTGTCTGTCTCTATCTTTATCTCTATCTCTATCTCTATCGCTATCGCTATCTTAATCTCTATCTCTATCTCTGTCTATATCTTTATCTCTATCTCTATCTCTAGCTCTATATTTATCTCTATTTCTATCTCTATCTTTATCTCTATCTCTATCTTTTTCATTATCTCTATCTCGATCTCTATCTCTTTTTTTCTCTTTATTTCTATATCTATTTCTATCTCTGTCTCCATCTTTATATCGATGTCTTTGTCTGTCTCTATCTTTATCTCTATCTCTATCTCTATCGCTATCGCTATCTTAATCTCTATCTCTATCTCTGTCTATATCTTTATCTCTATCTCTATCTCTAGCTCTATATTTATCTCTATTTCTATCTCTATCTTTATCTCTATCTCTATCTTTTTCTTGTTCTCGATCTCGATCTCTATCTCTTTTTTTCTCTTTATTTCTATATCTATTTCTATCTCTGTCTCCATCTTTATATCGATGTCTTTGTCTGTCTCTATCTTTATCTCTATCTCTATCTCTATCGCTATCGCTATCTTAATCTCTATCTCTATCTCTGTCTATATCTTTATCTCTATCTCTATCTCTAGCTCTATA
Organism: Wolffia australiana; assembly: GCF_029677425.1. Taxonomy (NCBI): domain Eukaryota; kingdom Viridiplantae; phylum Streptophyta; class Magnoliopsida; order Alismatales; family Araceae; genus Wolffia; species Wolffia australiana. The sequence goes on along the minus strand of NC_135836.1, from coordinate 6,691,395 downwards.
TTTATCTCTATTTCTATCTCTATGTTTATCTCTATCTCTATCTTTTTCTTTATCTCTATCTCGATCTCTATCTCTTTTTTTCTCTTTATTTCTATATCCATTTCTATCTCTGTCTCCATCTTTATATCGATATCTTTGTCTGTCTCTATCTTTATCTCTATCTCTATCTCTATCGCTATCGCTATCTTAATCTCTATCTCTATCTCTGTCTATATCTTTATCTCTATCTCTATCTCTAGCTCTATATTTATCTCTATTTCTATCTCTATCTTTATCTCTATCTCTATCTTTTTCTTGTTCTCTATCTCGATCTCTATCTCTTTTTTTCTCTTTATTTCTATATCCATTTCTATCTCTGTCTCCATCTTTATATCGATATCTTTGTCTGTCTCTATCTTTATCTCTATCTCTATCTCTATCGCTATCGCTATCTTAATCTCTATCTCTATCTCTGTCTATATCTTTATCTCTATCTCTATCTCTAGCTCTATATTTATCTCTATTTCTATCTCTATCTTTATCTCTATCTCTATCTTTTTCTTGTTCTCTATCTCGATCTCTATCTCTTTTTTTCTCTTTATTTCTATATCTATTTCTATCTCTGTCTCCATCTTTATATCGATGTCTTTGTCTGTCTCTATCTTTATCTCTATCTCTATCTCTATCGCTATCGCTATCTTAATCTCTATCTCTATCTCTGTCTATATCTTTATCTCTATCTCTATCTCTAGCTCTATATTTATCTCTATTTCTATCTCTATGTTTATCTCTATCTCTATCTTTTTCTTTATCTCTATCTCGATCTCTATCTCTTTTTTTCTCTTTATTTCTATATCTATTTCTATCTCTGTCTCCATCTTTATATCGATATCTTTGTCTGTCTCTATCTTTATCTCTATCTCTATCTCTATCGCTATCGCTATCTTAATCTCTATCTCTATCTCTGTCTATATCTTTATCTCTATCTCTATCTCTATCTCTATATTTATCTCTATTTCTATCTCTATCTTTATCTCTATCTCTATCTTTTTCTTGTTCTCTATCTCGATCTCTATCTCTTTTTTTTCTTTATTTCTATATCTATTTCTATCTCTGTCTCCATCTTTATATCGATGTCTTTGTCTGTCTCTATCTTTATCTCTATCTCTATCTCTATCGCTATCGGTATCTTAATCTCTATCTCTATCTCTGTCTATATCTTTATCTCTATCTCTATCTCTAGCTCTATATTTATCTCTATTTCTATCTCTATCTTTATCTCTATCTCTATCTTTTTCTTGTTCTCTATCTCGATCTCTATCTCTTTTTTTCTCTTTATTTCTATATCTATTTCTATCTCTGTCTCCATCTTTATATCGATATCTTTGTCTGTCTCTATCTTTATCTCTATCTCTATCTCTATCGCTATCGCTATCTTAATCTCTATCTCTATCTCTGTCTATATCTTTATCTCTATCTCTATCTCTATCTCTATATTTATCTCTATTTCTATCTCTATCTTTATCTCTATCTCTATCTTTTTCTTGTTCTCTATCTCGATCTCTATCTCTTTTTTTTCTTTATTTCTATATCTATTTCTATCTCTGTCTCCATCTTTATATCGATGTCTTTGTCTGTCTCTATCTTTATCTCTATCTCTATCTCTATCGCTATCGCTATCTTAATCTCTATCTCTATCTCTGTCTATATCTTTATCTCTATCTCTATCTCTAGCTCTATATTTATCTCTATTTCTATCTCTATCTTTATCTCTATCTCTATCTTTTTCTTTATCTCTATCTCGATCTCTATCTCTTTTTTTCTCTTTATTTCTATATCTATTTCTATCTCTATCTCTAGCTTTATCTGTATCTTTATCTCTAACTTTTTCTCTATATATATCTCTAATGTAATGCAATGTGTACCAGAATTAGGGGCGTGCATTACAACACAAGGAGGATGACGACTTTCTAAATTGACAATTATGAAAACGCAGGTATTTTGAGAAAACTCTTGAATGTGTGATAAGTAACACAGGGATATAGATGAACAATCCAATGGATTGTCGAGAGAAAAGGGTGATCATGATAGACTCTCAATGACGCGCAAAATCACTTGAACGCTTATGACGAAAGAAGCATTTTACGGCTCAAGAATGCTCACACTTTCGTTATCAGGAATCTAATCTTCTATCTTCAAGAAATATCCTACATCTCGACGAAAGTGGCTATCCTATTCAATCAGTTTTGAATTAAAACGTGGCAGAGGAAATGATAGGGGTAGATGGCACTGTAAAAGGTAATAATACTGAATGAGGAGAGCGAGATGAACCTGGCCTTCGGGAGGCGAGTTGATATGATCCTTCCTTAGCAGCGTACTGGAGCGGATGAATTCAGGAGCAGGATGGTTGCGGGATTGCCTGGCATGCTGTGGGGCGGACGGATGATAGTGCCAACAACACTAAGGCAGAATGATCGGGTTGGCACACAGAAGCACGCAGACGTGCGCGCAGATTGGCGTAGGCGGGCGCACAGCTTGTGCGCAGGTGTGCGCTCAAAAATGCACGGGTGTCGCGTGGTGAAGGCAATTGCGAGAGAAATGTCGAACACACGGACGAGACGCGGTGGTGATCAACTGGCAGGGCGGGAGCGTGTGGGTGGACGCGAGGCGCGGCACGGCTGGGAGGTTAAATTCCATGTGATAAATGATAAAAAATCAGAAATAATAATAAAATAAATAGTAATGCCCCTAGTATATTTCAACGGCTAATGAATGAAGTACGTCACCCTTTCATTTAGATGTATGCCATCATATACTTTGAAGATATTCTAATTTACAGCCATGATCTGATTAACCATCTTGGACACTTGTGAGAGGTGTGCGCCACTGTACGTCAGGAAGAGCTCTATGCACATCCCAAAAGGTGCAGTTTTTTTAGTACCAATGTTTCTTTCTTACGATTTATATGATTCACACAAGGTGTAGCCGTCGATCAGGCTAAGGTTGATGCCATCACGGCATCCAAAGTTTTATGAGATTAGCAACCTTCTACAGAAGGTTTGTACCTAAATTTAGTGGTGTCACCTTAGCTATTATCGATCTAATCGGGAAGGATAATTTCAAATGGAGACCAGCAGCTGATAAAGCTTTTGAACATATTAAAAAACTTATGATCCAAGCTCCCGTATTAGAACTACCCAACTTCTCAATGGTTTTCGAGGACGCTTGTGACGCTTCTTTCGTCGACATTGGAGGAGTTCTTAGCCAAGAGGGGCACCCCATTAAATATTTCAGTGAAACGTTAAAACGACACTCGAAAATGATACGATAATTATGATGGGAATTTTATGCCCGAGTAAACTCCCTTCGCCATTGGCGCCACAATCTCCTACCTAAGGAATTCGTCATATACTCAGACCACAGTGCGCTACGCCATTTACATGATCAAAAGAAAGTAAGTGACCGACATGATCGCTGGATCGCTTACCTACAAGATTTTACTTTTGTTATCTGCCATAAGAAAGGAAAATACAATACCGTGGCGAATGCAATGAGTAGGCGACCGCTAGTCCTAAACATGATGAAGACCCAAGTACTCGGATTTGAAATATTACAAGAAGAATATCCTGATTATCCCATTTTTGGAAAGATATTTCAAGCTGTCACAAGCAAAACTAGCACTAAGCTAAGAGATTATTACATATCTGATGGCTACCTTTTCAACAACAAATGACTTTGCATTCTCCATGCCTCACTCCATGATTTCTTTATTTGGGAAATCATGAAGTGGACATTTCGGAGTAAATAAGACCTCTCAAGCCCTTGAATATCAATTCTTTTGGCCTTCCCAAAAATAGGTTGTGGGAAAGATCATATCTCGGTGTCTTACATGTTCACGGGCCAAGTTAACCAAACAGAATGCGGGGTTATATACTACTCTATGATGGCGCATGCCATCAAAGATCGTCGATGATGTCGTCCGCGCCGCCCGCCACCATCGTCGAAGATTAGGTGATAAATACTCGATTATCATTTTTTGTTTTCATCGTTATTTCTCTCGTGTTTTATGTTTTCCCGTCTTGTCATTGTGTTTTCGTCACGTTCGCGACTCGTCTCGTACGCCCTCCATCATTGTCACGGCAAGGGGTCCTTAGCCATTTTGGACCCCCTCCCTTGTGCCTTGTCCCTTTATTTTCTTTTCCCTTTAATTTTAATTTTCCCCTTTTATCTTTTAACGAGGGTGCGCATTATATAAGGGCCCCCTTAATGGACCCTTCTTCGCCCCCTACCCCCTTGTTGACCCAATTTGGGGCCCCTTTGACCTCTCCCCTTTATTAGGGAAGATGGGCGCCCTAATCATTCAGACTAGGAGAATTAAGTACTGTTTTTTCTTCATCTTCGTCTCACGCCCTTCGTTCAGAGAAGAACACGACGGAAACACTGGACGGGAAGAAGAGGAAGGAGGAAGGAAGAAGGAGGGGGAAGGAGGCAGCGGAAGGAGAATTGGGGAGGAACGTGGAATAGAGGGGAAGGAAGAGTTTCAAATTGACTTTCCCCTCTCTCGCTCATCCTTCCCATTCCCATGTTCGACGCCCAATTTGGGGAGGTCGTGCCACCTTATCCTCCATTGCTGTGAAGGGCGTCCTACGGACCTGCAAGGAAAAATGGACGGCAATAGAGCAGAAGAACGGTGAAGAAGAGAGGAGAAGAGGGTCAGGCAAGCTCCATCGCCCCCATCCTCTCAATTCTTTGTGTCCCCATTTCTCAGTGATGGCAAGCAAAGTTTCCGCCGTCGCTGTGAATTCCGTCGTGGAAATCGCAGAAAGAAATGGGAAAAGCTGATCGGGAAGATAAGGAACGGGAAGACGGGAATAGACTCTTAATATTCTCCGTCTCCTTCCCTAGAGTTAATATACCCCTTTGTATCACCTAGAGCATGAGGTAAAGCTTCGCACCCCAAAGGCTGGCACCTTGATCAATCCAATTTGGTGGATGCATTCAGAAAAAATTTAAGGCTAATTTAAAGTTACTTTCTCCACATTATTTCCATTTTAATGATAAATTACATTTTTATGGATTAATTGGACCATTGTGTTCCAAGTACTCTTTATATTATGGTATTTACATGACTTACATGACATTATAATTTTCCGCGGTATCATAGGGGTTGGCGCTTAATTCTTCTTAAAAGTGTATTATTTTATCTTCGACATGTTTGAACGTAAATTTGTATAAATAATTAAATAAGGGACTGAAAAACATGGGTTATGGCTGCAAAACCCATCGGTGAAACCAGCTAGGCATAATAGTGCTCAAGCCAACGGGGACCCACTGAACAGATAGTGCTGAAGCCACCTGATTAGCACCAACATGCAAACATAGGTAAGGCAGCAGCATAACGTAACTCCTAAAACTGATCCCAAATGAACAATCACAAGGTAGGCCACAAAGAAGGTCCATTACAAAGAGTTCATAGCCCACACACACACGTTGAGGAAGGGTGTTATTTGATTCAGTAATTTATAATGACCTGAATTTATGTAGAAGCAAAGTTCTTAATTCCTTTCATAGGTGATTGATATTTTTACTGTTTCTAAGTCACAGGCATGTCGGAGAAACATGAAAACGTGATGGATTGAGGCCCAATGGGCTGGAACCTTATTAAAATGAAAAAATAAAAATTTGGACTGAGATTGAAGCCTGTATGGCCTAAAGCCAACATCATAACAAGCCATTTTAAAGTTAGAACATAGGATGACCTGATTTGAATAAATGACGTGGCAGGCCCGTTGGGCTACAATCCATCACTTTTTCTTGTTTCTCCGACCGGCATGTGACTTAAAAAATACCAAAACTTACCTATAATTATAATTTATTAAGATAATAAAATTCCCTTACTCTCAATCAATACATATAATTATCTCTTATTTAATCTTATTAATCATTATCCTCTAGCTCTCCCTCTTTACGTACTTTATTATACACCACAAAAAACATAATCTATTTTCTCCCTATCACTTTAGATTTTGAACCCCTATCATATGTAAGATATATCCTCACTCCATTAGTATGTATATAATTAGTTTCTTCTTCCTCTCTTTATTATTTTATTCATGTCAATTGTTATTATTCCTATTATATTTTATTAAAAATAAACACCCTATTCACTATCCCCCTATTTTATATATAACTTAAATATTAATTAAAAAAATAATTATAAAAAATCTAGACCTACGTTATTATTGATGAAAAGTCAAAAATAAAATTTTTCCCTGTATAATTTAATGTATCATTCATGAGAATACTGATACGCCTAAAAAATGCGCGTAAATATGTCATTGATTTGGCGTTTAGACTTATACAATAAAATTGATAATTTCCCTTAATCACTAAATATAGAATATAGAGCAAGCAAGGGTTCGAACCACAGGGAGGCAACAAATAAGAATTTTAATCCAATTTCAATGAATTAATTCAAAGATTAATTAATTTTGCAATTAATAAATCTTAACTACGCTTAATAATGTTTTTAATTAATCAAAATCTAGTCAAACTTACTTGTGATTTTAAATATTTCGGTCAGAAAGCTCAAGATAGAAGTATTTCAATGATAAGATCAGATTAATTCGGATTATTAATTTCCCAATTATTATAAAATTTCATGACTACTTTTATGAATTAAAATTGGGATTTTTAAATAATCAAGAAAGGGATTTTTAAATTGGACTTCAAGATGGATGAATTTTCGAATCAAATTTTATTTTTAGGTTTTTATATATTCAATTAAATTCCTAAACAATAAAAATCGAAATCTAGAGACAGAAACTAGACAAATTAACATAGAGAGAGAAAGTGAATAATTTAGGGAAAAGATGAAATCCGACCCTAAATTAAAAATCTAATGATGCAGAAATGTTCTAATTTGATGTATAATTGAAGATCAAAAATTAGATCTTGAATCAGAATCAAAATGCAGTGCTAATTTCATTCATAACCAACTTCTAGGGCATGTACATTTCGCCCATGCCTCGGCGTTTTAGAATTGTTCAAGAAGAAGATTGAAATACAAATAAGAAACTTAAAAGTTTGAGTGCAGAATCAAGAAATGTTGACTTCCAAAGCATCCCTTGTGTCCTTCCTGGCCAAATCCTTAGAGAGAGCGTAGAAAAGTCATCTTCGCCCATTTCCAGACCTCTATTTAAAGATCCAACCATCTGGATTGTAGAGGGAGAAAGGACAAACCTACCCTCAAAATTTCAGCCCAATCGGACATCTAGATCTCTAAATACCGTTATTTTACTATTGATAAATCTAGACCGTCGGATTTAATTTATCTTTCATCCAACAAGTTCGGAAATGGCATCTTCTGATTGGCTGCCACATTATTTCCTCGTTTTCCCACGTCTGGGATTTCGATCTGAAACGTGGTTGTCCGCGTCCGCCGCCACAATCATTGGAGATTATTCTTTCTTTTTAAATGGCCAGGAAAAAGCAACGTCGCCTCTTTTATTTTTTTCTAAAAACAAAAGCACAAAAGGACAAGGTAAGCCGCAATATCTGACTATTTCAACCCACGTGTGCGTCGATTGTTGCGTGCATTGAATGCAAGTGGCGAATCGATTCACGTGCAAATTCAAGCACGTGTGTCAGTTGACGCGTGCATTTAATGCACGTGGCTAACCGACATGGTAGGTATATATAAAAAAACAGAAATCAAAACGTACCTTTTTTTATTTCCGCCGACACACCGTTTTCTTTGACTTTTCTAGCTAATAATAGTCTCATTATGGCATCGCGATTTGAGATGCCATGATGAGCTAATAATGCCCTTTCTTCATATATAAAAAAATGCATCCACGTATTTGCCCGAATTTTGGGTGAATAACGTGGATGCCCCCCTTTATATTTTATTATATAAAAAAATAAAATAAATAGCATATGTATTATTTAAACAAATAAAAATCATTTCTTGGCTATATAATGTTCAAAACATTATATAAAAATATAGAAAAAACTCTAGAAAATTAGGAAAGCACTTACCAACCTTTAGCCAAGTATTTAAAGCCTGTAAAAAATATTTCTTCACTGAAATGAGGTTAGATTCCATGTAAAAAATGATAAGAAAATCAGAAATAATTGTAAAATCAAAGTGTAAGTGATTTATCTTCATTTTAATTTGATAACATGCAATTAAAGTCATTAAAACACATAAATATAATGTAAAATTCATTAATTAATCATGTTAATTTGGAAGTTATCAAATACTAGAAATAAATTGTGTCACCCTGAGTACTGACGAGTTCTAATATTTATAATAATAACATTAATATTAGTATAAAAAATATTTTATCTTATAGATATGTCAATCCCAACTTTCTCAATTTCTTCCTAACTCCAATTATTACTTAGGATTGTATATCATCGTAATTTCTACCTAACCCTTAATAATTGTTTCCGCTTAAAGTTTATCTTCTCACCTTTCATTCTCTTCATTATTGTCATCTTATCCCTTCTTTTATTATATTATATAAATAATTTACCTCATTATCCATATTATCCTTTATTTTTCTCAATCCTAACTCAATGATTAGATCTCTCCTTAAAGGCCATTCCATGTGGAGGAGACCTTATTTACCACAACACATGTCTTAGTAAGTTTAGATTAATACAAATTTATTTAATTCAGGAAAGTTATAATGTTAGTCACACTAATACTAACACCATTATATGTCCTAATCACAATAAAACCCATCGATTAAGTAAAATTGATCTTTGATTGATTCACACTAGATATTTCAAATAATTAATTAATAAGGTTAAGCCAATAAAGGTTATTAGGCTATTAGAGTAATGAACAAGGCTAATAGAAGACTCCAAAGGGCCACACACATCCGAAGATATTTATAAAATTTAGATTTTTTATGAAAACTTATTATTTAATAAAATGAGAAAAATCCTTGACGTTCTGTTATAAAGTTAGAAGGAAGCATATTTCATGCATACTACATATTTTTACTCAAGAAACACCAATAACTGAAGTACGCATGATCATTGTTAAATTATTTTAATCACTAACCCTACTAAAAACATGCATACTAATAGGCAAACGACAAGCATATTATAACAACTTTCTCAATAAAATATTCTTAATTCAAAATGATCATTCTAAAAAAGTAGATAAGTACTCATTGATGTGATTTTAAAATTATCTTGTTTTGTAGTACATCTACATATTTTCTTATTGCAATCATATGAAATAATTTCTCTTTCGCCAAAATATATCTCAAGTAAATCAGGATAGAAATGATGGATATTATGTCAAGCCAATCAAAATATCATATTTTTACTTAAATTCATTGAATGAACTATTACACCATAAGCTTATTGAACAAAATATTATGTTCATTATAATTCAAGTGTGATGTTTATAATGAAGTCTATGAATATGTGCAATGACATAGTGAATTATGATGAAATCATAATACAGTGATCACTAGTCTTTGAACATATATTCTAAATATTGATATTTAATGGATAGTTCAGACGGACATCAAATTGTCTAGATAGAATAGCACTAGTTGATCCTTCTTATACAATAAGTATAGCTGATCCTATGGCTATTAGTGTGGCGATACCAAGGAAAGATAATAGGTGCTCTTTGGAGAAAAAGTTCACTTAATTGATATGTCAAAATCCCTGAATGGTATTGTACCTAAACATCAATCAGGTTGATTCATGTCGTGGCTGTATAAGTGATCCACTCTCATGAGATACCAAAGACATCTCGAGAATGGACGATTACATTTTGACTATGATTTACGAGCCCCTAATCGAGGATTCAAACAAATCATAGCTCAAATGTAGTAAGAAGCTCACCGAGATGATTCAGTGGTCAAGATGGGATCATCCGCCCTTGGTATAAAAGTAGATTGACATAAGGAGGACAATGCATAAAATCTCTGGCCATGGTAGTGAGAATATTGGAGTTCTCAAATGATCCATGTTATGTATCCGTACTAACCGAGTGACGGATTAGAATTTGACGATAAACCATACCCTAAGTCGTTCGAGAGTTTTGTACGGATGATGGATTATACATATACGGTAACCATTGATGGTAAAGGTTTCATGAGAGAGTTAAACATTACTCGGTAACTTCTTGAGCATGAGATGTAGCTTCGCACCCCACGGGCTAGAAACTTAATATATCTATTGGGTTAAATCGATCCTTGTTTAATTAATCTATATGTTGATATAGTTAATTATTAAGGTTGGCCAATAATTGTCATTGGGCCACTAAAGTTGTTAACTAGAAGGATACATGGGCCTAGAGGGTCATAAGGTCATAACGCATTGGCAGATATATTTTATTTTGTAGGGTTTTTTGAGAAAAACTTAAGTAAAATAGTAATAGGGAAGGGGCACTCATTTCAAGCACCCATGCCAGCTAGATTTCAGAGTGCATCCCTTTCTCCACTCTCTTTTATAATCATCCAAATAGAGTGTCTTCACGGTCAAAAGATTTTCTATATTTTCAATAAGAATCGAAGAAGAAGACATGGAGATACAAGCTTTAGTGATCCGTGGATACTTCTAGAAGCTGGACGCGTGAACGGCTTCAGAACAATCACAAAGTGGAAAAGTCAAGGGTGGAACAAGTTCCCCACTAGGTACATTGGATGTTTGTTTTAAAGATCAATTACGAATTGATTACCACACTTCCACATCTATGGAATCGTGTTTTCCACAGATGAACCAAGGCATACAATCCAACACTATATCTAAATATCAATCATATTGATTCACGTCTGAGTTTTATAAGTGGTCCACTGATTTGAGACACGAAGGATATATCATGAATGAATAACTATATTTTGACTAGAACTTATGAGTCTTAAACCACGGGATTTTAAATAGATTTTTGCTAAAAGGTTTTATTATGTGGTCAAGACAAGATCATTTGTCATCGATATATGAGAAATTGACTCAAGAAAGAGGAGGCAGCTAAATCCCTGGTCAAGGTGGTAAGGATTCTTAGAAGACATTCTTCAATGATCCGTGTCATGCATCAGTACTAATTGAATGACGGATTATGGTTTGATGATCAACCATACCGTAAGTCATAAGGGAGACTCACGCAAATAGATTATCATACATGTATGGTAACCGAAAATGGAAAAGATTCCATAAGAAAGTTCAAGGACTACTCTATATGCTTTAGAGCATGAGGTGTATCTTGGTACCCCACGAGTAGGAAACGTAGCCTATCGATTGTGTTATACGAATCATAAATTAGTCAATTTAATGTTAATATAGTCAATTTATAAGGTTGGTCAATAAATGTTATTATTTTAATCAAGTCATTGGTTAGAATGATATATGGGCATAGAGGGTCACACGCATGACTTAAATGACATTGGAAAGTACTTTATCGGGTAGATTTTTATGAAAAATCCTTAATGACTATAAATTAAGGGGGGCCACCCATTTTAGGTGCCTAGGTAAGTCATATTTGGATACCCCCATTTTCTTCTTTCTTTTTATTCTCCACTAATTCCACAAGTCCTTCATCATAAAAATGTTCACAATAAAGTCAAGGAGTGGTAAAGAAGGAGAGGACATTCAGTAATCTTCTAGTCGCATGGATACCATCGGAGGCTGAATAATTGATCACCTTGAAGAAACTCACCTAGGAAGCAAGCCAAGGGTAGAAAAAGTTCCCCAAAATATATTGAATACATTACATGTTTTAGGGACAATTTATGAAAAGTTGATATTATACCAAACTATCAATCAAGTTTATTTACCTCATAGATGTGGAAGTGGTCCTTTGACTTGAGACACCAAAGACTTGTTGCGAATGAAAGGTTGTGATTTCATTATGACCAATAAGTTCCTGATCCACAAATTTTAAACAATCTTAGTTTGGGTGGAATGAGAAGTTCATGAAGCTGATTGAGTGCACAAGATGGCATCATCTGCCCTTTATAGGAGACAGCCCAAAGAAGATGATATGATGAAGTCCTTGGAAAACGTATATGCTAACAAATGACGTACAAGTTCTATGAGTGATTCGAAGAATGCCCCTTTATATCTTCAAGAGCACGAGGTATAAATTCAAGCTCTAGGAGCTAAGACTCAACCCATCAATTAGATTAAATTAATCCACCATTATTAATCTATATGATGATATATTTAATTAATTTAGCAGGCCAATAAAAGCCATTGAGCCACTAAGTCATTTACTAGACTAATGCATCATTTTAGAGGCTCTCACACAGAGGACCTTTTGGAAATCAAAAGATATGTTTCAAGTTTGGGGAGTTTATGAAAAATACGCACTCAATATATATGGGGGATGGCCCTACACAAAATTCACCTAGGTGAAACATGATCACTGCTCTTTCACTTCTTCTCCATTCTCCCCATTGCTAATTTCCTTTTCTAATATGATAGGGACAACATTATGATGGAGATAGAGTGTGATTCTAGCTTGTCATAGTGAAGGATGAGATTTAATGAGTTGAGGGTCACACGGCTACCTCTAGATGCTACACACACAAGCAAGTTGACATGTCTCACTTTAGGATCAAAGAAATCATGAATACAATTTGTGCCCAAGTGATTCAGCCCTACCCCATCCAAGTAGGGCATGTCTCACTTTCGAGTCGATGATCTGATACTAATAGGATGTCAAACATCGACGGTGTCATCGTTCTACGAGTAATTCCCTAACAAGAATCTAACTACGTGAATGCAAATGACCTGGGTGGAGTGTACATGCAGATCCGACTTGTGGGAATTCACTGAGTTCCGAGCTCCAGGGCGAGTGACCCATGACGGATGACGATGACTGTCTGAGCCTCATCGGAGTGACGACGATGACTAGGGTGTCGAACAGGATAATTCCATTAGTTCCACACCTAAGAAATCACTCATGACGTAGTTTTCTCGATAACTTCTCTCACCCCTAATTAACCTTGCTCTGTGGAGCACAATTAAAAATATACTGAAGATGGTAATATAATTGGTGAGCAAGGGGACGACATACCTTCTCAGTGGCGTCGCTCATCATTTTGGTCTTTGTCGATGTGAGTTGCGGTGCGGGTCGATGTGGTGAGATTAGGAGTACATGAAGAAGTGATGTAGGGCTCGACAGCAAACGACGATGCGACACTGGAGAGGAACGATGGGGTGGAAGATGTAGTCGAAGTGGAGAGACACGCGGCGGCGAGACGGCTCAAGAGTGAAGGCTGGGCTCGGCAGGCACGATGTAATAAAGGTCAGAGCGAGCGGAGACTGGCAGCAGTTGTGAGCAACGGCTGGGCACACAGAAGTGCCATAGGGTTGGTTTGGCTTGGAGTTACCACGATGGTAAGCTCAAATTATGGGGTTTTTACTAGTTTTTTACTAATTAGTCGTGTGAGTATTTGAGCTAATCAAAAATAAAAATTAACCTCACAGCCTTAGGGTGAGTAAGGTGTCGATCCACAAGGAGCAGATAAGAAAATAGTAATTCTTTTTTTAATTTAATTTATGTTATCAATTCCTATCAGTTATCCTAACCAGCAAGTTGAAGATCTTCAGTAAATTAGGTAGAATATTCTTCAGTCATTCTTTTAGTTATCTCACTGTAAAAACCAGTTTAGATTGACTTTCAACTTATGGAATTGGGAGAATTTCTTCAGAAGAATTTCTTACACGTAGTTTGTGCTCAGTTACAGGCCTACGCCTATAAGTGTGAGCGATAGCTACTCTTGCGCGCAGCCTCTTTGGCTGCGCGTGGTGCGCTACGCATAGAACTGCGCCGCCTGCGGGCAGCGCGCAGCACTTTGTGTGCAAAGGCATGCCTGATGGCAGCTCACAGCCTTAGTGTGCGGGGGCTGTGCGCGCCTGATGGCAGCGCACGGCCTCTGTCCGCGGGGGCTGTGCGTGCCTGATGGCAACGCGCGGCCTCTGTTCGCGGGGGCTGCGCGCGCCTGATGGCAACGCGCGGTCTTTGTGGGCAGAGGGTGTGCGGGCCTGATGGCAGCGCGTGGCCGTTGTGGGCAGAAGGTGTGCGAGCCTGCTGGATGCGCGCAGCACCCTATGCGTAGAGGCTATGTTCTGCTGCTAATCCTTGGTTATGGGGATGAACTGTGAGCTAGATACACTAGACGGATGGACGATTTGAAAGGCAATGAGAAGAAGACACGATTTGAACAAACAACAAACTTGAAATCAACTTTGAATGATGAACAATTTCGTCTGGAAACGTTGGAAAACACTACTTGGTACCTTCCAACCCAACTTCAATTGTCTTAGAAGGGAGAATGTCTGAAACCAGAACAATCACACCAACCTGGTGTCACAACCCTTCCGGCGAAGTGATGATCGTCTTGCTCTGGTTATGTCTCAGCTTGCTTCTCTCCCAGATCCAATGCTCATCAGCCCTTGGAGGGTCTGCAGAACTCCTCTTCTCCAAGCCCTAACCTGTTTAGACAGAAATTCTGGATAGCCCCCAAATGGCTCTTTGAAGGATTATTTATAGGTTCCTCCCTTGAGCTTCTCGAGTCTTTTTAGGGCTTCTTCATGTAAGTTTTTTCAAGTCTTGATTAATGAGGTGCCTTCATTGTATTTTATCCACATCTAAACTCATTGAGATGAAAGGTGAGATCCAATCCACTTGATTCTCTGAACCAAGTGGGGTTAGTAAATATGGAAATAATACATGCAAATAATGGTAAATATGGAATCAATGTATGCAAATGATGCTCTAATTACTGGAAAATCCCTGATTATTTTATGACATAATTAGAGTCATCAAATACCCCCCAACTTGGATCATTACTAGTCCCTTGGTAATGAAACATGAGTAAGAATAAATGATGATCACTAGTTGACTCCTCGTTTTTGATAGTTTTGATTCTTTTTCTCATCAAGGAATGTCTTTGTCAATTGAACATGGCCAGCAAAGGGAAATTCCCAAGGGTCTATGTTAGCCTTAACCCAAAACTAAGTGCACTTCTGATCTATCATATGAGGTAAGGTCGAGTTAACACCCCAAGCGCATTACTGAACAAGGCGTAGAGAGCGGTGCTAATGCTGGCTCAGTACTAATGGCTATAATACAATCGGCTCAAACACATGGGAGAGAGCTTTTCCACTTTTTTTTTAAGTTCACTTTTGCTGCATGTTGGTCATATTTGATGACAATCAACTTTGCTTTCTAAGATTCAAGCTTCAAGCTTGTAGTACTTGACGCAGCTTCTTTACTTGCATTTCGCGGCACTTATCCACTACCCATGTGCTGTCCTTAGTAGATCCGCAGCTTATTCCCCCTAAAAGGTTTTGTATCCCTCTTGGTTCAGGGAGCTTCACTCACATCAATAAGTAATAATTCCGTTGAGCCAACACTAGCCTACCCTCCACTAAAGCTAAGGTTTCATGCATGTAAGTGTTAACTCAACCTGAGGTGGGTGACAAAATGAGAGAAGTATGATGCTAAGATTCGTGAATTTCAGCTAGTATGAACATCCGTACACTTAGCTAGGCTTAATTCACCTTGGGTATCCTTAGCTGGGAAGTCTTTCAACTCCACTCACCCTTGAAAAGGATTTGGATGTCACATTTATCATTGCTTGAATGTCCCCTAAGATCATCAAATATCCTTGGTTTGATGCAAAAAAAATAAAAATTTTCATTGATGTCGAAAACCTTTTTCATGAGACTCCCCCCTTGTTAAAAAGTGGCATGTTCGTACATGACAGTAAGTAAAAACTGAAACAAGGAGTGAACAAAGCTAGTAAGAAAAAACAAACCAAGGAATGGAGATCGTTGAAATGACAGAGTTAAGTCCAACTGGCGACTTGTCTTATCCATATTGTGGTTGGCTAGGGCTTGGAGAGGCGATGCTGTGACTTAACAAAGAAAACAAAAACAAAACAAAACGCAAGAGAAAGAAAACAAGAAAACAGAAACAAACTTAATTCTTAGACCATGCTACTATCATTGAAAGGCTTTTCTAGAGAGATGTTAATAGGTCCATGCAAATCCTCATCCTGTAAATACGGCTTGAGTCTTTGTCCATTAACTGTGAAGCGTTTTTGAGATTGGTGATATAAAATCATGACTGCTCCATTTTCAAAGACTTCTTGTAAAATGAAGGGGCCATCCCACCTAGTTTTCAACTTGCCAGGAAATAGTTTTAACCTCGAATTGTAAAGCCAAACTTTTTGATTCTCTACAAATATCCTTCTCCTCAGACTTTTATCATGAAATGTTTTCATTTTGGCTTTATAGATTTTTGAATTCTCATAGGCTTCGTTCCTGAGTTCTTCCAACTCATGCAATTGAAGAATTCTTTACTTGCCTGCTTGATCTAAAGCTAAATTGAGTTTCCTAACTGCCCATAGAGCCCTGTGTTCTAATTCCAAGGGTAGGTGGCAGGCTTTCCCAAAAATTAGTCGAAATGGGGACATTCTGAGAGGGGTTTTGTAGGCTGTCCTATAGGCCCATAATGCCTCGTCTAGTTTCTTAGACCAATCTTTCCCATCAGGACGCACTATTTTCCTTAAGATTTTCTTGACTTCTCTATTGCACAATTCGACTTGACCATTAGCTTGGGGATGATAAGGGGTAGTGACTCGATGATAGACACCAAATTTCTTTAGGAGAGTTCTCAAAATGTAATTGGTGAAGTGAGAACCTACATCACTAAGTATAGCTCTTGGACATCCATATCGATAAAAAATATTTTTTTCTATGAAATCAGTCACTACTTTGCTATCATTGGTCTTAGTAGGGGTGGCTTCTACCCATTTGGATACATAATCGACCGCCATCAGAATGTACTCATACCCGTGAGAGTTTGGAAAAGGTCCCATAAAGTCTAGTCCCCATAAATCAAAATTTTCAACTTCTAAGATGGGTTGTAAGGGCATGCGGTCTTTATTATTGTAAAATTTCTGTGCATCTTGAAATAAAGTAGGCCAGAAAAATCCCGATTCTACTATTTTATGAGCTGTTACCTTAGTTGAGTAGTGTCCTCCTCCTGGTTTTGCGTGACAGAATTCCAATATACTCTTTTGCTCATCTTCGGGTACACACCTCCTCAATATTTGATCCAGCCCTTGGTAGAATAATTCTGGGTCCTCTCAAAAGTAAAATCTGCTGTCCTTCAAGAGTTTCTTTCTTTCATTGGACGTCCATCCTGTAGGTATTTTTCCTGAAACAAGAAAATTGTCAATATGTGCAAACCAAGGAACCAGTGTTCCTTGTGCTGTTAGAACATGTTCATCAGGAAATTCATCATTTATTAGCTTAGGTGGGGTGCCACAATTTCTAGATAAGTGATCAGCGACTACATTTTCACATTCTTTCTTGTCCTTGATTTCTAAATCAAATTTCTGAAGTAAGAGAACCCATCTAATCAACCTAGGCTTAGCCTCCTTCTTTGCTAATAAATACCTAATTGCTGCATGATCAGAAAAAACAGTAATTTTACTACCTAGAAGGTAAGGGCTAAATTTTTCGAGCGCAAATATGATTGCCAGCAGTTCTTTTTTTGTAGTTGTGTAGTTCAATTGTGCATCTACTAATGTTCTGCTGGCATAATAAATGACCACTGGTTTCTTATCTATCCTTTGGCCTAAGACTGCTCCTACAGCATAGTCAGAAGCGTCACACATTAATTCGAAAGGAAGGGTCCAATCAGGCCCTTGCAAGATAGGTGCATTCACTAATGCTTCTTTCAAGGTATAAAATTCAGTCTTGGCCTCTTGGGTTAGCTCAAATTCATTATTCTTAGACGATAAAAGATTAGTAAGTGGTTTAGAAATCTTAGCAAAATCCAAAATAAATCGTCTATAGAAACTAGCATGGCCAAGAAAACCCCTAAGGGTTTTTTAGGTTGGTCAGAGGTGGAAGGCCCTGGATGATTTCGATCTTGGCCTTGTCCACTTCCAGCCCACGGTTGCTTACCATGTGGCCCAGCACCACCCCCTCCTGCACCATGAAATGAGATTTTTCCCAACTTAGTACAAGGTTGGATTCAATAGATCTCTTTAATACTTTGGTGAGATTTAGGAGGAAGTTTTCATATGTAGACCCAAAAATGGAAAAATCATCCATGAAGATTTCTAAGCACTCTCCAACTAAATCTGAGAATAAGGCATTCATGCATCTTTGGAATGTTGCTGGGGCATTGCATAAGCCAAAAGGCATACGCTTGAAGGCGTATGTCCCAACAGGACTGGTGAAGGTTGTCTTCTCTTGATCTTCAGGATGAATGTTCACTTGGTTGTATCCTTAATATTCGTCAAGAAAACAGAAGAATTTTTGCCCCGGTAATTTTTCCAAAATTTGATCCATGAAGGGTAGTGGGTAATGATCCTTCTTAGTGGCTTTGTTGAGCTTCCTATAGTCGATGCACACTCTCCATCCTGTGGTTAACCGTTTCTGCACTTCCTCTCCTTTTTCGTTCACTTCTACAGTCACTCCGGACTTCTTGGGTACCATGTGAACAGGGCTCACCCATCTACTATCAGATATGGCATACATGATTCCAGTATTTAGCCATTTTAGTATTTTCTTCTCAAGGACCTCTCTCATGTAAGGGTTAAGCCTCCTTTGATGCTCTCTACAAGGTCTAGATTCTTCCTCCAAGAATATTCTATGTTCACAAATCGAAGAGGGAATCCCTCGTATGTCATCAAACGTCCACCCTAAGGCCTTCTTATGATCTCTAAGTACCTTAAGTAGATCATCTTCTTGTTGTTGGTTAAGTGATGGCGATATGATCACAGGTAAGGTCTTCATGGCATCTAAATATGCATATTTCAGGGAGGATGGTAAGGGTTTTAACTCTAGGTCAACTTCGACTGAAGGTGTGTCTGTAATTTCATCGTCTGAATTGAAACCTTCTACGCGTGATAAATACTCCTTCATCACCTCAATCTCTCATTCATCCTTGGTACAAAGTTTTAATTCTTGATTGCTCCCTAAGGGGTACTTCATCATCTTTGATATATCAATTTGGACTCTTTCATTCCCAATCTTAAATTCTATAGTCCCCTTTTCCCAATCCATGATTGTCCTTGCCGTTACTAAAAATGGCCTCCCTAGAATGATAAGGGCTAAACTAATACTCCCTGATATTTTTACATCAGTTACTATGAAATCCACAGGTATTTCACAATTTTCTACAGTAATCATGAAATCCGTCAATCGCCCCTCGGGTTGCCTAACAGTGCCATCAGCTAGAAGTAAGTCCATATGGATTTCCTCTAATTCCCGAATCCACATTCCTCATATAAAGCTGTAGGAATGATACTTATGCTGGCTCCGATATCTAATAGGACTTTGGAAAAGGTTTTTCCTCCAATTTCACATGTGATGAATGGTGCTCCTGGGTCTATCATCTTGATAGGAATTGCATTCAGAATGCTGGAGGCATTCTCTGAAAGCTTCACTACTTCTCTAGGTTTCCTGCTAGTGCAGGAATCCTTAAGATACTTCTTCAAGGAGGGAGCACATTTAAGCATATCTTCTACAGTCACAGTCATAGTGGCCTGTTTGAAATTTTCTAACAACCTAGTTTCATAATCACAAACAGGTTTCTTTCTATTTAAAGCAGAGGGGTAAGGAACATTATGAGCATGAGTTGAAGGTAGAGGTTCCCTCTCATAAGAAGGTTCACTCTCTTCACTACCCTGCTCATTTTCCTTCTTTGAATTCTCTACAGAGTTATGATAAGGATCCTCAAGTTCTTTCCCACTTTTCAATTTTGAGATTGCTAGAGCTTCAAGGAAATTGTAGGAGAGGAAAATCTGGAAAAGGAACCCGATCCAAAAGCCTACAGTCCACCTATCCCTTTCCCTAGTGCTTTACAATCAAAGAAGGAAAAATCGAAAGATGGCCCACTTCTTGAGTATTTAAAGGAAGACACTATTGAAATTCCAGTTTTAGATGCAATACAATACATCCCTGATTATTCCAAATTTGTGAAAAATCTGTGCACACCTCCTAGGAAGCAAAGGAGGATTCAACTTTCTGAGAATATTAGCTCAATATTTGTGCACGAATTACCTCAAAAGCGCAAAGATCCCAGAGCACCCGTAATAAAATGTGAAATTAGAGGAGAAGTATTTACCAAAGCCTTACTTGATTCGGGAGCAAGTGTGAATATTATGCTTAATGCTTTATTTGAGACTTTTAAATTTGGTGAATTGCAACCAGTGAATTTAGAATTGCAGTTAGTGGACGGATCAATTAGAAGACCGTGTAGTCAGCTGGTGGATGTTGTTATGAAAGTGGAAAAATGTTCATTTCCCGTAGATTTTATAGTAGTGGATGTGAAAATTTCAGGAAAAATTAGTCATGCACCCATTATTTTAGGACACCTATTTTTAGCTACAACAAGAGTAAACATTGATTGGAATGAAGGGAAGATTAAATTGAGAATGGGGAAAGAGGAGATTGAACTACCAATTTCTCAATTGATGAGATGTCCCAATAATAGTCAGGAAGATATTTATACATGTTCCTTAAATGATGAAGAGGATGAATGCAATGCTATAGAGAAAATAACGTATGATGTGTTGGCAGTGAATGAGAGTGTTTATGAGGGGGAGGAGGATGACGGAAAAGATGTGAAGTGTGAGAGTATGCATAACCATATATCCATGTCCACCGATGAATCGGAGTTGAAACCTCTTCCTTCTCATCTTAAATATGCTTTCTTAGGTCCAAGAAAAATGTACCCCGTGATTATCTCTTCTACCATCATCATGGAGCAGGAAGCTAACCTCTTAAATGTATTACGACAACATAAGAGCTCCATTGGATGGACCATAGAAGACATCAAGGGAATTAGCCCTGATGTCTGTCAGCATAGAATTTTTATCGAGGAGGGGTCAAAGCCATCGGTACAACATCAACGCCGACTAAACCCTTATCTATATGATGTAGTGTCCAAAGAAATTACCAAGTGGCTGAAAGTGGGACTCATTTATCCTGTTTCAGATAGTAAATGGGTTAGTCCAATTCATGTAGTACCCAAAAAAACAAGAATTACTGTTCAACAAAATCCGGATGGAGAAGAGATCCAAACTAGGGTAGCGTCAAGTTGGAGGGTATGCATAGATTATAGGAAGTTAAATTTAGCAACCAAAAAAGACCACTAACCTTTGCCTTTTATTGATCAAATACTTGAAAAATTAGCTGGCCAAAGTTTTTATTGTTTCTTAGATGGTTATTCAGGATACAATCAAATTGGAATTCATGAAAGTGACCAAGATAAGACTACATTCATGTGTCCCTTAGGAACATTCGCTTTTAGAAAAATGCCATTTGGACTTTGTAATGCGCCAGCAACCTTTCAAAGGTGCATGAGTGCAATGTTTTTTGATCTTATTGGTACATGCCTCGAGGTTTTCATGGATGAGTTTTCTGTGTTTGGGGAGTATTTTGAGTGTTGCTTGTCTAACTTGGATAAGGTGTTACATATTTGCGAGGAAAACAAGTTAGTGCTCAGTTGGGAGAAATCCCATTTTATGGTGGACAGGGGGATCGTTCTAGGCCACCATATTAGCAAGGAGTTGCTGGCAGTGGACAAGGCAAAAATCGAGATCATCAAGGAGCTTCCACTCCCATCGACCCTAAAGCAACTTAGAGGCTTTTTAGGCCATGCTGGATTTTATTGTCGTTTTATTAAAGATTTTGCCAAAGTGGCTAAACCTCTCACTTTGCTTCTTTCTAAAGACAAAGAACTTATTTTGAATGACGAATGCAAGTTGGCTTTTAATTTGATTAAAGAAGCATTAGTTACGGCACTTATCTTACAAGCTCTTAATTGGAGTGCTCCCTTTGAGATTTTTTGTGATGCTTCAGATTATGTAGTGGGAGCAGTTTTGGGTCAACGCAAAGACAGGAAACCTACAGCTCTTTATTACGCAAGTAAGACTCTCGACGCCGCTCAGGTAAATTACTCTACCACGGAAAAGGAGGTACTTGCAGTTGTCTTTGCTTTAGATAAATTTCGATCTTACCTTATAGGGAGTAAGATTATAATCTTTTCAGATCATGCTGCACTTAAACATTTTCTAAGCAAGAAAGAAACAAAACCTAGATTAATGAGATGGATCTTATTAATGCAAGAGTTTGACATTGAAATTCGAGATAGGCGGGGAGTGGATAACGGGGCAGCCGATCACCTCTCCCGCTTATCGATGCCTTCTCTAGTTCCCATCATAGATTCTTTTCCTGATGAGCATATTCTAGGAATTTCTATTGGTATGCTCATTTAGTAAATTACTTGGTAACTGGTCAATTACCGCATGGTTGGGATTATGATGATCGAAAAAAGTTTTTTAAGGACATTAAGTATTATTATTGGGATGAGCCTGAATTATTTAGATTGGGAGTTGATCAAATTTTTAGAAGGTGTATACCAGAGGAAGAACAATGGAGAGTTTTGGAATCTTGTCACTCATCTTTGTGTGGAGGACATTATGCCTCCAAGATCACCGTGCATAAGGTCTTACAATGTGGCTTTTATTGGCCTCATCTTCATCGTGATGCATACAAATTCTGTAAGAGATGCATTCGCTGCCAAGCAGTGGTGAATGTAGGTCGCAACGATTCTACGCCTTTACATCCTATTCTTGAAGTTGAATTGTTTGATCTTTGGGGTATTGATTTTATGGGACCCTTTCCTCCATCTTTTGGATATGAATATATTTTGGTAGGTGTCGATTATGTCTCTAAGTGGGTAGAAGCCATACCAACACGAAACAATGATCACAAAGAAGTTGTAAAATTTGTCAATGATAATATCTTTTCCCGATTTGGATGCCCACGAGCTATTATTAGTGATGGTGGAACTCATTTCAATAACAAAGTCTTTAAAGAATTGTTAAAACAATATGGAGTTCATCATCGGCTTACCACCCCTATCATCCTCAAGCCAATGGCCAAGTGGAAGTCTCAAACAGAGAGATTAAAAAAATATTGAAAAAAAATTATTAACCCTAATGGGAAGGATTGGTCGAGCAAGTTGCCGGATGCGTTATGGGCATATCGGACTGCATATAAAACCCCATTAGGACTGTCGCCATTCAGGTTAGTCTTTGGAAAATCTTGTCATCTTCCTTTAGAAATCGAACATCGCGCTTTACGGGCTATTAAGAAACTTAATCTATCTTTAGATGATGTAGGTGAACACCGTTTATTGCAGCTGCATGAATTAGAAGAGTTGCGAAATGAAGCATATGAAAATTCTCGCATCTACAAAGCCAAGATGAAGGCATTCCATGATCAACACATACACAGGAAAGTTTTTGTCCCTGAACAAAAAGTCTGGTTATATTATTCTAGACTTAAACTTTTTCCATGGAAGCTTAAATCAAGATGGGATGGACCTTACATCGTATGCCAACCCTTTGACAACGGGTCCATCCTAATTCGAGACCCAAAATGTGGGGAAGAATTCAAAGTCAACGGGCAGCGCTTGAAACCTTTCCTCGAACACGAGCCTCACCCTCCTAACGAGGATATTTCTCTAGAAGCGGCGACATCACCATTCGATTAGAACTCTCAATTAAGCTGTTTATTTTTTGTTATTTGTCTTAGGATTTGTTTTTTGCACTATGTTGGCATCTTACTATTGTTATGTCTTCTATGGTACCTTTGACCAGGTTGAGAGCGTATGTGATTCAACGAAGCAGCATTATCTCCAGGATCTTTCACTCATGATGCCATTGAGCACAATGTCTACAATCTCACTGTTTGCCCTTCTCACTTCAATTTTTCGTAAAGTTATTCGTTTATTGCATTGCGGACCATGCACGTTTTAGTAGGGGGAGGGTATCTTGTAGTTCATATGGAAAATTGCTATTCATGCATTGAATTTTAGAAAAATTTACATGATAGAAAAATTTTCATCCGATGGGTTCGGGAGTATGTGTAGAGAAGTAGGCTCCTAGAGCGGATCAACAGCATGCTAGAGGTGAACATTGTCTGATTTTGAGCAATGTGGGTTCAATTTCAATTTGGAAAGGTTGTCTAATTGGTGATTATATGATGAAAAGTCTAAGGGTAGAAGCACTATGCTCCAAAGGTGGAGTGACGAGTGAATTGAGATCCCCCATTCCAACAGCTCACAATAGCCGATCCCACTTATGTATTTTGTCTCACCATTAGCCTACTCTCATTTCAAAATAGTGGTCAGTCATTGTCCAAGTATTATGCACAGAATACATCATTTTCGCCTACCTTATTGCCCACACACTTCACGTACTATCCATCACAACTTGATTCCACCACCTCATTTGCGTATATTTCACATTCTAGCGATCATCCACTTTACTTCCACGACTGAGGATATGCCTATCTCCCAAGATTTTCTATCTCCCTTTCTACGCTATCACTATGATATTACCTCTTCGACTCTTTTTCTGTCTATGATTCACTCTGCATTTTCTCAACCATATTCTTCTATCCCTTCTCTCTTGATCAATGTGATTGTTATGTCACTCATGCTAGTTGTCATAATATGTTTAGAAACCATGTATAGGATGGAAGGTGCTTTATTTCTGTCATGACCCTGCTTTATTAAAAAACAAAAAAAAATAAAAAAATAAAGAAAAAATATATATTTGTATGAATTAAAAAAAAAGAGAAGAGAAAAGAGGGTCTTGACTTGTGCAAATTTCTTATGTTAATATTCCATTCGTGGTCAACTGTTCTACATGTATGTATCCTCATATTGGTCCCATCTTTTCTATCTCCCCCACTTCTTCTAAAATCTTGGGAGTAGGTTATCGTAGGTAGCATCACATCCCGTTGACCATACATTCACCCCATTTTTAACTCTTACTCCACCCCTTCATGTTATTTCCATCTCTCGTATCACAAGCCCGACAATTCTGCCATATATCCTTCTTGTTACCTTCCATATTCTGTGCTAAGGAGGAAGAGAAAATTGGCTGCCTCTATTCTTGGGTTGGAAAAATGCTAATGGGAGACAAGTACTCGGTGGCCGCCACCCCGGGAGAGAGTGATCTTGCTTGCGAGAGATGTGAGGCCAGCTTCAAATGAGTGCAGCGAGTTTACCTTAGGAGTATAGCGTCATACCTAGCAACAAGTACACTCCCTTCTCATCCACTTAGTCATCCAATCCAAGGAGAAAGGAACTCAACATTCCTAAAAAGGTCGGAGCTCAAATTGTCATTTAGTGTTTTATCTCAGCTTGGGATTGATATACTTCTTACTTCTAACATTCGTTCTTTGACCTACAGGATGAAAAAAAATTATAATTCGGCAAAATACTTAGATGTTGCTAAGGGACTAGCAATGTCTAAGTAGGGGGGTATATGATAACAACCTAAATTTGGTATTTATTTCATGCTATTAGTACAATTTTGTGCATTTAAAGAGCTTAAAATTGGGTTGTTATCATCCATTTACATGAAAATACTGTTTTCAAGTGATTTCTAATTTTTCCCTATGTTTTTGTTAATTCTATGAATTTTAAGGGATTTATTTGAGCTTGAAATAATTGCTTTTGAATGAAAATGACAAGTTTAATATTTGATTTCGAGATTTATCAGTAAAGGGATGAATCAGTGAATTTTCTAGAATTTTCTAGAATTTTCTAGGATTTTCTACGATTTTTCTGAGATTTATTTGAAGAAGAAATGCATTTTTCTAAGAAAAAAAAGATATATTTCTAAGAAAACAAAAAGTATTAACATTATTTTCAAACTTTCAAGGGCCTTTCTGTAAAGTTCTGTTGCAATGATACCCTCAAAACAGATCTCGGTTGTGGTTGCAGGCGTAAAGATGTGATTTAAAATGTTTTAGGATTTTATTGCAATTCATTTATATTTTGTTTTAATGTTTTAGGAAAAAAATTTGGAGGAGAGAGAAGACGCAAGGGGTATATCTATAATTATTTTTGGGCGGAGTCGGGTGACAAATATTTATTTTGCAAAGGACTTGTATGTAAATTTCAGGGCGATATCTGGGGGCGATGACATTGCCTCATCACAACCGTCGGATGAGAATCTAACGGCGGGCAGTGATGGAGGCCACTATGCGGTAAGATTACCGCCCATGCAATGCATGCAAAACGCACACACAGGCGGTGACGTGGCCGATTATCATTTGAAGAAGGCAACTCTAGACGCACACATATGTGCGTATCGAAACTCATGCAATTCCTGACTTTTGAATTGTTTTTTTGGTTTTACTTTCGCCAGGGGGGTATGTGGCGCAGCGGGATGAAGCCCGCCTGGAGAAGTTGAAAATTCGCTGGCCAGTAGGAAGGCGACACATCAGCGCGTAGTTTTAAAAAAAATATATACATGGATTTAAATCCAATGGCTAATATTGGTTTAAATTCATTTATTCATAACTTTTGATCCAGAAGTCCGATTGAGATGATTTTTTTATGGATTTGCTCGTATGGATCCCCTCTTTCTATATATATGGTTGGATCTTTGAGATTAAGCCTATATTTATAGATATAAAGTAATTACTAATTAGGGGTAAAATGGTAAATTTTTCCATTTTACCTGGGTATAAAAGCTGAATTTTGAGAGGAGGAGGGTATTCTTGATGGTTCTCTATCACAGCTGCAAGACAGAGAGTAGCCCCAGCCTGGATCAACCTGTTTGGTACATTTCCCTTCTTTGTATTTGAATTTTGTTGCATTTTGAATGAAATTAGTTCAATTTCTTGATTGATCTTCTTGATTCTGGTCTTAAATTCTAAATCGCTTGGCTTGAGCGGCAGGTACAAGCCCTGATTAGGATTGAGAGGAGAAATTCAGAGATTTAACTAGGTATTCAACTGCAAGCTTAAAGAAAACTCTAAAAAAAATTAACTTTTAATTCTAGGGTATTAAAACTTTGTTTTTTTTATTTCTATTATCTAATATTGTAGTCAGTTCTGAATTATCGAATCTACAAAACAAACAAACCAAGTAAAAACCTTCTTCTTATATCCCTCTAAAGTGAATTCCTTGATCCTCTCATTTGGATCAATTAATTCAGCTTAGAGTTCCGTAAATTCTTCTACTCTTCTCATCTCTTCTACCTCCCTCTCTAAATTCTCTTTCCAATTAGGTTAAATTGATCTTCATTGAAGATTAAGTTAGTCCTAATTATAAAAAATCATCGAATTGAACTCCTGACTAGCCTCCCTTGGACGATACCTTCAGTCATCATTGTGCATCTTAAGTGAGGTTTTATAAATTTTATTGTATAAGCTAAAATTGACAACGACAATGGTTAAAACTGCATAAATATTACCTCTATTTTTGGCTTATCAGACACAATGTTTGATGAGCAATTGAACCAAAAGGCTACCCTACATTTGAGGTATTTTGTTGACTACACAATTGGATATATAATAGACGTCACACAAGCATGCCCCCTGAATAATCACCACCATGGGCATAGGTGAATTATGTCTTTATGATATGAAACCACTACTAGGAATATTTCAGCGACTATATTGGAGGAATTAAACTTCTTCCTAAGTATTACACAGAAGGTGGGGGCTAAACTATGCCCAAATGGTGGGGTATTCAAGGCATTCTTACCTGCCTTCCATTTTAAGAGATTTTCCACTGGGGAGTTGTCACCTACAAGTGATCCTTACTAGAGTCATAGAGTATTGAGGCACCTTTGTGTGTGAGGTGTTGGTATCGAGGAGATTGGGCAAACATGGTATGATGTAAGTCTCAAGTGGGACATAGTTAAATCATTACATGTAGTATTTAACTATCATATGTGATGATAATATATATTATATGATACTTCCCATATCAAATTATTTTTTTTTCAATTTAATTTCATATCCCATGAAATTATTAGTGGCACATCCAAGTGACGTACCACAAATCAGGCATGTAAATCAACAGTCTTCAAGGGGTTATGAAGTCATTTAATGAAATGAAGAAGCATTTTTAGGTTAAATTCCATTTTTATGCAATTTTTTATTCATTATGTAAAATTTCATATTTTTAATGGGTTTTTGTATCTCTTGAAAGATAGCATAAATTTCGTTGATTAAGTAGAATGAAAATAAAAAATAATAAAATAAAATTAATAATAAAAATATAAATACAAAAGAAATAAATTAAAATTGGGCTCCTAGGGAGCCGCCAAGGCACAGCCAATGCAGGCGCACTGCATGCGAAAACCCACGGCCACAGTTAAGGCTGCAACCGTAGTCAGCACCCGCAGCGCAGGCATAGCCCAAGCCGACCCTCAAAGCAGCCCAGAGATAGCCCAAGCTAGCGCTCAAGATAATAGAGGTAAATTTCAATTCATTTAAAAAGGAATTGCCAAATTTATATGCTGGTATGATTTTCTAACATCGGCAATATGGGATTACCATATAACATTACTTTTCAAAAAGCAGCCAGGCCAAAGATCGTAAGAGAGTGATCGCGGTCCATCTGGCCGCGATCTTAAGAAAAATAAAAGCGAAACCAACCAGGCTTCGAGCATACGTGGCCCGAAGCCCATGACGGTTAGGGATTTTATTAAACATGACATTATAATCTTGACCGTCGATCTTTTTTTTAAGATTGGACGGTTAAGATAAGCTCCTTATATCTTATTTATTTTTCTTCTATTTAGGCGACAACTCAGTGTGGAGCTCCATCGTGGATGAATCGAAAATGACCAAGTGGGCATTTGGAGCTGACTTGCCGTCACTGACGGAGTAGGGTCCACCATAAATAAAGAGGGTCCACGACTACGATTTAATCATAGCCATTGATCCTCCCACTGTCTCCGTCACCGGCGACGTCATTCTGGTGACGAGAAGGTGGATTTCTGCCAATTTGTCGCCGGAGAAGGAGCCACAGTTATCCCATGCTGTCAGGAAGGTCAGTGGACCATTCCTAACCTATAAAATTGCTGTAAGTCCCCGGAAAAACCATCTTTTGCCACCAAAACTCTGAATTGGAATTTTGAAATAAAAACGATAGAGGAGAAGATCCGCCGTCTTCTTCTCGTTTCACCTCGGTCTCTCAGTCAACGGCGGTGACAGAGCCGTGATCTAAACAAAGATTAGCAAGGGAGAAGGGTAAGATGGAGAAGAAGGCTTACCTGAAGGAAGACACAGCTGAAAGCGGGGTCTGCGGCTGTCTGCAACTCTGATCTGGTGTAGAAATCTGGTAAGTACATTTTAATTTTTCATACATAGTATAGAGTATAACGATCGATGAATCATTTCCTCAATCCATCTCCTTGAAATTGAATCAATTCAATTTCAAGAAAAAGAGACGAAGAAAATCCCCATTGAGACATTTCTACAAACCCCTTTCATGCAAATATTTTAAAACGATCTTTTAACTCCCAATTTAAATACTTATAAACCAATTAAAATTCTACAAAAATATATAAAAATACAGTAATATATTTTTTACTATCCAACATGTTTTCTCAATAAAAATAACTAAAATTCATCTTTGTATCCTATAAAAAATCCATAAAAATCTAAAATCTTCTTTTTGGCATTTTACCAAACATTTTGACTTCAATATTTGACTCGTATGTTTCTCCTATAAGTCGACCTCTAAAAATTCTACAAAAATTCTTCAAATCGCTAATATATATCGACTAAATATATATAAAATTTGAGGTCGAAATAAAATCTTTAGAGAGGACTTTATTTACAAATCACTATTAAATACTTCGTTGTTCTCTCTTAGACATTACAGGAAACACCTAGTGGTGTTTGTTTACTCTACTACTCATTAGTTGAATTTGACTCTAAGAGCCAATCCCTGTGGAGATGACCTTACTCACAACTATACATTCCTGATTAAGTTTAGAAATTAGAAACTTTATTTCATTGAAGCAAAACTTATAACAACGACAAATTAACTCCCCATTTTTGCTTTGTCACCAAGACAGAAGGATAATCGGCACCAAAACCTCTAACATTTTTATATAAAACATAATTTAAAGTTCTAAAGGTTGAGAGATTTTTTGAATTGCTTACTACTTATATCACTTTGAAACATGGAATCACATGGTGAGTTTTGGAGCCATTTCTGATTCTCTATCCCAGGGCATTGATGCTGTCATATTGTCCCCCAAGGAATCAAATGCCCAATTTTGTTGATACAACCACACACCAGGCCATAGTGTGTGATTCCTTCTTCAATGGTTGGCTAATAAACCTTGATACATGTATGTCGTCATGTCTATCGGAGGTCCAGCATCAGGTCACACTCATCATCTTAGATCGGGAGCCCCACCTCCCATACATCCATCCCACCCCAGCAATAGATGGCTCGAGGAATGAACCTCTTAGTGACCGTGATCGCTTTTGGGAGCTTGGGAGGCTCACATCCTCTTCTTGATTGCAGCTGCCATCTTTATGCTTCGTCCCACCATTCAAGGATTCTACTTTGGGTTACATCTACTAACCCTCCAATAAGGAGAGGAATTATCTTTGTCGGTTTAAAAATATATACTTCCCATTATATCACTTCTCTTTCCAATTTTCTTCTCCCATATCCCCAACCTAGCATTTTATCTTGCCTTTGACTGCCAAGTGTTGACACTTCAGTCATGGGTTTGTCACCAATTAGAGGAGGAAACATTGCTTTTAAAAATACTACATATAGTGCACAAAAACGGTTGAAACTTCATTCGTGGTCATTATTTTATAGGAAATATTGAGACTGAGAATTAAATAAGGTACTTGCACTATCCTTGATGTGTCTGTCATTTCTACTTCCATAAAATTTCCTTTCAGAATATTACATATTATTTAGGTATATTATATTTGGTTTTGGAGGCCTTGATCTGGATGAACATAATAACTCCATGAGGTGGAAGACTTATAACCCAATCATAAAAGCATCAACAAAAGCATCATGGATCACATTTGTGTTTTCTTGGATCCTCAAGTGAAACTAGTCGAGCTGCTCATCTGTGCAGCCTCTAGACTTATCTACATAGTCCATGGCATGTTGAATTTTCTCCTATGCCTTAAGGAATTCCGTCAACCTCCGTCGTCATCATTATGCCATCCCGATCCCATGGGGAGTGGAGTGGAGGTGTGGGGAGAAAGGAGACGAAGGGGAAGGCCGATGAAAAATTCTGGCCTGGGTAATTTTTTTTCATGGCCTTCCCATATTTACATTAAATGGGCATTTTTCATAAAATCTCCAAAACTCAAGTATATCTTTTGACTTCCAAAAGACCATTTGCATGTGACCCCCTAGGCCAATGTATTAGTTGAGTTAACAACTCTAATTGCCAATATCCTTTATTGGCCTTCCATATTAATTAACTATATCATCTTATAGATTAATCAATGTCCGATTGATTTAACCCAATCGATATGTTGAGTTTCCAAGCCGTGGGGTGCCAAGCTGCACGTTGTGCTCTTATAGATATAGATGAGTGTGTATCGACTCACTCATGGAACCTGATTGTCATTGGTTACGATCTCTATATTACAATCTCATCATAATTCCCTAAGTCTGATCATGTATTCATGGACTTCATTATAAGCATCACATGGACACTATAATGAATATGTTCTATTAATGAACATGTAATGAGATTTGGAATGTGTGAATGGTTTGTCAGCCACATATATTTCCATCATATGATGCCTAGATATGCACTAGAATGGTGAAATATGAGCATGGATGCATACTGACGATATGGGCCAGTGATCAACACTCTTACCTCTACTTGTCTAAATCATGGGAATCTAGATTATAAGTTTTATTGCTTACAAAATAGAAATCAGTATTGAAATCCAGTTTTTAATATAGCCTATCATGTATCTTTCTATCATTCTTTAACATAATGCTAAAAAATAACTGTTATTATATCGTTTACTTACTATCTAAAATATCTATAAAAATATTAATCCTAAATGTAATACAATTAATATGTTAAATTATAAATATCTTACCTCTAACTTCCCCTATTTCTTTCTAAATTTCACTACCTCTTTCCACTTGCTCTTTATTCACTTAATCTTCACTATCTTCTCCTTTCTATTTTGTCCCTCCTCTTATTATCCTTATATAATTAATTTATTCTATTATCCAAATAATAATCCTAATTTTACTAATCCTTACTCAACTATCAGATATACCTCTAAAGGCCAGTCTCTATAGAGATGACCTCTAAACACATTTCACTGGGTTTTTATTTTTTCAAATATTTGGTAGAGGAAAATTGATCTAAAAAGACATAATCTGCCTATATATAATCTGCCTTCGTCATTGGGGTACCAGTCACTGCCCCCAACTTTCATGTGCCTCCTAACTCATCCTCCTCAATGTTGACATGCTCTCAGATATCTTGAAGCTTACTAAATCTACCTTCAGCTTGTAGAGATTCCTAGAGTTGTTATATCTCCTGGTTGGCTGTCTAAGCCATAGGATAGGTCTCCCCACAGTCTCGGAGGTTCCTTGTCAGACAATGCATAAAAAACGTGCTACAAAATTGCTTCTTATGGATTAGGGTTGGACTCCTCACACTGTCAATTTTGTGGACCACTATTGGAAACTCTTTGGAGCAACCTTGGATTGAATCTGAGCTCTCACCTTGTCAAAAACCGCTGTCAGCTAGAATGAACACTGCCCAAAGTTGAAAAGTTTTGGGGACATAATAGGGTGGAGGAAGCTTGTCCCAACCCTTGAAACGCGAGAAGGATACAACTTCTGGAGTGGAAAAATCCTTCTTGAAATGATATTATGAGTTTTTTCTCAATGTTTGATTTCATTCATGAGCTTTTATAAATGACAAAACATGACACAAGTATACATGTGTATCTTGGACCATTGCCTTCTATTCAAGATCAAGATAAAAATATTAAAAACTATCATACCCTATTTCTGATATCTATCTTTGTGTTATATTTCCATATCTACTTCAAATTGTACTGAAAAACCAACTGTCCCCAAATTTTACTATTTTACGTCTCTCTTTAGTTCATTTTATCTATTTTATCTTTATCTCTCATGATTTAGAAATGTTTTTTTGTAAAATTAGATTCCCTATCTTTCATATCTTATCCCATAGTTTCATTAAAATATTCATTGATATGCCCCATCAACTTCATATTTTAGTTTTGTCTTTAATTCATAAAATAGTAACTAGAAATATTTATTTCGTTCCATATTTTGTCATTTTTAATTAAAATTGAAACTCAATTTTTTGTGGGTACCTGCCATTCAGTGCATCAATCCCTTTCTCATCTTAAGGTTTCTACAATTTGATAAACAAAAATTTGTAATTTTTATTTCTGAAGTAAGTGCAAAAGACTCATTAAATCTATAATTAAATTGGCCAATTTTAGTTTGTCAGAAATTGAACAATGTTCCCCTGGCCAGCTAATTTTTTGAGAGACAGTTTGAAAAAATCTGATTAAGATGTAGTATAGACCTCATGATCCTGGTAGAATTCCGTGTGACATATGCATCACCAGCTAAACAATGCTATTCACCATGGACCTAGTCATCCTTCGCAGCTGTGGCTGTCCATTCATGACCAGCATCAAGAAGACTTTAAAGAGACACTATTAGGTATTTTAATGTCGATGCCTGAGCTTGTTTAAGAATATCAAAAGCTAATGATCAAATCGTCAAATGCGTATTATCAAGACTAAATGATTAAATTTAATCTTAAAGTGATAGTTAAAAATTGTGATTTTTAGAAATTGTGGGGATTTTATTACACTAAATTCATGAAGATATCAGTATTTTAAGTTCAAATACTTATTTTCTATATTTTTACATTAAATTTAATCTAATATGAATCATGTAAAGATGTTTTTTGGTTTCTTTTCCACTGTGCCGAGTGTCCCAATTTGATTTACGAATGATGACCAATCATGCATTTTTGCAATGATTTGAATAGACCAATAATTGAAAAGATTCCATGAGGGCATCACAAATTTCCATAATTATGAATAATTTAAGACACTTTTTATCGTTTTTCGACTATAGCTAATGATGTGGCCCCAAAAAGAGATGGCATTTATCAGAAATCAAAATAAAACATTGAAAAATTTATTGTTTATTTTAAATTTTTACTGGTAAAGAAATAACATCACTGAACCACGTATGAACATGTTGGGTACATATGCATGGAGCTCACATGTATATGTAGTGCCCATGAGTCAACATTATGATGGATGAAGAAATTTTAGGTGTGGACAAGGCGCATGCTGTTGCAGCACCATGTCACAGGATCATTATCATTAATTTATTATGCTTTTTCTAGTCTTTTTGTGCGTAGGGACACATGGAAATCATTGGAGGAGTTTCGGAATACTAAGGAAGAAATTTGAGACACAAGGTGATGGCTACAGCGGTGGAGTGGAGAGAAAAAGATTTGGACTAAATCAGTGACCTACAATCATCTAACTTTAGGGGTTGATATCTTATGATCCAGAAGGCCAAAAAAGCTGAAAAATTGAGGGCAGGTTTGTCTTTCTCTCCTCTATGCATTTTATGGTGGGATCTTTAAAATGATCCCAATGTTTAAAAAAACTATCTTTGAATTCACTTCCTCCTAGAGACGGTGTTTTAAAGAGAGAGAGAGAGGTTTCTGAAGATCCATCAAGGTTTTATTGGTGCTCCTAGTGTTTGGAGAAGAGCAAAAATTAAAAGGAGAGTCTTTCCTGCATCAAGAAAATGCCTTGATCCTGTCAGAAGATTGGGATATAAGGTTGGTCTTTTTCCTGAGATTGATTAACTCCAGCACATCCATCTAGATAGATTCATGTTATCTCACCTTTCCACTTGACTCTATCATCTTCTCTCAATGATATTCTGCTATTTTCATTCCATATCTCCATCTCAGCTTTACTAAACCAAAAAGCTGCGCTCAACCACTTCATCACTTTCTTCGCTTATCCTTTGTCACATCCCACTATCACCACCTCACATGTATTCCTTTATCTACGCTCTTTTACTTTCATCTGATCTCTTTATGTTTTCCTTCTCATTCTTCTTCATCTCATCCATATTACCTAATTATTATCACCTCTCCGCTTATTATTTCTCATCACATTTTACTTTCTCCTATCCTGAAAAAAACATGTATTCTTTCTCATCCTTTTTGAATCAATACATAGAGAATGTTAAAACCTTAAGTTCCTCTCCCGGTGGATAAGGACCTTGACTCATCAAATATCTAGAATTATTGGTGATTTAATTTCACTCACCATCATAAAAGGTCATATAACAATAAAAACTAGCATACATTATATAATTTTTCTGTAGTAAATTGAGCTGATTAAAATATAATAAATATAAAAGTAATTTTTGAACAATAAATCTAATAATAAATGGTGGGTACAATCTCAAAAATTTGTTGAATATGTATAATTTGTGTTATTTTATTTTTTTGTAATAACATTATTTAGTGATTACAATTGGATTCATGCGATCTTATTTTTAGATTTTATTATATTAGATTTTGATAGTGATAATTGATGACTTATTGTGAGTTAAGCTCAAGAAGATTTGGTATTTAGAGATTAAAGTCTGATAATTTAAAGTGTAATTTTAAATATTAAACAATGATTCAAATAATATTATTTTTTAATTTATTGAAAGTGGGACAAAATGGGCATATTTATGTGAAGAGTAACTGATATAATCATAAAAATTCATCAGAAAAATACTATTGGATAACGACCACAAATCCTTGAAACTTTTAATATATCAAGTTCATCATTTCATAAAGAAAGCATACACATTGCTTCAAAATATTAGCCTAATAAAAACTAATGATTAAGGACTATGCTATCTTTTGAAGGAGTTGCCTCAAAAAATTACAAGTACACTATGTTGAAGAAAAGATTAGATGTAAGATTGTTCAGGTACCTTTTATCTATATCGTTCACTGCCTGTATAGTATTGAAGTTGTTTTACTCTACTATGATGCAAAAACATTATAGGAAAATAACTTATGATTAAGCAACATAGATAAAGTCACCTTTATTATGTGACTTGACTGGTGCTAACCAAATAATACCAAATTTTAATCATATGTTTTTGAACCCAAGAGACCATCAAAATATATTCTTTGTTCTTTACAATAGCTAAAATAACTTTTATTTACAAACCCAAGGCTCATGCTTATAGATCCGCCCAGCTGTGCCCTACAGAGAACATAAAAAGTTTGTATATATGTAAAACTCTACTATTTGGAATGAAGTGAGCGTAAATATACCAATTTAAAGACACATACACACATCAACGCTCGCTACATGAATGAAATATATGCAACATTAATGAAATACTTGGATAAATATTAGGCATAAGTTACTATACAAACCTGTGTGTGGAAATAAAAATCAGTAAAAAATAAAGAAATGTGAGTAGTAAACACCGAGTACCAAATAATACTACCACAAGCTTTATGAGAACATCAAATTAAATGAGTGAAATGTAATTTTATAATTCATTTTTGTGTTTTATTCTTAGTTTTGCACATGCATTATCCACCATTTAAGGTTGTAATGAAATTTTTTTTTTCTAAGTTCTATTTCTGAATGTTTTACTGATTTATAGTACTTCATTTGAATCTCCAGATTCAAGTGGATTTTTCTCACATCTTCATGGAGTTTTATTAAAATTCAAAACTTAGGCGATTTCAACTATGATTAATGAATGAAACATTGAAAAAACTGAACTCCATGAAGCCTGCACCAGAACAAGAAACATAAGCCATGGCCCAGACAATAAAGGGAGTTCCAATACTGAAGAAATTAATTCTTTAAGCCCACTTAAAACCATTTTTAGAGCAAGTTCGGATAGCGACACAAATTGTAGAAATAATCCACAATAGTCAAATGAACGATGTAGAACAGGTGTTGGGAATAAGATATCCGATAATCCCAAATAACATGTTAGTTTTATGCTTAAAATAATTGCTTAAACTGTTTTTTTAAAAAACTCTAATTTATCCCGGCTTTTGTATTTTTATGGAATTTATGATAATAATCCATTAGAAGTAATTTATCAAGCCAAAAGTTATATTTTTATTTATTTGATTTATGTCTAGAGTTTTAAAAGATACTATAATTTACTCAATTTTGACTTTTTTACAGATTTTTTATGATGTTAAATTTATAAATCAGATTATCCATTGGGAATTGAAAAATATTTTCAGATTTTTGTAATTGATTTTAATTATTTGAATTTCTCTGAAAGGTGTCACAATTTTTATTATTTGTATTGTGGCCAATGATTGTCATCATCCAATCTTAGTTGTGGCTAAAGCTTGGTAACACTAACCATTGGTGTTGGGTAGTAATATGTGCATTGTTTTATATTTTTGAGTATTAAATTTAACCTCATTTAGCTGGAAGCAAAAAAAAGGCATTCATTTTTCATAAGAAATGGTCATCTGCCCCTGGAGATGCACCCTTTACACAAAGTTATGTGCTTTGATGAAATGAAAGGGACCCATTTAATGCATCAAGGTAGTTTTTTATCATCCTCCCCTTTTTGGTGAAAAATAAAAAATGTGTAATAACATACAACTGTTCTCAGCTTTGTGGGAAAATCAAAGGCATATGGCAATACATTAATAGGCCATATTTCTGCACACAGATTTTGGTACAACATCTTGGGGAAATCTGATGATTCTGCCGCCCCCTAGCTATCGATGACTAGGATCAAGGAGGAGAGATAATAAATTAACGGCTTATATTACTATACATTCAAGATGTGATATTTTACAATACACAGAGTTTAGGGCTGAATTTTTAAGGTTTATTTCATCTTAACCTCATTTATAGATCCATATCTTGGATGTTTAAATAGAACCCCCATCTTTACATCCTTTACAATCATATTTGGTTTCTGTCCTATAAATGATTTGGAGAGTCATTTTCTCATTCACAATCTCATTTGGGTCCATTGTTAAGTTCATGAGTCAAGATTGGAATGAGAAACCATCTGATCAAAATTTGTGAGGAGAAACCTAGGTCTCATCAGGGATGCCTAAGATTTCACCATCATGCATGCCACCATTTACTATGCTGCTAGCTGGTGCCTCCTCGGGTTCATGTCTGCATCTATGGGTAGTAGTAAGGCCATATCACTTGCCTGCTCCACCACTCGTTGACATGTTTCTTCACCCATTTCCGCTACATTATATGATGATATACTATTAAATTCAGGTCACTCCACTGAACACATTTCCCCATCAATCAGTGCTACTAAAGCATTGGTTAAGGTAATTTTATTCATTTATTATATCTTCCTAGAAAAAAATAATGAAAGTTCATAAAATTATTTCTATGAAATTTAGATAAATTATATTTAATAGAATTAACTCCAAGGAAGCCATAAAGCTCTGTGATTTGGCCAAGTGTCTCACATCAATCCAAGAATAAATGGAGTCCCCCAAAATATATAAATAATATTAGTACTTACAAACCTTATAAAGCTTCTAGCACACAATAAGTGATCCAGGACGTCGTCCGGTTGGCACCGAGTATGATGGCTCGGTACATATAATAGATAGTAGTCTCGAACGTCGACGGTGTTGTCGTCCGGCGGGTGAAACCCTAATAGGTGATGTAACTACGACGTGATGAAGATGCGTCTTACATGTCATATGTGTAGGCTCTGACTCATAGGATGTGCCGAGCCCCGAGCTTGGACAGGGTCGCCGGTTGACAGAGCTACGAACCTCGTCGGAGCTATGAAGGTGTCTACGGACGAACGAATACAGTCCGTAGGGCTCGCACGTAACGGACGGACTCGTCCGTATCGGTAAGACACTTGTGACGTCGTACTTTCTCTCAATTATTCCTCTCTCACCTACCTAGCTCGAGTCCAGTGGAGTTAAATCAAAATTATACTGCAAGAGACAAGTAAACGAGCGACGGGAGAGGATGGCATACCTCGTTGACGTGTGGCTCGTGGTGCAGAATTTGTCGACAGTCGGCGGCGGTCAAAGCGGGTGTGGCGGAGAGGCGCCGGAGAGCGGATGGCGACTCAATAGGAGATGATGATGCCAGAGCATTGGTAAAGGTTGGAGGAGCCGAGGAGAAGAGAGAGGCAGCAGTCACGGCTCAAGCCAACCCCCAGCCTTGGTCGATGAACCCAGGGGTATTGCACTGTCGACAAAGATGGCAATTATGGCGACCGAGGGCAACCAAAATCTGCCTTCAATGCAGGAGTCCTGATTGCTAATGTGACGACTGTCGAGGTGTGAATGATCAATCGAGCTCACACGGCTTCAAGGACAACATTCATGAAGATAGTGAGTCCCCGACGCAATTGCGAGTCAGTTGGTGGTGTATCAGCTCTAAAGGACTAGTGTTGAGCACCAGGTGGGAAGAGAACCTCGGACGAGATCCTCGTCAACCGGGCGGCCGACCCACGTCAAGGTTGAGGGCTTAACATGGGAGCGTCCTGCGGAGTATCAAGAAACTGGAATCTGATAATGGGGCGAAGTCGAGGGGACCCCACCAGTGCGCCCACAACATGCCAAGAGGGAGAAGCCACAACCGTCGTGTCCCGAAGACAGGCACGGCCGAAGCAGTAGGCGCAAGGGCATAACCTGGATTTGGAATTCCTTCGGTCAACCAGGCAGCACTGGCAGCCCAGGCTCGATGCCTGCTCTTCTCCTACAACGTTGGCCCGGCTCAAGCGCGAGCCATTGACCAACAAGGGAGCGATCAGCAGAATTGAGGAAGCCATGGAGTCATCAGCCCGTTCAGCTACACCTTGCGCAGGAACACCGATCAATCAATGGGCAACCGTCAGGATTTCAGGCGAGGAACCCATATGATGGGTTGATCTTTTGAATTTCAGACCGACGAAATTCTTTCCATCTGGCAGAATTTGAATGGTCGGCGACCGAAATTGCCGTGGCTTGCTCGGGAAATGACTCTGCCCCAATAGGATTAATTGGGAAGCACGATCAATGAAATCAAGAGGCAGAATTGACCTACGGGTAGGGAATTAGCCCAATCTGGTGAATTGATTGGTCGGCGGTCTTGAGTGGCCATTGATTGCTCAGGGGATGGATTTCCCAGCGGGATCAGTAGGGGAAGCATGCTCAGTGAATTAGGAATCAGGGTCATTCTGCAAGCAGGTAGAACCCCTTCCCTATCCTCTTCATTCTCCTTCAGCTCCTCCCACCTCTGTATTCTTCTCTGAACGAGGGAGGGAGACCAAAATGAAAATCAAATGCAAATTCTTCTCTATTTCTCCTGGTCTGAGGACCTAAAGCAGGAAGAGGTCAAGTGGGCCCCCTAAGTGGGTCAACAAGGGGGCCCTTATATAATGAGCCCCCCATAACAAAGTAAAAGGGAAAATTTAAAACATAAAGAAAAAGACAAATGGGACCAAGGGAGGGGAGTCCAAATTGCTAAGGACCCCCTCCCACGCATCGAAAAAGACACACGGTGTAGATGGGATGCCTCGTTGTGCGATGAAAACAAAACGACGAGTGCGAAAGAAACCACAAAATATGACAAAGAAACGGTGAAAATCAAAAGCGATAAATGAGCATCTTGACCCGGCTATCGATGGCAATGGCGGGTGGCGTGGACGACGTCGTCAAGGATCCTTGATAGTGTGCGTCATCAATAAAGCCATTTTCTCCGAGTGGGTGCTCAAGTGCAAGAGACACACGAATGTTTAAAACTCTCTCTTAAAATACAGGTTGGCTGTAAAGAGGTTCAGTCAGATATCAGGGTTGGAATATTCTAATGTCCTCTCTGCATGATGAGGTAAAAACATATTAAAGGACCTATTGGGACTGTTGGTTATTTTGATTTTGAGCTAATGATATTTTATGTGAAGAAAACTTTATTGAAATGAAATATTTTGGAGGACATTTATATGGAGAAAGCTGAAGGCTTTATGGACTTGATGGAAAAGAGTTTCGTTAATAGTGTCAAGCGATCTCTTCATCTCTCTATCATTTGAACTCTTTTACGACCACATTGAACTTCACTCGGATCTAGTTTGGTAGATGTGTTTATTTCAAGAAAACATATGTTTCTATATATTGACGATATTCTGGTAGCAAAAATAGGTGACGCAGGGATTCAGAAAATTAAAGACCAACTTTCTCAGATGAAAGATGGAGATGAAAGATCATGGTGCAGCTTTGAAAATACTTGGCATGGAGATCCCAGAAACTGAGGGGAAGGAACCGTATCTGTAAGTTGAAAGGGATATATTGGGAAAACGAATTTTATACTTTATAAAGAAACCCCTTTGCATCATACCCTAAAGTAAAGATTGCATTTATGTTCCAAGTTGTATAACGAAGTGTTGTCTGTTTTTTTATGCATGCAATTATTTGTCTTGATCTATCACATGCAGTTAGAATTGTCAGAATACATATGTAAATCTTCTGAAGGTGCATTTGCAGGCAGTACACTGGAATTTCTGATACCTTCAGGGGACGTACAATGTATGTATGCAATTGAGAAGTTCTAGCACAGAGATCTGTGGTTAACTGGACTCCTTGACAAAAAGGAGATCCCATACAGGCTATGTATTTACCTTTTACGCTTGTGCCTTCTGATGGAAGGCCAGATAACGGCCCACAACTTTACTATCAACTATATAGTCAAAACATGTGTCAACTACAAAAGTAGTCAAAGTGGCCATTTAGTTGAAGGGTTCCTTTGGTGAATTTTCCTTGGAATAGCGAGCTCTCAACTAATGTTGTGACCATCAGAGTGGCATATAATTGGCAAAAGGATAAGATATTTGTTGAGAAGCTAAAGCAAACTAACGTCTGTTTACATTTTTTCCTAACGTTTTTGCGAGCGGAGATGTCTCTACGGAGAATCTTTCAACTCATCAAAATCCTGATGACATCATGAAGGCATCAATATGGTCCAGTTCATCCTTGAAGTTACTTCCCTTTCTTTTGATATTTCTGATGGTTAACAAGACAAGATGGAGATTTTCTGTCATCTCATTCTTTGTCTCCCTTTGTTGTTTGTTCATCTGTCTTTTGAATAAACATTATAAAAATATCCGAATTGGGTAAATATTAAATTCTTAACAAATTTTTAACAAATCATTGATATAAAATATTAAAATACACACAAGCTCGTTCTTAATTTGTTCCACTTTCAGCATAAATTATTGTTTTACCTCTTTGAGCGATATACTTTGGCCCTACAAAAAAAATTCTTAACAAATCATTGATGACACCCTTGAAAGTAGTGCTTCGACGTAGGAACTTCTTGGAACTATTCCCTCGGAGTTCGTTCCTCTAACTCAGACCTCTCTGCAACTCAGACATCTCTGTAACACGTGAAAAAACTCAGATTTCAATGCAGAAAAATCAGCAACATTTTCGTATTGCCTCATGATAATTTAAACATGAGGTTATTATGCAAATGAAAAAGGAAAGGAATATCTTATGTGCATTAATCTTAATTAATTAAATCAATCCAATTTTTTTTGGTTCTAATCTTGACTCGTGGAAGTTAACTGGAAGTTGTGGGCGACAAAAGTCAAGGTGAAAAGTTGTAATTCATCTAGTAATTTTAAAAGTTTTCTATTGCATGTCTTTATGATTTATTTGAAAAATGTCTTTGTAAAGTTGTGTCGAAAAAGCATATCTATGTACTATAAATGTGTCTAATATGCTTGTTGACTAGAAGAAGTGAAGTTACTTCCATTTCTCTTGCCTCCCTTGAACTCTTGTCTCTCTAGTTCCGTGGGTGAGAAACAAGGAGAGAGCCTTGTTTTTCGACCATCATTTAGTTAAACAGTGGATCAAAGTGTCTATTTCATCTCCTCCAACTTCGTCCCACCCTCCTTTCCTCCGCATAATTGAATGAGGTCGTGGACCGATGAGAACTGTTCGTCCTCCACTGTTAAAAATCCGTGTAGTCCTAGTTAATTAACCTCAGTATAAAATATTTGAGTGGACCCAGTATCACAGACCTTTTACAGCAAATGTCAGAAGAGCACAGTTCGTTCCTTTAAGCGTCAACAGCACAAAACCAAAGGAAATACACCATCGCGACTAAACAATAGCGGATAACATCTCGATACCTGTAGGTCACAGTTCTCAAAACATTTGCAAGAAATAATAAAAAAGAAAACTCTAATTTGGAGCAGTTTTTCATCAACTGCCTCTCTCTCTCACCTAACACCTTTCTCTCTCTACTCGCTCTCCTCACTCTCCCTCTTTCGCTACTTTCTCTATCTGTCTCTCTCCTCTCTCCCCCGTTTAGCTACTCTCTCTCTCTCTCTTGCTCTCTCCCTCACGCTACTCTCTCTGTCTCTTTCTCATTCTCTCTCTCTCCTTATAATCCTTACATAGCTACATTTATCCATCTTACTACTCTCCTTTCCCAATTAATCTTCGTTCCAGAATAGCAAGCTGACCGGCATTCCGAAGCGGGCGTCTATTCTTAACATAAGATTAAATTATCATTGGGTTAACAGATGGCTAACCGAAGAGAAAGGCACGCACAATAATAAAGTACCTGTAGGGGAAGGGAAGAAGATTTCACCGAAAAAACCTCCAATATCCCTGCATCGAGAAACCTCAGCCAATATTTTCAGAGGATGATAAGATTTAGGGGAGGATAATCAAAGCTCTTTCTCGTATTTTCAGAAGTAGTTCCACAAGCTTTCGCAGTCAGACGCTTCGGGAGAGTCATCAGAGAGCGTAGGACAGAGCCGGGGAGGGCTCATAAGCATCCCTTGGGCCATGCTTGCTAAGAGACAAGGCAAGTTAAACGTCTCCTCTTCATCCAGGAATTGATCTCCCAACTGGGTTTCTTGGCACAAAGCTTCTACCGCTGCTTCTTTCTCATTTGGCTTCCCTTCAACGCCTGCAGCGGCCGCAGAGGCAGCTGAACGGATATCAGACGGACTAGAAGAGGCCGGTACCGGGCGTGAAGGGATGCTCTCGGGAAAGTTTAGCACTGCATCGCGCCCTTTAAGTGCAAGTGCAGCGACGTCGTACGCTGCAGCCGCCTTCTCCGCCGAGGGGTAAGTGCCGAGCCAAATGCGCTTAGTCTTGCGAGGCTCTCTTATCTCTGAGACCCACTTGCCACTCCTCGATCTCACGCCACGGTACGTCGGATGGTGCCTCTTGGACGAGGTAGCCGCTACCTCTGCGATGAGCTTACCCATCAAAGATCTTCTGCCCCAAACCCTATTCTCTCGCCGTGGGAAATCGTTGTTTGATGCGGATCGTGAGATTGGGGACTCGCTTCGGCGGCTCATAACTTGCAGAAAGATGGATCGTCGGAGAAGGGAAAGGAGGAAGAAGAGCAAGAGAGGAAAGGCGAAGAAAGAAAGCCTTCCGAGGAAGTATTTATGAGCGGAATAGGTGAATACGCGGGTTTATCGATAGTGGTGCACTTGATAGTTTTGCAAGTTAAGGATTTGCTGGTAAAGCTGGAAGTGTTAGGTTTAATTTCCTATGTGGACGCACACATGTAATTGTATATCACAATCTATCATTTAATCCATGATTCAAAACACTTAAGTATGAGATTAAGATGTATAAATGAGAATAGGAATTATTGGGTAGAGGCGATG
The DNA here is from genome assembly GCF_029677425.1 of Wolffia australiana. NCBI lineage: Eukaryota > Viridiplantae > Streptophyta > Magnoliopsida > Alismatales > Araceae > Wolffia > Wolffia australiana. The sequence continues at coordinate 6,646,868 of NC_135836.1, read as the reverse complement.
CCTACTCCATTTATATGATGGGTATAGTAGGAATTGTTCTCTGTAGGCTTAAGTTTTTTTTCTCTTCCCTGTAAATAGCGGTCAAGTCCTTGGGGGACTCACTGAATATCTCTTTGGGATGACACTATCCTTGAGATTGAGGGTTCACGTGTGCAATCCCAAAAGTCCCACCTTGACGTCAAGATCTCTCTAGTATCAGGAAGTCCGTCAATTGGAAACTTACTATGATCTATCTAGTATCAGGAGCCCTAATAGCAAGACTTACTATGATCTATCAGGAAGTCCGTCAGAGTTCATCCTCCCTTGTTATAATGCATGTTTATACTCCAACATCAGTCAATTGATCTCCCTATTTGAAGCCTTAATCAAATGGGAGACTTCCAAACACCACAGGAAGATTAAGGGAGATGAAGTTAACCGGACCCATTATCTTCAGAGTATTTCATTTTAGTTAGAACCCGGCACAACATACCCATATGTTTATCACATGCAAAAACAGTCACTGCTAGTGCTTTACTTCATTCAGGACTTAAAATCTTTCGGCCGCACTTAACACCTAGTACCGCAGTTTAGAAATAAAGCGTCAGTAAAATCACTGTAGCTGTAATGAAGTTAACAGTTCCAAACAATTCTAAACTACAGCAAAATTACGGAAGCATGATCCAATTTCGCGGCTTACAGAAACTACTTGAGGTTGGATAGCTCGAGTTGCCAGTGTAAAGTTTCCCGTTATAAATTATCGCCACCGGCGTGGCCTTGGTATCCGACGTTCCCATCGAACGGGCCGTCTGGGAGAAATAAATGGGTACCAAACAAGAGAGTTTATTATGTGAAATTTATTATAAGGAAATCACGATTCAGACTCGTAATAGATTTGTGTACCCAAGTTATTGCCCGGTATGACCTGTTTCCACGGACATTTTTGGGGTTGGAATTCTCAAGACATCGTTTGATCTTGACATAAATAACGGTTGATGATAAAGAGGGTAATTAGGCCAAGATCCAACAAATTAAAAAGACCTAGGTTTTGCGTGGTCCATTTCTATTTATAGTGTCCCTATTTTGCGGTAGATCTATAACTGTCTTTTTCCCGGTGGGCACATAAACCCTGCTATGCCCGAGAGAAATCCAATTACAGTTTCCTTTCATACCAAACCTTATTCACCGGACAAGTTGTTAAACGAGCACTTGTCTTTGAAGAAAGCCGAAGAGAATCATAGAGAGATATAAATCACGAACGTGCCGCGTTAAATAGGTCATCGATTTTTCTTCGGTAATAGGGGGTTGTGCACGCCAACCTACCCATGTAGTGTCTCTCAATTACAAACATCTACTTCCGACCACGTTGAACCATAAACATATCAAAGCATAGTAGGTGTTGGAAAGAACTCCAAGAGATAACGCAAGAGATCTTTCTCACTCGCTCAGAAAGAGAAAGTCAAAAACACTTGTCGTTATGATTTATCTTTGGTCCACACAGGTTTTTATACAACTCATGGGGCTACCACCTCGGCAGGCCTCTTAACCACCTGTCAGTTAGAATCACCTACCTGTGATTATCTGAACCATCCATTCAGCGACAGAAAAACTATCGTGAAACAGAAAAACAGAAAAAAACTGTTCTCGGAACCGCTTTCTTCTAGATTACTTCTATCAGTAGGGGCCCTACAACATGCCACATTGACGAGACCAGACATCGCTTTCATAGTCAATAGAGCATGTAAAAAAATGCACGATCCCACATCTCAAGATTGGCAGCAAGTCAAGCATCTCCTTCAGTATCTCAAAGGGAGTATCTCTCTTGGCCTAGAATATTCTAACTTATGTCTCAACACTTTCAGTGTTGCAGATTGGGCTGGGTCCTCTACTAATCAAAGGCCAACTAGTACATACCTAATCTTCCTTGGTCAGAATCTCATATCCTAGGTCTCCAAAAAGCAGTCAACAGTTGCAAGATCCATCACAGATGCCGAGTACAAGGCATTAGCTAATGCCACAGAAAAAACACTTTGGCTCATATCAGTCATCCAAGAACTAAATATACAAGCCAATATGATACCAATCCTCCATTCTGACAATCTAGGAGCTACTTACCTTGCAGCCAACCCCATTTCCATGCTCCCATGAAGCATAGTGAAATTGACTTCCACTTTGTTCGAAAGCAACTCGCCGCCAAGCAGCTTCAGATCACTTTTGTCAGCACCAAAGACCAGCTTGCTGATGACCTAACGAAGCCATGACCTCAGAATCAATTTGAGATTTTACGGTCCAAGCTCAACCTTGTCCCATGGCTGAGCTTGTGGGAGGGTGATGAAGAATAGATAAAACGGCTACAAATCAAGAAAGGGAAGTCAAAAAATGAGAAAATGACAAAATGAGGTAACGACAATGTTCAAAATGAGGAAAGTGTAACAGTTACTGATAAATGGATTTTCAGTAGAAAAATAATACACATTTTGGCATCATTTTACGCATCATTTTACTTTAATTGTCACTATTCTACTATAATTTTACTCTCTATGCATTATTTCATGAAAATTCCATATTTACCATTAAAATCCTACCCGGTGTTTAAAGAAAAAAGGGGGTTATTCTGACCTTTAAAAAGGGGGGGACAGTTTATAGAAAATGGGATCATAACAACGGCCCCCAAGCCAACTGCCAGGCCAGTGAGCGCTACGCACTCAAGACAGCCCAGAAGCCAGCAAAGTTCGTAGCACAAGGAGATCAGGTGCACAGAAAGGGCCATAGAAGTCAAGTCACGCACGAGGAGGTATGTTAATTGGATTCAATAGATCTGATATGCGGATGTTTATATTGTTTTGTACATTTTAAAATTTTTCGATATGCTATTTAGATCCCATAGTTTCTAGAACCACAGCGGGCCGGGCCGACGAACAACAAACGGACTGCGGTCCAATGGGCTGCGATTTTGTCAAATGATAAAGCAAAATATGATCGGGCTTCGGCCGACCCGGTCCGAAGCCCGTATCATTTAATACATTTTTAAGTAAAAGAATAAGATATCGTCTGTCCAATCTTCTTAAAGAGGATCAGATGGTGAGATCTATCCGATCTATATAAATTTTTTAAAACTGTTTTCAGGTTTTTGATTGTCCGATGGAGGATGACGAGGTACATGGGACCCAAAATGAGCGAATCAAGACACACAAAGCTGATGGGACAGCTGAAGAGGCTTGCTGACGGGGCAACAAAAGGGGTACACCGATCAGAATGGGTCCACGGCTGTGATTTAATCGCAGCCGTCGATGCAAAATAAGAGAATCCAATGACCGGGGGGAAATCTTGTCCTTTTGAGTTCCTGGCTGTCCTCCTCATCGGTTGACCGACTGAGGCCATCAACAATGGGAACACAGGCCAGTCCAACGGCCTCTGGAAGGCTGTTGGATCAAGCCTACCCCCCAAGGGGTCGAGAGAACCTCTCTCGACCCTTTAAAAGTGGGGTTTCAATATTCAATTTCAATATCTCATCGTAGGAAAGAGAAGGGACGGCGGAGGGCTCTTGAAGGTGACTCAGGAGCTGGTTGAGGTGTCGTGACACGCCTCGACTGCTTAAAGGACTCTCGAGAAGATTACGAAGGTCAGAGCATCACCTAGTCGCACCCGGACGGAGGAGGAGAGAAAGGGACTCACAAAACCAAGGCTCGATGGCGGCAACCAACGTCGCCACTCCTGTTCTCTGAATCAGGGCGTTTGATGAGATCTGATCATCATAGATAGATCCCTCACGCATACGTTTTGTTATCAGGGTAAGATTTTATCAAACACTTTGCAGCATAGTACATTTCTGATTGATTTTGAATTACGTATTTTCTTTGTGCCTTTTGTCGAACACCTTATGTGCTCGAGGAACATTTATCCATTGATATAAACTCTTACTATCAACTTTATAAAATCGAAGTTTATAAAGTACATCAATCTCTCAGAGGCATTCCGTCGAATACCTTCCAGATTTAGACGAAAGTACCTGTACTATTTTAAATAAACTCCTATACAGATAAGGATTTCTTCTCAGGCATTCTGTCGAACACCTCACGGGTGCTCGATAGGGTAATCCATCTTTACACAGTTTTATTCTATAAATCATATATACATAAATCTAAAAACAGATAAATAAATACATAAAGAAAATATAAATACATATATACATATCATTATATAGTAGCTATTAAATTCATATAAATTGATTTCAACTCTTATAAACTAAGTAATCATCATATTCATCCATCAAAACTCATACTAATATCTTTACTTCCCCCTAACCTTCTTCTCATCTCTTATCACTATAACTTATCTCCCTCATCTTAATTATTAAACCTATTGTACTGGTAGTCCAATAAGGAACATTTTTCTTCATTCATAGACATCATTATATCTTAGTTAAAGTCTATACTTACCTCATCATTCTACCTAATACTTCACAAAAGTCTTGAGGCACCTCCTAATTTTTTATCATTACTGGTACCTCAAAGTATAATACACTATAACTTACTAGATATTGATCTGCACTGCACCCACTATCTCACTAGTAGTTTTACTATCATAATCTTTTTTTTTATTATTAACTGCTAACTCAAATATTGAACGTTTCTCTAAAAGCCAGTCCTTGTGGAGAAGACCTTACTCGACTATATGTTTGAGTAAGCTTTACATTTTATCACACTTTATTTTACCGTAGGGGAATTAATTTTACAACGACAATTAAAAAATAATTACATAATTTGCCTCCATCAGGTACTCCCTCTCACTCTTCCCAATAAATATCTCCTCTTTATAATTGAGTCTTTCTTTCATTCTTCTTCTTCTTCTCCCACTTATTCTTCCCTGTATAGAGTGCATAAGTTCCTTTCTAAGTCTTGGCCATGCCAGGACTGTAGACGCCATTGTCGGTGGCGCTGTTGCTATCATTCGTTTATTTTTTACAATCATCGCAGGTTTTTAGTTGTTTCTGGTTGCAAAAATGCGAAGGCACAGTGACACCCACAATTTTTCTCTCAATTTCCATGAACAATTCATTTAAATCTCCCATCTTATTCCAATTTTTCCAAATCATAAGTTCCTCATCATAAAATGCCAGAAAACTTACTTTTCCTGGATAATATGATCATTAAATGTTTCTCTTTATTCCAATTTTCTCAAGTAGAAGTTCTTGAGAAGCTCCAAAATTTTGCATCATGAAATACCAGATACCCAATACTTCTCAAATATTGTGCTCCCAAGTTCTAAAACCAGTACTATAAATGAATATAAAAATTATCCACTCAATTGAGTGCGAGCTTCACGATCAATGCAAATTTCTTCACTTGGTCAACATGCAAAGCTCCTTGATTTGAAGAATTATAATGGACTAAAATTTCTTCAGACCATGTAAAACTTGCTAATTACATTAATTGCAAAATTCATGATCCACCAATATTACTTCATGATACCATAGACAAGCGAATTACAGGAAAATCAGAAAACCAATGAACCATAAAAAATTTATGAATTGCAAAACCATAAAAAATTCATGAAATAGCTAAAACAGCAAGTCAACTTTTCTCAAATAAGTTTAGGACTAGGGAAACTCTGAAAAAAATCAACTACCCCAGTTGGCTGATTTAGGAGTCAATGTCGGCCCAATAACACGTTTAAAATCCATGAAGACAGACCACATAAAAGAAATAAAAGAGAATTTAAGAAAAACAAGAGAAGGAGACACACACAAAGAGTGGAGAGTGTTATGAATCGTTGTTCCCCCTAAAATTTACCCCTGCGCATTGGTTATTTTTATAATAAAATGTAGTAAATTATATTAAGACCCTATCTAGATGAAATCCTAATCGTCCTTTTTTAACCTAACAAGATTAAACCCTGATCATCCATCAGTGTGACTGCCTGCTCTATCTGCATTATTGAATGCATTGATAGTTAAGTTTCAATCTCTATGAAGAAGTAGACCATCATGTACGCTTCCTTTGAAATAGCGGTGTAGTTGTTTCATCCCCTCCCACTCATCTGCATTTGGACAGTGCATTTTCTATGAAGCTTTACGTACATTAAAAGATAAAATTGGTCTTGTGAGAGTTTGATCTTCAAGTGCTCCAATTATTTTTCTGTAATTCGAGTCATCAACTAAGTCATTATTGGTAGTGGAGGGGAGTGATAAGGATTACGGATTAGATAATGGTTTACCATTTTCCATGTAAGACAGTTCTAGTAGTGAGGAGATATATTTTTATTAGGACAGAATATATTTTTTTTTGTGTGGGAGTAAAATCCAAGAAAATAGTGTGTATGATCAAGATCCTAAATAGAAAACCAATCATAAACCCATTTACATTTGGATTTCTTTGGAATTAATGAAGATGTATCATTTTGCATCAAAGCATGAAATTCTGCAGCCATAGCTTCCATCCAATTTTCATTTATGGATGAAGTGGTAAAATAGGTAGGTTTTGCAGAATTTTTCAGTGTTGAAGCAAAACATACCAGCACTAGATGTTTTACGAGTGAGTAAGATATCAAGAATTTTTTCAGAAGGTTCCAAGTGAGTAAGATCTACAAGTAGTTTGGATGTTGACTATGGCTATTTTATTTGTACACATTTTAGCAGTTGATTTGTTAATTTGTGTGTTTCTGTATTATCATGAAAATTAGGTATCTCCATTGATATTATTTGAGTGTTGGAGGCTGTATTTATGGATAAGAACCAGGTAATTGAAATGTATTTTTAGTGTTAGAAAGAAATCAAAAGGTATCCTCATTCAAGATAACATGGTGAGAAATATTAAATTTTACTGATATGAATTGAGGACATCTGTCACCAATATAATACAAACATACAGAGGTTCTCAATAAGGAATGACAATGCATTATTATAAAAGTATCTTTATATGCTGACACCTCTGTTTCATTCCGGTGCTTTGATTATAGGCTAGAAGAAATTTTTCTATGAAACATAGGCTGAAATTGATTACAAATCAATCTCTAAAACAAGACATTTGTTTTTTACCTTGTGAGGAACTTGTTCCACCATCAATTGTTATGAAGCGGTTCTTGTGTCCAACTTCTAGAAGTATCCACATGATCAAAGTGCTCTTGGATCTGCACTTCTTCTTTTGCAACTCTTCTTGAAGCTCTTGTAGATCTTCTCCCTATGAAGATAATATTCTTTGTTGAATGAAGGAGAAGGAAGAGAGCAGGGTGCTTGCTATGGTTGGACTGGGTGCCTAAAATGGGAGCCCCTCCCCTATTTATAATTGACTTGAAATGCTTCATAAACATACCTTGAGTAAATAAATATCCACCAGCTCTCGTAGAATCTTATTTGTGTGCCACTCAAGAATCATGTATCATTCTAATTAATAAATTTAATGACCCAAAAATAATTATTTTCTAACCTTATTCATTAACTATTTTAACATATAAACTGTTGAACTATGGATTGATTTAACCCAATGGATATGTTAATTTTTGAGACTATGGGGAGGCAATTTATAAATCATGTCGTGGAAGATACATAGTAGTATTTGCACTCTCTCATGGAACCCTTACGGTCATCAGTTACAGCATATGTATAATCCTTTATCCATGTGAAACACCCAACAGAACTGGGATATGGTTAATTGAGAAAACTTAACCTGTCATTTAGTCAGTAATAATGTGCAATGAGGATCATTTGAGAATCCCTTCTATAATATCCTCACTACCTTGGGTTGTGATTAATCTCTATTGACCTACTTGAGTCAATATTGTCCTATACCGAGTGCAGATGATCCCGTCTCGTCCACTCAAGGACCTCTATGTACTCTTCATTTGAATAAAACTAAGCCTTATTTGAATCCTATTTTTAGAGGCCCATAAGCCATAGTCAAAGTAAAGATGTCTATCCACAAGATGTCATTGGTGTTTCATGTGAAGGGATCACATATAGAACCATCACATTTATCATCTTGATTTATTTTTAGTAAACTACCATTCACTAATTTATATGAATCGATTTAGTGAACTTTTACCCCAAAGAGCTATCATTGTCTCTCCATAGTGTCTCCCCATTAACAGCCACAGGGTCAGCCATACTTAATTGTATAAGTAGAACTAGATAGCTCTATTCTATCTAAATAATTTGATGTCCATCTTGACTATCCATCGAGTAGGAATATTTAGAATTTATAATTAAAGACCGATGATCAATGTACTATGATGTCATCTTAATTCACTAGATTTTGTCATGTGTTCATGGACTCCATTAGACACATAAAACATGAATATTTATTAATAAATATTTCTTTAAATAGAAAATGGTGATGTGATTGGTTTGATGACCACATAATAAGCATCGTTATTTCTCACAAGATATGTTGTGATTTTATTAATGAGATAATAAGTGGTTTCTATCACTTTAACAAAACATTGTTTGGGCATGCTAGCTTGATGAAGCAGAACAATAGCCTTCTCTACCGAGTGTCTCTACCAAATGTGATTAAGAGTGCCCACCCGAGATCGCGGCCACATCTTTGAAGTTATCATCATCCTCTATATCGACACCTACTGGCTCGCATCCCGCCCGACTGGCATGCCAAGTCTATGGTGAAGAATCCCAGATTTAACACCTCGGGAGAGAAGCACGACTGCATCACCGATTGATTCGAATTTCTCACCGTCTCGTGCTCGTTTCATTTGCCACTTTATCATTTTTTCATTTTTTCATCTGTATCATCGTGTTCGTCCGTATCATCAGGTTCGTATTCATCCGTATCGTCATGTTCATATTCGTCTGTCTCATCACGTGGTTTAAATTTCCTAAGTTGTTTGGTTGTAAAAAGGGGTCCCCTAATTGGACCCCTTATGTGGACTCCTTGTAAGGGCCCATCATGGCCCTATATAAGGCCGTGATGGGCGACCAAACAGAGTAGATCTGGAACTCTTTTAGTTGGCAGTTATCCCACCTCTAGATCTCACCAAGGAGGAAAGAAAGAGGAAGAGGAAGGAGAAGGCAGAGAAAGTGAAGACGAATGTCGAGAGAGGGCTGGAGGGAAAGAGAAACACCTCACCGGTTGCCTTCGATCGCCCTTGCAATGCCACTTGGAATCCTCCTCGCACGAAGCATGATCGTGGCTCTGTTGTACTGATTGGGTTCTGGCTGTGGACATCCTTCGTACGTGGTTGCATCGCAGGATTTGTTCCCGTGAATACTCTCTTCCGAGCCCACGCCTCTGTGATCAACATGCTCATTCATCGGGTTTATTCCCTCTTTTCCCACATGATGGGATTCAATTGAGGGCCCCACTTGACGCGCATGGGGCCACCGGACGCTTCAATAGACAGCACCCATGCTGGCGATCTCCGTGAGGTTGACCGCGCAGTGCCTTCGATGCCTGCTTGACGAGTGGACACACCCAGCTGTCCGTTGCTGCTCGACTTCCGTGGGGTTAACAGTGTAGTGCCTTTGAGCATCTTGTGAACAATTAGACGCACCCAGCTGTCCATTTCTGCTTGACCTCTGTGGGGCTGACCGTGCAGTACCTCCCACGCAAATGACTGGAAGCATCACGGCTGACCGTTGCTGCCCGGGCTAAACAAAGTCGATGTTCTGCCCTTACCTCAAGCGCACCGTTCTGCCCTTGTCGCCATGCGACTGTGACATCCACGCTCGGTTTCTACGCTGTGACGTGACCGTGGTAACCGCCAGCCGAGCCAAACCTATGGCACTTTTGTGTGCCCTGTCGTCGCTCACAACCACTGCCAGTCTCTGCTCGCTCTGACCATTATTACGTCGCGCCTGCTGAGCCCAGCCTTCACTCTCTTGAGCCATCTCGCCACCGCGTGTCTTTCCACTTCGACTACATCTTCCACCCCATCGTTCCACTCTAGCGTCGCATCGCCGTTTGCTGTCGAGCCCTACATCACTTCTTCGTGCACTCCTAATCTCACCACATCGACCCGCACCGCCACTCGCATCGACGAAGACCAAGATGATGAGCGACACCACCGAGAAGGTATGCCGTCCCCTTGCTCGCCAGTTTTATTACAGCCTTCAGTATATTTTTAATTGTGCTCCACAGAGCTCGGGTTAGTTAGGGGTGAGAGAAGTTATCGAGAAAACTACGTCATGAGTGAATTCTTAGGTGTGGAACTTGATGGAAATATATGCGGCCGGCAAGCCAATCACACATTCCACATCCCGTTCCATATTCATTAATAGAACATATTCATTATAGTGCACGTGTGATGCGTATAATGAAGTCCATGAATACATGATCGGACATAGTGAATTATGATGAGATCGTAATGCGGAGATCATTAGTCTTTAAGCATGTGTTCTAAACATTCCTATTCGAAGGATACACGAGAAGGACATCGAAGTATCCGGATAGAATAGCACTATCTAGCCTCACTCATATGATGAGTATGGCCGGTCCCGTAGCCATTAGTGTGGCGACAGTAAGGGTAGATAGTGGGTGCTCTTTAGTGGAAAGAGTTCACTGAATTGATCCGTACGAATCCCTGAATGGTATTATACCAAACTGTCAATCAGGTTGATTCACGTCACGGTTGTGTAAGTGGTCCTTAGACCTGAGACACAAAAGACGTCTTGTGGACGGACGGTTGTACTTTGGCTATGGCCAATGAGTCTCTAATCGTGGGATTCTAAACGGTCTTAGTTCGGGTGCATCAAGAAGTACACGAAGGCGATTGAGTGGTCAAGATGGGATCGTCCACCCTCGGTATAAGAGGTGACAGCTCAAGGAAGACGATGCAACTAAGTCCTTGGCCAAGGCAGTGAAATATCAGAGAAGAGTTCTCCGATGATTTTCAAATGCATCAGTACTAACTCGGATGACCGATTAGGGTTTGACAGATGACCATACCCTAAGTCGTCCAAGGAGTGTCAAGTGGATGAGGGATTATACATACACGGTAACCGATGACGAACAGGTTCCATGAGTGAGTCGATACACACTTATTTGTATCTTCTAGGACACAAGGTGTAGCTTGGCACCCCACGTGTCGGAATCTTGACCTATCGATTGGGTTAAATCGATCTGACATTAATTAATCTATATGATGATATCGTTAATTAATTTGGAAGGCCAATAAAAGTTATTGGGCCGCTGGAGTCGTTATCTAGACTGATACATGGGCCTAGAGGGTCACACGCAAATGGTCATTTGAACGTTGGAAGATATACTTAAGTTTTGGGGGTTTTTATAAAAAATACCCACTTAGTATAAATAGGGGAAGGCCCTGAACAAAATTCACCCAGGCCAGAATTGTTCAAGGGCCTTTCCCCTTCTTCTCCACTCTCCCCACACCCCCTCTCCATCCCTGATGTGATCGGGACGACGTAACGACGCCGACGGAGATAGAACGGGGCTTGTCTACGAGACGGAGGAGATCCGACGCGCCGAGGACCGCGTGGATACATCTAGAGGCTGTAAACTTGAGCAGCTCGACTCGTCTCACTCTGGGATCAAAGAAATCACGAATGAGATTCGTGCAAAGGTATTTTGTTTTAATGGTTTTTGTCGATGCCGTTCGATTCGTCAAAAGTCTTCCGGTGTGCATCATTTTGTATTTGTTCATCCAGATCTAGGCCTCTAGAACCTAACAGAACTAGCCCGTCTGTTACGTGCGAGCACTAATGGAATTATCCCATTCGACACCGTAGTCATCATCGTCACTCCGATGAGGCTCAGACGGTCATCGTCATTCGTCATCGATCGCTCGCCCTGGAGCTCAGAACTCGGCGAATTCCCACAAGTCGGATCTGCATGTACAGTCCACCCAGGTCATTTGCATTCACGTAGTTAGATTCTTGTTAGGGAATCACTCGTAGAACGATCACACCGTCGATGTTTGACATCCTATTGGTATCAGATCATCGACTCAAAAGTGAGACGTGCCCTAGTTGGATGGGGTAGGGCTGAATCACCTGGGCACAAATTCTATTCATGATTTCTTTGATCCTAAAGTGAGACATGTCAACTTGCTTGTGTGTGCAACATCTAGAGGTAGCCATGTGACCCTCGACTCATTGAATCTCATCCCTCACTATGACAAGCTAGAATCACACTCTATCGCCATCATAATGTTGTCCCTATCATATTAGAAAAGGAAATTAGCAATGGGGAGAATGGAGAAGAAGTGAAAGAGCAGTGATCATGTTTCACCTAGGTGAATTTTGTGTAGGGCCATCCCCCATATATATTGAGTGCGTATTTTTCATAAACTCCCCAAACTTGAAACATATCTTTTGATTTCCAAAAGGTCCTCTGTGTGAGAGCCTCTAAAATGATGCATTAGTCTAGTAAATGACTTAGTGGCTCAATGGCTTTTATTGGCCTGCTAAATTAATTAAATATATCATCATATAGATTAATAATGGTGGATTAATTTAATCTAATTGATGGGTTGAGTCTTAGCTCCTAGAGCTTGAATTTATACCTCGTGCTCTTGAAGATATAAAGGGGCATTCTTCGAATCACTCGTAGAACTTGTACCTCATTTGTTAGCATATACGTTTTCCAAGGACTTCATCATATCATCTTCTTTGGGCTGTCTCCTATAAAGGGCAGATGATGCCATCTTGTGCACTCAATCAGCTTCATGAACTTCTCATTCCACCCAAACTAAGATTGTTTAAAATTCGTGGATCAGGAACTTATTGGTCATAATGAAATCACAACCTTTCATTCGCAACAAGTCTTTGGTGTCTCAAGTCAAAGGACCACTTCCACATCTATGAGGTAAATAAACTTGATTGATAGTTTGGTATAATATCAACTTTTCATAAATTGTCCCTAAAACATGTAATGTATTCAATATATTTTGGGGAACTTTTTCTACCCTTGGCTTGCTTCCTAGGTGAGTTTCTTCAAGGTGATCAATTATTCAGCCTCCGATGGTATCCATGCGACTAGAAGATTACTGAATGTCCTCTCCTTCTTTACCACTCCTTGACTTTATTGTGAACATTTTTATGATGAAGGACTTGTGGAATTAGTGGAGAATAAAAAGAAAGAAGAAAATGGGGGTATCCAAATATGACTTACCTAGGCACCTAAAATGGGTGGCCCCCCTTAATTTATAGTCATTAAGGATTTTTCATAAAAATCTACCCGATAAAGTACTTTCCAATGTCATTTAAGTCATGCGTGTGACCCTCTATGCCCATATATCATTCTAACCAATGACTTGATTAAAATAATAACATTTATTGACCAACCTTATAAATTGACTATATTAACATTAAATTGACTAATTTATGATTCGTATAACACAATCGATAGGCTACGTTTCCTACTCGTGGGGTACCAAGATACACCTCATGCTCTAAAGCATATAGAGTAGTCCTTGAACTTTCTTATGGAATCTTTTCCATTTTCGGTTACCATACATGTATGATAATCTATTTGCGTGAGTCTCCCTTATGACTTACGGTATGGTTGATCATCAAACCATAATTCGTCATTCAATTAGTACTGATGCATGACACGGATCATTGAAGAATGTCTTCTTAGAATCCTTACCACCTTGACCAGGGATTTAGCTGCCTCCTCTTTCTTGAGTCAATTTCTCATATATCGATGACAAATGATCTTGTCTTGACCACATAATAAAACCTTTTAGCAAAAATCTATTTAAAATCCCGTGGTTTAAGACTCATAAGTTCTAGTCAAAATATAGTTATTCATTCATGATATATCCTTCGTGTCTCAAATCAGTGGACCACTTATAAAACTCAGACGTGAATCAATATGATTGATATTTAGATATAGTGTTGGATTGTATGCCTTGGTTCATCTGTGGAAAACACGATTCCATAGATGTGGAAGTGTGGTAATCAATTCGTAATTGATCTTTAAAACAAACATCCAATGTACCTAGTGGGGAACTTGTTCCACCCTTGACTTTTCCACTTTGTGATTGTTCTGAAGCCGTTCACGCGTCCAGCTTCTAGAAGTATCCACGGATCACTAAAGCTTGTATCTCCATGTCTTCTTCTTCGATTCTTATTGAAAATATAGAAAATCTTTTGACCGTGAAGACACTCTATTTGGATGATTATAAAAGAGGGTGGAGAAAGGGATGCACTCTGAAATCTAGCTGGCATGGGTGCTTGAAATGAGTGCCCCTTCCCTATTACTATTTTACTTAAGTTTTTCTCAAAAAACCCTACAAAATAAAATATATCTGCCAATGCGTTATGACCTTATGACCCTCTAGGCCCATGTATCCTTCTAGTTAACAACTTTAGTGGCCCAATGACAATTATTGGCCAACCTTAATAATTAACTATATCAACATATAGATTAATTAAACAAGGATCGATTTAACCCAATAGATATATTAAGTTTCTAGCCCGTGGGGTGCGAAGCTACATCTCATGCTCAAGAAGTTACCGAGTAATGTTTAACTCTCTCATGAAACCTTTACCATCAATGGTTACCGTATATGTATAATCCATCATTCGTACGAAACTCTCGAACGACTTAGGGTATGGTTTATCGTCAAATTCTAATCCGTCACTCGGTTAGTACGGATACATAACATGGATCATTTGAGAACTCCTCCAATATTCTCACTACCATGGCCAGAGATTTTATGCATTGTCCTCCTTGTGTCAATCTACTTTTATACCAAGGGCGGATGATCCCATCTTGACCACTGAATCATCTCGGTGAGCTTCTTACTACATTTGAGCTATGATTTGTTTGAATCCTCGATTAGGGGCTCGTAAATCATAGTCAAAATGTAATCGTCCATTCTCGAGATGTCTTTGGTATCTCATGAGAGTGGATCACTTATACAGCCATGACATGAATCAACCTGATTGATGTTTAGGTACAATACCATTCAGGGATTTTGACATATCAATTAAGTGAACTTTTTCTCCAAAGAGCACCTATTATCTTTCCTTGGTATCGCCACACTAATAGCCATAGGATCAGCTATACTTATCGTATAAGAAGGATCAACTAGTGCTATTCTATCTAGACAATTTGATGTCCGTCTGAACTATCCATTAAATATCAATATTTAGAATATATGTTCAAAGACTAGTGATCACTGTATTATGATTTCATCATAATTCACTATGTCATTGCACATATTCATAGACTTCATTATAAACATCACACTTGAATTATAATGAACATAATATTTTGTTCAATAAGCTTATGGTGTAATAGTTCATTCAATGAATTTAAGTAAAAATATGATATTTTGATTGGCTTGACATAATATCCATCATTTCTATCCTGATTTACTTGAGATATATTTTGGCGAAAGAGAAATTATTTCATATGATTGCAATAAGAAAATATGTAGATGTACTACAAAACAAGATAATTTTAAAATCACATCAATGAGTACTTATCTACTTTTTTAGTATGATCATTTTGAATTAAGAATATTTTATTGAGAAAGTTGTTATAATATGCTTGTCGTTTGCCTATTAGTATGCATGTTTTTAGTAGGGTTAGTGATTAAAATAATTTAACAATGATCATGCGTACTTCAGTTATTGGTGTTTCTTGAGTAAAAATATGTAGTATGCATGAAATATGCTTCCTTCTAACTTTATAACAGAACGTCAAGGATTTTTCTCATTTTATTAAATAATAAGTTTTCATAAAAAATCTAAATTTTATAAATATCTTCGGATGTGTGTGGCCCTTTGGAGCCTTCTATTAGCCTTGTTCATTACTCTAATAGCCTAATAACCTTTATTGGCTTAACCTTATTAATTAATTATTTGAAATATCTAGTGTGAATCAATCAAAGATCAATTTTACTTAATCGATGGGTTTTATTGTGATTAGGACATATAATGGTGTTAGTATTAGTGTGACTAACATTATAACTTTCCTGAATTAAATAAATTTGTATTAATCTAAACTTACTAAGACATGTGTTGTGGTAAATAAGGTCTCCTCCACATGGAATGGCCTTTAAGGAGAGATCTAATCATTGAGTTAGGATTTAGAAAAATAAAGGATAATATGGATAATGAGGTAAATTATTTATATAATATAATAAAGGAAGGGATAAGATGACAATAATGAAGAGAATGAAAGGTGAGAAGATAAACTTTAAGCGGAAACAATTATTAAGGGTTAGGTAGAAATTACGATGATATACAATCCTAAGTAATAATTGGAGTTAGGAAGAAATTGAGAAAGTTGGGATTGACATATCTATAAGATAAAATATTTTTTATACTAATATTAATGTTATTATTATAAATATTAGAACTCGTCAGTACTCAGGGTGACACAATTTATTTCTAGTATTTGATAACTTGCAAATTAACATGATTAATTAATGAATTTTACATTATATTTATGTGTTTTAATGACTTTAATTGCATGTTATCAAATTAAAATGAAGATAAATCACCTACACTTTGATTTTACTATTATTTCTGATTTTCTTATCATTTTTTACATGGAATCTAACCTCATTTCAGTGAAGAAATATTTTTTAAAGGCTTTAAATACTTGGCTAAAGGTTGGTAAGTGCTTTCCTAATTTTATAGAGTTTTTTCTATATTTTTATATAATGTTTTGAACATTATATAGCCAAGAAATGATTTTTATTTGTTTAAATAATACATATGCTATTTATTTTATTTTTTTATATAATAAAATATAAAGGGGGGCATCCACGTTATTCACCCAAAATTCGGGCAAATACGTGGATGCATTTTTTTATATATGAAGAAAGGGCATTATTAGCTCATCATGGCATCTCAAATCGCGATGCCATAATGAGACTATTATTAGCTAGAAAAGTCAAAGAAAACGGTGTGTCGGCGGAAATAAAAAAAGGTACGTTTTGATTTCTGTTTTTTTATATATACCTACCATGTCGGTTAGCCACGTGCATTAAATGCACGCGTCAACTGACACACGTGCTTGAATTTGCACGTGAATCGATTCGCCACTTGCATTCAATGCACGCAACAATCGACGCACACGTGGGTTGAAATAGTCAGATATTGCGGCTTACCTTGTCCTTTTGTGCTTTTGTTTTTAGAAAAAAATAAAAGAGGCGACGTTGCTTTTTCCTGGCCATTTAAAAAGAAAGAATAATCTCCAATGATTGTGGCGGCGGACGCGGACAACCACGTTTCAGATCGCAATCCCAGACGTGGGAAAACGAGGAAATAATGTGGCAGCCAATCAGAAGATGCCATTTCCGAACTTGTTGGATGAAAGATAAATTAAATCCGACGGTCTAGATTTATCAATAGTAAAATAACAATATTTAGAGATCTAGATGTCCGATTGGGCTGAAATTTTGAGAGTAGGTTCGTCCTATCTCCCTCTACAATCCAGATGGTTGGATCTTTAAATAGAGGTCTGGAAATGGGCGAAGATGACTTTTCTAAGCTCTCTCTAAGGATTTGGCCAGGAAGGACACAAGGGATGCTTTGGAAGTCAACATTTCTTGATTCTGCACTCAAAGTTGTAAGTTTCTTATTTGTATTTCAATCTTCTTCTTGAACAATTCTAAAATGCCGAGGCATGGGCGAAATGTACATGCCCTAGAAGTTGGTGTTGAATGAAATTAGCACTGCATTTTGATTCTGATTCAAGATCTAATTTTTGATCTTTAATTCTGAATCAAATTAGAACATTTCTACATCATTAGATTTTTAAGTTAGGGTCGGATTTCTTCTTTCCCCCAAATTCGTCACTTTCTCTCTCTAGGTTAATTTGTCTAGTTTCTCTCTCTAGATTTCGATTTTTATTGTTTAGGAATTAAATTGTATATATAAAAACCTAAAAATAAAATTTGATTCGAAAATTCATCCATCTTGAAGTCCAATTCAAAAATCCACTTCTTGATTATTTAAAAATCCCAATTTTAATTCATAAAAGTAGTCCTGAAATTCTATAATAATTGGGAAATTAATAATCCGAATTAATCTGATCTTATCATTGAAATACTTCTATCTTGAGCTTTCTGACCGAAATATCTAAAATCAAAAGTAAGTTTGACTAGATTTTGATTAATTAAAAACATTATTAAGCATAATTAAGATTTATTAATTAGAAAATTAATTAATCTTTGAATTAATTCATTGAAATTGGATTAAAATTCTTATTTGCTGCCTCCCTGTGGTTCGACCCCTTGCTTGCTCTATATTCTATATTTAGTGATTAAGGGAAATTATAAATTTTATTGTATAAGTCTAAACGCCAAATCAACGACATATTTACATGCATTTTTTAGGCTTATCAGTATTCTCATGAATGATAGATTAAATTATGCAGGGAGAAATTTTATTTTTGACTTTTCATCAATAATAATGTAGGTCTAGCTTTTGTATAATAATTTTTTTAGTTAATATTTAAGTTATATATAAAATAGGGGGATAGTGAATAGTTAATATTCAATTTCATAACTCCATTTTTCTTCTTACTCCCACACTTTCATATCTCTATTTTACTTCTCCCTTTCTCAATTTCGTAGCTCTATTTTTCTTCTCCCTCTCTCAATTTCATATCTCTATTTTTGTTCTCCCTCTCTCAATTTCATATCTCTATCAATTTCCTATCTCTGTTTTTCTTCTCCCTCTCTCAATTTCATATCCCTATTTTACTTCTCCCTCCATCAATTTCATAACTCCATTTTTCTTCTCCCTCCCTCACTTTCATATCTCTATTTTACTTCTCCCTTTCTCAATTTCATAGCTCTATTTTTCTTCTCCCTCTCTCAATTTCATATCCCTATTTTACTTCTCCCTCTCTCAATTTTATAACTCCATTTCTCTTCTCCCTCTCTCAAATTCATATCTCCATTTTACTTCTCCATCTATTAATTTCATAACTCCATTTCTCTTCTCCCTCTCTCAATTTCATATCTCTATTTTACATCTTCCTCTTTCAATATCATATCACTATTTTTTTCCCCATCTCTTAATTTCATAACTCTATTACTCCTCTCCCTCTCTCAATTTCATATCTCTATTTCTCTTCTCCCACTCTCAATTTCATATCTCTAGTTTACTTCTCCCTCTCTCAATTTCATATCACCATTTTACTTCTCCATCTCTTAATTTCATAACTCTATTTCTCTTCTCTCTCGCTCAGTTTCATAACTCTATTTTACTTCTCCGTCTCTAAATTTCATATCTGTATTTCTCTTCTCCCTCTCTCAAATTCATATCTCCATTTCTCTTCTCCCTCTCTCAAATTCATATCTCCATTTCTCTTCTCCCTCTCTCAAATTCATATCTCCATTTTACTTCTCCATCTACTAATTTCATAACTCCATTTCTCTTCTCCCTCTCTCAATTTCATCTCTTTTTTACATCTTCATCTTTCAATATCATATCACTATTTTTTCCCCCATCTCTTAATTTCATAACTCTATTACTCCTCTCCCTCTCTCAATTTCATATCTCTAGTTTACTTCTCCCTCTCTCAATTTCATATCACCATTTTACTTCTCCATCTCTTAATTTCATAACTCTATTTCTCTTCTCTCTCTCTCAGTTTCATAACTCTATTTTACTTCTCCGTCTCTAAATTTCATATCTGTATTTCTCTTCTCCCTCTCTCAAATTCATATCTCCATTTCTCTTCTCCCTCTCTCAACTTCATATCTCCATTTTACTTCTCCATCTATTAATTTCATAACTCCATTTCTCTTCTCCCTCTCTCAATTTCATATCTCCATTTAACTTCTCCATCTACTAATTTCATAACTCCATTTTTCTTCTCCCTCCCTAAATTTTATAACTCCATTTCTTCTCTCCCTCTCTCAATTTCATATCTCTATTTTACTTCTTCCTCTTTCAATATCATATCACTATTTTTTTCCCCATCTCTTAATTTCATAACTCTATTACTGCTCTCCCTCTCTCAATTTCATATCTCTATTTCTCTTCTCCCTCTCTCAAATTCATATCTCCATTTCACTTCTCCATCTACTAATTTCATAACTCCATTTTTCTTCTCCCTCCCTCAATTTTATAACTCCATTTCTCCTCTCCCTCTCTCAATTTCATATCTCTATTTTTACTTCTTCCTCTTTCAATATCATATCACTATTTTTTTCCCCATCTCTTAATTTCATAACTCTATTACTGCTCTCCCTCTCTCAATTTCATATCTCTATTTCTCTTCTCCCTCTCTCAAATTCATATCTCCATTTTACTTCTCCATCTATTAATTTCAGAACTCCATTTTTCTTCTCTCTCCCTCAATTTTATAACTCTATTTCTCCTCTCCCTCTCTCAATTTCATATCTCTATTTCTCTTCTCCCTCCCTCAAATTCATATTTCCATTTTACTTCTCCATCTATTAATTTCATATCTCCATTTTTCTTCTCCCTCCCTCAATTTCATAACTCCATTTTTCTTCTCCCTCCCGCAATTTGAAATCTCTATTTTTGTTCCCCCTCTCTCCATTTCATATCTCCATTTTTTCTTCTCCCTCTCTTAATTGAAGACGAGCTTGTCTGATTGAGGACCAGAAGAGTAGAAGACCCACATATGGGCATTATTACAACTAAAGAAGAGCTCTTCAATGGTATTTCTTCACCTAAAATCCTTTATTACACTATGGATTTTATTGTTGAATTGGTGTTTTGGTGTCAGTCTAGGCAATGTGATTTTTATGGTTAACTTAGATCTACTTTTCGTGCATATTTTATCACTTCACGATTCTGAAAACAAACGTCGAAATTGTGGGGAATATGTTAATTACGATGATGAAGATGGAGGTCGTGATTTTGATTATGCCAAGTTTTCTGTACTTCCACTGTTTCGATTGATTATTAATGTATCTAGATTTGAATTTAATTGGTCCAAAACATGTAGGATAACTTGAATTTGTGCAGAAAGATGAATCCAACTGGAGGCGGTGACCCAGCCCAAGAAGTAGAGATAGATAGTGAAGGAGATAAAGATAGATATATAAATAGAGATAGAGATAGAGATGGGGATATAGATAGAGATAGAGATGGAGATAAAGATAGATATATAAATAGAGGTAGAGATAGAGATGGGGATAGAGATAGAGATAGAGATGGAGATATAGATAGAGATAGAGATAGAGATAGAGATAGAGATAGAGATAGAGATAGAGATAGAGAATCGGGATACAGATTGAGATAGGGATAGAGATAGAGATTGAGATTGAGATAGAGATGGAGATACAGATCAAGATAGAGATAGAGATTGAGATAGAGATAGAGATAGAGATAGACATAGAGATAGACATAGAGATAGAGATAGAGATAGAGATAGAGATAGAGATAAAGTAAAGATGTAAATAGAGATAGAGATAGAGGAAGGGATAGAGATAGAGATAGAGACAAAGATAGAGATAGTGATACAGATATTGATAGAGGTAAAAATGGAAATACAGTTTGCAGTGAAAGTTAAAGAGAGAGACATAAATAGAGATAGATATAGAGATAGAGGTAAGGATAGAGACATAAATAGAAATAGATATAGAGATAGAGGTAAAGATAGAGATAGAGATAGAGATTTAGATAGAGATAGAGATAGAGATTTAGATAGAGATAGAGATAGAAAGAGAGATAGAGATAATGATAGAGATAGAGAGGCAGAGACAGAGATAGAGACCGAGATCAAGTTAGAGATAGAGATAGAGATCAAGATAGCGATAGAGATAGAGCCGGTGATAGAGATATTGGTAGAGATCGAGACAGCGATAGCGATAGAGATAGAGATAGAGATTGAAATAGTAAAAGAGATAGAGATAAAGATAGAGATAGAGAGAGAGATAGATATATAAATATTGATAGAGATAGAGATAAAGATAGAGACAGAGATAAAGATTGCGATACAGACAAAGATACAGATAGGGATAAAACAGAGATAGAGATAGAGACAGAGACAGAGATAGAGAGAGGGACAGAGCTAGAGATAGACATAAGATGAAGGTAGAGATAGAGAGAGGGGTAGATATTCAGAAAAAATTAAATATGGAGGTAGAGATAAGGAAAAGGATATAGAGAGGAATATAGATAGAGAAAGAGATAGAGAGAAACAAAAAATACAGAGATAGAGACAAAGATAAAGATAGAACTAGGGATAGGGATATAGATATGCATAGAGAAATAGATAGACATAGAGATGAGGATAAACATTTACATAGAGATAGAGATAGAGATAGATATTGATATAAAGATGGAGATAGAGATAGAGATAGAGATAAAATATAGAAAGAGATTGAGAGAGAGATAGATATAGATATAGATATAGAAATTATGATAGAGAGAGGTAGGGAAAGAGATAGAGGTAGAGGCAGTGATAGACATAAAGATAGAGATAGAGATACAGATAGAGATAGATATTTATATAGAGATAGAGATAGAGATAACGATAAAGATAGAGATAGAGATAGAGATCGAGATAGAGCTACAGAGAAATAGAGATAGAGAAAAAGGCACAGATAGAGAGAGAGATAGAGATTGTGATCTAGATAGTGAAGTAGATATAGATAGAGATAGAAAAAGATATAAATATAGAGATAGTATATACAGATAGCGATAGAGATAGAGATTTAGATTGATATAGAGATAGAAATAGAGATAGAGAGAGAGATAATGATAGAGATATCGATAGAGATTCAGATAGCGACAGCAAAAGGGATAGAGATAAAAATGGCGATAGAAGTAGAGATAGAGCTACAAATAGAATTAGAGATAGAGATAGAAATAGAGATAGAGATGAAGATGTAGCTAGAGATAGAGATAGACAAAGTGATAGACATAGAGATAGAGATAGACAAAGTGATAGAGATAGAGATAGACATAGAGATAGAGATGCAGACAAAGATGGAGATAGAAATATAGATAAAGGGAAAGATAGAGATATATGCATAAAAAGAGATAGTAATAGAGATAGAGATCAAGATAGAGAAAGAGATAGAGATAAAGATAGAGATAGAGATAGAGATAGAGATAGAGATAGAGATAGAGATAGAGACAGAGATATAGATAGTGATAGAGATGAAGATAAAGATAGAGATAAAGATCAAGATAGAGATAGAGATAGAGATCAAGGTAGAGATAGATATAGAGATAGAGATAGAGCCTGTGATAGGGATATCGATAGAGATCAAGATAGTGGTAGTGATAGAGATAGACACAGAGATAGAAATAAAAATAGACATCTAGATAAAGATAGAGATAGAGAGAGAGAGATAGAGATAGAGATATAAATAGAGATAGAGATAGAGATAGAGATAAAGATGTAGATAGAGACAGAGATGTGGAGAGGGATATATATTGAGAAAGAGATAGAGATAGAGGTAGAGATAGAGATAAAGATAAAGATAGAGAGACAGATTGAGATAGAGAAAGAGATAGAGATAAAGATATAAACAGAGATAGAGATAGAGATAGAGATAGAAATAGTAATAGGGATAGAAATACAGATAGAGAAACAGAGATAGACATAGAGATACAGATAAAGATAGACGTAGAGATAAAAATAGATAGAGATAGAGATAAAAATGAAATAGAGAAATAGATTGAGAGAGAGATAGATATAGATTTTGAGATAGAGATAGTGATAGAGAGAGATATAGGGATAGAGACAGAGGTAGAATATAGAAAGAGATAGAGATAGAGATAGAGAAAAATAGAGATAGTGATAGATATAGATATAGAGATAGAGATGTAGATAGAGATAATGATATAGATAGAGATAGAGATAAAGAAAGAGATAGAGATAGAGATAGAGAAAAATAGAGATAGTGATAGATATAGATATAGAGATAGAGATAGCAATAGAAATAGAGATAGAGATGTAGATAGAGTGAAAGTTAAAGATCGAGACATAAATAGAGATAGAGATAAAGATAGAGACAGAGATAGAGACTGAGATAGAGATAGAGATAGTTGCAGAGATAGAGATAGAGATCATGATAGAAATAGACATAGAGATTGAGCGTGTAATAGAGATATAGATAGAGATCGAGATAGCGATAGCAATAAAGATACAAATAGGGATAGAAAAAGAGACGGAGAGATAGAGATAGAGATAGTTGTAGAGATAGAGATAGAGATCATGATAGAAATAGACATAGAAATTAAGCCTGTGATAGAGATAAAGATAGAGATAGAGATACAGATCGAGATAGAGATAGAGATAGCGATAGAGATCGAGATAGAGATCAAGATAGCTGCAGAGATAGAGATAGAGATCATGATAGAAATAGACATAGAGATTGAGCCTGTGATAGAGATAGAGACATTTATAGAGAGAGGTATAGAGATAGAGATAGAGATAGAAATAGAGATAGAGATAGAGATAGAGAGAGGGATAGATGTAGAGAGAAATAGAGATTTAGATAGAGATAGAGATAAAGATAGAGAGAGAGAGATAAAGATAAAGACATTGATACAGATAGAGATAGTGATAGACATAGACATAGAGATAGAGATGGAGATAGAGATCAGTATAGACATAGAAATAGTTATGGAGATTGATATAAAGATATAAACAGAGTGAGCGATAGAGATTAAGATAGGGATAGCGATACAGATAAAGATAGAGATAAAAATAGAGACAGAGAAAGAGATAGAGATAAAGAGACGGATAGAGACGGAGAAAGAAATAGAGAAAAAGATTGAAATAGAGATACAGATACGAATAGAGATAGAAATGGAGGTAGGGATAGAGATATAGAAAGAAATAGAGATTTAGATAGAGATAATGATAAAGATAGAGATGGAGATAGATATTGAGATATAGATAGAGATAGAGATAGACATAGAGATAGAGATAGAGGTAGAGATAGAGATAGCGATCGAGAGAAAGATAGAGATAAAGAGAGATTAAAACAGAGATAGAGACAGAGATAGAGATACACATGGAGATAGAGATCTCAATTGTGAAGGAGATTGAGATAGAGATATAGATAGAAATAGAGATAGACATAGAGATAGATATATAGGTAGATATAGAAAAGAGATAGAAATTGAGATAGAGATAGAGATAGAGATTGAGATAGAGATAGAGATAGAGATCGAGATAGAGATCGAGATAGAGATAGAGATAGATATAGATATAGAGATAAAGATAGAGATAGAGTTAGAGATAGAGTAGAGATAGAGATGGAGATAGAGATAGATATAGAGATAGAAAAAGAGATAGAGATAGAGATAGAGAGAGGGATAGAGATGAAGAGAGATAATGATAGAGTTAGAGAAAGAATAAAGATATAGTGAGAGACATAAATAAAGACATAGATAGAGATAGAGATATAGATATTGATAGAGATAGAGATAGAGATAGAGATAGAGATAAAGATATAGACAGAGATAGACATAGAGATTAAGATAGAGATAGCAATAGAGATAGAGATAGAGATAAAGATAGAGACAGACAAAGACATAGATATAATGGATGAGACAAAGATAGAGACAGAGGTAAAGATAGTAATAGAGATATAGATAGCGAAAGAGATAGACATAGAGATATAGATAAAGATAGAGATAGAGATAGAGGTATTATTGAGATAGAGATACAGATAGAGATAGAGATACAGATAGAAAAAGAGATAGAGATTGAGAGAGTGATAGAGATAGATATAAAGATAGAGATAGAGGTAGGGATAGAGACAGAGATAGACATAAAGATAGAGATAGAGATTGGGATAGAGACAGAGATAGACATAAAGATAGAGATAGAGATTGAAATAGAGATAGAGATGGAGATAGAGATGGAGATAGAGATAGAGATAGAGATAGAGATAGAGATAGAGATAGAGATAGAGATAGAGATAGAGATAGAGATAGAGATAGAGATAGAGATAGAGATAGAGATAGAGATAGAGATAGAGATAGAGATAGAGATAGAGATAGAGATAGAGATAGAGATAGAGATAGAGATAGAGATAGAGATAGAGATAGAGATAGAGATAGAGATAGAGATAGAGATAGCGATAGAGATAGAGATAGAGATAGAGATAGAGATAGAGATAGAGATAGAGATAGAGATAGAGATAGAGATAGAGATGGGGATAGAGATAGATATAGGGATATTAGTTATGGCGAGCAAAGTTGCCACCATCACTGAGAATTCCGTCGTGGAGATCGCAGAAAGAAACGGTAAAAGTTGATTGGGAAGATAAGGAACGGGAAGACGGGAATAGACTCTTAATATTCTCTGTCTCTTTCCCTCCCCCCCCTTCTACGATTCTCCCCGTCCCCTCCCACCCGGGAGACATGGTGACCTGCCCAGCCTATCCACTACTGGCCGATTCTCTTTGCATCGGTCCAGGCAACGGCCAATCATAGCCGCTGCCTGAACCATCTGACCTCAACCCAGCCCAGTTGCACCGTCCGGCCCAAGCCAGAGCCACGCTTGGCTTCAGCCCGTATTGCCCGCTCGTGCTGGCCGCACGCATTGGCCCCTGCACCGAGTTGCTCGTGCACACTGTTCGCGGCACTACATTGCTGCGTAGTGTTCACGCCCACGCTTGAGTCACCTTGCCACTACGCAACAAGGATTTGTGCCCAGTCGCACAGTCAGCGCTGGAGACGCACCGCCCGCGTCCCATCGCTGTCTGTGCTGCTCGTGCGGTGCTGACAGTACCCGTACTCACGCCCCACTGTCCGTGCGTGCACCTGTGCCTTACCACGCACGCCACTGCCTCGCCCCGCGCCAACGCCTGCACCTCAACCACGACCTGCCGTCCCCAAGTATCGCCAACCGCTCCAGTGCCGCATCGCCAGTTGAGCCACCGTTGCTCTTCGGCTACTCTCCATCGCACCCACTCTTGCCGGCGCGTCGACGAATCATCTACACAACGAGCCGCTCGACGACAAGGTACGCCGTCCTTTCTCAACGCCCGTCATTTACCCCTTGCAGTACATTTTTGTCTTGACTCCACAGCGTTCGAGAGAACTATGAAAACTTTGAGCGTCTTACTGGTATGGACGAGTCCGTCCATTACGTGTGAGCGCTATAGATTGAGTCTGTTTGGTCGTAGACGTCCTCATCGCTCCAACGAAATTCGAGAGGCCACCGTCACCATCACCTGGGGACCCTGTCCAAGCTCAAGCTCAGTGCCTCCCTCAAGTCAGAGCCTGCACGTACGACACGTAGGACGTATTTCATCACGTCGTAGTTACATAACGCGTCAGGGTTTCATCCGTCAGACGACGACACTGTCGACGTTTGATACCACTACCCTTTATCGGTACTGAGCCATCGTACTCGGTGCCGACCGGATGACATCCTAGACGACGTCTAACATCACTCTACCCATCCCAACCAAAACTTGGGATGATATTAGTATCGATTCTGTTTTAGGTCTTCCAAAGACCTCGTGCAATCATGACTCGGTCATGGTTGTAGTAGAGAGGTTTTCTAAAATGCCAAACTTTGTGCCTTTCTGCAAGACAGCTGACGCATCACGCGTCAATACGTATTTCTTTCATAACATAGTCAAGCTACACGAAGTACCCAAAACTATTATCTCTTATCGTGATGTACGATTTACGAGCTACTTCTGGAAAACAATATGGGTTATTATTGGAACCCAATTAATGTTTTCTAATGCTTACCATCCACAAATGGATGGTCAAACCAAAGTTGTCAATCGTTGTCTTGGCAAATTGTTAAGATCATTAGTTGGTGCTTCCTTGTGCAGAGTTTGCCCTCAACTCTTTGATGAAACATACCACTGGGAAAGAGCCTTTTGAAATCGTGTACATACAACTTTCATGCAAGCCATTGGATCTCGTGTCATTAGACTCGTATACTTGATAAGCCTAAAAATGTACGTAAAATATGTCGTTGTTTGGGCTTTTAGACTTATGCAATAAAATTTATAATTTCCCTTAATCACTAAATATGAATATAGAGCAAGTAAGGAGTCGAACCACAGGGAGGCAACAAATGAGAATTTTTATCCAATTTGAATAAATTAATTCAAGAGTGAATTAATTTTGCAATTTATAAATCTTAATTATCCTTAATAATATTCTTTAATTAATCAAAATTAAGTAAAAAATAATTTTGATTTTAATATTTGGGTCAGAAAATTCAAGATAGGAATATTATAATTTTAAGCTCAGATTAATTCAGATTATTAATTTCCCAATTATTATAAATTTTA
Organism: Wolffia australiana; assembly: GCF_029677425.1. Classification (NCBI taxonomy): domain Eukaryota; kingdom Viridiplantae; phylum Streptophyta; class Magnoliopsida; order Alismatales; family Araceae; genus Wolffia; species Wolffia australiana. Next base: position 6,618,740 of record NC_135836.1, on the reverse strand, counting down.
AAACAATTTTATGAATTAAAATTGGGAATTAAATAATCAAGAAAGAAATTTTTATATTGGAGTTAAAGATAGATGAATTTTCGATTCAAATTTTATTTTTAGGTTTTTTATATATTAAATTAAATTCCTATTCAATAAAAATCGAAATCTAGAGAGAGAAACTAAACAAATCAACCTAGAGAGAGAAAGTGAAGAAATTGGGGAAAAGATGAAATCCAACCATAAATAAAAAATCTAATGAAGAAGTAATGTTTTAAATTGATTTAGAATTAAGGATCAAAAACCAGATCTTGAATCGGAATCAAAACGAAGTGCTAATCTCATTCAAAACAAACTTCTAGGGCATGTACATTTCGCCCATGCCTTGGCGTTTTAGAATCGTTCAAGAAGATGATTGAAATACAAATCAGAGACTTATAAAATTGAGTTCAGAAGCAAGATATTTCCACTTCAAGAATCCCTCCTGTGTCCTTCCTGGCCAATTGCTTGGGGGAGATCATCCAAAAGTGAATTCTGCCCTTTTCCAGACCTCCATTTAAAGATCCAACCGTTTGGATTGTAGAGGAGGAAAAGAGGAACCTACCCTCAAAATTTCAGCCTAATCGGACTTGTAAATCTCAAGATATCAAGGTTTTAGTGAGGGTAATTTTGAGCCATTGGATCTATTGAATTTGCTTAAAAATCGGATTTATTTGGTTGGCTGGGTTGATTTCCTCGTTTTCCCATCCTCGGATCGCGTGCAGGCTTCGTTGTCCCCGTCGGCCACTCGTCATTTGAACTGCTTTTAAAAAAAAACACAAAAAGACAAAAAAAAAGAACTTTTGTTCTCGGTATTTAAATGCCACGTTCTTCTCTCTCTCTTCTGCCGCTATTCTTTTCTCTCTCTTCTCTCTTTTATATTATTTAAATCATAGCCTTTAATGTTGACTATTCCTCTCTCTTTCCTCTCTCTATATAATAATAAATCATAGGCGCTATTCTCTTCTCTCTCTTCTCTCTTTATATTATTTAAATCATAGCCTCTAATGTTGACTATTCCTCTCTCTCTCCTCTCTCTATTTATTATATAATAATAAATCATAGGCGCTATTCTCTTCTCTCTCTTCTCTCTCTCATTTCTTATTTAATAAATATATCCCTTCATTCGCCCGAATTTCGGGCGAATGACGTGGATATTCATAAATAAATATTTAAATAGATTTTAAATGCGAAATAAATAATATATATGTTATTTAAATATGTAAAAAATCATTTCTTGGCTAAATAATGGTCATAAAAATATATAAAAATAGTGGAAAATTCTAAAAAATCATGAGATCACTTACTGACCTTAAACCAAGCAATTAAAGCTCTGTAAGAAATAATTCTTCACTGAAATGATGTTAGATTCAATGCAAAAAATGATAAAAAATCTGAAATAATAATAAAATGAGAGATTAACTGATTTATCTTTATTTTAACATGATAACATGCAAATAAAATCATTAAAACACATAAATAGAGTGTAAAATTCATTAATTAATCATATTAATTTGCAATTTATCAATACTAGAATCTTCAAGGATGTATATGATTTTTCTGAGCATATTAGGAACATGCATCAAAACATTCATTTCCTCATTTCATCTCTCAACGAACAATATAAGGCAGCTGCTGATTCAGGACGACAGTCCATTTCTTTGTCGAAAGGAGAGTTATTCATTATCATATTTAGGCCGGAGAGACACTCTCGAGGGGTGGGTACAAAGCTACATGCTCGTAGTGCTGGGTCTTTCGTGAATGCCCATAAAATTAATGAAAATGCTTATGTCCTAAGTATCCCACCAAATTGGGGGATCTGTTCCACTTTCAATGTCAGTGACTTAGTACCAGCCCATGCCGCCAATCAATGAACATCACAGCCAATTGAGATTGATAGTTAGGAGAGCGAGTGTAACCATATCCTACTTCCGTTCCCTACTCTTGTACGGTAAGAACATATAGAAACGATACTCCAGGAGGTAATTCATGCTGCAGGAGAACGAGGGGACCACACTTTCTTAGTGCATTGGCAGGGACGACCTTCATTGGACGACACCTTGATTACTAAAGATGACCTTCCGCGACTTCGTCTGGACCTGATCCAGCCTGTTGAAGATATTATCTGTCTCAACTCGCTAGCATTGAGTTCTTCCCACCCGAGGAGTAGGGTGGAGGACCATCACGACAATATCAACACGGCATGAGTTCAACCTCGCAGAGCTGCTCGAGCTGATGTCCGAAATTCCAGCTTCACGTATTCGGCCTAGCTCTTTTCTGTAAGTGTTATCCGTAATAGTTCTGTATTTTCATTGAACGGTCAGACTGCGACAATAGTTTTTGGGTCACATCTGTTACTTTCTTTTTGTCTTTGTAATGTACGTCAAGGGGTACATCATCTCATGATGGTTTCTTCCCTTGTTGTCGGCCACTTGGCATCCTTCCTTCCTATATAAACAGAAGGCATATCCAAAGGTATCAAGGATATCATTTTGAAAATTGAAAGTGTTGTCCATTTATATTTTGTTTTCCTGCTTCGTAAGAGTGGTCACTGAAGATCAAGGTCGTGGGTTCATCTATGCTGAGTCAACTTTAGCACGTCAATACCACTCCATGGAAAACCGCCACCAACAACACCTCCTTATCATTTTTGAGTTCTTCAAATCAATCAAAAAGTTGGTTTCTTGAACGGTTATCATACAAGATCATCAAGAGTTGTTTATTCCTGGCCCCATTGTTTAGACATGTCGCCACCTTTATTGTTGCCGTCGTTGCCATGGTCATCCTTGCGCCATCATCACCATCTTCTCCGACATTGCTGTCTCTATCATCGTCTTGGCTGCCATCGATGCTGTTGTTGCCTACACCGTGGCCCTACTACTGCTGCCAAGACCTTTGCCATCGCCCATTCTTAGGCATTGTGCGCAGCCTCGTCGGCATGCCCCTTTGCGCCCTGCGTGTGCAGCGTGCCCGCGCGCCCTCGTGCCATCCCGCCCCTGTGCAAGCCCTTGTGCTGCGTGCACCCTGTTCTCTATGCGTGTCGCATGTCAGCAAGTCTACCCGCGCTACACGTGCCCTTACGCACCATCGTGCCTTGCCTGCCCACCCCCCTGATATCACACACGCCACAAGATAAAGATAAAAATAGAGATTGTCATAGAGATAGAGATAAAGATAGAGATAGATATAGAGATATAGATAAAGATAGGAGATAGAAATACGAATAGAGATAGCAACAAAGACAGAGGTAGAGATAGAGATAATGATAGAGATAGAAATATAGATTAAAAGAGATCAAGATAGAAAAAGAGATAGAGATAAAGATAAAGATAAAGAAAGAGGAAGAGGAAGAGATGGAGATATAGATAGAGATAGACATAAAGATAGAGATAGAGATAGAGATTGAGATTGAGATAGAGATAGCGATAGAGATTGATAAATATTAACAAAGAGATAGAGGTATACATAGAAATACGGATGGAGATAGAAATATCCATACACAGATAGTAGTAGATATAGATATAGACATAGCCATAAAGGTAGAGATAGATCTACGGATAATAAAAGATACATATAGACTTAGTGAAATCCAAAACGGTAGAGGTAGATAAAAAGTTCAAGACAGAAATAGAGATAGAGATAGAGATAGATACAGAAACCGAGATAGATATAGATACAGATAGAGATAGACATATAGATAGAGGTAGCGATAGAGATAGAGATAGAGATTGATATAGAGATAGAGATGTAGATAGAGCTAGAGATAAAGAAAGAGATAGAAATAAGGATAGATATATTTATAGAGATAGAGATAAAGATCCAGATATCCAGATAGCCTTAGAGATAAAAATATAGATATCGATAGAGATAGATATATATAGAGATAGAGATAAAATTAGAGATCGAGATAGACATAGACATAGAGATAGATATAGAGATAGAGATAGAAATAGAGATAGAGATAGAGATAGACATAGACACAGACATAGAGATAGAGATAGAGATAGAGATAGAGATAGAGATAGAGATAGAGATAGAGATAGAGATAGAGATAGAGATAGAGATAGAGATAGAGATAGAGATACAGATAGAGATAGAGACAGAGATAGAGATAGAGATAGAGATGGAGATAGAGATGGAGATAGAGATAGAGATAGAGATAGAGATAGAGATAGAGATAGAAATAGAGATAGAGATAGAGATAGAGATAGATATACAAATAGAGATAGATATGGAGATAGTGTTCAAGATTGAGATAGGGATGGCTATAGAGATTGAGATCAAAATAGAGATAGAAATAAAGGTATAGATAGAGATATAGATAGAGATAGTGATAGAGATAGAGATAGACATAGTGGTATAAGTACAGATAACGATAGAGATAGAGATAAAGATTGAGATAGAGATAGAAATATAGATATAGACATAGAGATAGAGATAGAGAAAGTAATAAATATGGCAATAAAAGAAATAAAGATAGAATTACCAATAGAGATAGCAAAACAAATAGAAATTGGGATACAGATAGAAAAAGAGAACAGGTAATAAATAGTGATAGAGATATAGAGAGAAATAAAGATAGAGATAAAGGATTAGATATAAATTGGGATAAAAGTAGTGGAAGTGTTAGAGATAAAGGTGCATATATAGATGAAGATAGAGGTGTGCATATAAATAGAGATAGAAAGAGAGATAGAGTAAGAGATAGAGACAGATATCGAGATAGAAAGAGCAATAGAGAGAGATAGAGATGGCGACTACAATTGAGATATAGTTATTGATAGCGACAGGGTTATAGAGAGTAATACAGCTAGAGATAGAGAAAGCGATAGAGATAGATATATAAAAAAAGGAACAGATAGCAGTACCGATAGGGATAGAGATAGAGATACAAATAAAGATAAAGATAGAAACACTGATAGAGATAGAGATAGAAATAAAAATAGATAAAGATAGAGATAGAAATAAAAATAGATAAAGATAGAGATAGGGATGAAGATAGAGTTAGACATAGAATAAAAGATAGAGACAGAGACAGAGATAGAGATAAGGATAGAGATAGAGATAGATATATCGCTAGAGATAGAGATAGGGAGAGATAGAAAAAGAGAGCGATAGAGATAGAGATTGAGATAGAGCTAGAGATAGAGCTAGAGATAGAGATAGAGATAGAGATAGAGATAAAGATAGACATAGAGATAGAGATAAAGATAGAGATAGAGATAGAGATAGAGATAGAGATAGAGATAGAGATAGAGATAGAGATAGAGATAGAGATAGAGATAGAGATAGAGATAGAGATAGAGATAGAGATAGAGATATAGACAGCGATAGAGTTAGAGATAGAGTTAGAGATAGAGGTAGAGCTAGAGATAGAGACAGAGATAAAGATAGAGATAGAGATAGTGGTAGAGATAGAGGTACAGATAGTGATAAATATAGATATATAGATAGAGATAGAGATAGATGTATGAATAGAGGTAAAGATAAAGATTGCGATAAAGATAGCGATAAAAAGAGAGATAGCGATAGAGTAAGGAATAAAGATAGAGATACAGATATAGATAGAAATAGAGATAGAGAGAGAGATACAGATAGAGCTAAAGAAAGAAATATAGATATAGATAGAGATAGCAAAAGAGATATAGATAAAGATAGAGATAGAGGTAAAGATAAATAAATAGATATAGATAGATCTCTCTGTCTCTCTTTCTTTTTTCTCTCTATGTCGCTCTCTGTCTCTCTTTCTCTTTTCCTCACGTTTTGCTTAACCTCTCCCTCTCTTTCTCTCTCTTCAGATGATCTTGAAAATTGAGGAATTAGGAACACTGAGGTGAGTAATCACTTCCTCTGAATATGTCTTGTTCTGCCTATCTATCTCATGCTCTGAATCATCTCTTTCTCTAGGCATCTCTCTCGCTCTGTGCAAATCCCTCTCACTCTGGAACACACACACTCTCTCTCCTGTCTTATTATCTCTGAATCTCCCTCTCTCTTTCTCCATGCGGCTACATGTTTATATCATTCTCTCCGTGCATCTGTCCCTCTCTGAATCTCTCTTTATATCTCTCTGGATCTCTCTCTCTGTCTCTCTTTCTTTTTCTGTCTGCATCTCTCTCTTACTTGCTTTCGTTTTCTCGATGCATCTCCCACTCGCTATCTCTCCTGTGCATCTCTATTTAAGTGCATTTCTATTCATCTCGACATCTCTCGATATCTCTTTCCTTTCCATCTCTCTGCATCTCTCTTTTACCTGCATATCTTTGTCTCTCTCTTTTTGTCACTGAATCTCTCTTTTTATCTTTATTTCTATGGCCCTCTGCCTCTCTCTTTCTCTCTCTCCCTCTCTATCTCTCTCTGTATATCTCTCCCTCCGCATCTCTCTCACCCTGCTTATATCTCTCTCCCTGCTTATACCTCCCTCTCTCTCTCTCTCTACAATTCTCGCTCTCTTTCTCTTTCTTTTCCACCTCTCTCCCTCTTTCTCTCTCCCCCCCCTCTCTCTCTCTGTCTTCCTCTGTTTCTCCCTTCGCTGTCCTCATTTCTCTCTCCATCTGCATCCCCTTTTCCTGCATCTCTCTCTCTTTGTGCCTATTTTTCTCTCTCCATGCGCACATATATATGTGCCTTGGTATTTTATTGTGTGTGCGTGCATGCAGGTGGGAGGGGACAGTCAACCAGGACACTAGATAACAGTGGATGCAGTCATGTTGGATTTGTGTGTCTTGGTATTCTAGTGTGTGCACGCACGCTTGCGCCTGCGTGTGTGTGTTCGTGAATGTGGTTGTGTGTGGCTTCATGTCTGAGTGCTTGCATGTGTTTGCACCTGCCTGCGTGCCTGCATGGGAGGGTATATATGTGTATGGGCATGTGTGAGTGTGTGTGTGAATGTGTGCCGTGGTGCAGGAGGGAAACAAAGGGAGAAGGATGCTGGTAAGGATGATGAAGGAGGCGCAATAGAGGATGGTATCCCTCTCTGCCACTCCTCTTTTTTATCTCTTCTCACTTTTGTCATCTCTAAATCTCCCATTCTCTAAACTGTCTTCTTCTCTGCCCCTCTCACTTTCTCTTGCTCTCTCTCCCTCTCGCTCTCACTTGTTCTCTCTCCCTCTCTCTCTCCATCTTTTTTTCTCTCTGTATCTTTTTTTTTTAATCTGCTCTTGGTCTCTTCTTCCCCCTCTCTTTATCCCTCTGCCGGTTTCTTCCCCATCCCCTCTCGTTATCCTTTGGTTTCTCTCCTTATATATATCTCTCTACGTCTCTCTCGCTCTAGCTCTCTGTTTTTCTCTCTATTTTTTCATCAATGCCTCCTTTTCTTCTTTTCATCTTCTGTTCTGTTATTTTATTTTCTTTTCTCTTAATCTTTATTCTAATTTTCTTCTTATGCTATATTTTTCTTCTTTTTTTTAACAATAAAGAAGACCACCCAGAGCTGGTGGCCTACTTGGTATCATTAACGATAAAGATTGTGTACAAACAATGTACAATCAAACTCAAAATAGTCTATCCTCTCCCTCCTCCCCAAAACGACTTCAGCACCTCCACATCATGAGCGGCATTCTCTACTGAGGCCGCCCTCCTGTTAAACACTACCTTGTTTCGATGTATCCATATCGTCCAGGGCCGCTTGCTCGATATCCACCCCCGGCAAATGCTGCAATGCCCAGACGCCCTGTGCGAACTGACATGTGAAGAACAGGTGGGAGCAATTTTCCTCTCCCCTGTCACACATAGGGCAGCCAATGGGAGTCGCATGGGTCCATTTCCGTCGATAGACTCATGTGACCAGCCTTTGACGCCTCAACAACCATCTGAAGAGCCGCACTTTAAGGGGGACTTTGCGTGTCAACAACATATGGCAGCCCTTACTGGTAATCTTGTCGTCCCGATCTGTTCCTCGGATTTTCAAATATGCATCTTTCACCGAGAAGGATGACCCCGCCATATCCAACCGTCATGGGAATCAGCTACCGGTTTGAAAGGTAGAAGTGACTCTTGCAGCTCCATCAGCTCCCCAAACCGCGGCTCTGATAAAGCTTCTGTCAACATAGGGACCGAAGCCTCATCCCAACATTCCCTGACTGTGGCCTCTGGATTCCTTGCTAGCGCAAATAGCCTTGGGAACCTCAAATTCATAGGGCCGTGGTTGGACCAATTGTCGGTCCAAAAGCGAAATGTTGCCCCATCTCCCAATCTGGGCTCAACGAACTCAAGAATGCGAGGTATGGCTTGACACAGACCGCTCCAAAAAGGGGACTCTCCTCTGACTCTAGCCCAACGTCTCTCCCAATCTATCTCAGAGCCATATTTGTCTCTCGGGATGTTGAAAACCAGCCCCTCCACTGCAGTCGCAATCCGTTCCACCCACTTGGTCAACAGTGCCAAATTCATTGATTACAGATGTACGATCCCCAAACCCTCCGTGCTTTACAGGTCTGCATGGAATCTCCCAAGCTAATAGAGTCACCCCCTTCCGTTCTTCCTCTCCATGGCCTCCCCAGAAGAATTGTCTCATCGCCTCCTCCAGACGCTTCACCACTCCTGCTGGTATTTTAAATACCGATAAGTAGAATATCGGAATCGCAGAAAGCACCAACCGTAGAAGCACCAGTCGTCCTCCTTTTGAAAGTACTTTGTTCTGCCATCCTTCCAGCCTCCTTTCTACTTTCTCCACAACCGAATGCCATTCAACTACTAGAATACGCCGCCCTGTTAATGTGAGACCCAAGTAACACATCAGGAGCGATCATCAAGGTGTGCCTAAAGCTCTGGCACACTGTGTCTCTTCCTCTGAAGTATGTCTCAAGCCCATGAACGCGGACTTAGCTTGATTAAGTTGCAGTCCTGAGAAGTCCACAAACAGATCGAGTAATGCTGATAGAATACGAGCTTCTGTCATCGAGCCTTCAATGAAAAACGTGGTGTCATCTACATATTGCAGAAGCGGGATGCCCTTAGGGTAGCTCGCTGTTTGAAAGCCTTTGAAAAGGCCTTGCTCGCAGGCTTTGACTGTGCAGGTGGCCAGGTGTCCACCGCAAGTAGAAACAAAAGGGGCTATTTTTTTCTTCTTTTCTCATTGTTTTATTCTTCTTTTTGTCTTCCCTTCCTTCCATCCTCATTTCTTGTTATTCCATGTTTATTTTCTTTTGATTTATTCTTCTTTTCTTTTTCTTTTTCTTTTTATTTTTATTTTATTTTTTTTGTTTTATTATTGTCATCGTTCGGTTTCCTTTTCTTCTTTTATTATTATTTTCTTCTTTGCTTCTCCTTCTTCTCCGTTTCTTTTATTCTTGTTTTCTTTTTCTTTTGTTCTTCGTATCTTATTCTTTTTATTTTTCTTGAAATATTATTTAAAATTTTTTTTATTATTGTTTCCTTAAGTTCTTCCTTGTTCTTTTTCCATTTTCTTGTTATTTTATTATTCTTTTTAATTTACTTATATGCGTTCTTCTTTTCTGTTTATTTTCTTCGTTTCTTCTCATTTTCTTCATCTTTTTTTAAATTCTTCTTTTCTATTTCCGTTATTTTCTTCTTATAATTTTTCTTGTATTCTTCAATTCATATTTTCTTCTTATCTTCTTCTTTTTTTCTTCTACTCTTTATTTATTCTTATAATTTTCTTCTTTTCATCTACTCCTCTTTTAAAAAGTTGTCTTCTTATTGTCTTCTTTTCATTTTCTTCTTTTTTTGTTTTTTCCATCTTTTATTTTGGTTTATTCTTATTTTGACCTTCTTTTCTTCTTATTTTCCTCATTTTTAACCTTGGTCCCAGTATTCTTCTTCTTCTTCATAATTTTCTTGGTTTGGTTTTGGTTTTATTATATCTCGATGTACTTGTTTCTGTTTTAATCTTATTTGCCTCTTTTTCTTTTTAATTTTCATTTTTTTTTCTCATCTTCCATTCATCTTCATTTTTTCTTATAATTTTCTTCCTTTCTTGTTATTATCTCCTTCTTGCATCCTTCTATTCTTTTTCCATTCTTTTTTTCTTCGTCACTTATTTTTTTCTTCTTCCTTTTCTATTCTTATTTTTCACTTCTTTTTTCTATTTTAACTTTACTCTTCTTTTCATCTTCCATTCTCCCTCTCATTTATTATGATTATTTCCTTTTTCTTTTTCTTCTCTTCTCTTTTTCTTTTATTCTTCTTGTCAACTTCTTTTCTTCTTCTTGCCGTTTCTTCCTTGACCCTGGTATTCTTTTCTGTCTTCCTGATTTTCTTGATTTTTTTGTCTTACTGTTTTTTATTTTGTCTGCTTTCCTCCTGTTGTTCCTTAATTTTTCTTTTCTACATATTTTCATGTTACTTTCTTGTTTGAAACTTCTATTTATGGTTTCTTCATATTTTCATTCTAATTCACTTTTTCCTTTCTTCTAAAGATGTTCTTCATTTTATATTCTGTCCTTTTTATTTTATTCTTTTCTTCTTCCTCGATCAAAATTTTCATTTTGTTTTGTAACTTGTTTTTGGTTCTCGTTTTGTTCATATTCTTTTCTCTTTTTTATTTTTCTTCTTATTCTTCCCCTCCTTTTTTACTTCTTATTTTCCAGTTGTTTCTTATTCCCTCTTTCTTTTCTTCTTCCTTTCCTCTTGTTTTCTTTTACCCTCTTTTTTTTTCCTTACTTTCCTCTTGTTTTCATCTTCCTTTTTCTCTTGTTTTCTTCCTCCCTCTTTCTTTTCTTCTTATTTTCCTATTGTTTTCTTTTTCCTTGTCTCTTTTTTTCTTAGTTTCCTCATGATGTCTTCTTCCATCTTTCTTTTCTTCTTTTTTTCTTGTTGTTTTCTTCTTGCTTTTCTCTTTTCTTTTTATTTTCCTCTTGTTCTCTTCTTCCCTTTTTATTTTTTTCTTATTTTCCTCCTTTTCTTCTTACTTTCCTCTTGTTTTCTTCTTCCTTCGTTCTTTTCTTTTTAGTTTTCTGTTGTTTTCTTCTTCCTTTTCTCTTGTTTTCTTCTTCCCTCTTTCTTTTCTTATAATTTTCCTCTTGTTTTCTTCTTCCCACTTTCTTTTCTTATAATTTTCCTCTTGTTTTCTTCTTCCCACTTTCTTTTCTTCTTATTTTCCTCTTGTTTTCTTCTTCCCACTTTCTTTTCTTCTTATTTTCCTCTTGTTTTCTTCTTCCCTCTTTCTTTTCTTTTTATGTTACTCTTGTTTTCTTCTTGTTTCTTCTTGTTTTCTTCTTCCCTCTTTCCTTTCTTTTTCCTTTTCTCTTGTTTTCTTCTTCCCTCTTTGTTTTTTCTTATTTTCATTTTGCTTTCTTCTTCCCTCTTTCTTTTCTTCTTATATTCCTCTTGTTTTCTTTTTCATCTCCTCTTGTTTTCTTCTTTCCTTTTTCTTTTCTTCTTATTTTCCTCTTGTTTTCTTCTTCCTTTCCTCTTCTTTTTTGCTTCCCTCTTTGTTTACTCTTGTTTTGTTTTTCCCTTTCTCTTTTCTTCTTATTTTCATCTTGTTTTCTTCTTCCCTCTTTCTTTTGTTCTTATTACACTCTTGTTTTCTTCTTCCTTTCCTCTTGTTTTCTTCTTCCCTGTCTCTTTTCTTCTTTTTTCCTTTTGTTGTCTTCTTCCCTCTTTCTGTTCTTCTTATTTTCCTCTTGTTTTCTTCTTCCTTTTCTCTTTTCTTCTTACTTTCCTCTTGTTTTCTTCTTCCCTCGTTCTTTTCTTTTTAGTTTTCTGTTGTTTTCTTCTTCCTTTTCTCTTGTTTTCTTCTTCCCTCTTTCTTTTCTTATAATTTTCCTCTTGTTTTCTTCTTCCCTCTTTCTTTCTTCTTATTTTCCTCTTGTTTTCTTCTTCCCTCTTTCTTTTCTTTTTATTTTACTCTTGTTTTCTTCTTCCCTCTTTCTTTTCTTCTTATTTTCCACTTGTTTTCTTCTTACTTCCTTTTTAATTTCTTCTTCCCTCTTTCGTTTTTTCTTTCTTTCCTCTTCTTTTGTTTTTCCTTTCCTCTTGTTTTCTTCTTCCGTCTTTCTTTTCTTCTTATTTCCTCTTGGTGTCTTCTTCCCTTTTTCTTTTCTTTTTATTTTCCTCTTGGTGTCTTCTTCCCTTTTTCTTTCCTTTCTATTTTCCTCTTGTTTTCTTCTTCCTTTCCTTTTGTTTTCTTCTTCCTTGTCTCTTTTCTTCTTATTTTCTTCTTGTTGTCTTCTTCCCTCTTTCTTTTCTTTTTATTCTCATCCTTTTTTCTTCTTCGTTTCCTCTCTTCTTCGTATTTTTCTTTTGTTTGATTTTTTCTCTTTCTTTTCTTCTTATTTTGCTCTGGGTTATTCTTTCTTTATTCTTGTTTTCTTCTTCCCTCTTTCTTTTCTTGTTCCTTTTCTCATTTCTTCTTCTTCCCTTTTTCTTTTTCTTATTTTCCTTTCATTTTCTTCTTTTCTCTTTCTTTTCTTCTTATTTTTCACTTGTTTTCTTCTTCATTTCCTCCTGTTTTCTTCTTTCCTCCTGTTCTTCTTATTTTCCTTTTGTTTTCTTATTTCTTTCCTGTTGTTTTCTTCTTCCCTCTTTCTTTTATTCTTTTTTCCCTCTTGTTTTCTTCTTCCTTTCTTCTTGTTTTCATCTTCCCTCTTTTTTTTCTTGTTTCTTTCCTCTCAGTTTCTTCTTCCCTCTTTCTTATTTTCTTCTTATTTTCGTCTTGTTTTCTTTTTCCTTGTCTCTTTTTCTTCTATTTCTCTTGTCGTCTTCTTCCCTCTTTCTTTGCTTCTTATTTTTCTGTCGTATTCTTCTTGCTTTCCTTTTTTCTTCTTATTTTCCTCTTGTTCTGTTCTTCTTTCTTTCTTTTTTATTATTTTCCTCTTGTTCTCTTCTTCCCTTTTTCTTTTCTTCTTATTTTGTTCCTTTTTTCTTCTTCATTTCCTCTTGTTTTCTTTTTTCCTCGTCCTTTTTTTATTTTTTTCTTGTTTTCTTTTTCCTGTTCTCTTGATTTCTTCTTCTCTCTTTTTTTTCTTATTTTCCTCTTTATATTGAGATAGAGATAGAGATAGATATAGAGATCGACTTAGAGATAAAGATAGAGATGGATATTAAGATATCGATATTATGATAGAGATGGATATTATGATAGTGGTAGAGATTCAGATGGAGATAAAGATAGAAATAAAGAGAGAGAGAGAGAGATAGAGATAGAGAAGATAGAGATACAGATTGACATCGAGATAAATATAGAGATAGAGATAGACATTCGTATAGCGATAGGCATAGAAATAATGAAAGAGATAGAGGTAGAGATAGAGATAGAGGTAGAAATGTAGATAGAGACAAAGATGGAGATAGAGATTGCGACAGCAATAGTGTTAGCGATAGAGAAAGAGATAGAGATAGAGATAGTGATAGAGATTGAGATTGCGACAGCAATTGTGTTAGCGATGGTGAAAGAGATAGAGATAGATATAAAGACAGATATACATATATAGATAGAGATAAAGACAGATATACAGATAAAGATAGAGACAGGGATAGAGATCGCAATAGTGATAGAGATTTATATAAAGATAAATATAGAGATAGATATTGAAATAGAGATAGAGAAAAAATAGAGAAAGTTACGAAGACCCTTACTCAAAACACTTCAGGAAGAACATCGTAAAGATGCCGAGGTTGTATGATGTGATACGACGACGGCCAGGATCAATCGGCGCGTTTCACGTCACAGGGTTATGATGCGAATGTATGGGATGTAAGCCGAATGATGAGAAAATACGAATGAGCAGATAAGGACTTGACGGATAGCGACGTCGGCCGTACCGATCAATGAGAGACGAGTGAACCTAAGATCAAACTCCCAATGACCCGCTGGACCTACTAGACGTCTACTAAGTGAGGGGCATCTAACAGCCCTGGAGCGTTCGGCGTCCAAGTCGGATGACAGTCCGTCTACCACAAGAATCCCTATGCTCGACAAGGTGGCTAGTCCTATCCGATGATGTTCGAGAATATCACGGTAGCGGACGCGATAGGGGAAGACGAGACTGTCGAAGATAATAATACTGGAGTTTATAGAGGGGAGACGAGACTGACCTTTGTATCGCTTAGTCCAAGGCGTCCAAGTCGTCGAGCGGATGCTTAGTGTCGGGTCGTGCGGACGAGTGTCGTTGGCGAGGACAAAACCGGGTGCGGACGGTGCGGTCGTAACTACCAGCAGAGAGCTGAGTCCACGGGTGGCGTGCAACAAAAGTCGGAGCAGAGGGCGCACAAGGCGAGCGCTTGGCTGGCGCACGGCGTAGTCGTGTGGGAGGGCAAGACAGCGAACCAAGTATCGTGGGAATAGTCGTGGGGGTGGGGCAGAAAACCAAGTAATCGGTTATGGCGTAGAGGGTGGGAATCAAGAAATCAAGAAAGATGAGGGCGAAGGGGAGAACGAAGGGGAATCAAGGAGATATGGTGAGATCAAGAAATCATGAAATCAAGAATTCAAGAAATCAAGAAATCAAGGGGAAAGAAAGTGGGCAATCAAGAAAGACAAGAGGATGCGGTTGGGGATCAAGAAACGATGGGGAAAGGAGGGTGGGCGATCAAGAAAGGCAAGATGAGGTGGTTGGGAATCAAGAAACGATGGGAGAAAGGAGGGTAGGCGATCAAGAAAGGCAAGAGGAGGCGGTTGGGAATCAAGAAACGATGGGGAAAGGGGGGTGGGCGATCAAGAAAGGCAAGACGAGGCGGTTGGGAATCAAGAAACGATGGGGAAAGGAGGGTGGGTGATCAAGAAAGGCAAGACGAGGCGGTTGGGAATCAAGAAACGATGGGGAAAGGGGGCGATCAAGAAAGGCAAGACGAGGCGGTTGGGAATCAAGAAACGATGGGGAAAGGAGGGTGGCGATCAAGAAAGGCAAGACGAGGACGGTTGGGAATCAAGAAACGATGGGGAAAGGGGGTGGCGATCAAGAAATGGTGGAAGGGTGGAAAAGGTACCAAGAAATGGCTTTCTTGAACTGTAACAACCAAGAACCCTCCAAGAAAGAGGAGTTCTTGACGGATCTGGGGTGTGCTCCCTTGACGGAGCAGATTTCCCCGGTTGATGGCGTGTCGGCGACGCTTCTTGAATCTCCCAAGACCCCCGGAGTAATCTCGACGAAGGCCTCTTTCGATTCTTGATGGCGGCGGCTTCTTGAAACTCTTTCCTCGCACCGGAGTGATCTCGACGGCGCGCTTTAACACATCTCCCTCGGAGTGATCTCGACGGGGAGACGTGGGCTCTACCCACGGAGTGATCTCAACGTGGGGTGGGGCTAGCCAAACCCCCTACACTACTCTCTACGATAGGGGGGGAGACGAATTGTGAATAAACTTTTCAACAATGACTCCAAGGTGTTCCTTGGGCATGCCATCCCCTTATATAGTGAGGATGGGTGCCAAGTGAACGTGGGAGAGGACGAACCGTCGCGAGACGTGGTTCGGCCTCCCTTACAAATTCAAAATACAAACATAAAAAGTAAACATGATTTAGGACGGGCCCAACAACATTGGCCCAGTCCACGAATCCAAAAATACAAACACACATGAAAATGAGCATAAGTAAAAAGATAAAAGTTCTTACGCGGGGTACTTAAACCCCGGGTGGCGAGCGTCGGCGCGAGCTGCTCGGCGTGGCTGACGACATCCCGTCGCGTCATCCTCGAGATGGTTCTTCGTCATCGTGGCGTCGTCCTCGAGATGGTCCTCCATCATTGTATTACCTCTGTGAACCGTTAGGGATTCCGTCACTTGGGTCCTAACTCCAGTCGTTGTATTACCTCTGTGAACGCGGTACATACCACTAGGCCACAGCGGAACGGGCAGCACGTAACCTCTTCTGCAGGTGAGGTTTTACAACGATTGGGCAAGGTGCAAATGGGGAGCAGCCCGACACCACCTCCCCCTCAGGAAGTACCCCAACCGCCACTACAATGCCAGTATGGATCCCCGTTTGGTGAACTTGTTCTCTTTTCTCCTTTTTTAGTTGCTGTTTTGGACCTCTAGTGTGAACATTTATAATACTATTCAAGAAGGTTAATTTCTCCGAGTCAGTGTGGGTTTTAATTACTCTCATCACTATACTCTCGGTGGATTCTTGAGCTTAGTTGGAAACATATTTTAGGCTCCATTAAGTTATGATCCTCAACAAGACTCTGACAATCTAGCTTAAAAGGGACTTGGATCCTCATACTATAATGAAAGAGGACCACGCTTAAGTTTGTAACTTTTGCGTTTTGGCTCAGATTTTAATAGAGAGATTTAATATGGTCTCTTCTATGACATATGCATCATGTAATATCGCATATTAACATATGCGTTAATCTATATGTGGTATATGAATTTTTGTGCATGTGTATAAGTTGGCTATCACATATAGTCAACCCCACATTCCAATCTCATTAGTCGACTTACTTAGGGGAACCTACGTTAAGTACATCTATGTTTTAGCTTTTCTACAATACGTTAATCATACCACATAGTCATATCACAAATGAAATCACATAAAAAATGTAATAAAACACAATTAGTAAATAATTCAAAATTCCTAATAAATAAACATTAATTTCATGCTTCACATCCAAAAAATAGTTTAAATTATTTATGAAATTTTATTGAAGGCCATAATAATTTCACTCTTAAACAACTTCATTCAATAAATCCAAAATTATATTTTTAATAACTTTATCAACCTGTAATATTTTTTATTTTGATTTATTTGAGCCAAAAAAGTTTAAAACTATTTTCTCTAATTTAAAACTATTTTCAGAATTTTCCCTAAATTTTTTGGCCTTTAAATCATTAATTTCTAAATTATTTAAGTTAATTAATTATTTAGAAAGTATTAAAATATAGTATATCTATATATATTATCATAAATGAGGGGTTAAATGAGGGGTGGCACTGTGGTAGGAGCACCCCTTCTCTCTTGTGGAACTGTGTGAACTCGTTTCAAAACCCTTGCTCCCACATTTCAAAAGAAAGTTAAACCCTTTTGCAGAATCAATCCGATTTGATCCAAATCAAATCTAATCTCCCAATTCGAATCGGTTGACCCAGATCTGATCCTGATTGCTGACCAATCTGACTTATCCGGATCTGATCCCAATCGACCAAATCTGTTAGCAGGTTTGAATGGCCATCGAAATTAGATCAGAGATGCCCGATCATGGGCCATGTGGCCGCCCGCCCAGCACGCACACACATATCTTGCGTGAGCAACTGCTAATAGTTGCTAGCAGTTATCAGGGTTCCCACGCGGTGACCACTATCGACTACATGCGGCTGCTGCACGCGACTCCTTGCGCTAGCACCTAGCGCTAAGGATGGTGATGGTCGCCGTTGGAGATGGAAAATGTCCAAAAGTACATCCACAACCAAAATTGTACGTCATATTGGATGCTTTTCAGTTCTTTTTCAAACATGGCATACAGAACTTAGCTATTGTACCACTAATGGGTTCTGGTGCCATGGTTCAATCATAGAAAATAGGATTTTTTATGCAACAAAAGTGATTTTGATACCAAATCAATTATTCTTTTTCACATGTACCTTGTGGGAAAACTTCTATGCTCTTGACTTGCTCTTTTTGAGACTTTTCTTAAGCCGTTCACATACCCGATCTTTAGAAGTATCCATGTGATCATGTTGCTCTTGGATCTCCATTTCTTCTTCTCCAACTCTTCTTGAAAATCTTGAAAATATTCTCACCAAGAAGACTCTCTCCTTGGTTGATAACAGAAGTGATCAGAATGGAGAAAGGGACGGCTGGAGTCTAGGTGCCTAAAGGGGTGGCCCTTCCCTATTTATATTTCACTTAAAATTTTCGCAAAAACTTATCAAACAAAATATATTCACCAATGCCCCTATTATCTTATGCTTGTGACCCTCTAGGCCCATGTATCATTCTAGTCAATAACTTTAGTGGCCCAATAAATATTTGCCAATCTTATTAATTAACTATATCAACATGAATTAATTAACTAAGGATCGATTTAACCCAATCGATAGGTTAAGTTTCAAGCCTGTGGGGGTGCCAAGCTACACCTTGTGCTCTAGGAGACACCAATTAGTATTCGAAATCTCTCATGGAACCTTTATCATCATTGTTTTACCATATATTTATAATCCTTCATCCATGAGATACTCACAAACAACTTACAGTAAGGTTGATTGTCAAATCCTAATCCGTCATTTGATAAATACTGATGCGTAACTTGGAGAATGCATTTTCCAATGTCCTCACTACCTTGGCCAGGGATTTGTTTCATCATCTTCCTTGAGTCAATCTCCTCTTATAGGGAGAGTGAATGATCATGTCTTGACCACTCTATCACCTTCGTAGGCCCTCTTTCTACATTTGAGCCAGGACTTGTTTGAAGCCTATGATTAGATGATGGACTATATGAAAGATCCAACCCAATCTCATCAGTAGTCGCATCGTCGAGCCCGAGCTGACGCGAAGGACCTGAGCTTCAAGTATCTAGCTTGATGACAAGCCTCTATAGTTTGTTTATTTTCTTCACGTTTCTTTTCTTTAAGGACTTTATCGAGGGCCCTCATGTTTTGCCTCTCAACGTCCCTTTTTTGTATATTTTTGGTTATGTTCAGCCCATTAAGGAAATCCCCCACGTTGGGCGTTCCCTATCCTATATAAGGGAAGGTACACCAAAGAAAGGATCACACTTTTCTTGATGAAAATTTAAGGTTTTTTCACTTGGAGTCCCATCCTCTCTACTAGGGAGATTATCCTGGTTTTTTGTCTGAGTAGTTTGGGGAGGACACCCCCCATTGACTATCGTCCGTCTTTGCCAGTTCACTGCTGCGAAGATAATACTGTCGTCGGAAGAACATCTGCCACCGCCGCCGTGGACAACCTCATTAGTCGTAGGAACATTCTCGATGCATGACCACTGTCTTGTTGAGTCCTAATGACGCCTCCCACAATTGTCAGTGCTCCCACCATAGCCACTGTCTTAGTTCCACCAGCCTCTATAGTGCCTTTGTCGATGATCACCGCCATTGCAGCCACCACCCTAGCGAGCACAAACCGCATGTAGGCCCGCAGCTACAGCCCTAGGGGCCACCAGCCAAAGCCAGGCCCACGACCGCCCCCATATCAGCTGCCAGGCACGGCCAGCCGTGGCCGCTGCCTTAGGGGCCGCCAATCGCAGCCACGATCATCACCGTAGCCCTAGTGGCTGCTAGTCTACTCAGAGCATAGGTTTTTGAAATGACATAAATATGAGGATCTGAGTTTTCAGGGGGGTTTTTGAAATCTTCCATTTTCTACCAAAATTACATGAACCGATGGTACATGGCATTATCCAATGGATAATAAGTCCTATGCAAAGTATCAAAGGTACATTGCATTATCCAATGGATAATAGAGTGCCCCCAAAATATTCAAGGTACATGCCATTTTCCAATTGATAATAGAGTTTTCCCCATAATTCAAAAAAGAGGACACAGTTGCGCCCAATTAGGTGTAACACGTGGCACAAAAACGAGTCGTCCCCGTAACATTTGATCAAATGGCCCAAAATGTTCCAACATGAAACATTAATAACTTTTGGTCCACATCTCCGATTGGGTTGAAATTTTAATGGCAGCTTCCTTATGATATTTTCTTCATTTGATATTTTCTGATCATGATTTCAATCTTAAATAGGTTAAAAATTTTCAAAAATGTCCAAGATCCCCTTCTAACCATAAGTAGCCTCTACAAGAACCTAAATTTTTTCTCTCCTATAGGCTTTTTGCTCCCCTATTAGCAGGAGGCTAGAAGGAAAAGTAGAGGTGCAGGGCCCATTCCCACCAATTTTTTTATGCCTGGGAGTGTCATGGAAGGAAGATTCAAGCAAGGAATGCAGTCGTAACGAGTCTAGCATCACCCGACCTAGGACGGGCATGTGGCAATGGGTTTGTGGGAAAAATCAGACCCTTTCAGGCTTTTAATCTCTTCCGTTATTACTTTAGATTGTATTTTACTTTTATTTAGTTTGATTTAAGCATCTCAGTACAAAAATATCCAACAATTACTCGCATATCTCTTCTCCCATCATTTCTCTTTGATTCCTCATTTCTATCACCAAACTCACTTCAAAAATCCTTCAAACACCCCCCATTATACCTAATTATATAAGGGTTCTATCCCCATATTCCCTTCCATCATCTCATATTTCATCAATATCTCCTCTCTCACCTGAAATCACCTTCCTATAATGACAAATATTTCTCACCCGTCCCTTAGAAATCACATAGTCTCATTACCTAGGCTCCATGAGGATCAACCCTTGCTTACACACTGTACTGAGGAATATAAATGTATTTCATGAAACTTGAATCACAGCAAAGATATAATTAAAACACCTAAAATTTGAGTTCATTAGTCGAGAGGACACCATGAAAATTGGAGGTGTGGTAGCTTAAGTACAACAGAGTGTTCTCCACCAATGTTATTCTGGTAGAGTGATATGATAACAAACATCAATAAGAAATATGTGAGATCCCTTCTACATTTGAGGATAGCCACCAAACATGCCTTTGACAATAGAAGGTGGAAGTTTTTATGGAGACTGATTATGTTCATGAACAAAGGTTGCATACCCAAACACAAGGGCGCGCAGAAAGGTGAGGCTATGGGTATAAACAAGTAAGTGAAGTACCACTTCCAAGTGGGTAAATATGGAATGTAATATATAAGATAGGTCATGGAAAGTAGGGCATCGGTCCCAAGAGAAGAGGGGGCATTTCATCTCATAGAGAAGAGAGTGAGTCATAGTTCGATGGTGACAATGTTACTTTTGTGAAGTAGTATTTTTGAGAAGTATAGTGACAACACTGTAATGTATAATGTCAAGATCAACATAGGTATATGGAGGGTGTCTTATATAAACTATAGGGGATTATTGGTGTAGAGGGTTTTTGGGCGGTGGAATGCTGATTGGTAATATTAGTGATGAAGTGTTGGACAATAGTGAGGACATATGATCAATCGATGTGAAGATTCAACCAAGTGATGCAGATATAATCATTTATAAAGATGATGTAAAAGCGGTGGCCACATGACTAGGGAATAAGGGAAGGACACCAAAGGCTACATTTAATGAGATAAAAAAGTTTACTGTAGGGGATGACACCGATGCCTGAATTGGTTGAGAGGGGTGTCTGTGCAATTGACATGATTCAAGTTCAAAATTAGAAAATGGATATCCCTGGTAAGGTTTGATGACATTTAACGACTCACTGGTGGTTCAATTTTTTGCACCAAAAAAAGGAGTTTGCAGTGGATAAAAGGAAAATAAAACAAAAGGTGGAGTGTCTAACTACACCGTTGATTATTTTATCCGTAAGCACAGACCAAACCTGCCATAGGGTAATGGAGGAATTAAGGTATTGGAGGCCATAAAGAAAGGGAAAAGTGTAATGGAGCAATTAAGGTATGGGTGATGATGCTGATTAACAGGAGGTTACGAGCCAAGGGTGGGGGGTGTAAGGTGACATAGGGTGGGAAGTGCTGGCAAGGCAGAGTGTATGGTGGCAAGTAGTAGGGTGTACAATGGCAAATATGATGGCATAATACATGCACAACAATAGAGCAGTGGAGAATGCATTATGGGGCAGCCCATTGGGTAGCAGGGCACACATACTATGGTATGGGAAATAGGATGGGGATGAAGTTGGTGTGTGCTACCAAGGCGCATGCGGCAGTACGAGTGGCAGGGCATGGCGAACACCATCACAATTAGAACAGGAAAATCCTTTACTCTAATACCATGTGAATGAAGGAGAAATTTTGATTACAGGTTAAACAAGTAAATGAGTTTAAATGGGGTGAGGGGGGCAAGAAGATGAGAAGTTTCACATAATGAGTTTCAAGGATCATGATGAGCCTGATGGGCCTAGTCGTCGTCATCATCATCATCATTATTGAGTAGTTTTCAAGCTAAGACAAATCATTTAATCATGCCATCATCCCCAGGTTGTCATTCTGGATTCAGAGGCCATCGTTGTCATCAATTTGTCTATGTCTCAACGACGATAATGAAATCATAGGATGAAAATGAAGGTGATGATGACAATGATGACAGCAATGATGATGATGATGATGATCATGATAATATCGATGATCATGAGAATGATAATGATGATGATGACCACTAGAATACTTCTGATCATGACAATGATAACAAGGGTGATGAGGATGATGATGCTGAAAATGATGGTGATGATGATAATGATGATGATGATGATGATGATGATGACAATGATGACGATAACAATGAAATCTCCCACCGACCATAACCTCAGCCCACCTGGCTAGCCCATGGGCACTGTAATATTGCTGACAATGATGATGATGATGATGATCACTATAATATTGCTGATCATTACAATGATGACGAGGATGATGAGGATGACGATGGCAATGCTGAAAATGATGGTGATGATGATAATGATGATGATGATGAAGAAATCTCCCACCAACCATAACCTCAGCCCACTGGGCTAGCCCATGGGCACAGTCAGTAATGCCCGGATGAAAGATAAGGTTTTTAAACCGAATTCGAAGAATCAATCGAGAGGAGCTGTGCAGCAGGGGAAAATGGCGACGGCGGCTTGCACAACACTTCATACCGCGGCGCCTCGCTGCCGTAGAACTTTCCCTCCTCGTTCCTCGGCAATTTCCTGCTCTGCCCAACCCCCCCAGAATTCCATCAAGGTTCTTCTCAATTCTCTGCTCCCTTCAATGGCGAGCTCTATCCCTCCCTTCTCATCATCGTTTTCCTTGTTTCTTCCCCGCCAGGTGGTAATCAACGGCGCGACGAAGGAGATCGGGAGAGCCGCCATCGCCGCAGTGACCAAGTCTCGGGGAATGGAGTTGGCGGGGGCCATAGACTCATCCCTGGTCGGCCAAGACGCCGGAAAGGTCCGCCCCGGCCACGACCAGAGTTTCTTCCTTGTGTCTGATTCCACGGCTTTACTGGGTCATAGATTGCTGGGTTGGAGGAGCCTCTGGAGATCCCCGTCGTGAGCGACCTCACCATGGTTCTGGGCTCGATTGCTCAGGTTCTTCAGATATCTCTTCTCTTCCATGGAAACGACGATGACCCACTTGTTCTTTCTTGAATCCCAGTCGAGGGCCACCGGCGTCGTCGTCGATTTCACTGAGCCGAGCACTGTCTACGACAACGTGAAGCAGGTACTGGGTCATTTCCCTTCCAACAAAGATCAAGCAAAATTAAACGCTGTTCTCTGCTGTAGGCTGCGGCCTTTGGGCTTTCAAGCGTTGTCTACGTGCCCGACATTCAGCTGGAGACGGTGACTGCGCTGTCTGCCTTCTGTGAGAAGGCCACCATGGTGAATTATCTCGGATAATTCTCTTATCCTTGTTTTTTTCATCGTTTGCTTGATCGAGTTATCGGGTTTTTTTTTCGTTCTACAGGGTTGCCTGGTTGTGCCGACGCTGTCCATTGGGTCTGTTCTTCTCCAGCAGGCGGCAATTCAGGCCTCCTTCCATTACCGCAACCTCGAGATCGTCGAGTCCCGCCCAGACCCATCTGTGAGTGAACAAACAGACAAACGCTTGTTCTATGAAGCTAGGAGTTCTTGATGAGAGAAAAATTTTGGGTCTTACATGTGGGTTAACGCAGTTATATTTGTACATCGATGGTTATTACGATGGTGAATATTACAATTAAAGCGATTCTAAAGTGTGGGATTAAGGAATTGTTCATAGGTGTGTAGATGCAAATGTGTGTAGAAACCATGAAGTACGTGAGACCCACAAGCCTCCATCTGCATAATAGGAATTTATCCCTAACTGTGATTCTAAAGTGTGGGATTAAGGAATTGTTCATAGGTGTGTAGATGCAAATGTGTGTAGAAACCATGAAGTACGTGAGACCCACAAGCCTCCATCTGCATAATAGGAATTTATCCCTAACTGTGATTCTAAAGTGTGGGATTAAGGCATTATTCATAGGTGTGTGGATGCAAATATGTGTAGAAACCACGCAGCACATGAGGCCCTCAATCCTCCTTCTGCATAAGAGGAATTAGTCTCCACTGTAAAGTTTCCAAAGACCCGCTCCCATCCATCTAACTTAAGGGATTTGTGTATGCATCTGCTTTCATAATAATTCCAACAAATTTTTCATCAACAACCATCACACATGTTTCATGTACAGTGTATAAGACTTTAAAAAGTTTTAAAATGACTATTTCTCCTTGCTTAAGGACCTTCCATCGGCGGAGGCAAAGCAAATTGCTCGAAACATCTCTGACCTCGGTCAGATCTTCAACCGGGACGACCTCTCCTCGGAGAACCCGGTGAGTTGACTCAGAGAAGCTTAATCTTAGATTTTGAGCTGATAATCCAAGGCAAAACTTGGTGCTCTGGCTTGAAAGGCAAGAGGGCAGCTTCTTGGGGATGATGGTGTGCGGGTTCATGGCTTGGTACTCCCTGGCATTGCTTCCAGCACCGCCGTCCACTTATCCGGCCCAGGCGAGGTGGGTCAACGCCATCTCTGCTTGCTCTATCTTGCTGGCTGACCCCTTACTTTCATGTTCTGGTTGGATGCAGGTCCTCTCTCTCTCACTCTCCATCACTAGCGTACAGAGCCTGATGCCTGGGCTGATTTTGGCAATAAGAAAGGCTGCCCGCTTGAAGGTGATGAGGAAGGACATCTTCTCTGGAGAAAGAAATCTCTAGTCTGTTGATTATATCTCACTTCTCATTGTTTTTCCTGCAGAATCTGATATACGGCTTGGAGAAGTTCCTGTAGGATGTGATGTCAGATCGTTGACTCTCCTCATGATTGATTGGTTTTTGTCAGATAAATTGAATTTATTCAAATGTTTTCTCAAATGGGGATGTTGAAGATGGCAGGCTGTATCATTTGATTTTAAACGGCTATCAGTTGGTGTTTGATGAAAATCTAAATTGACTGATCAACTCTCGGCCAAATGTAGTTTGAATTTTTATTTTTATTTTTTTTTGGCAAAAAACACGGTGCCGGGTACGGCCAACCCCGGGGGTTGTGCCCGTAGACCGATCCATCCATGCCTTGGACGCCACGCAGGGGAATTTTATTTATAAGGTGGAGTGTTTGTCAATGTTTATAGGCGTGGAGTGAGTATAAATATCCCAATTACACTTGGATCCCACTCGTCCACGCCCATGTTAAGAAAAAGAAAAGATACATGAAAGATACCATGCAGGCGCTCGAGAGATGTGCACGTCGTCGTCCCACTAGAGCCGCCCAGCGATGACGATATAGTTCGGGAGATGTCCTCACCTCCGTCAAGTGCGGTCGATGAAGGGCATGGTGAGGGCTCTAGTCGAGGCGGGCGCAGTCCACCCCTCTTGCTCCAGCATTCCACGCAATCCTCCAATCCCGCGGGCTGATGAGGATGCGCCGTGTGCGAAGCGTCGGCATGGCGAGACGATCGACGCGATAACAGCCTCTAGCTGTCGGAGGGAGCGCCTGCCAAGAAAGAAAGATGGAGGAGGAGGTTCGTACATGTACCGCATGGTTGGCGAGTGCATCTGTTGTCTAGTTGCCCTCCCGCAATTGATGACGAAAGCATCGTGTGCGAGGTCGGCACCGCATGATGTCTTGCCATACTCGGTGTAGTCGCCATTGGGAGCATGTACCTAGACGAAACATATCAACTAATATCTGTGAGTTCGATTCTACAACGATATTGTGAAGGTTCCGTTCCTCACAAAGGAGTAGACCATCACGGATCGCCATAGCCTCGGCTACTGTATTAGTTTGTACGTCGTAGTAAGAGGAAAAAGCAAATAGTATACTCCCCGTATGGTCCCGTAGGATACCGCCTCCCCCCGCTGGCCCCGGGTTCCCTTTGGCAGCACCATCCACATTCAATTTAAGGAGGCCTATTGGCAGTGGTAGCCAACAAACTACCCGATACTGAATGCGGATCGGGGCGGGTGTCACCGGAATGCCCACAGAGCAAAGGAGGTCGCAAGCAAGTGTGGATCTGTTGGCTCGAGGGGGAATTAGATGGTAAATGCGCCTTAGCCAAAGCTGAACTCGGCGCATGATATCCACGACGCGCATGGGCGTACCTGCAAAACGAGAAGAATTTTGCCCTTTCCATATCTCCCATTGTAGATAAGCTATGGTGATGTGTAGGATGGGGCTCCGTGTAGAGCGTGTTGGCGAGGTAAGAAACTTGCCAAACACTCAAACGGGGTTAGTGGACAACAACGGTCAATGACGAGATGCCAGCATGCGAGTGTTGTCTCACTCTGGAAGAAAAGGTGATCCATGGTCTCAGTGTGTGGAGCTGTTGGACAGCAATGACAGCGGGAACCGAGAGAGTATCCTCTACGGGTCACTCGATCATCGGTCGGGAGGCCGCGATGCAAGAGTCTCTAGAGGAAAAAGGAGATTCAAGGAAGGATCGTCGGATGCCAGATGCGACGACCCCAGTGCTGGATGAGGGATTTCTCACGGAAATGCTCCCATGAAGATTTGCACGAGTATGTTCCTTTGGGTGTGAGGGTTCAAATGGCAAAGTCGGGAGTGGACCCGAGTGAGGTTCTCTGGACCTCACGTAACGTATCTAGAGGGAGGTCATGCTCTTGTAGTAGGTGTTGCGTGTTCCCTATTGGGTTCTAGGGGCCTTGACTTGGATGAATAAATCTAAAACGATGCGCAGCGGAAGTCTTTTGCGAATCGAACGGCATCAACCCAAACATTGAAACGGCGTACCTTTGCACGAATCTCATTCGCGATTTCTTCGATCCCGGAGTGAGACGAGTCGAGCTGCTCAAGTGTGCAGCCTCTAGACATATCCACGCGGTCCTCGGCGCGTCGGATCTCCTCCTTCTCGTTGACGAGCCCCGTTCTTTCTCCGTCGGCGTCGTTACGTCGTCCCAATCACATCAAGGATGGAGAGGGGGTGTGGGGAGAGTGGAGAAGAAGGGGAAAGGCCCCTGAACAATTCTGGCCTCGGTGAATTTCGTTCAGGGCCTTCCCCTATTTATACTAAGCGGGTATTTTTCATAAAAACTCCCAAAACTTAAGTATATCTTCCAACGTCCAAAAGACCATTTGCGTGTGACCCTCTAGGCCCATATATCAGTCTATTTAACGACTCCAGCGGCCCAATAATATTTATTGGCCTTCCAAATTAATTAACTATATCATCATATAGATTAATTAACTTCGGATCGATTTAACCCAATCGATAGGTCGAGACTTCGACACGTGGGGTGCCAAGCTACACCTCGTGTCCTAGAAAATACGAAGGAGTGTGTATTGACTCACTCATGGAACCTATTCCTCATCAGTTACCGTGTATGTATAATCCCTCATTCACTTGATGCTCCTTGGACGACTTAGGGTATGGTCAACTGTCAAACCCTAATCGATCATCCGAGTTAGTACTGATGCATTCGGAAATCATCGGAGAACTCTTCTCCGATATTTCACTGCCTTGGCCAAGGACTTCGTTGCATCGTCTTCCTTGAGCTGTCACCTCTTATACTGAGGGTGGACGATCCCATCTTGACCACTCAATCGCTTTCGTGTACTTCTTGATGCACCCGAACTAAGACCGTTCAGAATCCCACGATTAGAGACTCGTTGGCCATAGCCAAAGTACAACCGTCCGTCCACAAGACGTCTTTGGTGTCTCAAGTCTAAGGACCACTTACACAACCGTGACGTGAATCAACCTGATTGACAGTTCGGTATAATACCATTCAGGGATTCGTACGGATCAATTCAGTGAACTCTTTCTACTAAAGAACACCCACTATCTATCCTTAGTGTCGCCACACTAATGACTACGGGACCGGCCATACTCATCATATAAGTGAGGCTAGATAGTGTTATTCTATCCGGATACTTTGATGTCCTTCTCCTATATCCTTTGAATAGGAATCTTTAGAACACATGCTTAAAGACTAGTGATCTCCGTATTACGATCTCATCATAATTCACTAAGTCTGATCATGTATTCATGGACTTCATTATGAGCATCACACGCGCACTATAATGAATATGTTCTATTAATGAATATGGAACGAGATGCGGAATGTGTGATTGGCTTGTCGGCCACATATATTTCCATCAATCCCTCTAAGCAGTTGTGCCACTGTTAGTCGCACCTCATGTGGGACAAACTATGGATGGCTCGCGAGTGGTTCGTCAGCATGCTAGGTACCAAACCAGGCGCTAATCTCACCTCGGCCAATGTGTTATCGGGTGACCTGGGCTAGCTGGAGCCAGTGGCGCTGCCACTTCCGCCATCGCCGAGGACCCCAAATGTCAACCTCTCGATGGGCCCACTCGCCATACTTGGCGTAAATGAAAGAACCCAGTAATGAGTATGTGGTGCGCAATCGCCATACTGGACGTCTGTGAGGCGTCTGATCCCTAGACCCCCCTCGTTCGTCGGCCGACATGATTTCTCCCAAGAAACCCAATGGTGGCGATACTCTCCCTCGAGGTGACTTGACCATAAGAAACGTGCGCATAGTCGTTCCCTTGAGCAAAGGACCGTAGAAGACAGTGAATGAACCGCCAGCATGTGCAATGGGATACTCATGAGAACGTGTCGAATAAGTTGGATACGCCCACCAAGTGATAGGAAACGGAGTTTCCATCCCTCTAGTTTCTTCCGGAGTTTACCCAACAAGGTATCAAAGTAGTGATACCTTGCGGGTCCCAAAAAGATAGGGCATCCAAGATATTCAAAAGGAAGACATCCTCGTGAGTATCAAGTATAGTGCTGAATGATCTGAGTGCGCTTTATAGTAGTGGAAGGACCAACTATAAAGCTACTCTTTGAGGTGTTTACGAGCTAGCCCGAAGCTTGCTCGTATGCTGTGAGGACACTCATAAGTTCCTTGATTTTTTAGATCCATTGAGGAAGAGGATAGCATCATCGGCAAATAGAGAATGTGAGAGGATGAGGCCGCGATTGATCGCACGGGTGAGCGATCGACTGAAGACCTCTTCCATCAATATGAAAAGGGTAGGCGAGATAGGATTGCCTTGCTGGAGACCTCTCGTGGCCGTGAAGAATCTAGTGGAGTTTCCATCCATCAAAAGAGAGAAGTGGTTCTCTCTTATGCAAGCATCGACAAGATCGATGAACTCAGTGTTGAAACCAAAACGGCGCAACACTAGGGTGAGGAAATTCCACTCGACGCGATCAAAGGCCTTCTCCATATCCAGTTTGATGATGACATTTGAGCCCGGAGTATGAGCGTCCAAGGACTGGGCTAGCTCTTGCACAAGCATGATGTTGTCATGGATCTGCTGACCCTTGACAAAATCACACTGCTCATGCGAGATGAGTTGCTCAAGCAGGTTCCCTAATCTGTTAGTAATGATTTTGGATGCAACTTTGTAGCATACATTACAAAGACTAATGAGGCGAAAGTCTCAAAAGGTAGTTGGAAGAGCCACTTTTGGTATGAGTGCCAAAAAAGTAGATTTCCAACTACGAGGGAAGACTTTACGCGTAAACACTTCCTTGATAGCTAGCACCAAATCGGTGCCTACGATGTCCCAACAAGCCGTATAGAATTCCACTGAGAATCCATCTGGTCCGGGGGCTTTGTTCCTTGCCAAGGAAAAGACGACCTCCTTGATCTCTGCTCGAGTGGGTAGGTCTGTGAGGAGGGCGCTTTCCTGGTCGGTCACCAAGTGAGGGATAGCAGCGAGAAAGTCCTCACTCACCATAGTTGGTTGTGAGGATAGGAGCGAGCGGTAAAACGCCACTCTTGCGTCTGCCAACTGGGCGGGGTCCTGATTATACATCTCTAGTAGAGTCGTATAATTGGGTCTGGCTCTGTGATGGATCGAGGCATGAAAGAAACATGTGTTTCTATCCCCTTCGCGTAGCCATTGGATACGCGATTTCTGGAGGTAGAAAATCTCATGGCGCCGCATTGCGGTTTCTGAAGTTTGAATTTTGACTCATGAAGAAACAGAAAATTAGGGTTTTGTTCAGGTCATGGGGGTCATGCACTGGCATTGTCTAAAGCACATAACTTTCTCACTCTTGCTTTACTCCATGTCGGGATGCTTCATTCAAGAGAGATTGTAGGTGTGGGGGGAGGGAGTGGACTATTACAGATAGGCCCATTTTTTTAGAGTTTAGTGCAACATATGAAGTTTAACCAATAAAATTAATGTTGCAGAATTTCAAGTTTGGGATCTTTAAAAATACATTATATTTCATAAGCTAAGAGGATGAATAAAATTGGGCTTTGAGGAGAGAAATCATTAAGAATTGAAGAAAATGATTATCACTATGACAACTCAATTTTCCTATAACTATTAAGTTACCATTCGACGTCTCTAGCAGTAATTCCTATTAAAGAATACTGGAAAATGAGAGAGTTAGAGAGATCAAACTGTCAGACTTGGCAATTTCTCTTCCACCTTTTGCTTCATGGGACAAGACATACTCTCTTGAGTCCACCACTAGCAAATGAAAGGAAATTTCTCGAGGTTCATGCCATAAAGTAAATCATTTAAAGCCAAAGTCAATCCTACGTAGGTAAAGAACCCCTCCCAATAGACTGACCACATGTGGCCCATGTGCCAAAGAGGGCATAATTTAAAGCTCAGGGCTTGCTCAAATTATTATCCCTATTAGAAAACTTAGGATTTGGTATCATCCTAATCAACTGAAATGATCAGAAAATTTTCCAAACAGGATTTAAATCAAATCCAGGATTTTTGGCAGCCAATGGCACTTAATCAAATAATTCATCAATTTATTGGTTTCTTAGTTGACTACAAATGTCTTACATATTAGTAAATTTAACATATACTATATAATTTAATGCTCCCAAATCTGAATTATATTTTTTAATAATCAAATAAAGTTTACTTAGATTTCAAATTATTAATGAACGATATATTAAACTATTCTAAATGAGATGAATAGAGGAAATCTATCAGCATACATCCGTCTCATTTGGGTTGACATGTTATCTTCGAAAAGCTTTGTTTGGATTGACTTGTCCTATCCTATCATAAATCTCCGACATTGAATTGACTCATTGACAATTGGATATCCATCTTGTAGATATGACGAGACCGAAGCCTGAAACATTGGCCAATAAAAGTGGTTTCATAGGAAATCTAGTATGGCAAAATGTCAAGTTGACAATATTATTTCAAGTTGACAAGGTCAGCACAGACTTCATTCAAAGGTCTAAAGTTTCTTACCTTTGCTCTCACCCATCCATGTTTTATCCTTGTCCCTGTATACATGTATAATGTTTGACACTAACAAGAGAAAGCCCTTTGTCTCATCATTGCCTTCATTATGACCCATTGAGCACCATTTCATAAAATTCCCATGAATTGCGAATTTTTTATGGTTAAAAAATGTAATATATTATTTAGAACCAAACTTAAAATACTTTAAAGAAATGGAGCCACAATCCAAGTCTTCCTTAGCTGGTGACTTGCCTATGTGATGGCCAAATCTAGTGGCTACTTTCAGGTATAAAGAGCAATCTGCTTGATCTCTGTATTCAAGGGTAGATATGTGTGACTAGTGTTGGAAGTATATAAGGCCTAAAAGCTAACAGAACATTTCACTCCCATTGGAATAATTCATTGGATATAATACGCTCATGATGCTTATAAATGAAACATATGAATCTATGTAATGATTAGGTAAATTATGATTGCTAGGCTTTAAACATGATCTAAATATTTTCATTTTAACAATACTTTAGAGGGACATGAAAATATCTGAAAACAATAATATTGTCTAGTTTGGCCGATATAATGAGAATAATTCGTAACATAGCCATTGTTGTAGGGACATTAAGGACGAATATTGAGTGTTGTGTACGGAAATAGCTTCCTAAATTTATCCATATGAATCACTGAATGGTATTGGGTCTAATGTCATTTAGGTGATGAATATTATTTGGCTTTTAGACCAATCCTTCTTCCATGTTTTAATTAACTTCATTGAAATAAATATTCATTCATTTTCATTATCACAAAATCCATTAAAATATGGTATGACTTAGTGAACTATGATGGCATATTGAAATGATCACTAATATCTAAGCATGTACTGTTAATATTTTACCTCGAAGAATACTCGATACATACATCAAATTAACTATCAAGAACAGTTACATTTGATAATACGTGCTCTTTAGGGAAAGAGTTCACTAAGATAATACAATGAACCCCTGAATGATATTTTACCCAAGTAGTAATCAAATTGATTCATGTCATCATCATATAACCGATCCTTAGACTTGCGAAACAAAATACATTATTTTGTCCACGGCTTACTAGTCCCTAAGCAAGGATTCAAATATCTTCTAAACTAGATATAGACAGAAGTAGAAGAAGGTGGTTCAGCCAATATTTTGCCCTTAGACAAGAGGAAACTGATTCAAAGAAAAATATGCATTAAATTCCAAGAAAATACATTGGAGACGATATTCTCTGATGATCCCCATCATACATTTGTACTAAATATAGTGATAGACTATGGTTTGACAACTAATGGTACTCTAATCATTCAGTAGTCTCATATAGATGAAGGATTCCGTTAGAGAACTAATTTAGTTATCTGTATCTTCACAAGCATAAGGTGAAGCTTGGTATCCCACTAGCTAGAAACTTAACTTGTCAGTTAAGTGAAATCAATCCTTGATAAAGTCATCTGTATGTTGATATAATTCAATAATAACATGGTCCATTATCTGTTACTGAGGCATTGAAGCTATTGACTAGACTTCATGTTATCCTTTACATTTTTGTTTATGGTGATGCCACTCTTTTCTACCTCCCCTTTGTGTTTGGGTACAAAACCTTTGTTTATGCCACTCTTTGTACAAATTTACATCTAGGGCTATCAAAGGTATATTCGTCAGTTATCCTCAAACATAGAAAGGATATCAAATTTACTATATAGAAGTTCATTAATATATCCTCAATCGTAGAAGGAAGTTTGAAGTTCTCCCCTAATATCTGATGCAGGACCACTTCCGAGACGAAGTCCTGCCGTCACCGAGGGTTCATACTCGGTGTCGATGGCGCGTCGGTGCGCGACGAAAGCTGGGGTTCGTCGGGCATGGGAGTCCTACGAAGACGAGCTAGAATGAAGAAGGCCCGATAAGGGTGTAGTATGCGCAGCTGCCGACGAACAAAGAGAGGCCGATGACCGGGGTCGACGGGGTTGCCCGGAGACGGGAGGGGACCTTCCGACCCTCGTCCAGAGGGACGAGGTTGCTAGGTAGCCGAACGGGAATTTCCCGCCGGAGGGTGCCCGCACGCGACGGGCGAACCGACTCGTACCAGAACCAGGAAGGACTCTCCGTAATGCGTCATTTTTCACCCGCCTGTCTCGCTCACCTACGGCTAACCCGAGCGCGGTGGAGGCAAAAGAAAGTGTACTGTAAGAAATAAAAGACGAGACGAGAGAGAGAGCAGCGAACCAAGCAATCACCCAACGATGTACCGGGTAATCTCGATCGGCCTTGGAAGTTTGGTGCCGGCGGAACGATGACCGGTGAGGAGCGACTGGTCGAGGTGGCAGCGGGTAGAGGAGGATCACGGGCTCAGGCTGACGGCCGGCGAGGTTCAGCAGGTGGGTGCGGCACGGAAGAGGCGTGGCGTGCAGGGTGAGCGCAGTGTGACTTGCGGGGTAGAACAGCGCGGCTCAGCGAAGTTCAGGATCGCCGCTGCGCTGGGGGGGCATCACTATGCGGCCTGGACGCAACGGCGTGACCGCGGAGTCGGGTCAGGGCGACCCAGTGCAGTCTACCCGGTCCAGGGTGCGAGTCTGGCTATCGTTCACACGCGAGGTGACCGCCAACGCGCGGTTTTCTGGTCGAATCGTCGGTCCAGTGACGAGCGTCAGGGGTGGCGTCTATTGTAGGCGGACGAGCTGAGTGGCCACCCTCGGGCTCGTGCGAGACCCCACGTCTTGCCGACGGGAGAGGGGGAGGGTCAACCCAACGCTGCCGGACCACAGCGGTGGCGCGCTGGTGCAACGGATCGCTCGCCCAGGCGTCGCTCGATCTCTCGGCACGGGAAGCGCACCAGTGTCGGTGCAACTCGAGGACGCGGGAAAGAGGTCCCGCGGGTGGCCCAGCGGCCGCAGGGGCAAGCGGCCGCGCGGAAGCGCGCGGGCGACACACGGTCGCGCGGGATGCGCAGGTGGCAGCCGCGTCAGGCGCCGAGGACGGCAGTAGCCTGGTGCCCTCTTCCCTGGCTCGGTTGCCCTTCCCCCAGCGACTCAGCCTTCAACCTTCTTCCCAGTTCCGGCCTCTTCTTCTATCCTGGTTGTGACCCTAGGTCGACGGGGAGGAGAAGCCAGCGCTTTCAAAAGAACAAGGTTTTCAAAATCTTTAAAAAAACAACGTACCCTTGGTTAGGGCATCCCACTTCAATTATATAGGGGGAAGTGGGGTGACCTGCTTACACCAAAAAGAGACAAGAAACCCCAGGCTAAATCATAAAGGGAAACCTTATGACTTAGGACCAAGGGGAAAGAACAACAAAGAGGAAGGGACTGACAAGAGGTAAGGAAGAGGGGAACCAGAGGGTTGTGACCTCGCCTTACATGTGGACCTGACGAGTTTAGAACGACGATTGACGAAGACAAAACAAACGACAATGACGGAAAAACATAAAGATAGCAATACGGTGTCCATTACCCGGAACACTTGAATCCGGGCGTGCGTACCGACGCCTTGGCTTTCCGGGCGGGCTGAACGCGGACGGCCGGTGCTGTCGAGGGCGGCGGTGACGTCTCCGAAAACGTATCCGGTGCTGGAGCAGGTGCTGTCGGGGGCGACGGTGTCAACTCCGACGGCGTGTCCGGGGCTGCACCATCAATATCTTTACCAACATTCCCATTGTATGACATGCACCCTACTTGCTCCTCTGCTCTATTATTAGATCCATCACCATCACCACCATCCACCCTTGAAAATCTCAATTCCTGATGTCTCTTACAAAAGTGTTCGTGTTCTCATACTCTTTATCTTATTTATAACTTGGTCGCTTATGATTGTCTCCATCCAATTTTATTTTTTTTTGCTTTGCCCCATATATGGTATTGATTCTTTATCCCATAGGTATTTTAAGGGATGTTTGTACCTAAGTGGAATCCTGTAATGGACACGAAGTATCTAGCTTTACTAGATCGTGGTACTTGGTAGCTGGTGCCTCATCCATCTAGTGCCAGGGATTAAGTGCCTAGAAAGAGAGTGAGGGAAAAATGGAGAAAGGGAGAGAGAGAAAGGCAGCAGGATATGTCATATTACATCTATTAATTGGACCAAGCACCTGGAAAGAAAATCTCTCCTACGATTTCATTCCGAAGCCTGCCAACCATGAATTCCAATAATTATCTCAATATTTTGGCATTCTGGGCCTTTGGCCATAGTTCCTCCGCCCTCAGCTTAAGTTCAATTATCTAGACTAGTTTCTCCTTAACTTGCAGCCACATCTATAAATCTGAACTGATTGGAGGCAACATCATTTTTTCTTTAACTCCCAATAGTGGACAAGAAAATAACTTTTGCGTTGATACTTTGAGAAACTTCCCAGAGTAGGATGGTAATGTAATACGATGTCGGCCGGGATCGATCGGCTCGTATTACGTCACAGGAATTCAATGATGTATATGCAATGAGTATGAAGAATGATATCGTGTAGGGAAATCCCCGTTAATGAGCAATAAATGGACGTCCGCGGGTAGGGAGGGAAATCAACGTCAATCAATAGATGAGATATTGGCGTGGGCGGCAATTGACGCGCGGGCGCGAACGGCAAGCGGCGTGCGTGCGCGGGCGGCGCGCGGGCGCGGGCAGCGTGCGGGCTCGGGCGGCGCGCAGGCGCAGGCGGCGTGCGAGCTCGGGCGGCGCGCGGGCGCGGATGGCGTGCGGGCACGGGTGGCGTGCGGGCTCGGGCGGCGCACGGGCGCAGACAGCGTGCAGGCACGGGCGGTGCGCAGGCGCACGGCGCGGACAGGAGCCGAGGTCGGCGGCAATGGAGGGCGACGGTGGCGGTGGGACAACGATGGCGGAGACGACGGTGCAGAGCGTTGGCGGTGGCGGAGTAGACAGCGGTGGAGCGGATCTTGAGCCCAAGAATGGGCTTCTTGAACTGTAACCGCCCAAGAAACCTTCAAGAAGATGGATTTCTTGAACGCCCTTGAAGGCTCCCTTGGTGGGACTCGGGGTATCCCGTGGAATGAGGGTGTCGGCGACGATCCTCGAACCTCTGGCACCTTCGGGGTGATCTCGACAAAGGACCCTTCAGCTCCAGGCGGCGTCGACGTCTTGAATCTTTACTCGTTCCGAGGTGATCTCGATGAAACGATTGGACACGTCGTCATGGAGTGATCTCAACGTGACGGCGCAGGCTCTATCCACAGAGTGATCTCGACGTGGGCGGGAATAGCCAATTCCCTCTACACTACTCACTACGATAGGTGGAGACAACATTTGGAAAACTTCTTCAACAAATGACTCAAATCGCCACTTGGGCATGCTATCCCCTTATATAGTGAGGATAGGTGTCAAGTGAACGTGGGGGAGGATGAACCGTCGCAAGACGTGGTTCGGCCTCTCCTTACAATTGAAAAATAAAAACTGAAAATAAGAAACAGAAAAAGGGACAAGGCCCAACACCGGCCCAGCCCATAAATCCAAAAACAAAACACAAAACAAACAAGTAAAGATAAGGATGCTTACGCGGAGTACTTGAACCCCGGGTGGCGAGCATCGGCGTGAGCACCTCGGCGAGGCTGACGTCGTCCCGTCGTGGCGTCTCCTGGATGGTCCCCCATCAGATGGGCAACAAAGAACATGGCCAAACAAATCCCCAGTGCCATAGAAATCTGAAAATAGACATCAAACACGTTTGCACTAGTTAATGGTTCTCTGAAAACCTTACAAAAAAAAAAGGTAGAACAAAGTCGAGCAGGCTTTGGAACCGGAACCAAATAAACGGTTGACAACGATAAAAGGAAAAATGCCAAGACATTGTATATGCATAACTAGGATTCGTTCAGGGCTGGAATTCTTGGACCCATGAATGATGTTTGCTTGAAAACAATACAAAGAAGTATAGCCAAACAGCAGACAAAGCTACTCAGCCGAGAGTAACCCGTAGGATGGAGAGATTTGAGTGGCCGCTGCTTGCTGTATGCAGAATCATTCTGAAAGGTTTTAATGATGATTAACTGCCTCTTAAATCAGCCAATCGGGAACCAGCTACTCCAGCAACATACAAAATTATGAAATTAGTTCGGACTTGCTTAGTATTGAATTGGCACCAAGAACAAAATAACAAATGAAGCCCCTCAATTTTTCAAGCAAGAGATTGACAAAAGCAGGGACATAAAATCCCAAGTTAGAGTTAAACATCAAAAAGCGTTCCCAAGCCATCTCTCCATCTTCCTGTCTCTGTCTATGCAAAGGAACGCGACAGCCCTATTCTTTTTAAAATGCTCTGCACAGTTAACTATGAATTAAAAACTAATAATACATATAACTTAATTTATCCGTACACATAAATTTAGCATGTTGGATTATGCCTCATCCATCATTGGTCCCGTGTGTTTGACATCAGGTAAGGCTGGACTTACCAAAAGTGATGGTCTTAAACTGGGCATTGGCATGATGGAGAAATTTTGGTTCAGATCAGAAAATTGAATCATCACACGACCTTTGTACAGGGCTGAACGTTTAGCAGTCAAATGCCCACTAGGAAATGTTTTAGGCCTCCTAGAATTACAAACATTCTGTCATGTAACCAGGGGTTGGGTGCTTCAAATTTCATTATTGTGACCTTGGTACCAGTCTCACCTGGGTTGATAATATTTTTATGGCCTTAAGTATCATGTTCCAACCCCCATATGGGGCCCATGGTGGCACAGCCTATTCCTCGACAGTTGCCTCCACTAGAATTGCCGA
Source organism: Wolffia australiana (assembly GCF_029677425.1). Taxonomy (NCBI): domain Eukaryota; kingdom Viridiplantae; phylum Streptophyta; class Magnoliopsida; order Alismatales; family Araceae; genus Wolffia; species Wolffia australiana. The sequence goes on along the minus strand of NC_135836.1, from coordinate 6,580,816 downwards.
GGCCATGAGACAGCAGCTACAGCCCAAGGTTGCAGTTGCTGATACATGTCATGTAAAGCTATAACTTAATCGGTAGTCCATAAATGGAGGGACAATGTTTGATTTGAATTCCGGCCCAAAGTTTGAGCCATGCAACCTGCACGACAAACACTACTCACCAACCATGACGAGGACTTACAGCCCCATTTCTGGCTTCCTCCACCAACCTAAGCCAGTCTTTGGTTCAGGTGTAGTTATTTTAGTGAAAACAGAACCAGAACCAAGAAAACCGATTGCTAACCCCACAGGTCTCAGCCCCCAGGGATATTATTTGACGAGGAATTATTTTTGGGGTTAAGAGAGAAAAAAAAACAGAATGAACCCAACGCATCAATTTTTGGGGGAAAGCCAAAATTCAATGCATTCTTCTCCATCACAGCTCAATGCGTGGTGGTTCAGATGAGTGAATCAAGAATGTTGAACAACACTACTATCGGCAGGTACTGGATATCAAATGGTTGGGAATGCACAGAACAATAGAACATTGTCCGTGGCATTGGATGACATGACATCCAGCGGATGCACGCACGCATGCATATTTCTTTGTAATCCATGGATAACTGTCACAAATTGTCAACTTTTATAAAACATTAAAAAAATTAACTTTTGGGATGAGGAGTCAACGTAATTGGGACTCTGGGCTACCTCATCTCATATAGAGGTGGAAGTTCACTGTTCACGAGGAACAAGTGCTGTTTTCAATGAAGAAACAGCCAAAAACTGTTTTGGTGTTTTTGTTGGGCCGTTTGCAAACAGTCAGCTGTCCGCTGAGAAATTTAGTGAATAATTGAATGACATGGAAAAAAGATTATTAGACATAAAACTTGTTTACAATAAAATATCCAATTTTGTGACATCCATCTTCTGCACAGTCCCCATCTTCTTTAAGCTAAACTATCCTCAGTTTTATCCAAATCATCGACTCTTCCTCAGGCATAGGAGGAGGATATAAGGAACGGGGATTACAGGATCACCACCAGAAGGCGAGGTCATCAAGAGAATAGGATCTGCAGCAGTGATCGAGCACGGTGGTGAATTACCAAGCATATCCGATTTCCACCACATAAACTAAGTCCTTTTCCCCATATAAATCTCTCCCTTTTGTTTGCAAACTGTTCTTCTATTTGCAAACCTTCCTTGAACATTGTTCATATATATTTTGTGACGTTGTGTTCATGTTCTATCTTTGCACATTCATGAGCAAATGCATCAAAAGTTCCCAGACCATCCAACAGCATAAGGTTGAGATGGTGACCGGTGACAGACCACAAATGAGGTGTCTAGTTCACAAAATACAATTTCTTTCGCAGTTATATTGACCTGTTCGTATGTTACAACAGAAACTTCACTTTTTCTTTTTTAGGGAAGAAATTTCACATATGAAAACTTACGAATCCATTAAACGCTTACAAATGTTTGGTGGGCTACATTATTGGTGGGTACTGGTCAACGAATTGTGCAGACTCACGAAGTCATTCAGGGAGAGCTCCTCTGGCCTTGCCTGCATTTATAACAGGGGTACGGAGAAATCAAATTACAAAGATGGGAGCGAGGAAACGAACAAATAAGAAGGAAGAGCAGCGACCCACAGTCACTGGGAGCCCAGCAAAGCTCAAAGCCTCTTCAATTTCGTGGGGCTTCCGAAGATGCTGGAGGGATTTGCGGAGCATCTTCCGTTTGCCATTGAAAGCAGAATTCACCTTCAAAGTATGATCTCCAGTCAGATAAATAAGATAATTTCACAGAGTAACAAACGGAGGACAGTAGAATACTAACCATGGAAAAGAAGTCTTTAACTGATCCAACAGCAGGGTAATCCGCTGGTCTCCTCAGCTTGAACTTGACAACAGCTCCATCTACCTATAAGGGACAGTCACATGAAGAACCTCTATATTTTCATTTTTGACGATGGGAGTTTCTTCAGAACAAATCTTTGGAGAATAAATGGAGAAAAAACATATTTTTTTCTCCAACTTAGATACCGGGAACAATTAGACCGGGAATTTATCAAGTTGGCTTCCGCGACATCACTCACATTGGGCTCAGGAAAGAAATTTTTTCTGTCGACCTTGAATTGGTATTCAGCATCTGAAAAAAGAAGTTAATCTTAGGTCATTTTAATAATTTTTTTTATTAAACTACTGGATTACTGCGTTTGCATGAATTCCTGATACCTGAGAAAAAATTCACAAAGATGTTTATGGCACGATAGTCAGATGATCTCAGTTGAGAATCAGTCAACCGCAAAGCCGTCTCATGCTACAAAAAATTATCCACTAAGAATGAATACGTGAATGAATGACTTATATTGCAAGGGAGTCATCCTAATAATTGTGGCATGTTCCAAAGTAAAAAACGATTCAAGAAATCACTTGGTACAGATACGTAATGACATCCCCAAAGAAGTCTTCCAAGGAAAGAAATACAAGAATATCAAATACTCTGTCTTCAAACACGGTTCTATCTCCAACCATGAGTCTGTTAACAGGGAGTTTTGTACAGCCAGCCAATCAACTATAGCTGACGTAATGATATCACCAAAGATTAGTACCAAAGGAAGGAACGAAATGAATCTCAACTGTTCCATCGTCAAATGCAATTCAATCTTCATTCATGAATCTGTCGACAACGGTTTTAAACATCAAACTAATGTTCCGCAGTAGGAATTCGGATTTCCGTGGATCAGGAGTTCAGTGCGCCAAATGATGAAATATATAAGACTTCTGCCCAAAGAACAAAAGATAAGAGAGAAGACAAGAGTGAGGTGGGCAATGTGGAAGAAACTGGAGAGGATTCTTTACTTTCTGAACTCTGATACAACCCTCCTTAACACCTAAGGAGGTATAAACATGAGGGCCAGAAGAGAGGCACAAGTTCCACGATTTCAGAGCAGACATGGGACAGGAGCTTAAGAGATACTATAATTACAACGGGAGGATTCTCAATTTGGGAGGCAAAAGAATTCAGTTACAGGCTGGAGAGTGGAGACCTTCCAGTCCATAGGGAGTACTGCGGCAAGAGGCTGGAGAGTGGAGACCTTCCAGTCCATAGGGAGTACTGCGGCAAGAGGCTGGAGAGTGGAGACCTTTTAGTCCACGGGGAGCTAAGCCGATCTGGTGCCGCTTTGGTTTTGTTGTTCGTTCTTGATTTCTTCTCCTAATCCTCTTTTCACCGACTTGTATTGGTTCCCTGAGAACGTTTCTTCAACAGAATACTCTTTTTGGCAATAGCAATCTTGTTTTTCTGATCAAGATTGGCCTCAGAGCTCTTCATAACACTGCTATCAGAGGCTCTCTTATTTGGACAATTCAAGATACCAAAAAATGATCCAGAGGCAATCAGAGTAAAGTCGAACAGCAACGGCACACCAATAAAATGTTTAAATATGTCATTGTGAAAATTGCAGTCATTAATACCCGTCTGGATGCCATACAACCTCAAGTGGTACCACCAGAAACATTGGGAAGGGATGCTCATGTAGACTAAGAAGATTACAATAGGGTCGATAGGCTAATCCTCAGCAACCCCAAGATTCTCATTTCAAAAGAAGCAATATATCAAGGAAACAATCCAGCTGGATCATTCGGGTCGATAGGTTTTTCCACCTTCGTCCAGTGACAGGTTAAAGAATTACATGTAATCTATCTGCGTTAGGAAGAATCTGCATCAAATTGGTGAGTCTGCATCAAATTGGTTTATCTTTTTTCTTTTTTTTTTGAAAGACAAATTGGTTTATCTAAACCAAAGAAAAAGGCTTCCGGGATCACGACTTCAAGGACCCATTCCCCGGGAGTTGTTCAAAATTCAACAGCATGGACAAAATCAGCAGGGATTGTGGGTCAATCTACAAAAAGATTTTATCGAACAAGACAGAATCAGTTATTTGGGGTATCATAACTCGGAAGAAGTAACAATTATAATAGGAGAATGAGAATAATTAAGCATATTAAATGTACTTAAGAAGATTCCTAGGATTTGACTAACTATTATAGGAGGTCTGTAGCCCATTATGCTTCAAAAGCTCAAACCATCATGACCCTTCTGAAAAACTGGAATGGATAAAGACCTTGCTTTACTCGACCAGCAGATGTCGGCACATGAGGATATCGTCAGAGCTCATGAACAACCTCCAGCACACACATGAAAACCTCTTCTGATCAGAAGGGCCAGTGAGAGATGGCATCTGCTTGAAGCTCCATCTACACCAGATGAACTCAATCAGGACTGTACATACCTCATTGTGAATCTATTTGAAATTCACGACGGAAATCTTTCTTCACAGTGGAACTTCCACAAGATCTTAATTTGAATTTGATACAGCGTCGTATCAAGAATGTGGTAATGTGGTTCTTGATGACACAATTGAGAGAAATAGAGAATTAGACTGGAGTCGATCCCGACGGCTCCCCTCCCTGGCGAGCTCCTTCGTGAATCGTGGCGGTCCCCTCGAAGGCTGGGCTCCTCCCTCCTCGTCATCGTACGTCGGGGCAGCTCGCTCGCAGCTCCTCCCCAGTAAGCTGTAACAGCTTCTTGCACAAGAAAGACAATCCCCTCATACCTGGGTGCACCCCTTTATTTATAGGTCTCACTGAGGTGGGTCACTTGCGCTGGTCAACTGCCCGTTGACCAGATCTGAACCTCTTTCTTCTGTATGTCTTTGAATAGTGTCTATCAGAATTACACTTATTACTTACCTACCCTTAAATGGGGATTGGGATCCTGAGAAAGGGAAATGACACGAATATCCTTCTAATGGTAACATATAAACCCGAAAGTTCCTTGAGGATTCCCTCAAGCTCCAAAATCAATACTCGAAACCCTTCAGTCTATAGAGACTTCACAATGTAACATCTCTTTTTTTTTGTAAAATATGCTCTTAATTCAATCCAGCTTCACAGGGTGAAACAAATCATCTAACCTAATGATAGGATCCTAAACCCTCCGAGGGGTATTTTTGGCATTTAGCCCACAGGGGCATTTCAGTCATTTGATTTCATGTATTTCCCTTTAAATAGGGATGCCCTCCCTTTAGGAGCGCAGCCAAGAAAGAAGAAGTTAGAATGAAGTAGTGCCTTGTCTCCCCCTCTCCAAGTCCAGGTCTGGCCTCGTCTTCTCCCTCCACGGTCCCCGTCCCCGTGACCGTCTCCTCCCCACCGCATCTTCAGGCGGCTCGTCCCTGGCCGATCCCTACCCCCTCAGCTCGGCCTTTCCCCGACCCTTTCTGTCTCACCCCTCTACCCCGGGAATCTCTAACCTTCCCTCGTCCTCTTCCCTCCCCAGACGAACCTAGATCAAGGTTCGTATCACCTAACTCTTGAGACTGGTACACATGAAACCATAGGTTAAATGGTGAATGAAAAATAAGAAATAAATACATAGGTTAAAAGGTGGAGGCATTTTCACTAATCCAAGCAAGAACCAAGCACAAAGTTGGTAAGCTATTTTACAGCCACAGTGAAAATCAAATTTTTCCAAACCTGTAGTAAAAGGACAACATCAGAGAAGATATCTCCCAGAGGCAGTATCCGTTTAATAATCTCTGTGCTAATGTTGAAGGGAATGTTGGCAACAACCTGTAAGGATATTTTCAAATAAATTTCAGTCAGCAGTTAGAAAGAAAAACACCCCAGGATAGGAAGAATATTAATGCATTATAAATCTATCCTCCCATAAATGTAACCATGTGTACAACAGTATATATCTTTTTGAGCCACAAAAACTTTCAAATAAAATCTTTCTTATCCGCGATAATCATTTGTCATTAATTTCCGTTCCCACAATTAATATATCTATTTCATACCTTATTAGAATATCATACTCACTGCAAAATGAACAAAACTCCATCCTACGCATTGCGACATGATAAATTTCACCTAAAGTTTTGCAGTTGGATGAAAAAACAGTAGACTATCATCTTCGGTTGATTTCCGACCACTCTTCAGGAGGCAAAGTGCCAAATTGGATAACATCTGTGAGATTCTTCTACATAGCTGAATATATTCCACGCAGTTTACACACCAAAGAAGAGGTCGCAGGAAACACTCTATCCCCTTAAGATGATTTTAAAATATTACCCAGTTCTGAAAGGCATCCATGGGTTATAATCAATAAAATCGAATCTCATGGAATAAAGAAATTAAGTGGTCTTACATGAATATAGTCCATCCTATGAAAAATACAAGACCAACAAAAATTAAAATGAAAAATAATACCAAAGGCTACCATTTCTTACTTTTGCATAGTTAATCAAACCTTCACCTGATCTCCTGTTTTCTAACAGCTGAGAAACGTGTGATTCAACCCGACACTTGGTCAAATCTTCTTGCAACACCTACAACAAAATATATATATATATATATATATATATAACCCATAACTGAAATCAGGAATACCTTCAGCAAGTGATATCCATAAGACAAAATGCATTTATCAATGTGCAGGCATTGTAATGATTTTTCCCATCTTCCAATTCTTTACTTTATTCTCTACAGTAGGAAGCCTTCGAAAGTAGAAAAAAGGAAAACAAGAAAATATACTGGTTCAGAATAAAGTATAGGACATATGTTTAATTTCAAAGTGTCAGAATTCAGAAACCAAACTCTGTGCCTTTATTTTTTCTCATTTTCAGTTTAACCCAGTCCTTTCTTTTCTTCGAAACCTTCTGATTTCATGATCACTACTTTCATAATGTTTTTTGGAAGTTCAACGAACTGTTGCCTCGCCAAAAATAAAAGCTAGAAATATGGTTACTTCTCTGCCATTTGGATCGAGAATACATGGAGGAAATTGGGTTTTAATTGTCCAGAAAGTGCACAGTTATATGATACGATTCCAATAAAAGTATATGAGAGAAGGAAGCGTAAAGGAGAAAAAGGGGGACTAAAAATGGTCACTGGTCCAAGTCGAGCTGACCTGGCATAATAACCGCCAGTCTTTACTGGTAGTTAGTTAGAAAATAAAGAAAACTATAAATAAAGGAGAAGGAGGAGATCAAGTCATCCGACTTAAGACTTTCTTGGAGCACACGAGAGCTGGGATTCAGGCTGCATTCGGCTGGAGGAATCCGAGCAAGGCGGAGCTATCAAGAAGGTGGGAGACGGAGACGACGACTACGGGCATTTGCTTGAAAGGCTGAGTAGAGCGAACACATCATTGTAAGTGACTCTATCTTTCTGGAATTTCTACCAATTCGATACACGAACGTATCATTATATAGTCGTAGGGAATACGCCTAAAAGCACGCCAACTGCCGCTAAGCTATTTCTTTCAAAAGCTCCTACAAAGATGGGAATTTTTTTTCCCACCTTTCCCCCAAAGTGGATAACTCATATGGGCCAAAGTGGATGAGACGAAAATCATATGCAAATTCAGCATGGTGGTCACTGAACCACCTTTGGTATTTAGTCCCATACCCAATGTATGTCCTACTTTTCAGGACTGTTGTAATGCTCTTAGATCTGGATCTTAAGATACAAATCCGTTGACTACTCTATTAGTGACGTTAGCCCTCCTGACTAACACAATGCCGCTTGAACTCTGATACAATCCTGAACCCCCAAGGGTATCTTAGGCATTTTTGCCCACTGAGGGCATTTAGTCATATCATGCTTAGGGTAGACTGCTTTCTTTTCCTATAAATATGTATAGCCCTCCCTTGAGGAGGGCAGTCAAGACTTAAGGTAAGATCGGCCTCTTGGCTCACTATCTCGATCCTCCCTGTCTCGGTCCCGTCCCCTTCACCGTCCAGCGATCCCTAGCCCCGTGATTGTCTCACCGGATCTTCAGCCGGCTCCCCTCCAATCCGATCCCTACCCTTGCCATTCGGTTCTCCTCTAGTCTCCGACGATCCCCGTCCCCGTGATCACCAACCCTTCATCGCGTCATCAGGCGGCTCGTCCTTGGTCGATCCCTGCCCCATCTGTTCGACCCCTCCTATAATTCCCGTCTCGACTCTCCTACCCCAGGATCGTCTATCTCACCCTCTCTCCATCCGCCTTAAATCACCTCCTCTTCTTGATTCATGGAGTTGAAAGAGCATTGAGGACGTAAGATCTTCCTTCACAAAGTTTCTCAGAGAAAATTTAAACCTGGAAGTTGGATCATTTCCCCCCCAACCAAAGGAGTTTTTCATTTGGAGGGTAATTTTAAACCATTTTTCAAAGAAGAAATGAAGATCACCTGAAATCGGAGATCAACCCAAGGATAATTTTAAACTTTATCTATAAGAGTGAAAGTGTTCTTCCCATAGTTTGAGCACGAGGCACCGAGTAGTTTTTGGGAGCAAAATGGAATAATTTTTTGTGTAGAATGACATCATGTATTTAATTTGAGATAAGATTCATGCATCATCCACATCAATTCTGAAAGTAAAAATTTCGAGTGATGACCCAGAATAACGGCAGCTATAAATGTCAAAAGCCATCAAAATAAACCCTTACCATAAACCTATCTGTTTCTTGAAACCTTTCTGCAACAAGAGCTGCCATCCGTGGATCCTGCAGTGATCAAAAGGAGATTCCAATATGAAAAAAAAGAGAGAAAGTAGAAACGAAAATTTCAATTGGCACGAATGAAAATCGTTAAACTGCGAGCCCGGGGATTCAGAGATCAGTTTTCCAATGCCAACGGCCACTGAATAAGTACCATATGCAGTTTGCCAGCACAAGCTCACGAGTTACTAAACATCAAGTTATTGAAATTTAAAAGATCTAATGAAGGCCATCAATTCAGCAGGTTATTGAATTATACTGCTGTACTCATGTTAATGTTCTTTGAGAATCATGACAATAAATCCAAACAAAAACATGCGTTGCCTGAAATTGATTTGATCAAACTCATTTAATCATAAAGAATGACCCATCAGAACTTTTACTAACCTTCTCAACCGCGATGACTGTTGCCCCAGCGTTGATAAGAACGCTGGTCAAGGATCCAGTTCCAGGACCGATCTCTAGAACAACATCCCCGTCTTCTACCTCGGCTATGGAGGAGAGCCTATCATTGATTGATGAGTTGGTCATGTAATGCTGCAGAAACCACGGGGTCAGGTTCCTCCTTGAGAATTCTCCAGTAAATGAAAAGACCTCAGCCGATGGAATCAGCAAATTATCGAGAATCCCCGAACAAGATGTTAGACAAACAATATTGGATGAGTCTCCAAAGTCCAAAACGATCTATTTCTCAACGGAAAATCCCTTCAACAGTCAAAACCCTGGTTTACCTTGCACGATGGGAGCTCAACAGAGCTTGTAGCACGTCATGGCTGAACGATTCTCCAGTGAATGCAACGACCTCAGCCAATGCGATGGGAAAATTATCAAGAATCGCCGATCAAGATATTCGACAAACTACATTGGATGATTCTCCGAAGACAATCAATTTCTCAAGAGCAATTCCCGCCAAGACCCAAAACCCTAGTTTCCCCGGCAAAGATTGAAGCTCAACAGAGTTCGCAGCACGCCATGGCTGCACAATTCTCCAGTGAATGGAAAGACCTCAGCCGATTCAACGAGCAAATTATCGAGCATCCCCGATCAAGATTTTAGAGAAACTACATTGGATGATTCTCCGAAGACGATCAATTTCTCAACGGGAATTCCCTCCGAAAACCCAAAACTCTAGTTTCCTCAGCAAAGATAGAAGTTCAACAGAGTTCGTAGCACGCCATGGCTCTACACTTCTCCAGTGAATGGAAATACCTCACCCGAATCAATGAGCAAATTATCGAGCATCCCCGATCAAGATTTAAAATAAACTACATTGAATGATTCTCCGAAACCCAAGAGGATCAATTCTTCCAGGGCAATTCCCTCCAAAACCCAAAACCCTAGTTTCCTTTGCAAGATGGGAGCTCCACAGAGTTCGAAGAAGAAGAAGGTACCTGGCCGAGCGACTTTCTGGGAAGGCGGCGAGATCCTCCGGAGTTGAGAAGCCGAAGAGTCGTCTGGACATCGTCCGCGCGAGCGCACCGTATCAACCCCCTTCGAATTCCACTACAAGAACCCGCAGTCGAAGGAGACGCGGCTATGGAGACCGGCGGCGAAGGCCGCAGAAGCCACGCCATGATCTTCCCCTCTTGCTCTAAACCCCTCCCCTCTTTAATGGCGACGGCAGAGTCAACCAAAACGTCAATTAAGGAATTACCACAAGGCTAAAAATCTCATCTTTGGCAAATGCAGCGATCTGGGTGCTCTCCACGCGTCGGCCGAGGATTGGCTGTGGTGGATAAGCCTCCCCCAGCCCTCTCCCCCAAAGTTCCAACTTCTTCTACCCTTTTCCTCTCTTCCTGCTCGCTTGCTGCCGCCATTAATGGCGGTTTTCAGCTCGGAGAGGCTGCTGCCGTGCAGCCCTCCAAGGAAAACCCTTCGGCGGCGCCGCCACCCCGCCGCCGCGGCCCTCCGCCTTGCGCTCTCTCCGCCGCTGCCCCTGCGGTGGCGGCTGGCGGTGATCGGCGCGCAGAGGCCGCCCTCTTCTCAGGCCACGGTCTTGAGCCCGTCTCCCTCTTCCCCCGACGATCTCATCATAGCTCTGGCCAAGTCCAGGGAGACGGAGGCGCTGGCCTTCGACTGCTACCAGAAGGCCCGAGCCCAGCCCGGGTTCCGGCCCCAGAAGCAGACCCTGAACGCGCTCGCCAGGTGCTTGCTGAAATGCCGGCAGTGGGACGCGGTCTGGGCCCTGGCCGAGGACCTCCGAGCCATGGGCGTCTTCCCCGACGGACCCGCCTGCGCCCGCCTGGTCCGAGGCTGCATCAAAGCCCGCAAATTCAAGCTCGCCGAAGCCCTCCTCGGCGCCTTCCTCTCCGACGGCTCCACCGCCGCCGTCCCCGCCGTCGCCGCCGCCATGGCCGCCTTCAACAAGCTCCACATGTACAGCACCACGGCCCGGGTCCACGCCCAGGCCCGAGCCGCCGGCGCGCCGCCCGACCCGGCCGCGTTCTGCGCCGCCATGGACGCGCACCGCCGGCTCGGCGACCCGGACCAGGTCCTGGCGCTGTTCCTCGAGCTCGAGTCCGCCGGGGGGCTCACCGCCCGCGCCTACGCCGTGCTCTGCGACGCGCTGGGCCGGTCGGGGCGGGCCTTCGAGGCGCTGCGCCGGTTCCGGGAGATGGCCGAGCGGGGGTTCCCCCCCGACGCGGCGGCCTACAGCTCGCTGATCGGGGCCTTCGCCATGGCCAAGGAGGCGGAGATCGCCGAGGACCTGTTCCAGGAGGCGCGAGCCGGGGGGCTCGCCGCCGACCCCGGGCTCTTCCTCCGGCTCGTGCTCATGCACGTCGAGACCGGCGCGCTGGACAAGACCCTGGCCGCGGTCCGCGCCATGCGCGAGCTCGACCTCCGCGTCTCGGACTGCGTCTTCTCCGCGGTGGTCAACGGCCACGCGAAGAAGCTCGGGCTGCGGGCCGCGGTGCGGGCCTTCGAGGAGCTGACCGCGATGGGCTGCGCGCCGGGCCAGGTCGGCTACGCCTCCGCGGTGGGGGTCTACGCCCGGCTGGGGCTGCTCCCCGCCGCGGAGGCGCTGTTCCAGGAGATGACCGGGCGGGGGTTCGACCGGTGCGTGGTGGCCTACGCCACCATGATCTCCGCCTACGGCAAGGCGGGGAAGCTGAGGGAGGCGGGGCGGCTGCTGGCGGCCATGAAGGAGAAGGGGTGCGAGCCCAACGCGTGGGTCTACAACGCGCTGATCGACGCGCACGGGCGCGCCGGGGACCTACGCCGGGTCGAGCGGCTGTGGAAGGAGATGCGCCGGCGGCGCGTGGCGGCGGACCGGGTGAGCTACACGGCGATGATCGGCGCGTACGCGCGGGCGGGGGAGCTGGGCGCGTGCGCGCGGCTGTACGAGGAGCTGCGGCTCAGCGGGGCGGCGCTGGATCGGGCCGTGGCGGGGATCATGGTCGGGGTGTTCGCGCGCGGGGGGAGGGTGGACGAGCTGGTCAGGCTGTTGCAGGAAGCTAAGGCGGAGGGGCTGCGGCTCGACGAGCGGCTCCATGGGTCCGCCGTTTGCGCGCTCCGGGACGCCGGGCTCGAGGCCCAGGCTCGCTGGCTCCAGCAGAGCTTCCCCGTCTCTCGCTAGCCATGGCTTTGTCTTCCTGGAGTTGAATTTGTTGTGACCAGGAGAGCTGACTGTATGGTGAGATTACATTTGTTATATTCTTTCCGCCGGATGTATCTGCCTTCAATCGATCTTCATCTTTGATGATGAATTTGTTGTGATCAGGAGAAAATGACTGTATGATGAGATTAACTTTAATATATATATTCTATCCACCAGATGTATCTGCCTTCAATCGATCTTCGTCTATGATGATGAATTTGTTGCGGCCAGGAGAAAATGACTGTATGATGAGGTTAACTTTGTTGTATATTCTTTCCACCAGATGTATTGTTCTGCCTTCAATCCATCTTCATCTGTGATGATGAATTTGTCGTAACCAGGAGAAAATGACTGTATGATGAGATTAACTTTGTTATATATTCTATCCACCAGATGTGTCTGCCTTCAATCGATCTTAATGTATGATGATAAATGTGTTGCGACCAGGAGAAAATGACTGTATGATGAGGTTAACTTTGTTGTATATTATTTCCTCCAGATGCATCTGCCTTTAATCGATCTTAATGTACGATGATAAATGTGTTATGACCAGGAGAAATTGACTGTATGATGGGGTTAAATTTGTTTTATTATTTCCACCAGATGTATCTGCCTTTAATCGATATTAATGTATGATGATAAATTTGTTATGACCAGGAGAGACTAACTGTATGATGAAGTTATATTTGTTATATTATTTCCACCAGATGTATCTGCCTTCAATCGAAATTAATGTATGTTGATAAATTTGTTATGACCAGGAGAGAGTGACTGTATGATGAAGTTATATTTGTTTTTTTATTTCCACTGGATATATCTGCCTTCAATCGATTATAATGTATGATGATAAATTTGTTATAGCCAAGAGAGCTGACTGTATGATGAGATTAACTTTGTTATATATTCTATCCACCAGATGTATCTGCCTTCAATCGATCTTATTGTATGATGATAAATTTTCTATGACCAGGAGAAACTGACTATATGATGAGATTAACTTTGTTATATATTCTATCCACCAGATATATCTGCCTTCAATCGATCTTAATGTATGATGATAAATTTGTAATGTCTAGGAGAGATAGCTGTATGATAGACTAAATTTGTTGTATTATTTCCGCCAGATTTCTCTACCTTCAATTGGATGTCTCTGCCTTCAATTGGTAAATTGGGTGTTTGACCTTGTTGACTAGCGTCCAGTAAGGGCATTATCGTCTTTTCTATGGTTAACAAGTACAGATTAGGGGTCGGTTATCTTGGAGATTAAACTTGTTGTAACCAGGAGAGCCAAGTGTTTTTTTTTTCTCCCCGAACGAAGAAACAAACAGTAGTTTTAAGAGGGATATTCTTTCCACTAGGGTTCTGTCTACCAGAATTTTGTCTGATTTTGCTTGATACAATTACCATCAACCATCAATCGATCTTGATCTATGATGATCCTTATCTGATGATATATTGGTAAATTGGATGTTTGACCTTGTTGACTGGCCTCCAGTCTGGGTCTTATTGTCTTTTCCATGGTTAACGAGTGTGCATTAGGGGTCGTTTTCCTGTAGATGATTTTTTTATAAGGAGAGCACAGTGTATTTCTTTTTTTCCTCTTCCCAGGAAGAAACAAACAGTAGTTTTAAGAGGGATATCCTTTCTACCAGGTATCTGCCTACAAGAATTTTGTTCGGTCTTGTGTGATAAAATCACCATCAATCATCAATCGATCTTGATCTATGATGAGAAATTAGATCGTGATGATTGCCTTCAAAAATGAAGATGATAGATTGGTACGTTGGATGATGACCTTGTTGACTAGCCTCCAATAAGGGTACTATTGTTTTTTCCATGGTAGAGTGCACATTTTCAGTATTTATGTTGTATTAGAGAACCAAACATAGAAACCACCTATCACCTCTTCATAGTGATACAACCCCGATGTATCTAGACTCTTTTCATCCTTTAGCCCAGTAGGGGCATTTAGGTCATTTGGACCTTTTGTAATCTCTTTAAATAGAACAGCCCTCCCTTGAGGAGGGCTGCCAAGAAGTGTCATCAAGAATGAGTCTGGCTCCCTCCGGCGACGTCCATTCCGCCGGACCCCTCACGTAGGCGACGTCCACTCTGCCTGCCCCTACTTGCCGTAGTCCATTCCGGCACGCCGACGACCATCCCGGCGCCTTCTTCCTCTCTTCCCGTCTTCTCCCGATACGAACTAGCAGGTTCGTAACACATAGTTGGAGAGTGGGGTGGGATCAGGAAGCTTGGCTTTGGTTTACCCAACAATGGGAAAAAATACAGAGATTAAATGGGTCATTACTAGATTGATCCCTATCCTGAACCTGTCGGCTGCCAACGGACTGCTCGAGTGGCTCGAGCGCACATTTTCCATGGTATTACCATCTCCCTATAAAGGAAAAAAACATTAAGGGGTCCCAGCATCTAGTTTCACTGCCATCAGAGTCGATCAAAGGAACTAGAAGCCGTTATTACACTGTGTTGGCATCAATAGCTGTGCTCCTAAATCCATCAAGCTATTGATAAAAATTATCACTAGAATGGACCTATCTGCCCATTCCACTTGTGGTTTATCAAACCTTTGTTATTGGCAAAACAGTTATGGCGAGTCGGTCTGACCTCAAATAAGACAATCTCATCGGGATGAGACCATTGGGAGTAATTTTGATATCAATCCATAGATCCGTAAAGATGAAATCACATGGTCTCATCTTCTCTATACATAAGGGGATGAAATCCGCACCCCTAAGTATAAAAGGGCCAAAAGGGTAACATAGTAACTAAGTTAGCCCCCCTTGTGAGACTCCTCCCACTTCCAACACAACCGGCTGAAGAAATGGAAAATAATCAGAATGGTTTCTTTCTCACATACAAAGAATAAAAGTAAAAAATGCTTGGAATAAGAGATGAAATGTTTACCAGAAAATATCTATGGTTTGTGCTGGAAGATCTCGTAGATTGCCAAGAGAATCACTCCTATAACAGTGTCCCTTAGAAGACCCACGAGAATTTCCTTGGCCCAACCGTTGGATCTGGACCCAGAGTCTGAGCCGCCGGTCAGATCACGGAATCGCAGATCGCCAAGGTCAGAAACCAATGCGTACACCACCCCATTCATGTGGCCTTTTCCAATCACACCCACCACGCGTTTACTGTTGCACACTGCTTTACTTCTCTTAAGGGACCAAGAGAGATACTGAAAATAGAACCGCACATAAAATTGTTTATTAGAAAGTAGATGATTTCTGCAGTGGTCGTCTGCTCAATAAGAGGGGAAAATATGAACAAACCGTGTCCCGCTCATGAATCAAAGGCTGTAGCAGAGATGGATAGGTGAGGCTAAGCTGCTCATACAGTTTAAATGGGCTTGCATCCTCCTCTTTTTCCTGCAGTGCAATCATATAAAAACTCGATAGACAGAAAAGTTGTGTCATAGGATTTCATCATCTTCCTTGTTACTATCAGTTAAACTTCAGTGTTAATCATGAAATCATGAAATCCGTTGTGAGTGAATCAACCACTTTGGCATATTTTTTCTGTCAGTGTCAGTAAATCTAACGAAGCATGCCCTAATGTAACAAACAGACTTGAAACCCTCGTTTCTATTTTCTCCACAGTTTCTGAGCATTATATCATGAATAAAGGAACCAAAAGAAATACAAGAAAAGAAAAAATCTCGTAAATTATTAAAAAAAGAATAAACTGTATAAGAATGCATTTTTCGTTTGGGAAGTCCTATGCCAGAAATGCGGTTATCAAGTTTCATATTTTCTACGAGTAAGTGAAAGGTGGGAATCTGAGACAGGTAAATGTGGTATGATCACAAGCAGGAAAAGGACGTTTCAGCAGAAACAAACTAAAAGGAACTGCAGCAGCAGGTAATGCCAAAAATATGGAGTTTCACATAAATCTCCATGCATTTTGTACAAAATTTCTGAAGTTTGTAAACCTACGAGTAAATAAATAGTTAGCAAAGACAGAGGCTGACCAACAAATTTGATGTGGCAAAGGTCTCAGGACTTCCTATAACTGACGGTGAAGATATTCCTTGAAAGAGTGATGAGATCAAATTCAGCTTTTGATTCCAGTTTAGAGATCTCCAAGCCCTTTGAAGCTGAAATGAAATAAGATACCAGTATGAATTTCCCGCAGGAAAAATTTGTATGCTCAAGTCATTACTGCGATCAAGATTTATTGTCACATGAGGTAACTTAAGATGAAAGTACAAGCGTATGGAAGTACCTACGGTTATTTCAATGGGTCTATCTCCCAAAACCAATTGAGCGCCGATCTCTTCTGAAACTCGCCGTGCAGCACGAAACTGACATTTAGTTCACATAATTATCAATTCCCTAATGATGACGTTTACAAATATTCGAATCGTTTACTTTAAGAAATGATGTTACCTCATCTCCAAAGGTCTGCTTAGATCCGGAGGAGATCTTTGACGAATAGACAGCCAGAAGCAACCGTAGCGCAAGGGCAGTTTGACCACCTAAATTGTAGGTCACCCAGAGAATAGGAAAAAAATCACTGTAGTCATTACGGGGAACCTTTTGAGGTATTTTCTTGATCATATAAACATGAACCCTTATCGTTAGTTGGCTTGGCATGAAAATTCTTTTCAATTAAAATTGTCGAACGAACACTATGAGAAACCCAAGAAATAAACCCAATTTGAATACAATTTTGACAATTCTAAAACCTGGCCCTGGAATGGAGTAAAATGTTCGCCAACTGAAAAATATGACACAATTTTATCAGGTAGAGATTTAAGATGAATGGAGATTTCTTAAAATTCTCTCTCCCATTGCCAGAGAACATGTTCAGCAAAGATAATTGCCACCTTTATCTAGTACTTTATGATACACATTGATTCTTCTCCAAGAACTACCAGCGAAGACTGAAGCAGAAGGCCAACCAGGAGATGACATGTGCCTCCTAATTCATCAAGTTCAGGATCAATAACCTAAACGTATAAAAAGTACGACCAGGTAAGGAGCTGGAGGATTCTTGGTCCTTTCGAGAAAGGTGTTGAGTGGAGAAACCAAGAGGCTGTCAAGCAGGATCAGGCATGCTGTCCAGAGGGGAGATCTCCACCAGAGATCTCAATCGATCCATCGCCATATATTTTGTGATTCTTTTCTATCTCCATAGTTGTTATTGATCAGAACCAAGTGGTCTTCAATTCTCTTGAACGACCAAGGGATCGTCTTCATTCGATATTGGCATGATTTACCAATCTGAATTGTTACCCCTTCTTAAATTCCCATCAGAAGATTATGCATAGCTCATTGAGCAATATTCAGATGCATAAGCAATACACAGAGTGGTCGCCCCAGTATTTTACATCCATCCCCCACCCAGAAAAAAAAGGAAGAAGAATCGAGCAAAAATGAATCAAAAGATTGGCACTTTGTATTCTTATTTTTGGCCTTGTGGAATTGTGCTGGATGTTAGTTTTGCCTACTTAAATTGCAGACTGATACGATGCAATTGTATCAATGATTGAACCAGTGTATGGTTCCCAAATTTTGTCAATCAATTCCTCAATTCAAGTCTTCAATATGATTCGATACAGATCTACGTGGATCAGGACTCCCCTTCCTACGGTGATGCTCCTTCCGGATCTTGAACGATCCCTACGGATGGCGCCTTCGCAGTCCTCAACTGGTAGCTCGCTCCCCAAGCTCCACGGGCGGCCTGACGAGTCGAGCTCCTCCCTCCGATCAGCAGGTCGGGAACTCCCTCCTGTTGCCTCGGCCTCCCGACTGTAACCGTCGAGTTGTCTTCCAAGAAAAGAGAGAATAATCTCCATACCTGGATTGCCCTCTTATTTATAGGGAGCTACTCCTCCCATTTTATTTGGTCCACCTTGGGTCAACGCTTCTAGTCAACTAAGCCCCGACCTACCTTATGTTTGCTTCGTCTGTTGTATTTCTTGGCATAGAACCTATCACAGATGAATCCCCCCCAGCCACCCAAACCTTCCAAATTTCGTTCTCCTTTCTTTCTTTCTCCTTCTTCCTGCTAAAACTCAATAAGTTTTCTAATATAATCTTTACTAGAACCTATCGAAGGACGAAGATTCAAGAAGATAGGCTGGCAGCCGTAGGTGTGAGTAAATTGGCTCGTGTTGCGAGCCTATAGATAGGATGCCGGGAACTTCAAGACTGCAATTCAAGTTCAAGAAAATTATTCCCCATTGGGAGGTCAGTGCGCTGTGGTGGCTGCGAAGACCTAGAGATTCCCCATATCAGAAGGGAAGGATCTTCACAAAGTTTTTTCAGGCTAAGTCCTGTTCTTGAATCAAACTCTTTCCTTGGTCTCTTTTCCTGATTGTGATTTTGATACGATGAAAAAGTATCAATGTTCAATTCCAATATATTCTTTGCAAATTTGTCGTTCGATCAAACATTCAACTCCGCAATGGGGTCACAATACAGATCTACGCAGATCTGGACGGCCCTCCCTCCTGCGGAGATGCTCCTTCCAAATCTTGCGAGATCCTCTGATGACGCCTCTCGTAATCAGCAGTCTTCCAGCTCGCTCCGCAAGCTCCACGGGCGGCCCGATGAATCAAGCTCCTCCCTCCGATCAACAGTCGGGAACCCTCCTGCTGCTTCGGCCTTCCCGACAATAACCGTCGAGTTAACTCCAAGAAAAGAATCCATCCTCCATACCTGGACCGCCTTCTTATTTATAGGGGAGTTACTCCTCCCGCTTTATTTGGTCCACCCCATGGTCAACGCATCTAGTCAGCGAGGCGTCGCCCTGTTCTATGCTTGCTTCTTTTATATTTCTTGGCATAGAACCTATCAATACCTTTCCCTTGTAGATCCAGCTTGTCCTCAAGCTGGAAATCTGGAAACGATTTACGAAACCGATGAACTTGTTCTCAAGAGGCTTCATTGATTGGGAGATTTGTCCACTTTACCAAGACCTCTGCTCCATAAGGTGTTTGTCGCATCAGAAAAAACATTCTTGCATTGCATGATAATTGATGCTCCTTTACAAGGTTGAGGGCACAGGAAAAGAGAATTGTCATCTTCAATGGTACACTAAAGTGTCTCAGCTTCTCGTGGATTCAGGGGAAGCCAGAATAATTTCTAGATGCCCATGGGGCTCCCACCGAAAGTGAGACTGGCCTCCTCTCCAGAGATAAGTTAAGAAATGGTCTTTTTCTAGATGTTTATCTACATGGATGAGGGAAGTTGAGCATTACAGCCATGACAACTGGACGAGAATATTATTCAATGGAGTAAGGAATTCTTCTCAGCCCTGGAAACCAGCAGGATCTTCATTTGGCCTCGTATTCAACGCATATAGTTTTTTTTTCTATCTTCCCTTATGCCATCCTCATGTTTACCTTCTCTAGTACCTCATATCTCCACCCATCTTTCTTCATTTTCAATCTACTTCTGATCCTGCGTCAGTACAATGCCCTACGTGTTTGAATTGAATGAACCCGACTTATCATGTTCATTTTCTGTGTCATTGCCCAAAGAAAACAGTCCAACAGCCCAAGACAACGATTTAATATAATCATCTCCAATCCATTATTATCAAAACATCTCCGTCCATGATATGAATGACAGGAAAAAGGAAAATTAAATGATAGTACATACCAAGATCCAGACTACGGCCAACGGCACCCAAAAACTTGGACCCTGTCAATGAGAACATGCTAGATTTCGCCGTTCCAGAATTATCACCATCATCGGAAGCGTACATTATTCCAGCTCTGATGATATCTCCTGGAAACATTTGTCAGAACGTGATATTCAAACCCATGTGAAAACAAATCACCCGGAAGCATCTCAATCACGGAAAAAACTGAACGAGAGGCAGAAAACTCGGTTAAATGCCAGAAGAACGATGAAATATAAACTGAGGAGAACGACTATTGCCTGCTCCTGCACAGCTCGACGACGACGTTGTCCGGCGCGACCGCTTTGATTACTCGCTCCACCTCCGCAGCAGACCGCGCCGAGACGTGCGACGTGCCCACAAGCCAGATAGCCTCCGGCTCGACGAAGGCGCTCCGCCAGCTGGGGACAGGCCCGAATCTCCTCTTCTCCACCAACACCAGGTCGCCATTCTCGACGAGATCTATCAGCTCGGGGTGAAATCTCGCAACCGCGGCGCGGGTATCTTCCTGAACTTCGAGCTTGTAGTCGAATCCAACCGGGGGGGGTCGTATGGAAGCCATGGCGTTGACGGGGGAAGAAGCGGAGCTCCGGCGACGGAAATTCGCAGAATTGGGCCGCCATAGCGAGAAGGAAGAGGCAGAGGGGATCGACTCCATCGCCTCTTCTTCCACGCCGGCGGGAATTCTCGAACTGTTCCCGAACTTCTGTGGATTTATAGAAAACTCCACAGCCACTCACTGTTGAGTGTCAGAGGCTCTGCCACGTAGAAAACTCTGTCTTTTCAAGCTCTTATTTTGTGGCAGCTTTTATACTTCCGGATCGTCTCGGAGGTGGACGAAGGACGTGGCGGGACGAATTTCGTCCCCTCATACATCCGACATTAGCTCAGGGACGAAGGATGGGACTGTTTTCTTTCGCCCCGAACGTGGACTAAAAAACTGTCTCGTCCAATAGTCTCGGGACGATTTTTCGTCCCGTCCAGTCCTCCCGGGACGAATTTTCGTCCCGAAATTAGTCCCGGACGAAAAAACACAAATGATATATTTAATAGATTATAATATATTATAATATAATATTAATTGTCCAAGCGAAGCCACGTGGCATCTCGACCGTCAGATGTCAATCCGGTGGTTTTCCGTCCGGATTCGTCTGTCCATCGTCTGGAGACTTCTGAGCGGACGACTTTTTCGTCCCACGGGATGAAAAACCATCCCGTCCAGAGGTCCCTCGGATGAATTTTCGTCCCAAAATTCGTCCGTATCTGCAGACGGGATGATTTTTTCGTCCCGGGACGAAAAAATCGTCCCGTCCGCGTCCCTGCACTACAGCAGCTTTTAAATATTTTGAGGCCATGGCTTTTCAGGTGACCTCTGGTTTTATGTGCCTAAGGCGCGACTTTAGGAGCGAGAGATGTGCTGAAGGGGCGACTTTAGGAGCAATTTATATATTGAAGGCACAACTTTAGGAGCAATTTCTGTGTTGAATGCTCGATTTTAGGAGATTTAGGGGCGGAATGTGTGACTTAAGGATGTATTTATGTGCATGAGGTGTGACTTTAGGAGCCATTTGTGTTCTGCAAGGCATGACTTCAGGAGCAATATATGTGCAGAAGGCACGGCTGTAGGAGAGATTGACGTGTCGAAGGGGTGACTTTAGGTGCGATTTATCTATTGAAGGCACGAATTTAGGAGCACTTTCTGAGTTGAATGCTGGATTTTGGGAGATTTATGGGCCGAATGTGTGACTTAAGGATGTATTTATGTGCAGAAGGTGCAACTTTCAGAGCCATTTATGTTCCAAAAGGCATGACTTAAGGAGCGATTTATGTACTGAAGGCGTGGCTTTAGGAACGATTGATGTGCCAAAGGGGAGAGTTTAGGAGTGATATACCCATTGAAGGCATGACTTTAGGAGCAATTTCAGAGTTGAATGCTTGAATTTTGGAGATTTATGGGCCAAATGTGTGACTTAATGATGTATTTATGTGCAGAAGGTGCAACTTTAGTATCCATTTATGTTCCAAAAGGCATGACTTTAGGAGAGATATATGTGCAGAAGGCGCAGCTTTAGGAGCAATTTATGTGCAAAAGATGAGACTTTAGCAGCAAAGCAGAAAGTAGTAGAATCGCTTGTGAAGGGGAAACCTGATATGGCTAGTGGATGACTCTAGGTCTGGGTCACAGTTTATGGAAAAATCTAAACCTATATTTAAACTTCAGTCTGGTATGGGTTGGATCATTGGGTTAATGACAAAGTCAAAGTAAAAAAGTCAGATTCATTGTGAAATTCAAAGTCCAATGGATGTTTTCAAAAGTTAATCCATTGTGGAAATGGCATGCTATGGAGAACACTTAGAAGTAATTTATCTATGTTTAAAGACAGATGTGGAAAAGAATATTTAATGTCGGGCAGGACAAAAGAAAATTATAGTGTTGTTGAGAAAAATATTTAAGCAGTGTATTGGAGTAGAGATAGCTTACCTTTAAAGGAAATTTTACTTGATACACTGAGTCTCAGTTGTAATTGATAATCTTTTCTATGACTCATGGTGATGATGATCTGGACGAGTTTGAAGAGGATCCTTTCATGGATAAGAAGATAATGATTTCCTGGATAATACTGCACATGTACCTCTGCGTTATATCCCTTCGTGTTCCCTATCGAGAAATTGACCTTACCAATCCTAAGTCAATGGATAGAGAAACTCGACACCAATATTTCATTATTCCTGAACAACTTAACTCGTACTTGGACTTTATTTCTGTCCTATTATGTATAGTTAATTAAAGGGGCAAGAAGGTATTTGAGCCACAACACATGGTTTCATAAAATCTTTAAGATTTTTCTGATCTACATCGAGTAGGTTTTACATGAAGAAGAGAATTTTCAGGAGGTTTCCATGCTGATAGGAGAAGAAACCGACTCGATATCGTTTAAAAAAAGAGTGGAAGCATAATCAAGTAAAGATCATGTAGATCGACCAATTCTTATCTTCAAAAGAAACAAAATCATGCACGAGATGATAGAAGCATCTGAATTATCTTCTTCGCATTACGATCACCAAGTTTCTCATTGATTCAATCAAATTGTGGTAGATTCTTTGGATTTACAGGCTTCACTGATGCAAATGAGAATGGTACATTTGAATTAGCTAATAAGAATCACAATAATATCATGAAGAGATTTTTGCAGTTAAGTGGTTGGATATAAATTTAATATTTGAAGCAAGATGGGGAATGAATAGAGAACGTGTTGTTATATTTATGTCAATCCTTCAAAAACATTCGTGATCTTGATTTTATTACTTCCAAATTACATTTTTTGAATCTACATGATAAATCATACAATAACACAACAGGAAGTCCAAAATAAAATTTGATCGCTTTATAGACATAGAAAGTTATACAAATCAAAATAGTATAACAAATCTAGTGATGAAAGTATCAGAAAAACCTTTGTGATAAATAAGAGAATGGGATGTCTGGTGGTTGACCATTCGATGGTCGACCATTTGAGCTCTTAATGTGATTCTTATTTAATAAGAAGGAGAAATATAATAAGCTAATTTTTTTATCGATTGCTGAAGGATTATATGAAGTAGAAATAAAAGGTTTGATTTATAATTTTTCATAGGTACGTATTCTAATATCTGACATTGCAATAAACAATGCAATAATATTATGACTTAATTTAGCATATCATATGGCGTGTATTTCTCATGTTTTAATCTTTTACGTGAGATATGGATTGAAATAGATAGTTAATCTCATTATAGATGAATGAAGAAAGTGTTGAGTTGCCTGATGATATGAATAACATTTATAGCAACTTATTTTAAAAACTAAAGCTACCAAAATGCAACAAGTTACGAGTAGATCTTCAACTATGTAAAACTCAATGCTGGAGATATCATTTGGCCCCATTTTGAAGAGCAAGTAACTTGACAAAATTACAGATTTTAAAAAAATAAAAAAATACTTATTAATCCTTAAGGAGCAAAAAAAGGGATCTGATTGGCATGTTTTTCCAAAGCAATATGGCCTTTCCCATGATGCCATCAAATTATGTAGGACTTCAAATTCAGTATCAATTTCAGTTGTCCTATCAATTATTTAAATTTTGATAAGTATTGTGCATGAAAACATGGATTTTCTAGAGATTGAGGGTAACAAGAATGGGCATAACACACCAGCAGATGGATCAGCTAAGTTGTGCTTACATGGCATCAATGCATATGTCGGAAAAGTACAAGGCCTTATTCAATGAAAATTTTCATAAGTGGTGGCAGCAGCATTGGATCTAAGTAACATGCTCCCTAATATTAGACAATATTTTTCTAGAATTATTAAATTATTTAAATGATTTTTTTGTTTCTTTAGAGTCTCTCTAGTTTCATTGTCTGATTTATTTATGAAACATTTTTAAAAGGTACCATTCTGACATCCAAAATCGTGATGCAGTAATGGGATAATCATGAGATAACTGGTTATTTTTAAATCCACACAAACATGTGGTAGTGAGAAAAAAATACCCATTGTATTCACAATAAATGCAATGGATATGTCAGACAAGTGTGAACACTATAGAGGATCACAATATAAACCATAACAAATAAAGATTCAAAAGATCCTAAGACTTAGTTTGACATGCATCATATCATGATTATTAACATAGAAATCAGTGCAAAATATTTGCCAATATGATGATTCTGCTAACGTGCTGGCACTTTGACATGTGGATTGATAAGGAGAGAAAAAATGACCATTTAATAATGATATAATTTCTGAACTCTATATCTAATGATACAAAATGCTTTTCAGGCTGAAAATTTTAGGTCTGTCTTTTCTATATCTTCAAAATTTAGGTCTGTCTTGGGACGAGATGTCCCGAAAGCTTAAGGAGAAATATATTCCTAAGCTCTATATGACCCGCCTTTTGCTCAAATGGATGGATCTAAAGCAAGGCCGTCGAAGGGTCAGCGAGTACATCGAGGAATTTGAGGAGTACCGCATGAGATGCAAATTTGTAGACAGCCCTTAAATTCAGATCGCCTTTTTCGTTCACGGGCTTCGGTCAGACTTAGGGGTTAGAGTCCTGGAGCAAAACCCTGGCACCGTAGACCTAGCCTATAGCTTAGTAGAGAGTAATGAATACTCTCACGACCACACCATTACGACGACCACCGTCACGCCTCGGGCGAGTAGTACTAGCTCGTCCACGAGTTCGGCAACCAGAGCGGCATCCGGATGGACAGGAGGAGCTCCGGCCACACCGCGCCCAGCAACGCCGGCACCCACCCCGGCGCCCGTTCTGACACCATCGACACCCTCCGTAGTCTCGACTACTAGGGCCCCGATGGCTGCCCGTGAGCCCATGTAGTGCTTTAAGTGCAAGGGGTTCGGGCATCGCCGCACTGAATGCCCCTCCCTCTTGCATATGGACATCCACGGGAACCCAATAGATACACCGCCGGAGGATGACTTGGAAATAGATGAGTACCCGGGAGAGTGTCCCGAAGGAGAGGACTTTGAGGAGCCCCGCGGCTACATCCAAATAACCCCAGTACTCCCGACCCGGCCCAACCCGTTGTGACCCTACGCATACAGCAGGGCGCCCCGTCCCGTGATCCTAGTACCAGTGCGCGTTCGGCCACCACCACACCGTCGGGATCGGCCCCCGTGGCCATCGCTATCCCAAAGAAGAACACGCGTCCCGCCGGACCCGCTACGATGACGTCCCCGCGCGCCCCTACCTCGGCGCCGAAGCCACCCTC
Source organism: Wolffia australiana (assembly GCF_029677425.1). Taxonomy (NCBI): domain Eukaryota; kingdom Viridiplantae; phylum Streptophyta; class Magnoliopsida; order Alismatales; family Araceae; genus Wolffia; species Wolffia australiana. The sequence continues at coordinate 6,555,259 of NC_135836.1, read as the reverse complement.
TCCGGGAAACGCTGATGCTATCCAGCGCACATCTATCTTCTACTTGGACGTCAAGATTGTCGGACGCACGTACAAACTTATCGTGGATAGAAGGAGCTGTGTCAATGCCATCTCCGAAGACACAGCTCACAAACTCGGACTCACATTGATACCGCACTTGACGTCGTACAACGTGTCTTGGATCGACGCATCCACCCTACCGTTGAGAATGCAATGCTACGTTCCCCTAAAGATGAGCACATACGATGAGCAGGTGCTCTGTGATGTACTGCCAATGAAAATTGGTAGTATCATCTTCGGGTGACCTTAGCTGTTTGATCACGATGTCCAGCTATCGGGACGAGCGAACACCTGTTCGTTCGTATATGGGGGTCGGCGCCTCATTTGGTACCCTTCGACCTACACCCACGCCCCACCTTCAGCACCCACAACTGGACAGGACCACTCACAGCCAACACCTGTTATCACCAATGGGTGTATCTTAGGCGAGACTTAGAGCCTGTAGAGGATACCTTACCCCTCTGTTTTGTGCTTGCCATTTCACCATCTACGGCAACGGAAGAGGCAGAGCCAAAGGACCCCGAGGTATCTCCGCTAGTAGAAGAATTTGCGGACGTTTTCCCCGCTGAGCTCCCTTGCGAGCTTCCTCCACTGAGGAATATCCAGCATGCCATAGACCTAGTTCTGGGAGCATCCCTCCCGAACCTACCTCACTACCAGATGGACCCAGTCAAGTATGAAGAGCTGTACGGACAGGTAAAGGACTTACTCTCCAAGCGATTGATCAGGGAAAGCCTTAGTCCGTGCGCTATGCTAGCTTTACTCGCGCCCAAGAAAGATGGAACTTGGCGCATGTGCCTGTGATTCTAGGGCCATTAACAAAATCACAGTGAAGTATCGTTTCCCGATCCCTAGGCTGCAGGATTTGTTCGACGAAATGGTCGGCGCCACTATCTTCTCAAAGATAGATTTAAGGAGTGGCTATCATCAGGTCAGGATCCAACCCGGAGATGAATGGAAGACGGCATTCAAAATCAAAGACGGATTGTATGAATGGAACGTCATGCCATTCGGGCTTTCGAATGCCCCGAGTACTTTTTAGAGACTAATGAATGAAGTACTCCGCCCATTTATAGGAAGATTCGTTGTAGTTTACTTTGATGACATATTAGTTTATAGTGCCATGAGGAGTGAGCACCTCCAGCATCTACGACAAGTATGCACCACCTTACGTCACGAGAAGCTATACGCTCGCCCGAAGAAATGCAGTTTCTTCGCATCCGAGGTATCATTTTTAGGGTTCATACTATCGTCAAAGGGAGTAGCTGCCAACCCAGCTAAGGTAGAGGCAATCACTACTTTGCCAAAGCTGAAAAATGTGCACGACATTCGCAGTTTCATGGGACTCGCCACCTTTTATAGGAGGTTCATACCGGGATTTAGTGGTGTGACTGCATCGATCACGGACCTCCTTAAGAGGGAGCAATTCGAATGGACGCCGGCAGCGGATCACGCGTTCGAGCTAGTGAAGAAGCTCATGACGGAAGCACCGGTGCTGAGGTTACCCGACTTTTCCAAGGTCTTCGAGGTCTCATGCGCTGGGGGAGTCCTTAGTCAAGAAGGACACCCCATCGAGTACTTTAGTGAGAAACTAAACAATACGCGCAGGAGGTACGACAATTACGACAGGGAATTCTACGCCTTAGTGCAGTCTTTACGCCATTGGCGTCACTACCTCCTCCCAAAGGAGTTCGTCCTCTTTTATGACCATAGCGCGTTATGTCACCTTCATGACCAGCGTAAGGTCAGTGATCGCTATGCGCGTTGGATAGCATATCTATAGGACTTTACATTTGTTGTTCGTCACAAGAAGGGCAAGGATAACATAGTAGCCGACGCCCAGTAGACGACCCTTGATCCTGAACATGATGAAGTCTCAAGTCCTCAGATTTGAGCAGTTACGTGACAATTACGTTGATTGTCCCGACTTTGGGAGAATCTTAGCACAAGTCAAAGACGGTGTAATCCCGAAATCACGGGATTACTACATCGAAGACAGGTACTTATTCCATGGCAAGCGGCTCTGCATACCCGGACGTCCCTACGCGATTTCTTAGTATGGGAAATGCACGCCGGCGGGTTGAGTGGACACTTCGGAGTCAACAAGATGATTCAAGCAATGGAGCATCAGTTCTTTTGGCTGTCCCTGAAGCGAGATGTGGGGAAGATCATTTCTCAATGCTCGACATGCACGAGGGCCAAGCTAACCAAGCAGAACACGGGACTCTATACACCGCTACCCGTTCCCGACAAGCCGTGGGAGGACATTAGCATTGACTTCATCTTAGGGCTACCTAAGACCCTTAGGAACCATGATTCTGTCATGGTTGTAGTCGACTGTTTCTCGAAGATGGCACATTTTGTGCCATGCTCAAAAATGTCCGACGATGCCTCTCGTGTCACCCGACTCTTCTTTGATAACATAGTTAAGTTGCACGGGGTACCCAAGACCATCGTCTCCGACCGAGACGTTAAGTTCACTAGCTACTTTTGGAAGACGCTTTGGGTTCTCATGGGAACCCAACTGAAATTCTCCACCGCGTACCATCCTCAAACTGATGGTCAAACAGAGGTTACCAACCGTAGTCTGGGTAACCAACTTAGATCGCTAGTAGGCGAGAATCTCAAGACGTGGGATCAAGTTTTACCCCGCGCCGAATTTACTTTCAATCACTAGGTGAACCTCACGACTGGAAAGGCTCCATTCGAAGTAGTTTACTGTCAACTTCCGAGGAAGCCCATATACCTCATTCCACTACACGCACGCAGTAAATTTTCTGATGAAGCATATGATTTCGCGAATGAACTTAGGTGCATGCATAAACATATCCATTAACGCATATCATCTCTCAACGAGCAATATAAGGCTGTTGCCGACAAGGGACGAAGGTCCAGTATTTTCTCGGGGGGTGAACTAGTGATGGTTAGATTGAGGCCTGAGAGACACTCTCCAGGGGTCGCTACAAAGCTGCATGCTCGTAGTGCCAGGCCTTTCCGAGTAGCCCAACGAATCAACGACAATGCATATGTCGTGAGTATTCCCCCTAGTTGGGGAATTAGTTCAACCTTCAACGTCAGTGATTTGATCCGATATCATCCCATGCTACCCATCGAAGAGCCTCACAGCCACTCAAAAATTGATAGTGAAGAGAGTGAGAGTACACACATTCCCTTTCCACTACCTACCCTTATGCAGCAAGAAAAGATAGAAACGGTACTGCAGGAAGTAATTAACGCTGTAGGGGATCGAGTGGAACGCACATTCCTGGTACATTGGCAGGGGCGACCGATATCGGACGATACATGGATCACTGAAGAAGACCTACGACGACAACGACCAGACTTAATCCAGCCCATCGACCACATCGTGGAGTTTTGCTCGTCGGAGCCGAGCTCTTCCCACCCCGGGAGGATGATGGGGGACCATCGCGTCGACGCCAACACTGCCACTGGACGCGTTCGACCTCTTCGAGCCACTCGTGCCGACGTACGCGACCCCGGGTTCAAGTATTCAACGTGATATCCCGTAAGTTTTCTTTATCATTTGCTTAATTGTAATAAACAATCGGATCAGGCCGTGTGTTGGACCTTGTCTTTTCTTTCACGTTTTGTTCTTTTTGAATTGCGTGTAGAGAGGAGGGCCACGTCATGCGACGTACCCCTCCTCTATGGCTGGCCTCTTGGCACCCTTCCTCCCTATATAAGGGGAAGGTATGCCCAAGGGCAAAGACAAAACCTTTATTGAGAAAAAGATTTTGCCTTGTGTTTTTTTTACGTTAGTTACAAAAATAGCAGGTCGTCTTCCTCCTCCGCCCCTCGTTCTGCTGTAGGGAGGAGAGTCTGTTCATCTTCCCCTTCGAGACCCTGGCTCTTGAGCTTACTCCTTCTCCAGCCTAGGCCGCCGTTACCAGCCTTGGATTGATCCTCTGGCTGGACTCACAGTGGCCCCCTCGCTCGAGCATCGCACCCCTCCTCGCCAGAAGTGTCACCCAGGCCGAACTGCCGCCCACGGACGCCGTGACGCCGGCCGACCCCGCTTCCCCGACCGTCAGAGCCCCGCCCTTCGAGCCTCGCGGCTAGACGGTGCGCCTGCAGCACGGTCGCCCTGGTCGGAGACCGTTCTTCGCCGCCGTTACACTCACGGTCACCACTGCCTTCACACGCCGCAGTCTCTCGCCACCCGCCCAACGTCGTTGTGGCCGTGCGCCCCCACGACCGCCGTTGTGGTCGCCGCCTGTGACACCGTGATCGCGATTGAGCTCACCTCAGCCGTGCACGCGCTCAACCCCGGTTGTCCATTGCTCTTCCCCGCCTCGTGGTACTTCCGTTCATTGCTCACGGGGTGTCGTTCAACCCCAAGAATTTCGGAGCGATTACTCCAGGTTCCGACTCGACCCCTCCCCTTAAAATTATCAGTATGTTATTTCCTGCAGTATTGTCGTCCCCTATCGTGTTCCGCTGCCGCTACTATCGATAAAGTCTGGATAGGCTAGCCACCATTGTTGAGGGATAGGAATTTCTTGCGATTGACGACCTGATTACTGTCGTCGAGGGTGAACTCCGCCGGGCCGTAACTCGCCCCTCTCGTCGTGCTTGATCATCTAGATTTCGAGGATCACCTGGAGTCTACCCTGATCTGTTGTCCTACTAGGATTTACTACGTCGTCACCCCCGTTGGACCGTCCTTTCCACTCTAGAGAATTCTTAAAACCCGCATCCATTGGCATTATTAAACATGCATCGTACATCGTTGTGACGTAATACGAGCCGTTGTTCCCAACCGTTGTCGTATTACATCGTATTATTAAACACGCATCGTACATCGTTGTGACGTAATACGAGCCGTCGATCCCGGCCATTGTCGTATTACATCATTGCCAATCTAGAACTTTTACCTTAGAACATACAAATGAGTATAATTTCTCTCTCATGGAGCCTTATTGTCATTGATTACATTGCATGTGTAGTCCCTTATCACCTTGATGATCCTAAGCTGACTTCAGATGTGGTTAATAGTCAAACTCTAATTAGTCATCTAAGTTAGAAGTAATGCACCAGGAAATCATTGGAGAGACGCTTCTCCAATATTCGACAACCTAGACCAAGTTCTTCTTCACATCATCTTCTTTCAGTTGTATACTCTTATACCGAGGGCAAACAAGCCCATTTTTATCACTCAATTATCTTATGACCATCTTGTTGTACCCAAACTAAGAACTGGTGGGTCATAGTCAAAAGGACAACTTGTTAGGTTCGGTGCCTTGATTCGTCCATGGAAATCATGCTTTCATGGATGTGGAAGTGTGGTAGATCAATTCACAATCGATCTTTAAAATAAACATACTGAGTGTATCTTTTGGGGAACTCGTTCCACCCGTGACTTTGCCGCTCCAAGATCGCTCTGAAGACATTCATGCGTCTAGCCTCTAGAAGTATCCATACGATCACTTGGCACTTGGATCTCCACGTCTTCTTCTCTAACTCTTCTTGAAAATCTAGAAGATCTTCTCAACATGAAGACACTCTCCTTGGATGAGTGGAGAAGAGAATGGAGAAATGGAGGGCTCTCAAATTTGGCTTGCATGTGTGCTTGAAATGAGAGCCCTTATGACCTTATGCGTGTGACCCTCTAGGCCCATGTATCTTTCTAGTTAATAACTTTAGTGGCCCAATAACAATTATTGACCAACCTTATTAATTAAATATATCAACATAGATTAATTAAATAAATATTGATTCAACCCAATCTATTGGTTAAGTTTCCAACCCATGGGGTGACAAGCTACACCTCGTGCTCTAGAAGATATCGAGTAGTGTTGAAGTCACTCATGGAACCTTTACCGTCATCGGTTACCATATATGTATAATTCGTCATCCGCACAAGATCCTCGAATGACTTAGGATATAGTTTATCGTCAAACCCTAATCTGTCATTCAATTAGTACTGATGTGTAATAGGGATCATTGGAGAACGTCTTCTCCAATATCCTCACTACCTCGGCTAGGGATTTTTCTGCATCGTCTTCCTTGAGTTGATCTCTTCTTATACCGAGGACAGATGATCCCGTCTTGACCACTCAATCATCTCCGTAAGATTCTTACTACATCCAAACTATAACTTATTTGAATCCCATGATAAGAGGCATGTAAGTCATAGTCAAAACGTAGTCATCCACTCGCGAGATGTCCTTGGTGTCTTAGGCCAATGAATCACTAATACAATTGTGACATGAATCAACCTGATTGACGTTTAGGTATTATACCATTCATGGATTCATACGAATCAATTCAGTGAACTCTTTCTCTAAAGAGCACCCACTATCTGTCCTTAGTGTTGTCACACTAATAGCCACATGATCAACTATATTTATCGTATAAGTAGGATCAGCTAATGATATTCTATTCAGATAATTTGATGTTTGTCTCGATTCTCTATCTAATAGGAATACTTAGAATACATGGTTCAAGACTAGTGATCACTGTGTTATGATCTCATCATAATTCACTAAGTCATTGAGTGTATCCATGGACTTCATTATAAACATCACACAGAATAATAATGAACATAAATGTTTTATTTAATGAACTTAAATAAACATGACAGTGTAATTGGCTTGACGGTCACATAATATTCATCAACCATGTTGCACACTCTTTGTGTGGTACCACTAGTACATTGTACCCTCCTTCACTAGACTCCCTCATGGAGTTTGGGGTTGTCTTCTTTCTTGTTCTCTCTTTCAAATAGGGTGCCCCTCCTTCCAGCCCTACTTTCATCGCACGATCCTCTTACCAGACAGCTCACTGGCTTGACTTAGTTCTTCACCAGATACAATTATGGGTTTTGACAATGCATCAAGAGTCCCTTAGTGCCCTAAGTGATTATTTAATATCAAAATATAATAGACTAGAAGTTTGCATGCACCAGAGAATTACCGTGGTCTTGGAAAAACACAAGGACCCATGACGAGCACTCTTAACTACAATGATTTATCTCCAACACATCTATTATGTTAGATCCATTTCTTTGCTTCTTCTGATTTGTTTTAGCATCACCATTGCATCTCATTCAATTATCTGAATCACTTCTCATCTTCCAATCCTGATCTAAATTATGAACCCTAATTTTGACATTTCTTCTTATGTTTTCCCCTTAATCATCATTTCATTCCATATCATTATTTCACATCTTCATCTATAATAATATCTTTGATTATGAATAAATATATTCGCATCCTCATATTATTATTTTATTAATAGTTTTCTTATTCTTATTAAAAAGTATTTTTAACCCTCTTACCTCATCATTTCCATTGTATTACTATCCCATATTTTATACATATTTGCTCTCATTTATTTTGAATCATGATTTAAAGAGTACTAAATCCCTAATCAACCTTCACTCTTGAGATGGGCCCTACTCATCACTAGAGAGATAATTTGTATGAGTATTTGTTTTATAAAGCAAAAACTAAAGACATCCTCATGAAAGAAAATTTTGTTACACTAAAAATACTTTTTCTCCTGATCATGTTTATTTATAACAGTTTTATTATAAGAAAAATAACCATCAACATATTTTGTTTTTGCTGAGAGATTTTCTAAAATCTTTAACTATATAGGAAAGAGGGTAGTTGTATATCCTGGTGGCTAAATTTAGCTTATAATATATGAAAATTCTCCATCATGTAGTAACTCTTGTTTATAGTTCAGCAACTTGTTTCTTCTTCTGAAAACTCATTCTATACATTCACGTAAAACATGAAAAAGACTTATTGAATGGGCTATTAGAGATTGAATAAACAAAAAAAGATTTCAATCGTTTCACAACTTATTTTTTAACCACTCATGACATATGATGATTTAGGTTCCTTTGGTCTTCTCCAGATGGTTTCATATTTTCATCAATAAAACTTTTATAACCACATACATCCCTAGTAAAAGCATGGATCTCATCAACATGCCACTTGAGAACATATTTGTATGATTTGGGATTTTTAAGGATGCTAATTATTGATCAGACTATAAATGGGATGGGATGATTCCATGATAACTTCTACAAGGTCCTAAAAGTGTTTATTTGAGAGATCTGGGTAAAGATTTGAGCTCTAGTTCATAGTAGAAAGATTAAATGGAGCATCAATGTTTAAATCATGTATTTCCTTATCTTCATATGGAAAAGTTGTGCCAAAAGTTTGGAGGCCGTCCATGAGGAGAATAGATGACTGATCGGCTTCTTCTCTCCTTAATTGAGTGGGAAAGCTCCCCCTACACCACTAAACTTGGATTTGTGGAGGATGGATTGAATCAAGCTAACTTTTATCTGAGTCAATGCAAATGCATCTACTTGGCTTCCTATAGGTACAACCCACATTTAAGACTAGAGACCGATGAGGTCTATCATTTATTCTATCCCATCACATCATCATACATTCTCCTTGCCTCATAATTTTTTAAAAAATGTAAGCCTTCATGAACTTTGTTCCCATCTACATCATCCACATCCCCTCCTTCCCCTCCACTCTCCTCCCCTACACCTCGCTCACCTCCACCTTGCTCCCCTCCATCTCCACCTCGCGCACCTACACCACCTCCACGGCGCTCACCTCCACCAGCACCTTCCCCTGCTATTACGCCACCCACCCCTACCCCTCGCTCACCACTCATCTTACCGCCCCACCCGAGCCACACTCCACCTCCCCCTGATATACTTACTTCCCTGCCCGACCTCCACCCATCACATATACCTTCTGAGCAAGAGGACTGCTTGACTAAACATCAATCATCACTCCCTAGTTCGGAGGATACCTATGGAGCTACTAGTGGCCACGTTTCCACAGACGAGGAGGACGATGACGCCTCTATCTCCGAGCAGTCAGACTTGGACACCCCTCCTCCCCCAGGCCATCAGTTGGACCCCCCCGCATACACGACGCATTTACAACACCCGATTGAGGGTGCGTCATGCGAGTCGATAGTTTTATGATTCCAAGCCTTGTTTGGAATTATAGAGAGATCGGCAACCCTCTAACCCAATCACATCTCCTCTCTCTTATCAATAAGCACAACTTCGGAATAGTTGGACTTATTGAGCCGATGACTACATCGGAGTGCTCCCATTCCATTGCGAAGAAACTCAGAATGGAACATGTCTACTGTCATCCATCAAATAAACTCTGACTTTTTTGGAAGCGAGATTATTCATTGGAACTACTGGCCAAAGGGACCCAATACGCCACTTTTGACGTATCATACTCCAAGAAGCCCTACATCCTTACTGTAGTCTACGCCTCACATAGACACCTAGTGCGGGAGGACCTCTGGGAGGAACTCGCCCTACATATCCATTCCCACTCATGACTTGTTGATCTCCCTTGGTTTCTAGCTGGAGATTTCAACTGCATACGGGTAGTCAGCGAATGCCAGGGAGGCGGTCCACCTAGGTCACGATATATGCAAGCGTTCAATGACTTTATTCACCAGACATCATTTGTGGAGCCTCCAACCATCGGGGAAAAGTGGACTTGGTGTAATGGACATCAAGCAGATGCGCGTATGTACGAACGGCTAGACCGATGTTTTACTAATAGCACCGCACTGATGCAGTGCATCATCACGATTGCGATCCTACCGAGATATTACTCGGACCACTCACTGATCCTCATACTCCCGGACTTGAGTAATCGAGGCCATGTGGTTAGAGCATCACGACTTCCATCGTTTTATACGCAGACATTGGCATGGAACGATCTCGACATGACCCTTGGAGTCTTCAGTTATCGACTGAGGAATATCAAGTTCCACCTAAAATGGTGGTATCGACATGTCTTTGGAGACATACACGCGCCGGTTCAAGCACTCAAGATGGCACTAGCTGGTGTCAAGCGATAGTTGCAAGATGTTTGGACAGATGACATGGGAGAGTGCCAACTTCGACTTAGGGAGCAGCTTGAGGATGCTATGCGGCGTCAGGAGATTTTCTATCTCCAAAAGTCGTGTATCCAATGGCTACTAGAAGGTGATAGAAACACACGTTTCTTTCACACCTCGATCTGTCACAGAGCATGTCCTAATTATACGACCCTACTAGAGACGTATAGTCAGGATCCCGTAAAGTTGGCAAACGTAGGAGTGGCGTTTTATAGTTCGCTCCTCACCTCACAACCAACTGTTGTGATGGCCAGGACGCCAACATATCATCGACGAACGCGTCACCACGGTCAACCAGAGTCAACACGCATACTTTGGACCACGGTCAACCGGAGTCAACCAAAATCAACTCCGAAGCCGACACGCCACGACCGCCGACGAGCACGTCTCCACCCGCGCACGTCTCTACGCGCGTCATGATACGACTCCAAAGGCAAATCCACAACTGCCCTTTGGCGTGACACGACGCACGTCTTTACTTTATCATCTTTATTTTCTCGTCAGTTTCTCTTTCCTCCAAGGCCTATATAAAGGCCAATGTTTTCAAGAAACACTTAGGCAATCATTATTTCAAGAATTGAGTTTTGTTAACTCTTCTTGGAGGATTGCCCAGCCTCCCCTATCCCTCTTAACCCTAGCCTTCGTCGCCGCCGCCGCCGCCTCGCGACGTCGGCCTCCCGTCTCCTCTCCATTCTCTCTCTTTCTCTCTCTCTCCTTCTCTCTCTCACCCTCTCTCTCTCTCGCCCAAGGCTGCCCAGGTAGCCCGCCAAAGGGCCACCCAGGCTGCCCGCACGCTCGCCCGCCACGCGCCGCCACGTGCCGCCACGCCGCCACGTGCGCCGCGTGCGCCTCGCGCCCAATGCGCGCCGCGCGCCCCAACGCGCCACCTGTGCACCGCTCGCGCGCCCCAACGCGCCTCCCGTCCGCCGCCCGCGCGCCCAAACGCGCTGCCCGAGCTGCCTAGGCAGCCTTCGCCAGGGCCGCATGAGGCCGCATTCCGGATGCCCCTGTCCGGACGCCGTCTACGCATCGAGCCATGCACGCTACGCGCTCGAGTGCGCTCGCCGCACTCCGCGCGCGCGTCGGCGCTCTGCGCGCTTCGCGCACTCAGCACTTCGCGCGCGCGGGTGTTCACCCACGCTTGACGCTGCGCCCATGACAACCGCACTCAACCAGTGCCATTCAACGCCCGGAACGTCCAGCCTCGTCCTCGTCCAGTGGGCCGCTCAACGCCCGGATTCGCCCAGCTTCATCACGATCAGAATTGCCCGCAACCTCTTCACGCACTACGGTGCCGAGGTACGCCTGAACTCTTTGGTGTCAAAGTGCTCCTCGTTCAGTGTTTTCTCGAGAAGTTTCCACTGCCGTCAGATTGAGATTTGGTTTGAGATTCTATCTCTTCTCTCCTCTTCTCGAGTATTCCCTTGCGACGTGAATTCAGGTATTGATTTCTGTGCTTAGGCATCGTCGCGGTGGGGGAAGACAGTACTCCCGCCCTCGAAAAGGGTCGGAGCTGTACCACCAGATTTTCATCGGTTTTTAAATCCGAATCCGATCGTAAATTTCTGTGGATTGTTTCATCCCTACCTATAATCCGTCTATTACCCTTACCTGTCGTCAACCCATCCATCCCCTCAGTCACCTTTTCCTTAGTTGTCCTACGTCATGTTGTGAGTGAGGACCTTCTCGCCTCTATCCCCCACTTGGTGACAAAAAAGACCAAGAAAGCGACCTCCTCGCAGCCATTCCCACTCGAGTAGAGATCAAGGCGGTCGTCTTTTCCTTGGCTAGGAACAAGGCCCCGGGACCGGATGGATTCTCAATGGAATTCTATACTGCCTGTTGGGACATCGTAGACACAGATTTGGTGCTTGCTATCAAGGAGGTATTTACGGGCAAAGTCTTCCCTCGCAGTTGGAAATCCACTTTTTTAGCGCTCATACGAAAAGTGGACACTCCAACTACCTTCCGAGACTTTCGCCCCATTAGTCTTTGTAATGTATGCTACAAAGTTGCATCCAAAATCATTACAAATAGACTAGGGAAATTCCTTCATTGACTTATCTGTCAAGGTTCGTCAGGTCCATGACAGTATCATGCTCGTTCACGAGCTAACCCAGTCCTTAGACGCTCATATACGGGGCTCAAATGTCATCATCAAACTAGATATGGAGAAGGCCTTTGATAGAGTCAAGTGAAATTTCCTCACCCAAGTGTTGAGTCGCTTCGGGTTCACCAATGCGTTCATCGGCCTCGTCGATGCTTGCATTAGAGAGAATCATTTCTCTCTCCTAATGGATGGAAACTCCACAAGCTTCTTCACGACCACGAGAGGTCTACGACAAGGTGATCTTATCTCACCTACCCTTTTTATATTGATTGAGGAGGTCTTCAACCGATCGCTCACACGTGCAATCAACCAGGGCCTCATCCAACCGTATTTTACAAAAAGGGGCTGCCTGATCCTCTCTCATTCTCTATTTGCAGATGATGCCATCCTCTTCCTCAATGGATCCAAAAAATCCATTGAGGAATTTATGAGTATCCTCACAGCATACAAGCAAGCTTCGGGCCAGCTCGTCAATGCCCTGAAGAGTAGCTTTATAGTTGGTCCTTCCACTTCTATAAAGCACTCTCAGATAATCCAGCACTATACCCGCTACTCACGAGGATGTCTTCCTTTCGAATATCTTGGCTCTCCTATCTTTCTGGGACCCGGAGGCATCATTGCTTTGATGCCTTGTTGGGTAAACTTAGAAAGAAACTAGAGGGATGGAAACTGCGTTTCTTATCACGTGGCGGACGTATCCAACTTATTCGACATGTCCTCCTGAGTATCCCGCTGAACACCCTTGCGGTCCACTCATTATCTCTTACGGTTCTCTGCTCAGTGGAACGACTATGCGCACGTTTCTTATTGTCTGGTCACCTAAAGGGAGAGTGACACCACCATTGGGTCTGACGTAGGACGACTATGGGATGGACGATGTAGGGCGGATGACGAGGCAATGGGTAGGAATGGGTTAAGGGATAAAACAATCCACAGAAATCACGGTCGATTCTCGGACTTAAAACCGATGAAATCTGGTGGTGCAGCTCCGACTTTATCGAGGGCGGAGTACTGTCTTCCCCACCGCGACGATGCCTAAGCACCGAAATCAATACCTCAATTCACGCCGCGAAGAAACACTCGAGAAAAGGAGAGAAGAAGAGGAAATCCAAGTCTAATTCTGACGGTGGAAACTTCCCGAGAAAATACTGAGCGGAGAACACGCCGACACCACAGGGTTCAGGTATACCTCAGCACCGTGGTGCGGTAGAGGCTGCAGGTAATTCTGCTCGTGGCGGCGGCGGCGCGTGATACTGAACGGCGCCCGGGCGTTGTCCGCCCTGGTGGACGCATGAAGCGGGCGCCGGGTCGGGCGCGACCGCGGCGCGCGCGCGGGTGCGCGGAGCGCACGGAGCAGCACGGAGCAGCGCGCGCGAGCGCCTGCGCGCGCGCGAGTGCTGCGGAGCGCGCGAGCGCGCTTGAGGCGCCGCCGACGGCGCGCAGCGCCGCGCGACCGCGGCGGGATGGTACGCGTGGCGTGCGGTCGTGGCGTGTGACCGCGCGGCTGCGCGCGGAGGTGATGACGACGGCGGCGGCAGCGGCGGCGGTGGTGTAGGCGGCGGCGACGGTGATGACGACGACGACGGCGACGACGGGGAAGGTTAGGGCAAGATGAGGGGTAGGGCAATCCTCCAAGAAGAGTTAGAAAGAAAACTCAATTCTTGAATTATGATTGCCTAATGAGTTCTTGAAACAAATGACCTTATATAGGCCTTGGAGGAAAGAGAAAATAACCAGAAAATAAGACGCGAAAACGCAGATCACGCCACGCCAAAGGGCAGTTGTGGATCTGCCTTTGGCGTCGTGTCATGACGCCGCGTGGAGACGTCGCGCGGTGGTGACGTGGACGACGGTTGTGGCGTGTTGACTTCTTCGTTGACTCCTGTTGACCGAGGTGGGTTGACTTCTGCTGACTTCATCTTTGGATCCGTAACGCCCGTGTTGACCCGACTGCGCGTGACGTGTCCCAGGCTGATGCATTGGCGCCTCGCCATCAATTTCCCCGGTGCGAAGAACTCGACTGCCGAGTAAGCAGCTGAGAGCTCCAGGCCTGACCAAGTCTGGGCGCAGCGAGCCAAGTCGCCCTCCGTGATCCACGTGTCCTCCATCGACGCTTTGCCCTGCCAACGAACAAGAAACTTCCGCACCATTCCACCTTTGGTGACGGTGATTACTTCGCCCAGTATTTCCTCGATGATTTCATGCCGCTCGAAGGTAGAGACGGGGAGTGGACAAGTCAAACTCGCCACCAGAAAGTCCGCGTAGAACATGGCTATCAGACGAAGGAGGTGGGGCTTTAAAGGCAACTAAATCTGAGATATTGAAAGTAGTGCTTATTCCCACGAAGAGGGTATGTCAACGGCATAGGCATTTTCCCAACTCGCTTGAGGATCGGAAACGCCCGGCACTACGAGCATGAAGCTTAGTAGCCCGCTTGGAAGAAAATCTCTCCGCCTAATCCGCACCATCACCATATCACCTTCTTTAAATTCACGAAAACGACGGTGCAAATTCGCGGATTGTTTATATGAGGCATTACTATGGGTGATGCGTAATGGATTTCCTCATGCAGACTTCTAATATGATGCGCAAATTCATGACCGTCATCTGAGACTCTAGCATGCGGTAACATTGGTATGAGGTCGGTAGGGGTGCGTGGAAGGTGACCATGCACTATTTCAAATGGACTCATACCGTAGTACGGTTGACTGATGCGTTATAAGCAAATTCGCACGGAATGACAGAATCCCAAGACTTGAGGTTGTCTCCTACCAATGATCGTAATAGGTTGCCGAGGCTCCTATTAACGACCTCGGTCTGTCCATCAGTTTGGGGTGGAAAGCTGTAGAGAATTTAAGCTTTGTTCCCAAAAGATGCCAAAGAGTTTTCCAAAAGTAGCTAGTGAATCGGACATCTCTGTCTGACACTATGCTCTTTGGAAGTCCATGGAGACGAACTACTTCATTGAAAACAATTGAGCAACATGAGAAGCATCAGACGTTTTAAAACAAGGAATAAAATGAGCCATTTTTGAGAACGATCCACAACCACCATGATGGAATCATGGCGCTTGTTCGCCCTTGGAAGCCCTAGCACAAAGTCGATGCTCACATCCTCCCACGGTTTTTGAGGAACTGGTAATGGAGTGTAGAGCCCAGTATTCTGCTTGACCTGTTTGGCGAGAGCACACACACTGGGACACTATATTAGCTACGTTCGCTAAGGGAGGGCCAGTAGAATCGATGCTCAACCATTGCGATGGTTTTGTCTCTCCCAAAATGACCACTAAGGCCTCCAGCATGTGTTTCCCATACGAGAAAGTCCCTAAGAGAGGAGCGTGGGATGCAAAGGCGTCGATCATAAAATAAGAATCCGTTTTCTAAGAGATAGTCTTGGTTAGCAGAATTGGATTCTTGCCTAAAGTCAGCAAAATGGGAGCAAAATCAGGGCAATCAGGGTACAGGTCTTTCATGTGATCAAATCCAATAACCTCAACCTTCATAACATTCAGCAAATGGACCCTTCGACTCAAAGCATCCGCGACTCGGTTCTCTACACCCTCTTGTGTTTGAGGACAAAGGTATATGATTGAATAAACTCAACCCATTTAATGTGCCGCGAATTTAACTTCTGCTGGGAATGGAGATACTTAAGGGCTTCGATCAGAGTAGAGAACAAATTCTTTGGAGAGTAGGTAATGACGCCAATGACGTAAAGATTGGACGATCGCATAAAATTCTTTGTCATAGGTAGAATATTTGAGCTTAGCATCATTTAACTTTTCACTAAAGAAGGCGATGGGATGATTCTCCTGACTCAGGACCCCACCAATTCCTAATCCCGATGCATCACAAGCAACCTCAAATACTTTATCAAAATCAGGTAGTCGAAGAATTGGGGCTTGAGTCATTCTACGCTTGATCTCCTCAAAGGATCTTTGAGCTTCTATAGTCCATTGAAAATGAGTTCCTTAAGACATTCACTCGGTGCCATGATGGTGCTAAAGTTGGATATGAAGCGCCGATAGAACGTTGCTAGACCATGAAAACTACGAACATCATGCACACTTCTAGGTGTTGGCCACTGGGTGATGGCATCAATTTTGGCCGGATCGACGGATACACCTTGACCAGAGAGGATGAAACCTAAGAAAGAAACATGACTAACAAGGAAAGAACATTTTTTGGGTGAGCGTACAACTGCTCGGTTTTTAAGACTTCACAAACTAAACGAATGTGTTGGAGATGATCTGGTGTGGATCTGCTATAGATAAGGATATCATCAAAATAAACAACCACAAAATTTCCTATGAACGGTCTGAGTATGTGGTTCATCAATCGCTGAAAAGTGCTAGGTGCATTGGACAACCCAAAGGGCATAACCTTCCACTCATAAAGTCCATCTTTGATCTTAAAGGCTGTTTTCCATTCGTCTCCCGGTCGGATACGAACTTGGTGATAACCGCTCTTAAGATCAATTTTGGAGAAAACTATCGAACCTGCCATCATATCAAACATATCGGCGATGCGAGGAATGGGAAATCTATACTTGACAGTAATCTTGTTGATGGCTCTACTATCGATGCACATGCGCCAACTCCCGCCCTTTGGGAGCTAGTAGTGCAGGGACGGCACAAGGACTGAGGCTCTCTTGAATGAATCCCTTGTCCAAGAGGTCTTGGACTTGACGTTGGAGTTCCTTGTACTGCGTGGGATCCATACGGTAGTGGGGAAGGTTGGGTAACGATGACCCCGGAACAAAGTCAATAGCGTGCTGAATATCGCGCATTGGAGGTAAGTCATTGGGTAAATCATTGGGGAAAACACTAGCGAACTCCTCAAGAAGCTGAGAGACCTCATGGGGTGGAGTAGAGGAGTCCTCGGGGGAGTGATCAGGAATCATGGCTAAACACATAGTCATTTCACTATCAAGCTCTTTTTGAAATTGGGATCCACTAATAACACACAAGCCTATGGAAGTAGATTTGAGACGGCCCTTTATGGTTATGAGTGTAGGGATGCCATGTGAATTTCTTGCCCTGATGGATGAAAGAACAAGTATTACTCCGCCCATAGAGGTGTACATCGTTATCATACAGCCAAGGGCCGAGGATAATGCTGCCCACCTTCATGGGTAGAACATCGCATAAAATCTCATCTTCATAGGATTGGACCTTCAAGGGGAGACGGCATTGGTTTTTCACAGGGATAGAGGTAGCATCAATCCACGAAACATAGTAGGGGTGAGGGTGATCAATCAACGGTAGTCCCAAACGCGAAGTCATAACGTCGGAGACGACGTTAATACAGCTACCACTATCTACAATCGCCTTACACATCTTATCACCAATTTTGAAATACGTAAAATATGGACGCCTCAATGCAGGGTTGTCAGTAGTAGGTTGAGTAAGATTGCAACGGACAATTCCTCTAACTGATGTAGATGGGTCATGACGAGGAAGAGATGGGGGCAATCTGTGATGCCAATAAAGCTCACTAATCCATCATCAAGCACAAAATCATCAACAACATGGCTCTCTACTCTATATTCCTCTTCCTCTAGGGATGGCTCATCTAAGGTAGGCTCGCTTCAAGGGTTCCTGTCCAATGTGCAAGGCTCGAGAGGGGCATTGGGAAGCTCTATGACCTCGACCTTGGCATTTAAAACAAGTCGCAGAAGGACCGAGTTGTGAAGAGTTGGATTGAGGAGGGCTCATGTGGACTCGAGGGACGGTGAGCTACGAGTTGTCGGGGTAGGAAATGATTGAGTCGGAGCGGCGGACGGTGTTCGGATGGAGTGCGGGTAGGGGTAGGAGCCCGGGAGCTGGAAGTGGCGGAGCTGAGAGAGGTGGTAGTGGTGGTGCTGGAAGAGCTAAGGAGGTTGACGCTGGATTGCACGTTGGCATAAGGAGTAGATAAAGCCGATCGGTGAGAGCAGGGCGATGATACACAGGAGAATGATGTAAGTTCTGACACAGCTCTAGGTCTTCTACGATCTGGTAGGCCTGCTCTAACGTAGTGGCTTTACGGACTAGAAGTTCCGTCTCAAGGCACGTTGAGACCTGTCCAGCGAGAAATAACAACGCGGGGTTCTCTCGACACGACACCTCATGTAAAACTCCTCAAATTGGGTGATGTACTGGAAACCGGACGCTACCCTGTTGTAGTTTATGCCATTGGTCTAAGAGGTTGTCTAAGTGAGCTAGTGGTACATATTTTTCTCTGAGTTTGTCCTTCATTTGAGGCCAAGTATCGATGGGCGGCTCACGGCGGTTATAAATCGAAAATTCAAGGTTTTCCCAAAAGATTTTGGCTTGTCCTCCTAATCTCATCTCGGCGTACGGACTTTCTGCCACTCTAACATATTGTACCACTTGAAATAGCTATTCAATTTTGACTCCCAATCGAGATAGTCTTTAGGGTCTCTAGATCCTCGTAGTATGGGACATCGACTTTGACGCCACGTTGAATCTGCTGCCAGTGGTGGTCGGATCCGCACGACGGTGATCGCGAGGAGGAACCACCACTTCGGGTGGAAAAGGATCGTTCCTGTCCGGACGACTCGCTCCACCCGCGATGTCTATCATCAGGCGGATAAGGATCATTCCGAGGAGGATGATTCCTATCTCGCCTGGGATCCTCCTCCTCCGGTGGATGGTAATCGTCTCGTAGTGGACGATTTCCATCGCACCGAGCTCTTCCAAGGGAGGGTAGGGATCGCTCCGCAGCGATGATTCTTCTCCGGCTTGGGGTCCTAGGCTCCGGTGGATAGTAATCGTCGCGACGATTCCTATCACGAACTGGAGCACGGGTATCCGGAGGAATCATATCGCCATGTTCAAACGGTTCTGGTTTCGACTTCCGGATCTATCATCGGACGTATAGGATCATCAACGTAACGATGATTCCTATCACGATCTCGAGCTCTAGGATCTGGTGGGTAGTGGTTCTCACGATCACGCGAAACGATCCGGCCTCTATTTTCGAGTTGTTGAGTTCGGTCGCCACCGCGTCGATCGAACTACTTAGACGGTTGTCCATGTTGGTCATTCGTGTATTCATATCACGAAAACCATCATGGAAAGCGCCTAGTATACGATCAACGCCCAGGCGAGAAGAGGACGGTGGAGTGGGTGACGCCAACTCATGGATAGGGCTGACACCTCACGACCGCCTTGGGGTTGGTCTGTCATCGGAGCGGAACTCGCTTGCCTGAACGCAAATGCATGCAAGGGGACTGACAAATGATGAATGAAGACGCCTACGTTGGCGGAAATGGCTGGGCGACAGGTTTGGCTCGATACCAATTTGACGAGGACGACTATGGGATGGACGATGTAGGGCGGATGACGAGGCTATGGGTAGGAATGGGTTAAGGGATAAAACAATCCACAGAAATCACGGTCGATTCTCGGACTTAAAACCGATGAAATCTGGTGGTGCAGCTCCGACCCTTTATCGAGGGCGGAGTACTGTCTTCCCCACCGCGACGATGCCTAAGCACCAAATCAATACCTCGAATTCACGCCGAAGAAACACTCGAGAAAAGGAGAGAAGAAGAGGAAATCCAAGTCTAATTCTGACGGTGGAAACTTCCCAGAAAATACTGAGCGGAGAACACGCCGACACCACGGTTCAGGTATACCTCAGCACCGTGGTGCGTAGAGGCTGCAGGTAATTCTGCTCGTGGCGACGGCGGCGTGATATCGAACGCGCCCGGCGTTGTCCGCCCGTGGACGCATGAAGCGGGGCGCCGGTCGGGCGCGACGCGCGGCGGCGCGGTGCGCGGAGCGCACGGAGCAGCACGGAGCAGCGCGCGGGCGCGAGCGCTGCGCGCGCGGAGTGCGCGAGTGCCGCGGAGCGCACCAGCGCGCGAGCGCTGCTTGAGGCGCCGCCGACGGCGCAGCGCGCGCGAGGCGCACGCGGCGGCGCGCGGGGATGGCACGCGTGGCGTGGCGGTCGTGAGCGAGGTGATGACGATGGCGGCGGCAGCGGCGGCGGTGGTGGAGGCGGCGGCGACGGTGATGACGACGACGACGGCGACGACGGGGAAGGTTAGGGCAAGATGAGGGGTAGGGCAATCCTCCAAGAAGAGTTAGAAAGAAAACTCAATTCTTGAATTATGATTGCCTAATGAGTTCTTGAAACAAATGACCTTATATAGGCCTTGGAGGAAAGAGAAAATAACTAGAAAATAAGACGCAAGGGAAAACGTGCATCACGTCACGCCAAAGGGCAGTTGTGGATCTGCCTTTGGCGTCGGTCATGACGCGCGTGGAGACGCGCGCGGTGGTGACGTGGCGGACGACGCTTGTGGCGTGTTCACTTCTTCGTTGACTCCTGTTGACCGAGGTGGGTTGACTTCTGTTGACTTCATCTTTGGATCCGTAACGTCTGTGTTGACCCCGACTGCCTGCGGTGACGTGTCCCAGGCTGATGCATTGGCGTCCTCGCCATCAGGGTCTCTTGGGAGAAAGCCTGTCGGCCGATGACCGAGGGGGGTCTAGGGATCAGAAGCCTCATGGACATCCAGGACATGCTGCAGAATAAGCTCGTATGGTGTATGCGCACCACATACTCTCCATTGGGAAGTTTTATCTTCGCCAAGTATGGCGAGTGGGCCCGTTGGGAGATTGATATCCGGGATCATCACAGATGGCGAACGTGGGAGCGCCACTGGCTTGAGATCGCCCAGGCCATACACCAACATATTGGCCGAGGAGAGATTACCGCCTGGTTTGATACCTGGCATGCTGACGAGCTGTTCGCTCGTCATCCACAGTTTGTACCACATCGCATGCGACTCACAATGGCTCAACTGCTTATGGGCAACACACAACACCTATTGGAGTAGCACGACCTCCCTCCAGACGCGTTGACAGAGGTCCAGAATACCCCAATCGGGTCTACTCGCGACTTTGCCATCTGGACACTCACACTCGACGGAGCTTACTCGTGCAAATCTTCTTGGGAGCATTTCCGGGAGAAATCCCCCATCCAGCACTAGGGTCGCCGCATTTGGAATCCAACGATCCTTCCTCGAGTCTCCTTTTTCCTATGGAGACTCTTACACTACAGACTTCCGATCGATGATCGAGTGACCTGTATAGGTCACTCTCTCGGTTCCTGTTGCCACTGTTGTCCCACATCCCCACATACTGAGACCATGGCACATTTTTTCTTCCATAGTGAGACAGCCCTAGACTATTGGCGCCACATCACACACCATTGGCGTCCACTCCTTCGACTAACCCCGTTCGAGTGCTTTGGCAAGGTGTTTCTCTCGCCACCATGCTCGAAACGGAGCCACATCCTGCACATCACCATAGCTTATTTACTATGGGAGATATGGAAAGGGTGAAAATCTTCTCGTTTTGTAGGTTCGCCCATGCGCACAGTGGATATCCTGCGTCGAGTCAAGTTATGGATACGGCGCATCCACCATCTCATTCCCTCTCAAGCCTGCAACTCAGTCCTCGTGGGTGACTTTCTTCACTCGTGGGGCACCCCGGTGATCCTTGCCCCTATACGCATTCAACTCCAAGTAGTTTATTGGCACCCACCGCCAATTGTCATCCTCAAATTGAATGCAGATGGTGCGGCGAAAGGGAACCTAGGGCTAGTAGGGGGAGGTGGTATCCTCCGGGACCATACAGGGAGCATTCTCTTCACTTTCTCTTCGTTCTATGGCATACATACTAATACAATAGCCGAAGCTATGGCGATACGTGATGGTTTACTCCTCTGCGAGGAAGGAAACCTTCATAATATCGTCGTAGAATCGGACTCACAAGTGTTAGTCGACATGCTGCGTGTAGGTAAATGCTCCTAGTGGCGACTACACCGGGTCTGGTAGGACATCATGCGGTGCCGCCCTCGCACAACTAGTGTTCGACACTAGCTGAGAGAAGGCAACGAGACAGTAGATGCTCTTCCCAACCATGCGGTACACACACGACTCCCTTCTTTTCTTTTTCTTTCTTGGCAGGCGCTCCCTCCGACAGCTCGGGGATGTTATCGGGTTGATCGTCTCGGCTTGTCGACCCTCCGTACGCATCTCAGATTCAAAACAGTGACCCCGCGGGAATGGAGCACTCGAGGTGGGAGCGCTCACCCCCCTACCTAATCCGACGTGCCAACCTCGATTGAAGGCCTCGCCATGCACTTCATCGATACCACTTGACAGAGGCGAGGACATCTCCATCCATCATCGTCATCGCGGGGGGCTTCGGTGGGACGTCGGAGCGAACACTTCTCTGAGCACCTACAAGGTATCGTTTATGTATCTTTTGTTTTTCTGAACATGGGGGTGGACGAGTGGGATCCGAGTGTAATTGGGATATTTATGCTCGTTCCACGTCTATAAACACTTATAAACACTCTACTTATATATATAAATCCCCCAGGGTGGCGTCCAGGGCACGGATGGATCGGTCTACGGGCACAGCCGTAAGGTTGGCCATACCTGGCACCGTGTTTTTTGCCAAAAAAAAAGTATCGATGATTTACTCATGGTTTACGATTGCCTTAATATGCTCACTCATATGTTCCATCTAGTCCATAAGGTAGAAATTTGATTGGCGCATAAAATAAATGGCACAAACATGACCGGTTTTAGCTTTTTGCACCTTAAAATGAACGACCTACCTTGAATAAATGTTTTAATATTTTTGTCTCTCATTTGACTATAATATACATTGAGTTCATGATAGTGAGAGATGTATATTTAGGCATAAGATATGTCAGAAATGTCTTATTAGAGCTTGAATGTCAGAGATGTTACTATGAACTTTCCATCCCAGAGCTTAGATCTACCACATTTCTGGGTTCTAGGGCTGGGATTGACATGAAACTAATACAATTATTGCAATGGAAGATTTAAAATGAAATCAAACCACCTTGTCATGGATGAGACTTGTGATTTATTGGTTTTTGAAGCAAGACATGCACATCTGCTCAAGTGTGAAACCTATAAATGTATCGATGCGATCTTGAGCACGTCAAATCTCTTCCATCTCAATTATCCCTGTTATAGATCCACCATCATCTTTACATCATTTTGATTGCACCAAGAATGGGGGAGAGCAAAGGAGGGAAGGGAGAAGAAAGATGGGCACCTAAAGAATTCTGGCCTAGATAATTTGTTCGTGGCCTTTTCTTATTTTTACTTATCATGAATTTTTCATAAAAACCTTTAAAACTTACATATAACTTATGACATCCAAAATACCATTTGGGTTTGATCCTCTAGACCCATGTATCACTGTAGTTAATGATCTCAACGACCCAATAACCTTTATTGGCCAATTTGTTAATGATTTATATCCATACTGATTAATTGATAAATGATTGATTTAACCTTGTCAATTGCTTGAGTTTTCGACACATAGGGTGTCAAGCTACACCTCATGCTCTAAAGATACAAATGAGTATAATTCCTCTTTCATGGAACCTTACTATTATCGATTATTGTGTAAGTACAATCCCTTATCCACTTGATGATGCTAAGAGAACTTTGAATATGATCAATTATGAAACCCTAGTCAGTCATTGGAGTTAGTAATAATGCATTGAGACATCATTGGAGAACTCTCTTTCAATATTTCACTACCTTGGCCAAGTAATTCATAACATCACCTTCCTCGAGTTGTTCCTCTTGTAAAAAGGGTGAAAAATTTGACCACTCAATCCTCTTGGTGAAGATCTTGCTTCGTCTGAGCTAACATGATTTTGATTTCCATGAATATGAAATCATATGTCATAGTCAAAGTACAACGTTTCATATATAAGACATCTCTAGTGTCTAAAATCTAGACATTAGGACAACTTACACAGCCCTTACATGACTCAACCTGGTTAATAGTTTGGCATAATACTATTCAGGGATTCATATGGATCAATTATGTGGACTCTTTGCCTAAAGAGTGCATCTACTTGTCCTTAGTATCTATACACTAATGGCTGGGAGGTCGTCCATACTCATCATATGATTGATACTAGATAATTATTTTTCTATCAGGATATTTTAATTTCCTTCTTGAGTATAATTTCAATTTGAATATTTGTAATATTTTTTTAAATATTAGTGATTTCATTCCTTGTATCATAGTTCAATGTAATTACATGTATTCATGGACTTCATTATAAGCGTCACATTTGCATTGAGATGAATATATATTTTATCAATGAATATTGAACAAATTATGGAATGTGTGATTGGCTTTATGTCCAGATATATTTCCATCATGTATGTGAAAGAAGTGTCTCTACTAAATTTACCATTTTTTATCAATACGGTTGGTAAACAAACCTATCACATTTATATGCTCAATGGAGGATATCAAATAGCCTCCTTTTATCATTTTAACAGGGTTGTTAATTCTGCCAACGACCTTTGTCTTTTTCAACATATCTGGTGGCGATGACGTCAACGCATTGACACCAGACGCGTCACCACTATCATCAGAAGTCCACACGACCGCTGAAGACATGACGCCATCGTCACTGGATCAAGTCAACATGCCAGCATCAGGCATGTCTCCACCCACGCACGCCCCTTCACGCATCCTGACACGTCGCCAAAGGCAGATCCAGAATTGCCCCCTGACGTGACACGAAATCACGTCGCTCATCTTTATTTTTATTTCTTTTAGCTGTATTTTCTCTTTCCTCCAAGGCCTATATGTATAGGCCAATGTTTCAAGAAATAGTTAGGCAAGTCATAATTCAAGAATCGAGTTTTCTTTTAACTCTTCTTGGAGGACTTGCCCTAGCCTCCCTATCCCTCCATCTTCTAGTTCGTTGCCGCCGCTGCCGTCGTCACTGCCACGTCTCGCCGGCCACCGCATCCGTCCCTCCTTTTCCTTCCCTTCTTCCTTCTTCCTTCTCACTCTCTTTCTCGCCCTATCTCTTCTCTCGTCCAGATCATCCAGCGCCTAGCGCCAGGCCGCCTCACACCCCAGCCCCTGCGCGCGAGGCCACCCCGCCCTCAGGTGCCAGGAAACCCCATGCCTAGGCGCCAGGCCGCCCTGCGCCAAGGGGCAAAGCAACCTCGCGCCCAGGCGATAGGCCGCTCAGCCCCCGCGTGCGAGGCCACCCCGCGCCAAGGCGCAAGGCGACCCACGCCTAGGCGCCAGGTTGTCCTGCGCCAAGGTGCAAGACAACCCTACGCCGAGGCGCCATGCCTCCTCATGCCCGCACGCAAGGATACCCCGCGCCAATGCGCAAGGCAACCCCCACGCCCGGGCGCCAGACCGCCCCGCGCCCGTGCGCGAGGCCACCTCATGCCCAGGCGCTAGGGCAATCCCACGCCCAGGCACCAGGCTGCCCTGCATCAAGGCACCGGTGCCCGCGTGCGCCAACCCTGCTAGTGCCTATGGGCGCCCACCACGCTGGTGCCCGCACACGCCAGCCCCGCCCAAGGCCGTGCTCAGCTGCATCCGCTCAACAGCCTATGT
Source organism: Wolffia australiana (assembly GCF_029677425.1). Classification (NCBI taxonomy): domain Eukaryota; kingdom Viridiplantae; phylum Streptophyta; class Magnoliopsida; order Alismatales; family Araceae; genus Wolffia; species Wolffia australiana. The sequence continues at coordinate 6,529,703 of NC_135836.1, read as the reverse complement.
CCACACTCGTCCATCACGCTTCTCACCAGGGCCGCTCAACACCCAGACGCCCAGATATTTTGTCCAGTGGGCCATACGACGTCCGAATCGTCCAATCACGACTCGATCAGAATTTCCCGCAACCTCTCCACGCACCACGGTGCCGAGGTATGCCTGAACTCTTTGGTGCCGAAGTGTTCTTTGTCCAGTGTTCTGCGAGAGTTCTCCACCGCCGACAGATTTGATTTGATTTGGAGCTTCCTAAAATTCTCTCTTTTGTGAGTTTTCCCCGTGATGTGAATTCGAGTATTGGATTTGGTGCTTTGGCATCGTCGCGGTGGTTGAAGACAGTACTCCCGCCCTCAACGAGGAACGGGGCTGCAACACCATCATTACATCGGTTTTAGGTTTTCGAACTCGATTGTGTGAACTTTGTGGCCTGTTTTATTCCTCTACCCAAACCCGTCTAGCATCCTCCACCGTCATCTTCATACCTATCTCCCTAATCGTCTCTCCCCTGATCGTTCTACGTCTTCCACCCCTCGTCGTCATTCCCGTCTCCCTCAGTCCTCCTGCATCAATATCTCATGTCTGCTAGTGACCAGATACCTTCTGTCTATCATTTCTAGGTTTTTTTAGCACCAGCAATTGATAGAAACCTTATCTCAACCTATTTTAAGAAACACTTGGTTTATTTGCTATGACAGATGGCATAAGATTTCTTGTCATATCCATTTTTACACCCTAGTGCCTTTTTAGGTCTTTATGAGGCCCCCCCCACCCCCTACTCACATTTCAAATGATTCAACACACTTTTCCTCGATTGGGATTTTTTTTTCTTTTTGTAGGTTCTATACTTCTTATTGAGAAATTTATTATGCGGTGCTTATGGTTTTAGTCACTCCTTCCGTGTCATGACACAACTTCTTCTAGCAGATTCAGCTTTTGTGGATTCAAGACCTAGCTTTGCAACTGAGCAGCCGCCCCCAATAGAACAGCAGACTTTGTGACTGATGGCAGACTGAAAATCCATTTCATTCTGTCTCGTCCTTTCAATTCCGTCATTTGTTGCTTGTCCCATGCCTTACCTTTAAGGTGCATGATCATTTGGGACGGGATGGTAGGACGGTTCTGGATGGTTTTTGTCTCGTCCCACATCCCACTTTTTTGGGTCATCCAAAACCATCTCGTCTGGAAACCAGTGTGCCCCTGGCATCCCGATTCTATCTGATATCGAGATAGAGATAGAGATAGAGATAGAGATATACATAGAGATAACAATAGAGATAGAGATAAAAAAGAGATAGAGATAGAGATAAAGATAGAGGGCGGAAACTGAACAATAGAAGTTCTATCACTCCCAATAAGAAAAAAATCATGTAGTGGAATTTTAGTACATTCATCTTACTGATTCATGACAGTCATCCGTCATCCGTCCCGTACCTTAGCTACGTGGATCGAAACCGACCTTCAAATGACGTCATTTCCTTATCAGATAATATAACATGAATTGCCTTCGTAAGTAGTCTTCAGTTGCAAGTAAGAGAGTTCGACGCTGGCGAAGTTGGGGGAAAGAAGAGCAAACTTGTTCCGAGGTGAAATTCAATCGTCGAGGAAGAACAATCCGATTCAATTCTTCAATCTTCTCCATCTGATTTCCTTTGAATTTCGTCCCAGTTCTGCAGTGATCTTCGTTTGACGCGACGTTAACTCTTTGCATACCGCCGCTTTTGCCCTCTTCCCCGGCACGCTATGGGGAGGCCGGAGCAGGAGGCTGTCGAGACATTCATGAGCGTGACAGGCGCCTCAGAGGCTGTATCATTGCAGAAACTCGAGGTAAAGCTATCTGCCCGTCGAACGAATCGCCGATGTCTCGGTTCACAAAATTCCGTGACATTTCTACGAATCTATTTCGATGCTCGTAATTTTAACACGCGGATCCTTTGGTATTTTACTGCCGTCAACGTTTTTTATGGTTCATAGAGAGTGCGAATCCGGTCGGTGAGACATCCCAATTCATTTAAGTTGTGATCGGATGAGTTTTCTTTCTCATTTTCGTATGGGTCTGTTTTATTCATGCTGCTACCACAGACAATTGATCGTCATTATCTTTTATTTATCGGTATTATGACTTTGGAGCGCGCGTCGTTTTTTCCTGGTCGAGTTTGTAATCCACCCAAGGCGTGGTTTTATTAATCTAAACCTCATCTAGGCTTTGGAAAATAACTGCGAATCCTATCCAAGAAAGAAGTTGTATCAATGATTTGGTTAACTTCTAGGGGTTTAGTGTCCCACATAGATAAGTACTGACATTGACTCAGCGATGGGGAAAGGATGTCATTACGTTAGAGATAAAGAAACCTTCCTTGAATAACATACACCACGAACTTCAATACATAGCTTTCTCTGTTATCAACTGGGCTATCCATAGTTTCGTTTTCAATGGAGAAACTCATGTCTTAGAGATTCCGATGTTGTTCGGGGTCGGTAATGTGGGTGCCAAGAGATTTTGAACAAAGAGTGATTTATTTTCATTTACTTTTTTTTTTGAAGAAGATTTATCTTCATTTACGGATTTCACCTGTTTTTTCTGGCAATTAAACCACCTTGATTTACGCATTCAGTTTTGTTTAATTGAAATTTAGGAATACGGTGGAGATCTTAGTGCTGCCCTGAATGCTCATTTCAGTGAAGAAGAGAGGGCTAAGTACGTACCTTCTCTTGACACTTCTCCTCGTGTTCTGATTGATTAACTTTCTCATTTTTTGTAGAAAATAAGCCTATATTCTTATTTTGAACAAAGAATGATTTATCTTCTTGCAGCTTACTACCTGTTGTGACTTCCTCTGCATATGATGATGATGTCATGGATGTAGATCAAAGCATAGACATTGAAACAGTCCAGCCTTCTTTCCCCATACTTTCAGCGAGTCGATTCGACCCATTCTCGCTCATGGAGGAGCACATTGGAAGAACCTCATTTGGTAGACGAGGTAATGAGGGTATCAGAAGTCGTGCTCCAAGAGTCTCACACCCGCGTGAAGTCAGGGAAATTCCCATTGAATTCAAGGACAGCAGTAGTCATTCTGGTCTGTCGAATAATGGGCCAAACGTAGAGTATCTCGCTGAGGATGACAAAGCAGTTGGGCCAACAACTTTTGGACATGTTGCAATGGTGGAGGAGGACGAGGAGGAAGAACAGGAACCTGTTTCACATGACGTCAGTCGCCCTGGAGAAACTAAAGGGACCTATGATGATCATCATCGTACAAGGATATTTCCCGAATCTAGTGCATCGCAAGTAAGCTTGGTGGCTGAAAACAACGATATCGAGGAAGAAATGATCAAGGCAGCCATTGAAGCCTCAAAGCATGATTCACAAATGCATCTGAGCTCCAACGTTGATGTGCTAAATGTATGGCGTTCTTTTTTCCTTGTCATTTTTTCTGCTTAATCCTCATTTGGCGGTGACAAATGAGGTTGACAACAACGTAAATGGTTAATTTTATTTGATATTTGTCTTCTGTTGCAGACATCAGAGGAGATTATAACATCAGCTGACAAGGGTTCTCCTTTTGATCAAATTGAACACGGAAGCTCATCGGTTGTGGTGCTTGATGAGAAGACTACGGCTAAATCGGCCATTAATAGAAGGTGGTTTCATGGTTAATCTATCTGATATTGTCCATATTTGTTTATAAATTTATTTTCTTCAATTTTGCTTTTATCTGCGTTGATACCTCTTAGATATTCCATGGTATGATCATCTGCTGATTCAATACTAGCATAACAGGGTGGGAAGGTCAATGATTTTGATGACCACATTTAATTAAAGGATATTTGAGAAAATTAACCTCAAAACACTTTGAACTATGGATGGGAATGCGGTTGTTTGATTTCTTGAGTCTCCTATCACAACCAGAGGAATCAGTGTCTAATGAATTGTTTCGGATCCATTGGAATGTTTACTTTGGAAATTATGTTCTGTGGAAACTTTGCTTACATGATACAAGGGCTGATGGAAGTTTCAGCCTCACTGTGGAAGTTCTGAGTACAATGCAACTTTCAGTTCAAAGTATGTTTGAATTCAATTTGCCCTAATTCGGGTGCAATTTTAAATGGGCAGAGTATCCTCAGCCAAGACCCTTTTCTTGTACGTACACCCTATTTGAAGTGCTTTACCTTTCCATATAGAGTGGCACTTTTGGTTTTCTCAAAAGCTTTCAACAGCCGACTCAAGCTTGCTGGTCGCGACCTTCCTCATAATATTAGAATGCATGGAGACGAGGTGGATCATGACCGCTATGCAGGTGTTTACTGTTTCGTCAGTTGATCACGCTTCTAATCATCGTTCAAAAAAAATCATGTCCACTATGTGTTCAAGGTGATGTCTTTTTGTATTCAATGCACCAGACACCTTCCAATCAAGGAGGATTATCTCCCAGGCTTTTCTGAAGGTTCGTATTTGTAGTCTAGATGTCATACCCATACACAGCAGTGATTGGGAGTACCATATCAAACTCATAAAGCTGATATTGACATAATTAGGAGACTGTTTATCTCATATCAACCCCATAATTAGCGCACTTTCAGATAAAAAAATCAACCCCAAGTATTCTTAGTTGGACAGGATCAACTGGGGTATCTGGTAAGTGGGTGTCATTGCAGAGATTGTCATTGTCCACCAATCCAAACAGAGGCGGCCCAGGCCAGTACAGTTTGCACCAGGCAAGAGCCCATATGAGCACAGGACCTCCTCCGTAAGGTTAAGACTCGTTAGAGCAAGTAGAATCATGGTATCATTGTTTTGGAAGGTTTTGGGGAGGCGCTCCCTGTGTCAGCAGAGGAGAGACCCATGCATTCTTGGCCTTTCTCTGTTGCTTCATCTGATTCTTGTCGCTTCTCCTTTCAGATTCTATCTCTGGTTCTGAGCCAATGGATTCTCCTGGCCCTCCAACGGCCTAGGATCCATGGGAGGTTAAGACTTGTCATCTCCAAACTTGTCTGTGGAAATGGAGTTTATGGCCAATGATTTGCAACATGTGCACACTCTGACGTTGCACGTGACGTTCCTCTCCAGCCTGTCGCACTCTTTCTGCCATGTTCAGTTTCTCCCCAACGTCCTGGCTGTTCTATTTCAATCTTTTTTGCAACTTGCACACCCAGTCGCTGCCCTGCAGTCATCACCTGAACAGGCATGACCGAGTCCACCTCTGGGATTCAGTCCGAATTCCTTGCAGGGTACCTCTTTACCCATGATCACAGAAAATTCACCAATGGTGGGTACCACCTGCCTGCGGCTCACTCTCTAGCTCCATCAATCATCACACTGCCACCTCTGGCCCAGGGATGGCCTCTTTCTCCCCAGCCGCCCAGCACCCCTGTACATCAAGAAACTATCCCCACTCAATCGTCCGCAAATGAGGTGCACTGCTATTCACTGAACATAGACATGCACACTTTCCAACGGTCAGAACCCCAAAGAATGGATGGCAGTGTCGAGTGGAGCTTTACTTCTCTGTACAAGGCAGGCCAGAAGAGCACAAGGCAGACATGGCAGGTACAGTCTTTGAGGGCGATGCATTGGCTTTGTACCGGTGGTCTCTTAACCTTTCGTCCAATTAAAGATTGGTTCACTCTCCAGTCCCAGTAGCTTGAGTGGTTAGCCAACTACCAGGAGGGTTGCCATGACAACAGAAGTTGACCATCTATGACTACAGAGAGGACTTCATCTGGCTAGCAACTCATCTTGATTGCGTCTCAGAGGAACTTATGATTGATATCTTCATTAATGGTTTGAAGCAAGAGATCTGTGCTGATCTCAGCCCAGGTGGCTGCATTGATCTACAGTACGCCATGATGAAATCACAGTGCAGCAAGAACTGCCAACATTTTCCCTGCCCCAGCACCGTCTCTCCATCTGCCGAACTGTCCACCCCATCCTCCGCTGCAATTACCAAACCCCATCACTATGGAAGCCTTCAGAGGAATCGTACGGCCAGGTGACAGATACGATCCTGGCTGGAGACATGTGAATCTTAACTTGGTGTCAGAGCCAAGCAGAAGCAACACATTTTATTCAGTGGCAGGTGTTGAGAGGACATTTTTGTTTCGACATGGTGCCTCGGTTAAGAAGTGAAGTAGCGTCTTTGCTATTAGTTATAGTTTTAATGATAGGCATTTGAATCTCAACAAGTAGAATTGGGCCAAGAGCATAAAAGCTTGAGTAGTCCTCCAAGGAAGCTATGTATAATATATTGCTATTTATCAGTGTGGGACAACAATGAAACCAATGGTTCAAAGCCAACCAATGCTACCTCCATCTTTCCACTGTGAATGACGGGTTCTCCACTGAGCCTTTGAAATTTTCAATATGGGCCGGTAACCAGAATTTTATGAGCCATTTGAACGATTCTCTGCATATTCCCTGACAGTTTCCAAGTTCTCGCCTTGTGGACCAGGTGAAAGTCTAAGGGGTTTGTATTGATAAGCTCCTAGATGCCTTATGAAATGCAAAAATTACACGAACAAAATGTGTACCATAATTGTGTTTTCCCACCAATATCTGACGATGCCAGGAGCGCAGAAATCGGTCAAGAAACTGGTTATTTGTGGATATCTTTCCCTCCTTGCACTTCCAGGATATTTTGCTCTGAAGTTTCTCATCTGCTTTCCTCTTGGAAATTTTCTTGTGGCCCCTGCCATTAATCTCTCATTTCCTCCTGACTTGATTGAATCTTCTGATATTTGAAGATGCCAGGAGAGCAGGAGTCTGTCAAGAAACTGGTTATTTTTGGATCTCTTCCCTCCCTCTAGCGCTTCTAGCCTATTTGGCTCTAGAACTTCTCATCTGCTTTCCACTTGGCTATTCTCTTCTGGCCCCTGCCATTGATCTCTCTTTTCCTCCTGACCTGATTGAATCTTCTGCTGAATTTGGGCATTTATTATAGATCTCTCAGAGATTTGGGCATTATTGACTTACTTGATAAAGAGAGATAACAGATCTGAGAAGAATGAATTGCGTGTGTCTTGAATAATTTTATTCTCGAACGTTTGACTTAGTTCACCAATAGATATTGCATGATCCAGAGTTAGGTCGACTAGCGAATAGATCCAGGGAAACAAGCAGGCCGACCCAGAGAATTGACCCATTAGGGCGGCTTCGTTAATCATTTCAGGAGGGCTCAAGAGGAATTGAGACGCATGTCCCGATCAGTCACTCCTCTTTTTCAGTCTGTCATAACTCCTCTCCCTCTTGATCTGCTGGCTTGGCCCTGAAGAACAGCAACCCATTCATCGGTGATCGTTTGTCGTCCCTCCCATTCCTGTCCTCTCTTACTTCGGGAACCTCTCTCTCTACCTCCCCATCTCTAGATGTGGAATGATCTTGGATCAAAGTTGGATTATCTTATTGAAAGTTTTTTTGAGCCATTACTACGACTCCAGAGATACTGCCTGTCAGGACAGTAATCGAATCTTATCCATGTGTGAGGATAAATACCTTGTATATTTGGAGTCCTTTGAATTTGCTTATAAAATGGTCCTAAATGAGTTACTCAGGATTATTTTCAGTTTTAGAGTGCTACATTCTCATGCGAGTGATTGTGTGAAAGAAAAGCCGTTAAATATTTAAACTATTATTGTTATTCAAAAAAAAAATCTTGATAAAGAGAGACTGAACCTATCGGCTGCAAGTAAATTCATGGGTTGTTGGCAAACAGTTAGCAACTTTGATAAAAATTATACCGTCTTTCAAAATGTTGTTGGAAAACCAACCAAAGCTCAAAACTTAAATACTTACGTAAATGAACCGACCATGAGCTGGTCCTTCCACTTATACAGACATTAACTGTAGTTTCTCTGATTCAGATAATCAATTTATTCTGAAAAATCGGTCCACACAATCGAGCACATTTGCGCATGCATTCTGTTGAAATAGGGTGAAAAACTGGCTTACTTAAACGTGAGCATACCTCATCACAGCTTCCAAAATTGGTTTCAAAATAATAGGCATGTTGCCTTAAAGCTTCGAGTTCATTGCCTGAAGTTGATGTAGAATATTTGAGAAGATCTTCCTTGTATCAGATGTCCCGTTCATCGTTGCCTTTCCACGTTCTTCTTGATCCTCCATAACTGCAAGGAAGATAGAAGGAACACTTTGGTAACAGTTTGATACAATTTTTTGTATCGAAGAAGTAATCTTTCCATAAGAAATGCAAGAAATGTATCAATATGATGCACTACGAATCTAGAGATCCATATTTTAGAATGACTTCATGGAACAAATGGACAATCTGGTTGGAGTGATACATTCTTATACGACGGATTGTGTCAAAGAAGTTATTCTTCCAAAAGAAATCTAAGGTCTGCATCAATATCATGGCCTATGGATCTAGATCCAGATTGATCTAGATCCATATAGATCTAGATCAATATCATGGCCTATGGATCTAGATCCGTGAAGAATGTCTTCACGGAATGTAACCATCGAATGACAAGGTAAGATAAAAAAAAATCTAGAATCCGGTCGGATTCTCGCCTTCTCCTGTCAGCAGGCTTGTCCCTGCTATTCCAGTCTTCAGTTGCTCCCCGGCCTCCACTCTTAGAAACCTTGAAGAAAATAGCCAATGTCCTCCTTTCTCCCAGCTCAGTCTTCTTTTATAGGTTCTTAACATGTGCTCCTTTGGGTGCACACGTCTCCCAATCCTGCATTTTTGCCTTCTTCAGAAATGTCCTGTGACGAGTATATCACATTCGTCACCAGAATGTATAGACAGCAGTTCAATGGAAAGTAGATGCCGTTGGAGACATGCACGGCGATTGGATAGCACGGCGATTGGAGACATGCACGACCATCATATCTCTTCCTTTTCCTAGTGCGGGAAAAAAGAAGCATGGATATTTTCAGACCTAGAGATTGGATAGCACAGTCATCGCGACTGGAAGCTGGAGTAGTGGGTCATCCTAGGCTGGAGGAAGAGGAGTCCAGGCGGACCTTCGTCAGTTGTCATTGAACTTTTGTTTTTTCTATATTTTTACTTTCTTTTCTTCGCTTGGAAGTCAGAACTTTATTTTCATTTGGAAGGGACATTCTTACAAAAAAAACTCAATTCAGAGACATTGGTCAAAATCAAATGTCATTGATTATTCTTATCTTTTAATTTGACGGATGGTTCTGACACGTTTTTGTTGGCTGCAGGAGGCAAGAGTCTGGTGCGTCAACTAGTGTAGCTTCAAAACCATCTGTAGCGAAAGAAAAGCAGTCCAATGAGGAGGTATCAGAAGATCTCGAAGAACAACAGTTGGTGAGACGTCCATCTAGACATACTTCTTTCCAGGAAGGGAGCTCCTCTAAGGTAGCTATTCAACTAGATGATAGTTCACCATCTAGTCCTCAGACTCGTGATGTTGGCATGTATCCTCAGCTCAACGGAACAGCAGATGAGGTACTTCTATATTCCAGTGTTCAGCCGAACGATTTACTTTATTTTGCAATAAAAAAAATATCTGTATTTTCTGGGTTGTATCTCCGTGCGTATTGGTTCTATAACTACGTATTTATTATTTTGTTATTCAATATACCCAGTGGGGTGGCATGACATCTGAAGAACATGATGAAGCAGTAATGTTAGAGGCTGCAATGTTTGGTGGGGTTCCAGAGAGAGAAACATATAAATTTTCATATCCGAATCATTCATCAGTTCAAGTAGAAGCCGGTAGACATACAAGCTACAATCCTTGGGCAAATCGTCCTCCATCGCCAACACTAGCTGCTCAACGCAGTCTGCGTGAACAACAGGTTTCCCTTCTAATAGGAATTGTTTTGTAGTAAACTTTGATGGTTATATGGGGACAGAGCTACAAGGTTGATGTTGCCTTTCAGGACGACGAGTACCAGGCGGCTCTACAAGCAGACAGAGAGAAGGATTTGAAATTGATGCAGGAGGCAGAACTCCGCCGTCTGGAAGAGATAACTGCCAGAGAAGCCGCTGCACAGCAGGAAAGACATCAGGAAGAAGAGATGCGGAAAATAAAGTTGGAAGAAGAGGTTGGTGTTTTCTGTGTAATTTTTATTTCATTATCTGGGAATCATTGATCATTTATCTCAATTATAACTTTCCAGTATTTGATGATTGTTATGTTAGAGGCCAGCCTCCCACTATTATATCCTTCTATAGGATCTACCACTTGCCACTTTAGGCTCTAGAGAAACTGACTCTCGAATGTTTTGTTTCGATTAATGGAACTTGCAAATTAGGAACTGGTTACCCAAATCTACTGCGTGTTACATTATTATCTGTCTCCGTCTTGTTTTCTGGTGTGAGGACTTCATCTGAAAAAATTCGCAAAAGCTGTTCTTCCTGGCAATGTCCATTACTCATCAATGCACATAAATTTTTGCAGCAGCGTCTTGAAAATATCATACTTATGTCGAAATAATAATTAAGATTTTTTTCGGGGAATGATTATTTCTGAGGATTTCTCCTTGTTTTTTTCATCATTTTGATTTTTGCTTAAAACCTTTAAGTTTATACAGTCATCGGAAGTGGGAAACACTTCACTTCAGTTTTTATTAACCTAAAACATGTGGCAGGAATTGGAGAGGGCACTTAATGCTAAGTTAGCATCGCTCCCCGTAGAACCCTCAGCCAACAACGAAAATGCTGTCACGCTCCTTGTTCGCATGCCTGATGGTAGTCGCCATGGCCGCCGATTCCTCAAATCCGATAAGCTCCAGGTATTAATCCATGTCACGGAAGCTTCTCTTCATGCAAACAGAGCTTTGACTTATCTCCCCCGCATTTTATTATCTCCTGTCTTATATATTTCATCATCTTGCAGTCACTTTTTGACTTTATAGACACCGGGAGGCTGGCCAAGCCCCAAACATACAGGCTGGTAATGAAAATTTTCCTATTTTAGGTGTATTATCCCTATATAATCATAACAACAAAATGAGATTTTCTTCGTTTTCCTTCAATGGAAATTGGTATTTTTATTCACCGATTGTTTTCTTCAAAATAAATTGTTTTTGCCCATTGTTCACAGGTAAGGCCTTATCCTAGGCGGGCATTTGGGAAAGAAGAAAGTAACTTGTCCCTCTGTGAACTGGGGCTGACGAGCAAGCAGGAGGCGCTGTTCCTTGAGCTCATTTGAACATTCCATTCATTATAGACTCTTCTTTTTCTCGTCTTTTTCCTTGTAAATTTAAATGATAAAAGTGTTTTCGTCGCCGGCAAACTCTGGTAGTCGTCAAACTAATTCCAAGCGTTTTATTCTCTTTGTCTTCAAATTTCAAGGGTATCTTAATTTTAATCAATCCATCCGAATTTGATTTTATCAATTGGCTCACCATTTGACCTGTTCCCCATCTGGCTGACCAGATCAATGTGTTGTTGATCGTGTTTGTCAGTCCAGATCCCAACCCAATGTATGATGAGATAGTGGCACGGATGCTGTACCAGATATCGAAAATGGAAAGCCCGATATCCAGTTTTACTGACATTCAGATATCGGATATCAGTTGCTACAATGCTGATATCTGATGTCATTATCTGTCCTGATATTTGTATTTGCCTTCATCTGATTGTTATCAGATGGTGACAATATAGGGTCTGATTGTTAACGAAGGTTTGACGGCGCTTAGGAGCAATCAATTCATTTTCATGTTACAAAGTCAAGTCAGGTGCGACGAGCCGAAATAGGCGAGTTTATGAGCGGGTTACACAGTAAATTCAGGCGCGAGTTTACAAGCAGGAGCAAAGTCAAGATTCATCTTAATGTCACAAAGTTTATTCATCTTCATGTTATGAAATCAATGAAGATTCAGAAGAAGATTAAACTAGGATTTTTACCAATACCCGAGTACAAATTAAAATTTATATTATATAATTTGCCTTATTAATATGAGACATTATCTGTCCGGATAACTGCATTTGCCTTCATCGGATGGGTTGGATATGAGTACAAATTGAAATATATATTATATAATTTCCTTAGTAGTATGAGACAAAAAAATACGTAAGTTGGTTATTTAACTTTCATCTTCTGATTTGTATGAATCAAATTAATCATTGTTAACTTAATTAACTACTTAATATTCAATTCAGTCAAGCATGCTGGAGTCATAACAAGGCCCGAACTGCAGTTTTAAATTGATGTGCTCTGTGTATGCCTGATCTAATCAGACTTTGATCGGATCGTTCGGGGTCGATCCGATTGGTCGGATCGGATCGGATCGGATCGGATCGATCTCGATCCTGGTCTTTCTGTCGAATCTGATTTCCGACCGAAAAGTCAGAAATTCCTCACCGGGCTGGGTATATGTACTATTATTTGTTAGTGGGGGGGAAGTGGAAGGCCAACGGTCATGCGGAGCAACGCCGTACATCTCCCAACGTTCTTATCGAGAACGGACGTAACAACGGTCATGTTGACCAGCACGAGAGCCGTTAGATTTTCATCGAAGGGTGACAACCTGGGATTCTCACAGAGAACAACTCGTCGTCTTTACCTCCGTCGGAAGCCATGAGAAGAGATTGTGGGATCGGCAGAAGCCATGGAAGAGAGCGAATGAGAGAGAGAGAGAGAGGGAGACAGAGAGGGGTGGGGGATGGGCGTGTAGATTGGAGAGAGAGAGTCCGTTTCTCGTCGATGTTTTCTATTGGGGAGTGAAGGTTAGGATGAATTTGACGGTAGATCTACGGAATGGTGATTTCGGAAGGTTTCTCTAGAACAATTCCCAGTGGTTTTGTGGATAGCGGATAGATTTTCTCTTCCATCGATTCAGATTCCTCATCGTTTCCACCAATTCGCCGATAATCGTGCTTTGAAACCCTTCATCCCCCCTTCCTAATTCTTTCATTCTTTTGTATTATTAGAATTCATTTAGGAAGAACAATTCGGTGTCGCCTTCGGAAATTCGTGATTCCCAGCCTCTGGCTCAGCTTCTTCCCCTCTGTAAAGAGAGATCTAGAGTAAGTTTATTCTTGGAGAAGATAGGGAGGGAGGGAGATTATCGGGGATGTTGGCGGGGTGTTCTTCGACATTGCTATCTCTGAGGCATCAACCGAGCAGCGAAGCGACCGTTTCTGTTCAAGCTCGCCATTCCCACGTCGAGGAAGATCTCATCTCGCTGGAGAAGAAGATGAGCTCGCAGCGTTTGGATCTCCCCCGTGGTTTCTCTCGCAGAGGAGCAACCGCCCGGGTAGCGGCCATCGACAAACAAGCAGCCAGCTTCCCCCGGCCCAACTCGCCATCTTCCTCCTCTCTCGTAGCCCGTTCCGGGCTGAAGAGAAGGCTCCATGGCTGGCCATACATCAGAGACATGCGCGAGGGCGTCGTCAAAAGAAGGAAGCTCAAAACCCACCAAGGATTCAAGAGCAGCAGCTTCTTCTCTCCCGCCATTGGAGACTTCGACGAAGCTTCTTCTTCTTCTGTCCCGTCGGTGGCAAGCAAAGGGGTGGAGCTCGTGGACTTGCTCGCGGCCGGCGCGGAAGCCGTGGGCCGGCGGAACTATGAAGCAGCGGTCTTCTTCCTCGGCAGGCTGGGCCGGCTTTCCTCTCCGCGCGGCTCGGCGGTGCAGCGCGCGGCGGCCTGCTTCGCCGAGGCGCTCGCTCTCCGCGCTTCCAAGCTCTGGCCCGGCGCCTTCTCCAACTCTCCCCGCCTACAAACCGACGACGCGCCGGCGCTACGAGCCCTGAACAGCGCCACCCCGGCGCTGAAATTCATCCACTACTCCCTCAACGAGAGGCTCCTCCGCGCGTTGAACGGCAAGCAGAGGATTCACATCATAGACTTCGACGTTAAACAGGGGCTCCAGTGGGCGGGACTGCTTCAGAGCTTGGCTTCCCGGCCATGGCCGCTGGCTCGTTTGAGGATAACCGGCGTCGGGAACTCCAAGAAGGAGCTGCGGGAGACGGGCGCGAGATTGGCGTCCCTCGCTGCCGCCATGGATTTGAGCTTCGAGTTCCACGCCGTGGTGGAGCGGCCGGAGGACTTGAGACTGTGGATGCTTCACGTTAAGGAAGAGGAAGCGGTGGCGGTGAACTGCGTTCTGCAGCTCCACAGGCTTCTCTGCGAAGAGCGCGGGCTGGCGGGGTTCCTCCGGCTGGTGAAGAGCGTTAAGCCGGAGATCGTTTTAGTCGCGGAGCAGGAGGCGAGGTGTAATAGCCCGAGATGGGAGGCGAGGTTCGCCGCGTCGCTGTTGCGATACTCGGCCGTGTTCGATATGGTGGAGGCAAGCTTGCCGAGGGAGAGCTTGGCGAGGGCGGAGTTGGAAGGGATGTTCTTCAGGGAAGTCAGGAACGTCGTTTCCGAAGAAGGGGAGGAACGGGTGGAGCGGTACGAACTCTTCGATGAGTGGAGAAGGAAATTGGAAGAGAGCGGTTATCGCTGCGCAGGCGTCGGAGAGGAGGAGTTGCGAGTTAGCCGGATGCTATTGAGAATGTTTGGAGGGCAGAGCGGGTTCGGTTTGGAGGTGCAAGGAAAGGAGAAGGAAGATGAGGAGGAGAACGGGGCTGGGCTCACGCTCACATGGCGGGATCAACCGCTGTACACCGTCTCTGCATGGGAAGTCGTTCAGCAGCAGTAGGGTTGTATGGATTAGGCATTACAGAAGTATTCTTTCATTCTTTAGAAGTGGAATTATTAAATAATGAAGGATCAAAAGTATTTGTTTTCTTTGCGTTCAGAAACAGCTATGTTTTCTTCCGTCTTTGGTGGTGGACTTGTGAAAAGAAGGTATTTTTGTCATATTTTTTAGAGTATTTTATCCTTACCCACAGAAACAACTATTAATGCAACACTATGTCGGCGGCAAGGATGAGGAGAGAGTAACACTGCTTAAATCATCCGTCACCATTCGTTCAACCGTAAGGCATTATTCTGCCTTCTTAATTTTATAACATCTTTGAACTCACTTCCTACCTTAGTAGGTTGATTGAAAGAGAGTGAGGTTTTCAAGATCCATCAAGTATTCATGGTGTCTTGAGTGTTTGGAGAGTGTCAACAGAGAAGAGGGAAGTCTTGTCTTCATCAACAATATTACATGGTCTTCACAAAACATAAGAACCTAGGGTAACTTCTCTCACCTAACGTTGTCTTTTTCTCACACCTAAGGTAAGGGTACGCCAATGTATTATATTAGATCTGCATCTTTTATTATTCATAAGTCATTTTTCCATCATTATCATCGCTCACCCTTCTATTCATGCTTCCTCTCATCATCTCATTGATAAAGTGCTTTTGGCTACTTGAAATATAAACATCTTAGAGTCATTTATGCATCATTGTATTAAGCTTATATTTATTTTACTATAAATTTCCCTTCCATGCACTAATTCTTGAAAAGCTTTAACACAGCCATTTCTTCTCATTAATTTCTATCTAGTGCTGGAAGGTAATTTTTATCTCATTTATAAAATAGTCATAATTATTATTTCTAATGACATTAAGCTTGAAGTGCTTGAAATATAATAAGAAACGAAGAACAAAAAGAAGGGTCGGATGGGGGGGTGTTGGGTTCGATGCTTTGGTTCGTCCATGGAAATCACGTTTTCATAGATGCGGAAGTGTGGTTGATTGATTCACAATCGATCTTTAAAATCAACATACTGAGTGTACCTTTTGGGGAACTCGTTCCACCCTTGACTTTGCCTCTCCGAGATCGTTCTGAAGCCATTCATGCGTCCAGCCTCTAGAAGTATCCACGCGATCACTCGGTGCTTGGATCTCCACGTCTTCTTCTTCAACTATTCTTGAAAATCTAGAAGATCTCCTCACCATGAAGACACTCTTCCTTGGATGAGTGGAGAAGAGAGTGGAGAAGGGGAAAGACTCTCAAATTAGGCTTGCATTGGTGCTTCAAATGAGACCCCTTTCCCTCTTTATATTTCACGTAAGTTTTTTCTCAAAAACCCTCCAAAGTAAAATATATCCACCAATGCCCTTATGACTTTTTGCGTGTGACCCTCTAGGCGCATGTATCGTTATTGTTAATAACTTTAATGGCCCAATAACATTTATTGACCAACCTTATAAATTACCTATATCAATATATAGATTAATTAAATAAGGATCGATTTAGCCCAATTGATACGTTATGTTTCAAGCTACACCTTGTGCTCTAGAAGATACCGAGTAGTCTCAAACTCTCTCATGGAACCTTTACCGTCATTGGTTACCATATATGTATAATCCATCATCCGCGCGAGACTCTTAGACGACTTAGAGTATGGTTTATCGTCAAACCCTAATCCGTATCATTGGAGAACACCCTAATAAGGATCGATTAGTATTGATGTGTAACGGGGATCATTGGAGAACACCTTCTCCGATATCCTCACTATCCTAGCTAGGGATTTTTTCTGCATCATCTTCCTCAAGTAAATCTCCTCTTATACCGAGGGCGGATGATCCCATATTGACCACTCAATCATCTCCATAAGCTTATTACTACATCCGATCTACAACTTATTTGAATCCCTTGATTAGAGACTCGTAAGTCATAGTCAAAACGTAGTCGTCCACTCGCAAGATGTCTTTGGTGTCTCAGGTCAGTGGATCACTTAAACAACCGTGACTTGAATCAACCTGATTGACATTTAGGTATAATACCATACAGGGATTCATACGGATCAATTCAGTGAACTCTTTCTGCAAACATCACCCACTATCTGTCCTTAGTGTCACCACACTAATAACTACAGGATCAGCTATACTTATCGTATAAGTAGGATCAACTAGTGCTATTCTATCCCGATAATTTGATATCTGTCTCGACTATACATTGAATAAGAATATTTAGAATACATGTATTATTTAAAGACTAGTGATCACTGTATTATGATCTCATCATAATTCACTCAGTCATTGCATGTATTCATGGACTTCATTATAAAAATCACACGGAATAATAATGAACATAAATATTTTATTCAATGAACTTAAATAAACATGGAATGTGTGATTGAATTGACGGCCACGTAATATCCATCAGGGGGGATAGTCCCATCCTTCTCCACCGACAGCAAGGGGACCACAGATTGATCCAATGGTCCCTAGAGAGCTGTTGGATTAAATCTGACTCCTTTGAGAGACGAGAGAACCTATATCAACCGCCTAAAGCGAGCTTTTGAAGACTAAAAAACCATTTCTTGTCACAAGAAGGAAAGATGACGACAAAGGTCCCTTTCAGATATTGGAGAGCTTCGCTTGCTCATGACAGCTCTGTCTTGGTGCAGACAACTCTGGGAGGCTTCAGAGAAGAGCTAGGGAGGCTCAAATATGCACTAGCACGGAGAAGGATGAGCAAGAGCGCACATCCACTATCCCCAATTCCTTCTCGCCCAAATTAGGGTGGTTCCCGTACCTCTCTTTGCTCGATTTGGTTCATTAGCAGAACACTATATATTTGATTCAAGTTAGTTCAATTGCTCATCAAGATTGATTTGATCTAAATTCAGTATCGTGATTTCATTCAGGATTTTCATCGAGCACCTAGTGTGCATTCAAAGACATCCATCAGTTATCTAAGTTCTTACAGATTTTATTTTGTAGACATATTAAATAAATACCTATTAAATTAATTTTTGTCTTGCGGCATCATTGGGGCATTATGTCTTACATCTGCAAGGTGTTTGACAGAAACACCCACATTTCTTAAGATTTTCTTCTATAAAAAATAATTAATATATATATTAAATATATTTCTTATATAGTCTATATTACTATCTACTTAGGATAATTATAAATATAAAATCATTAGAGCACCTTAAATTCATCTACTTAATATTATTAACCTCTCTATCTATTTTTTCTTTTCTTTCTATGACCTTAAAATTCTCTTCTGAATTAGATCACACATCTTCTGAATTACATACACACAAATTTACCTCTCCTTTTATTATTTCCACTTCTACGTAAGCTTTTCTAAACTCAAACAAAAATTAATTCCTCTATCTATCTTGCTCCTACCTCTTACTAAACTAAATACTATCATCAACTAACTAATTATTTATTATTACCATAACATCTTATTCACTAACTAACTAAAATCTTAATATACATTATCATTGTACCCACTTTTTATTTTTCATATATCTTACTATTAATTAATTAAATAGCCTCCTAGCTCCTATTCATAGTATTTAACTATTCTATCTATCTTATTAGTTTTCTCTACTTCTTCCACTACCTACACTAGTATCATAATTAACTATAAAACTATTAATCCATCTCAATATCCTAATTTCTTATTATCTTTAATATCTATACAAATATATAATAGTATCTTATACTTTCTCTCTCTCTCTTATCTTGTTCTCTCATTCAATTAATATTTCATCCACTTACTAACTACTAATCACTTACTATAATCACTATCTGTATTATTATTATTACTTACTAGTGGGCCCCGCTCGCAATGCTCGCGTTAGATATTTTTTTGTGCCTTTGTGCAGGGTGCGGTGAGAATTTGGTGCCTTTGAGCGGGGCGCAGGAGGCCGGGAGAGGAGGACGGGGCGGCGGCAGGGAGGGGGATCTCTCACTCTCTCTCTTCTCTCTCACTCTCTTATCATCCAATCAGCATCCAGAAGGGTACACCAATTTCACACATCACACACCAATTCCACCAATTTCACACCAATTTCCCCCGCCGCCCGCGCCCCCTCCTGCCGCCCGTGCCCCCTCCCCGCGAAGTCATCGTCTTCAAGGTTCTTCACCAGGATCTGGTTGTAGTGGGGATGCGATGTCTGCACGAAGATAAAAAATATATATTCCATAATATGGTAGCGTTTCTGTAATTTTTTAGCAAAGAGATGATGTCAATGACACAAGACATCGCGGTTAAATGGAAAATGGAAATGAAACCTGATTTTTCAGCACAGTAGATTAGAATATGACTTAAATAAAGCATAGTATCAGTCGTAAAAAAGTTGTGTAAACACTGCTTCGGTCCAGTTTTTCACAGATAGCTCGAAAAGGTAAACAAAAGAGAAAACAGAGTATGCAAGATGTCTCATTCAACTTTGTCATAAAATTGAGAAAAAGGATTGTTAATTTCGTAAAATCGACCATAAAGTGCAATTTCTTAAACTGACTGGCCGGGCGAGGGGAGGGGCGGCGGCAGGGAGGGGGAGGGGGAGCGGGAGGCCGGGGGAGGAGGGCGGGGCGGCGACGGGTAGGGGCTTTCTGAATTCTGACTCTCTCTCTTCTCTCTCACTCTCTCTTCTCTCTCACACTCTCTCTTCTCTCTCACTCTTTTGTTAGCCAATCAGAGGCCAGAAGCGCACATGTATTCCTATTATAGTAGTATATATTCTTAAATATAACTCAATTATTACATTCATCTCTAAAGGCCAGTCCATGTGGAGACAACCTCGCTCGTACAATACATTCGAGTGAGTTTCTATGTTTTGTCGAATTTGTTTGATTTAGGCAAACTAAAGGTAAACTGACACTAAAATTAAATACACAATTTGCCTTCACCACTCATCTTCACTAAAATAGTAAACCCTGATTTGTATGGTCTTTTTGTCTTTGCTACTCATGCTTCCCTATTTTCACCCTCTATGTTCACTTCATAATATCTGCCACTGGTATGAATATTCAACTTCTGCTCATTAAATCAAGATTATCATCTCCTTACCTAGCTTTTCCCCCTTAGTTCACTAATGTTTATCATTGATTTCCATTTAAAGGATCGATATAATAGTGACAACCTAATAATTCATGGTTTTACTCTATATTTTATATATGCTTTGATTTCATTGATGTTCATCAGATTATCATGATATCAGCATCATTTTAGGAGCATCAATGTAATTCCTTGGAATAACTAATTTTCAAGAGACAAATATATTAACTTAAATCATCATTATCTTAGTATCTCATGCAGACATAATGATCCATGGGAAATAAGAGACAGGATTTTAGGATGATTTCAAAGAGTAATCTGATTGGATTCATAGAAGTCAAGAAGCCATGCTGTAAATACAATTTTTTCATGAGTATTCTGTGTGAAGAATTGCCAAAAGTATAGGGCACAACTTCAAGGTTAAGCTTGTAGCTAGAAGGGCTTGGTGGTATGGGATTTCTAACCGTTTGAAATAGGAATAAAATGAGCCCACTTGAGTTGAACCAAAGACAACTGCTAATTCTGAGTGCCAGGGTTGAGAGCCAAAATTTTGCATCAAACCTAATACATTTCTTATTTTATTTTACCTTGTTTGGAATTGGATATCACAAAATTGAAAAGTGATGGACGATCCAATGTTCATCCACTACTTATTCAAGAATTTTCTTCTCCTTAATTTTAACTTAACTGAACACTGACTGAAATGTGCATTTTTCTTTACTTTGGAAATGACACATTAAAATACTATTGGGTTAAATGCATGAACATAGCCCTTTATATCAGTGGTATGGTGCCAATGAGACAGAATATCTGGATAATACCTTTGAGATTTTTAGACGACAGATGCTTATGGCCTCCTGGGTTTAGACATTTGAATGTCCATTCTAATTAACAAAAATGGTGATGGCATGTCATATTTGTTTCCAGATCAAATATCATATCCAGTATCGTACCAGTTATTGTACCTGGGAATTCGCTTGATGCATCATGCATGAAACATGTTTCATTCACACATAATCAATAATGCAACAAAATGTATATCATGAAAAAAATGGAGAAAAAATAAGAAAGAATTGTGCAAACTTAATAATTATAGAAATACAGATAAGGTTTTTTGGCATGTCTAAATGGTTCATCAGATTAAAGCAAAAAAAAGATTCCACCAAATCAAACCTTTGTCTTCATTTCTATCTTTGTTATCATCATCCTCCTCTCAATACTCATAATTCATTGTCATGAGTAGCTAGATGTTCTCTGCGGTAAGCCTAGATCAGTACTCTCAGTAGTGCAATTCCACTTTGTTCAGTAGTGCAAGGGAACCTTTATCAGGCCTACTAGGCCAAACTACTTGAATAATGCTATATAATGCTCGTCAAATTTTGTCAAATGACATATTGCAATGACTATATCCATGAGCCAAAGTATGGTGTTCCCTAACATAGATGAACCAAATGCATCACAACCATCGTATTGGTCTCTATAAATCATCCCAACAACATTGTCATCATCTCTAATTATATAATATTATGTTGCCTCTATCAGACTGACAACACACATTCTTAGAAAGTTTATATGACCACATTTGATATTTATTTGCATTAAATTGATTATATATGTGTGCTCTCAAGCCTAAAATGGTTTATCTTATTTTAGAATGACAATTTAAATTGTATGTATTTTTAACTATTTAAAATGGATTTACGATGACATGTTGTGAAATAATATAATCTTTTGGGTCCGAATTTGATTCAATGTAGTCCTGAATTGCTTAGCATTATATTCAAATATATATCAATTATTAATTCAATATATATAATTCTAACATTTTTTTGAATTGATATCAAATTTTGGAATTATTGAATGGGTCTTTGACTTTTGGTCTTCCAAAATTGGAGGAGACAAAAAAGACAGATCCAAATTCAAATTATGATATTTGATAAGCTAGGAGTTTCTGGCTGAAATTTTGACCGTAGATTTCTCATAAGCTAAAAATCAAGGGTAAAATTATGCCATTGTGAAATTGATTTTAATCAATAATATTTATAAACCTATACTCATAAAATAATTTAGTTAACTAGTGACAGATAAGGGTTGTCACGATAGTGAACATAAATTAGGGAAGGAACTCTCTGAATCAGGTGAAGTTGAGAATATGAGAGGAGTTATGTATGGGGTACAAGCTAGTGAATGGGTAAAGATAGCGATTATGATAACGGTAGGATAAATTTAAGAAGATGAATGCATGATAGTATTAGTAGTGGATTGCTGAGTAGGATGAGAGGATAAAAGGAGACGTGAATGGTGGCGTGAGACGATGACGTAGGAGAAGATGGGAGTGAATGATAAGCGGTATGGAACTTAGGGTTTATAATGTAGGAGTATGGTAAGGTGATACAGAATCGTAACGGTGTGGGTGGTAGTAACGTGGATGGTAGTGGATGCCGTGATGGAGATAGCGAAAATAACGTAGAATGGTGATAAAAATGGGGGAGTTAGTGATATGTGTCTACTTAAAAGGAAGGAGCGAGGTAGGTGATGAGATCGTAACTGTGTAGGATGAATGTGAAGTGGATGATGATGGATGATGATGGAGGTAGATGATTGAAGGTGATAGATAGAGGTGATGAATGATGATGATGATAAATAACTTACCTAAGTGTGTTGGAGATGACTCTGTGTAAGGCAAGAGCCTAACCTTGGATCCCTATATTCCACCAGGATCAAGGTGTCCTCTAGATGCAGATCAACCCCCTCCCCTCCCCTTCACTTCTCTATTTGAAACGTCAAAGCACTAGAGACACCAAGATACCCTTGACGGACCTTCAAAATTTCACTTTGTTCAATATGCCTCTCTAGGAGGAAGTGAGCTAAAATAGGTTTTTACAAAGGTCCGGGGCTCAATTTATAGATCCGAGCATATGGATGGATAGAGGATATAAGGACGAATCTAACCTTAACCTTTCTGCTTAATCAGAGTTCTGGATCGTTCGATATCAAGCCTAGAAGTTGGATGATTCCTAAATGTTGATTTAATCTAAATATTTCCCACTATTCGTCCTCATCAACACCGTTAATCTTACTGTTAGGGTATTGTCTTGTATTAGAATTTAATTCGACAACTTGTTGAGGACATCATCCAAAATTGATGGCTCTTGTCGTGCCATGTCTCACCCTTGGGGAAACATACAAAATATAGACAAAAGGAATAAAATAAATAACTGAATTAAAATGCGTGTGACATGGTGGTGCATCAGCACACACCATATCATAGCTTCTGCCTGAGGAACTATCAGAAAATGACACATGTGCACCATGTGTACACGTGCGCGCCATGTGTCGCTTGACACATCAGTGTCATAAACATTTTTGACTAGTCAAAAAAAAGAATAGGCATTTTTTAAATCATTGCTCCTCTGTCTAGCCAGGCATTTCTTACAAAAGTGCCCTTTTATTGGACCATGTCACCCTGCACTAGAAAAAGTAAAAAGAGAAATCAGTTATCATTTAATGTCATTATGGTTTTGCTAATCGAGATGCCGTAACAGCTTAGCTAAATGATTGGCTGACATTAATCATTATTCCTAATCATGGTTGGTAGCCATTTGACTAATTGAAGGGCAACACATGGCCTCGCGAAAAATAAACGGTTAAAATATGTAAAAATTAAAATTAAATTAAATAAAGGCCCAAAAAGTATAAATAAATATTTTTTTGACTTATAAAAATAAAATATTTACATATTTAATGTTAAATAATTCCATAAAAATTATATTTTGACTCAAAAAATTAATTTCTCTCAGAATTTGATGTCAGGAAATTCTTGGATCGCAGCAATGCTTGGATACTGTTTGTTTTCATCATCATTCTACTTTCCAATGTTTGAGATGCTCAGCTGTTGTGTAAGAAGAAAAATACTTGAAATTTGACATGCAAACATGGGATCATTTCGGGTGGGGTTAGGATGCCCTCAAAGAAGACTTGCATTATTATTTTTGTGAAAACAATTCAGGTTCATTAATAATATAAAAATGCATTAGTTGATATTCAGTGTTCTCTTGATGAGCATGGGACATGACTTTAGGTCCATCATCTGGAGATATCCTCAATTGATGTTATCATGACCTGAAATCACTCTTTTAAGACAAAAGCATTCCAGGCAACTCTAGAAGGGTTTTTCTGACATAGGTATGAGATTTTTTGTGTACGTTGACATTGTTAAAGGCATAATATATACGGCTAAATATTTATGAACAGATAAGAGAGGCAACTTTCTTTGCACAGGATAGAGCTGGACTATATCTTCGATTCTTGTAGGAATCTCATCTCTAAATGGTCTCGCATGTGCTTCTCCAAATTATTCCACTTCAGATAATATTTAATTGGAATGATGATGGCTAATAAATGCATTCCAGGCTTCACCCATTTAACTAAGTTCTCGAGTGGGTAAAAAAAAAATTTGCATGAAAATATAAATTATCCTGAGTAAGATAAAAGAAAAAAGAGATGTTGAGGCAGAAGTAAATGGGAATTAAAATATAGAACATACTCAAAGACAATATCACCTGAGTAAGTATCACCAGCAGATGAATGACATTAAAATATAAATTCATAGAGAAATTTGCATGGAAAAGGAAGGAAAAATTTTAAGTTACTTATAGTCAACTTAATCTACTTCATATTTTAAGCTTTCCTATCAATGTTGTATCAAGATTAGGAGACAATGGAGGCAAGAAACATACAGGGGTTGCGGCAATGGAACATGTAGGATGAAGAAGAGGGTGAGTACCAGAATGAAAGAAGGCTTCCTCCAACATGAACAAAACATACCAAAGTACAACCAGCCATTTTTTATTTAATCACAAAAAAATTCTCACAAATTTGTTCAATCGCATTTCACATGGCTCTGTGATGCCGGATGTCGTCTCGACGTCGTCCGGTCATCACCGAGGGTATGGGCTCGGTGTCGTTTCACTAACTAATCGGACTACGACGAAGGTTGTCGTCCGATGTATGCAAGTGGACAGATGAAAATGACGGATAAATGAATGAGGCCCTATATAGTACGTACATGCGCCGACGAGCGGTGTTGCCATTCCAGAGCAATGACGGGTCGCCTGAGTGACGCCTGATGGGCCTCCTGAACCTCACCCGAGAGAGTCGAGGACGAGTACGTCGCCGAACGGGAAATTCCCGCTGATGTGCTCACACGCGTCGGGTGTTCCCGACTCGTACCGGACGGGTAAAGACCCTCAAATGATTTCGTCGTTATCTCAATCTGTATCACGCTCACCTATCTAACCCGAGTGCGGAGGAGGCAATACGAAAGTATACTGAAGAACGTAAAGGACGTAAGGAAAGCGAGTGAGAGAAATACCGTCGTCGCGCTGGCGACTGACGCTCGTATTCGGAGATCCGTAGAGGTGAAGAAATTCAGAACGCAGTCAAGAGATGTCGAAGATGGGCCGCAGGAGAAACCGTCGCCTGCAACAGCTCGCGCGTAGTGGATAGGCGACCAATCGGGACAACGCCGATCGTAGGATCTGATGACGAGCACGGGCCGCACTCGCAGAGCGTTACTGGTCAGAACGGTCACCGCCGGTGGGAGGGTAGGGTGATCGGTTGGTGGCGTTTCGGCGACGGGATGAGCGATGGGCAGATGATGGGGAGAAGGAAGCGTCGAGGTGGTGGGATGAGGAAGTAAGGGGGGTGAACGGGGTAAGGGGAGTTAGCGCAACGGGGATAAGTAAAGTTTGGATGCAAGGAGTGAAAATGGGGAAGAAGTCAAGCGTTGGAAGAGTCGAGGGGTGATAGGTGGGAGAGTGGGTTCAAGAGATGTGGGAGTGATGGAAGAGTCAAGGTGGAAAGGAAGGGGATCAGTGGAAGAGTCAAGTGGTCATGGGAGAGGGAGAATGGGAATGAGAAGATGGCGAAGGTGAAATTGCGAGAGGGAAACGGGGACGGTGGGAGGTGGAAAGAATGGGCGGACCGTCATCGTGCGGGTGAGAAGATGGCGGTCGGAAAAGAAAAGAAAGGGGGGAAACGACGGCGTGGATGCAAGGAGGAAGAAAAAAAAAAAAAAGTAACGGCAGAGAGGCACGACGGAAGTTCGTGGGAGGAAGAATTAGCGCGGGGAAAAGAAAAGAAAGGAAGGGGGGCCACGAGGGTTAACTGCAGGGGGTAGAAAGGTCGCGGTTAGAAACCTGCGAGATGCTGTGTCTGACGGGAAGAGACGGAGTGACGTAGCAGAGAACGGGGCGGAAAGAAAAGCACGGCCGAGCGGAAGCAGCGGCCGCGCGGGAAAGGATGAGGGAAAGATGCGGGGAGAGAAATCGGCGGCGGGGAAGGTCGAGGCGTCGGTAAGAGGTACGGGACGACGCTACGGCGGCTGAATTCGGCGGTTTCTGGCAATCAGACAGCGGCGTGACGGACGCGGGGAGTCCGACGGCGGCGCTGCGGGTCTACGGGGGGGGAACGGTGGTGTATTGGCTGGGAGTCTTCTCTTCTTTCTTCTTCCTTTCTTCTTCTCCTTCTCTTCTTCTTTTCCTTCTCTTCTTCTTCTCGTTCTCTTCTTCTTCTTCTTCTTCCTTTTCTTCTTCTTCTTCTTCCTTTTCTTCTTCTTCTTCTTCTTTCTTCTTCTTCCTTCCTCTCATGAACGTGACCCTTCCACTTCTTAAAAATAACTGTCAATTTTGGAAAGAGTGGTCTTGGGCGCCCACCTCTTCCCCTTATATAATGGTTGAAGGTGGGCCCCCTTTTAACAACAAAGAACTAACAGAAAAATAGGAAGATAATGGGCTTGTCAGGCCCATTTGAGGGGAAGACGTCCTCATCTGGGCTCTTCCCCTCACTACACAATGACACATAAGATACGAAACGAAACAAAACAAAACGAAACAAAAGCGAAAGGGGAAAAGTGGCAGCTCCGAAGGTGACGTGCGCGCCCATCATGCCGAGTATTTGAACTCGGGGTCGCGTGTCGCTGCGGTGGCTCGTCGTGTCGGCTGGACACGTGGCGGTGGCAGGCTCGATGACGATGGTGGTTCCTCGCGTGCAGGCTCGATGACGTCCGGAGGCTCCTCGCGTGCTGGCTCGATGACGTCCGGCGGCTGCTCTCGTGCTGCCTCGATGACGTCCGGTGATGCTGCGCCATCACTCTGTACTATGTATGGTGTGAACTTCCTAGGGCTGTATGATGGGGTGTCTGTTCAAAGTGGACTGCGCATCACAACAAATTTGCACTGGTCACATTAAAATCACTTCTCTGATAGCATACACAACTGAGACGACTCCCCCGAGTAAAATACCCTCAAAGTTTCTCCACATACACATCTTCAAATGAGATCCTAGTAGACGAGTACATTAGCGATGTCAAGGTAATATAGACATCAAACATGGATCATGGCAAATGAGAGGAGAACTTAAATAGTCTTACGACATATGACTAAGGATAAGGTCTCCATATAACCATAACCCTAGACTAGAAAGAATCTTTAGCAACCAAACAATCTTTGTGGCATGCAATGGAGCCATCAGGCTTGTATTTAAGCATAAACACTCTCCAGGTCACATTGTCGCAACCATAACCCTGGACTAGAAAGAATCTTTAGCAACCAAACAATCTTTGTGGCAAGCAATGGAGCCATCAGGCTTGTATTTAAGCATAAACGCTCTCCAGGTCACATTGTCGCAACCATTGGGTGAAGACTGGCAAACAGAAATTGACACATGGTAGATGAAGATCTAAATCCATAAATCTAAAGTATATTTCCATACTTTAAATTCTAATGCGTTAATTATTCAAAAAGTCTGGAAAAAATGAAATAAATCCATAAAATTTATTAATGCCTTTCTCATTCAAAATTGGTCTTATTTGACATTTGAAATTAAATTTATGGTCAATGTAATGTCAGAATAATGTGAAAAAATATATAATTTTTTATAAATCACACTTTTGTGATTCAAATGTAAACACTTTTATCTAATATTTATCATAATTGAATGTTAACTTTCATGTTGTCAGCAACCCCTTTCTTATTCACTTCTCAAAACCTCACTACCTCAAGTGTGAATGGATGGTGAAAGATATACCAATATGAGGAGGGTTGAAGAATAAGCTGGAAGTCTGCTAGGTGGCAAGACTATGGGGTTAGCTCTAATCTGCTATTGATGGCTACCCAAGTGCCGTGTGGGCCGTGGCTCAGGTAAGCCCATCCACTTTGAGCGGGCCACTTGACTGGTTATATTGATCACTCCAAGCCAATCAATTCAAATTCATCTCCAGACCCAGCACTTGTGCTGCTTGGTTGTTTTAAAAAAATGAATAGACATAAATATTCTATTTAAATACTTGTGCATGTGATTTATAAATTAAAAAATTTAAAAATATTTTTTAAGAAGCGAAATAAATCTTAAAAATTATAAAAAATTAATAATATTGGATAATAAATTTATGGAATGAAATAAATTAAATGTATCATAAAATTTTGAGGTCACATAATTCCTGAAAATTATATTTATGTATTTATTTATTAGACTGTTTTAATAGTTATTTTTTGAGTTTCAACAAAATTCCATAAACCATTTAAAAATTTGAAATTATTTATTGAATTTTATGAATAATCATAAAGTTTAATTTACCAAAACTATATTGAATTTAAAATTTACTTTATATTACCTTTTAATTTTTTTTTATATTTGTGATATGATAGTTGGATGTGTTGATGAAGTGTGAAAAATGAAAAAAACATAGTTTGACGCAACGTAGGTAACCTTAAATGAGATATGATTATGAGGTTCACTAGGTAATGTTCTCAACCCACACTTATGTCCATGTATACTAGACACCACAAATATGTATATGTTATAGTCAATGGTACATGTCGACACAGGCTATCACTTATTCAGAAGAGGAACCTTGAAGTTGGTTGGGCTATAATCCAAGATTACATGCAAAACTATTTCTTTGGTTGGAGGGGGTATAGTCTATGCCGCATGAATAGTGGTTACACAAATATGATTGTATTATAATAAATAAAGTGTCACATTATATGGGTACTCAATAATATGTATTATAATTGGTGATAGTATTCTTTAGGTACTCATACATATGTTGATATTCTGATCCCCATTGGGAGGTAGTTGGCTTTTTTTATTTTTAATATTGAGGGTTGTATGGATTCATAAATTATAGTGGGTTAAAAAATTATATTAACTTAAGATCTTTATGAAAAAAGTTCATAAAAATTTTCTCATTCCCATGAATTTTCTCGTAAAATAACCTCATATGAGGCATTAGGGATGCCAACCATTTGGCTCATATAAAATTTTTAATTGGCTTAGAAACATAAAAAATATTAAGTATGAGCACATGCCATAAACTTTTAATGGATTAAAGTTATTTCATGGCACTATAAATTTTAAGTATTCCTAATTTGATAGACAGATTTCATTTGTTCTCACATTTCATCTTTACTTTAATATATTTGTGCGGACCCTTAGCCAATGTTAATAAAAATTTAGGCTATTTAAGACATCGGAATAATTTTAACTCATTTGAATAAAGTATAAATTAAAATCTTAATGAGTTCATAATTTTAATAAACATCATTAATTCAAATAAAAAGTTTTCAGCTCTCATAAATTTTTGGAAATCCAACTTGAGAATAATTAGTTCTTTAAATATTAACATTTAGTATTTATAAAAATTATTTTTAATTTCAAAATCATTAAAATTAAAAATATTCTATAAAGTTAATAAATTTCTGATGAAATACTAGTTATTTGGAATGGAATGAAGTGTTCTCTAAGCAAAATTATAGAAATACAACAAACAGTAAGTATTTCTTAAATTTTGTTACTTTCTATACTTTTGAGTTTTTTTTTTAGCTTTGAACCTTCCTACCTTAAAAAAATTTATTTGAATAAATTCATAAATTTCATGTATCATCCTTGTAATTTAAATGTAACCGATTCAGTGTTAAGTATGTTCACAATCAATAAAATCCTTAGTATTGTTTCTAATTTTGTTTGGTAATGGACCATTATCAAATTAAAATAGGAATTCAAAGATGATATTATCATCTTGAATTTAACTTGTTATGCCCTCTCTTTGCTTCTAGGAAGAGGTTCTTCAAGCTGTTTACATGCTCGACCTCTAGTCATATTCACAAAATCTACACAATGTTGGACCTTCTCTTAAACTCTTCTAATTTTCCTTTAAGATCTTGTAAATCTTCTTGCTATCAAGTCTCACTAATGGAGGGAGTAGCTTGAGAAGAAGGGAAGAAGGGAAGAAGGGAAGGGGAAGATCTTGCTAGTGTGGGGACTTAAAATTGGTGTTCACTTTTATTTACACTAATTTTTTATTTGTTTATTTGAAAATTGACTATATCTACCAAAAGCCATAACTTATGTGTATGAGAGGCGAATCCCATGTATCAGTCTAATTAATAACTTTAACATCAGATAACATGTATCCTCAACCCAATTAGTTAATTATATTGACATATATATTAATTAATTTGAAGGGTCAGTTTAACCCGATCAATAGGTTAAGTCTTCAGCCCATGGATGCCAAGTTATTTTTAATGCTCTAAAAGATATAGATTAGCAATTGAACTCTTTATCTTGTGGAGATTTTACAGTCATCAGATACCAAATATGTATTATCATTCATCCATGTAAGACTCCTAAATGACTTTTCGGTTTCATTATTTGTTAAACCCTGATTTGTCATTCTAGCTAGTAACCATGCATATTGGGGATCATTAGAAAACATCTTCTCCAATATCCTCACTATCATGGCCAGGGATTCATGGCCTCTTCATCTTCAAGCCAGCATCCTCATATATTGAGGGTGGATTGATGTCAGACGTCATCAACGACTTCGCCGCATGGGTAATTCACTAGGTGAATGTAACTATGTGATGCTATGAAACCCTAGATGAGAGTGCGTGCAGGCCCGACTCATGGGAAGTCACCGAGTTCTAAGCTCTGTGGCGGGCAACCAAATGACAATGACAGGGACCTTCTGACCCCTCGTCGGAGCGATGACGACGACTACAACACCAAAGGAAATAATTCTGTAGGGGCTCGCATGTAACGGACGGGCTTGACCTGTACCTGGGAATTCGTTTAATCATAGTTTTCTCGATAATTTCTCTTACCTAAACTAACCCGAATGGGGTGGAGTGCAGTCGAAAATATATTGTTGAAAGTAATGTAACGGACGAGCAATGGGAACGACGTACCTCGTCGGTGATGACGCTCATCGTCAATTTCTTTGTTGATGCAGCAATTGGCACGGGCTGATGTGATGGAGAAGATGTGTTGTAATGGCATTGCAAGACTTGACGGGTGGGGGGGACACGATCCTGGAGCACGATGTTAGAGAACAAAGGAGAGGGGAGGGCGGCGGCGATGCAACACAATAATGCCCGTATTGGGCGGGTGTGGTTGACGTAGTGGATCGATGCTGCGGAGTCACGTCGGTGGTGCTCATTGGCACGGAGCATGAACGAGGTACCGAGAGGGATTGCTCAGCGACACCACTACATAGTGTCTTCTGAGGGAGGGAAGTCTTCTGAATATTATTCCCAAGTTGTTGTTTAAGTGGGCTCCAACGTGCATCCACAGCATTCAGATGCTAGAGCCACAGGCGGTGACGAATTAGTCCAAACAGTGTAGGGTTGGACTTGGACGACCACTAGAAGATCCCACCGTGGCCGATCGATAGCCGCAAAATATTTGTGACAAGGGGAACTAGGGCCAGAGGATTTTTGCAGGGTTCCTCTGGGTGTTGCACCGTCCGCGCCAGATATGATGCTCTCGAACGAGTGCAACTGGAGCCGCGATTTTGTCCAGAGAGAAGTCCCACAAAAGCTTGAGTCGCAGACACGGGGCCGTCCCTTGGTACATGTAGCATGATGGCTGACAGCGTCAGCGCAACCACCAATACAAGAACCCGCACGCACGATCCACTGAATTCATGAATTGCTTTTCGAACAGGCCATGCATGGTGACACTTCGACGTCGGATTCAGTCACAGCTACGTCTAGGGTTGACTCGACAAATAACTAGAGCAATCTCTTTGATCGTGTAGTGGAAGCAACTTGATGGTGCTCAAAAATGAACTCAGCATGAGAGATAGGCGCAAGAGAACCTTAGCAGGAAGGCAACGTCGACGTCTTCTTGCTCCTTCTCTCTTCTTCCTTATTCTCTCCTTCTTCTCTTTCTCTCTTGGTGAGATCTGAAACGGAGTGTAACTGCATACCAACTTGAAAATTCCAGATCTAGGATGAACATGGCGCCCATCATGGCCTTATATAGGGCCCTTAAAAAGAGTCCATTAGGGGATCCAATAAGAGACCCCCTTTTACAACATAAATAAAGAAAATAAGAGATTAAATGAGGTGAAAATAAAACGATATGGACAGATACAAAAACACGATGATACGGACGTGTCACGATGAGTAGGGTGCACTCATCATGACGAACCCAAAACAGAAATTAAACAAATGAAAACAGATAATTAAAACACAAACATGTGCGCGGACGTGGACTACCCAGGGTATTTAAACCTGGGCATCTTCACGGATGTTTTGGCATGCCGGTCGGGCTGGACACGGACCGGCGTTTATGCTGATAAAGACAAAGATGGCTCTGATGATGTTTTGTCGACGTTGTTTGGGCGCGCTTCATCATGGATGATCCCAACTTTACAGTTCAATCACTATAGTGTACTTCTTATTATATCCCAGCTAAAACTTGTTCAAATCCCCTTATTAAATACTTGTGCGTCTTAGTCAAAACATAGGCATCCATATACAGGATGTCCTTGATACATTAGGTCAATAAACCAATTAAACAATTATGATATGACTTCTTTATTAACAATTAAGTGCAATTCCTTTCCTATAGAGCACCCAACATCTGTCCTTAGTATATATACATGAACAGTCTATGCATTCTTCTATATTCTTCAACTATAGTTTGAATAGGAATATTATACAATATATATTCCATATCCCGTTCTATGCTCATTAATAAAAATATATTTGTTATAGTGCACATTTGATACTTATAATGAAGTACGGAAATTCATGGTCATATTTAGTGAATTATGATGAGATCAAAAAATCGTTAGTATTCAAGTATATGTTCTAAATATGTGTATTTGAAGGATACTCAAAAAGGACATAAAAGAATCATAATACAATACCACTATCTAGTCTTGCTCATATGATGAGTATGGTTGGTCTTGTAGCCATTGGGTGGAGACATTAAGGATAGATAGTTGGTGATCTTTTTCTTCTTGAGTATACTTGAATTCAAAAGGGGTCCCTTTGTAGAAGGACCCCTTGTTGGACCTAGCTATTGGAACCTTTGTAAGGGCCCATCATGGCCTTATGTAAGACCATGATGGGCACCAGACAGTTCCAGGTCTGGTTTTCCAGAACCTATCTTTATTGTGGAAGTTATCGTTCAGAACCTAGGTGATGAAACACAACCGGATCGACCTGTCGAGTTACACCACAACGATGGTTTACTATGAACGAAACGACAATGTAATAAGATAAAATGCAAGTTTAATGGAAATTCAACAAAAATGTAGCAACTGACTGACCGGGGCGAGGTTCAGGTGGCGACAGGGGGAGGTGCCGAGCCTAATTCAGGCTCCCAATGATCCATGAGCTCAGCTTGAGGGCCAACAAAATGAGGGACAAGTTACTATCCAACAGTGTCCGTAACGTCGTCGCTAACAAACTAACCCAACACTGTCAAGAAGGTACCTAACATGAAATGAGGGCTATTCCTAGAGGAATGATGACAAATCTCTCAAGGCAGAGGAGCAGACAGTGACCAGCACTAGAAGAGATAACGATACTGCAAAAAAAAGAAAAGGGGAAAGGGAGTGTGATCTGTGGGTAGAGGTTCTGAGCTGGGTTGGAGGGGTACAACCGTTGAGGACGAGAAGCTTGGAGAAAGCCTGGATTTGCAGAGCTCAAAGGGGAAGCTGGAGAGTCACCGATCTATCCTCCCGTTGAAATGTCATCACATAACGAATCCGGTGTAGAGGCGATATTGACACAACAGTCCTGGAGCAGGATTGCAGGACTGGTCCCAGCCTGGTCAGCAGCTTGGGATATGAGGCATGCTGAGTTAGAGTCGATATAGCGGTGCATTCACACAGGAAGGCAGAAAAATTCTCTCCTCGACCCCACAGGGATCGACTCATTGTCTTTGAGTGCAAGTACGGGCCTGGTAAGGTAATAAAAAAAGAAGAACGGTGTAGGAGATTCTCGAGTCATGCTATCAGCGGTCACGCCGGCAGGTCGGGACGGGTCAAAGGATCAGCCTGGAGGTCGGAACACCATACGGTCGTCGCTAGCATAGCATCATTAACCCGATCGCTGGAACAAGGGGCACCAGCCGCCATTGGTCTACCACCACAAGTAGGGTAGCAGGTTGATCAAGCTCTGGAAAACGGGGAAAAGGGAAGGCGAGGGGAGAGAGAGAACACGGAAAAACAGGAAAATCCTAAAACAACAACTTCAACCTCTTTCTTTCTTCCTCAAAAATCATGACGATCCCCTAGAGTGGTGCCTCCCCCCTCTCTTATATAGTGAGAGGGAGATGGGGGGTTGCCCTAATGGGTCTTCTTTAGGAGAAAGGGTCTAGTGGACTCCCTCCCCTCAAGAGTCCTCCAAGGAGGGGGAAACCATGCATGGCCTCCCCTTCCTCAAGGGTGCGACAAAATGAAATACAAAATACAAACAGACATGGGGAAAGAGGCTGTACACAGCAGGTATGGCCCCCCCCCCCCCCCCGGTCTATAGTGATGAACTAAAATAAAAGACGCGACATAAGGCCCGATGGTCTCTGTAAAATCATAAACAACTCGAATGCGAGAAAACAACACGACGCAGATGCAGTTTCAAACCTGGTAGTGAAAGCTTGGGTTCTTCACGTCAGCTCGGGCTCCACAACAAGGTTGCTGGCGAGTCGAGGCGTATTCACTAGGATGGTCCTCCATCACTAGATCTCACCGTGAGAAGAAGAGGTGGAGGACGACACAATTAGGATAGATAGTTAGTAGCCATTAGGGTTACCCCGGACTGTACGATGACACGATTCTCTCATGGTCGTCCTTGATAGGTTTTCGAAGATGGCGCACTTCATGCCTTGCACGAAGATATCCAACACAACTCAAGTCGCATAATTACTCTTCCGAGAAATTGAGCGTCTACATGGCTTGCCCACTTCAATCGTCTCCGACCGCGATGTCCGCTTCACGAGTTACTTCTGGAAGACCTTGTGGAGTCTCCTCGAGACAAAATTTAAGTTCTCGACAGCTTACCACCCTCAGGCCGATGGTCACACGGAGGTAGTCAATCGGAGCTTGGGTAACCTACTTCGATCCATAGTAGGTGAGCACCTTACAACGTGGGACTTGATAATTCCCCCCGCCGAGTTTGCTTACTATTCCTCGGTGAATTGAACCGCTGGGTTGAGTCCTTTCGACATCGCTTATGGCCAGGCTCCTCGTCGACCCCTGGACCTAGTGCCCGTAGATCCTCATGTCAGGGTTTCCGAGGACGGTCTTGCATTCACACAGCATGTTTCTTCTTTGCATAAGCCTATTCACGATAGAATCACGAGTCAAAATGCATTGTACAAGCAGGCTGCTAGTCTTGATTTCTACCACAGATTAGTCAAGAAGGGTAGAGAAAGAAATAATTGGCTTCGTGGCTGGTAGGCCATCCTTCTACCTCCACAAGCCTTGGACGCTTCCCAGTTCTTGGATCATTTGGCAGCTCCAATGTAGAGAGAGAGAGAGAGAGGACTTCTTGGGAGAGGGAGTAGGGAGAGAAGGATTTCTCTATCCCACCTCTTCTTCTTCTCACGGTGAGACCTAGGTTCTGAACGATAACTTCCATAATAAGAAAAACCAGACATGGAACTGTCTGGTGTCCATCATGGCCTTATATAAGGTCATGATGGGCCCTTAGAAAGGGTCCAATTGCTAGGTCCAACAAGGGGTCCTTATACAAAGGGACCCCTTGTTTTTAAACACAAATAAAATAAAATGACTCGATATGCAAACCATACGGTAAGAAAATGACACAACACACGACAGGATAGTTACGGACATGATGAGAACAAACACACGAACACGGACCGACGAAGATCAAAGCGCAAAAATCATGGACGTGCTTTACCCGAGGTTCTTAAACCCGGGTGTCTTTACTGATACCTTGGCATGCCAGTCGGGCCAGACACTTACCGATAGGGCTGTCAATGATGACGATGGTGGTTCCGAAGATGTCTCCGGTGGAGCGGGTCAGTGCGCTCCATCAAATACCTACTTTGTATAAATGTACACAAAACTGAAGTTTTGTTTTATTATTTATAAAGATTGGTTTTAGGAAGAATTGTCCTCCCTTGACCTTGACAAGAAAGGATTTCTTTCTTTAATTTTCTATGGTTTAAAGATTTAAATATTTCTTTCTTGAATTATAAAACTTCTATCATTTTCTGTTCCCGACATCAGATGGAATTGATTCCTAGGCCACACCGACAGGGACAATTCCCATACGAGACAGTTCTGAATGGGGCAGTTTCAGATGACCAAAAAAATATGGGACGTGAGATGAGACGAGAATCATATAGGGAACGACCTGTCCGGGACATGACGCCCGGATGTGACTGGATGGATGACGATGCGTGACAGACTATTGCGTGATGAAAGTTTCGTTACACCACCGTCCCGTCACACGTCCTAGGATTTTGGAAAAATCCATCACATTCGCGTCACGCATCACTTTTGTGGCGTCCTGTCATGTCCCGATCACTGGATGGCATCACCGTCACGTGTGAGGGGAAAAACAACCCTGAAAATCTAATAAAAATATTTGCCTGGTCTTATACAATTAAACGTGAATTTTCTGCAGTTTTCTTAGGGAAATATAGGGGAGAGAGACTCAGAGGAGCATATCTCCAATCACTTTTGGGCGTCGTCCATTTGTGTGCGCAAATTATATCAGAGACTTTTGTGCAAAATCTCGGCCGTCATGGCGAAATCTCGGCCGTCGGAAAGCTTAAATATAATGATTATCAAGCTTTTGGCCATTTTTAAAGTTTTTAAAAATCAATGACGGCAGTCATCCGTGACGGCCATCCTGTCATGTCACCCGTCCAAGTCCCACTGTCACCATCGCATCACCGTCACCGTCGCAGGGCCCTTATTTCGTCACCGTCAAAGTCACGTCATCAGTCACCTTGCCGTCAACGTGTGACGTGACGAAGGACAGCTAGCGTTCCCTAGAACCATCCCTAACTGTTTTACCTCCTATCCCGGACTTTCTTATTTCCAATAACTTCATACCTCCACCTGTCACAACCAGATAACGAGGTGACGTAGAGCACCCATGGAGTAAACAGGGAAGAGAGATGGGAGCATCAATGTTGGGCTCATTGATCGAGAGCGCGCTGCCCTCCCTTCCTCTACCATCCAATTCTCGATCTAATGGTTTCTTAGCAGGGCGGCATCTACCCAGAGGGATGCGCAAGCCCCGCCCCCGTTCATCAGCCAGTATGCAGACTTCCCCTGCCTCTTTCGCTTTCGTTCTACGCTGTTTTTGAATCCCTGAAAGTTTCCTGACCAAAGCTCGCTTGGGAAGAGTAAACCGCAGATCGATGAACTCGTCCCCATTAGATCAGTTTCGAATTCGACGGTTCAGGTGTATCGAGATTGTGTGGTGGATTTCTTGGCCCTTAAACTCGCATCTTCTTCTGCTAATTATGTAGATTCATTTCTGAATTGCAATACGGTTTCATAGTTTTCCTTCGGTTTTTTCGACATTAAAGGCCCATCAATTATTCCAAGTCCAGTTAACTGCAATTTTATTTTAAGATTCCTCTCGATCCGTAAACGTTAGTAAATGTCAGAGATTCGTGATGAAGCTATTGTGAATACGAAAATGACAAATTTAAACGAATCTTCGAATCCACTTGACTAGTTTTTAGGTCCCAATTAGCCCACGTATCAATTAATGTCTTATAACGTGCTCTATTTTTTTTTTTCTTGTAAAGATACAAAGTCGATCTAATTTATTGCTCGGATCATCAGAACCACACATCTTTCCACCTATAATGTAGAAAATGTTCGGGGGAACGGTAAGAATCAAGATAAGTGATCGACATATGAATAATGAAGTTGTCGTGGAATACTATGGTGTTTCAATTATCCGGGGTGTAATGAAGATTGTTATATTTTTTCTTACGGCTTGAGCGCTTTTTACGAGAAAAGTACTTGTATGCTTTCTGAAAATGGCGTTATCGATTGATTAAATTGGCAGTGGCGGCTTTAGGTGATGATCCTATAAAAGAATGGATTCTTACCGAGGGTAAGGCAAGCCAAATCAGGAGAATAAGTCCCATCGGAGGTGGTTGTATCAGCCTCGCAAATCGTTATGATACAGATTGTGGGTCGTTCTTTGTAAAGACAAACAGGTATACAATTGAAATAAATTTATTTATTTATGAATGCGTCGCAGAAACAATAAGGGAGCCTCAGTATAGTTTTATGTTAGTATACTCTACGAAATTGAGACTAAGTCTGCATAAATAGACATTTATAACATACATCCAATTTATTCTCGGTGAAACTAACCCAAAAACAACTTTACGCAGTTTTCTATTGTTTTTTATTAATTTATCATGTTTTGTCTAGTCTATGGGCTCATCAATTGCTTGTGTAGTTATTCATATACTAGTTCTTCTTAAACTTCAATCTTGAATGCTTTATTTTAAAACGACAGGGGCATTGGACCGTCGATGTTTGAAGGGGAAGCACTGGGACTGAATGCAATGTACGAAACTAAAACGATTCGTGTTCCAAAACCATTTAAGGTATGAGTGCATGGCCAAAATGTCTATTTATGTATGCCATCCGGTATGCCATTTTGTAGACATTCCAAAACCATTTAAGGTATGCCATTTTGTAACGGATGCGCATGACTGAGAGGAGTAACAATCATGCCGTTTCTTATAATTACAGGTCGGAGAACTGCCAAGTGGAGGTTCCTTTATCATTATGGAGTTCATAGAATTCGGGCCTTCAAGGGGAGACCAAGTAATTCTTTTTTCCCATGAAAATTATTCGATAATTTAAATGATTAACCTTCTTAAGTTAACGCAGTCAATCCTGGGCAAAAGGCTAGCTGAGATGCATAAAGCTGGGAAATCAGACAAGGGATTTGGGTTTGATGTCAATAACACGATCGGCAGGTGAATGTGCTGATTGCGATGTTTCTCAAACCCACTTTTCATGATGTTTAATAAAGTTTCCTGTCATTTTGTCATGGGATTGATTCATATTTCAAAATTCTCATTGGCCGGGTTTATAAACAGCACTCCGCAGATAAATACTTGGTCTTCTGACTGGATCAAGTTCTACTCGGAACATCGACTGGGTTACCAATTGAAGCTGGCACTGGATCAATACGGAGACACAAGTATTTATGAAAAAGGTGTGTTCTTCAATCCCTCAACACAAGTTTTAAGATCTTCTCTTGTTGGGCCACAGAATAAAGAACAGATCTGGCAGATGCTCCATTGTAGATTCCATCAGAGAAAAGACTCATTTCATCTCTGTTTAATTTGTCATCAAATGTCCTGGTTATGTATGAACACATAATACTAGAAGTCCAAATCAACTGTGCTAAAAGCGATAATACAAGAAGTCCTGGTTATGCATGAACATATAATATGAGAAGTCCAAATCAGGTCAAAGACTCAGAGTTCCTCATCTATGGTTTTTGCTGGATTAAAGCGCTTATCAACTGTGATTAAATCTATATCTTATACCAAGGGCGCTACTTTTCATTTTAAGCAGGATGTTGTTCTTCAACACTTTTAACCGCATGGCAGGTCAGCGGCTAATCGAGAGCATGGAACCTCTTTTCGAGGGTGCAGTTCTAGAGCCCTGTTTGCTCCATGGGGACCTGTGGAGCGGCAACATTAGCAGAGACAACACCGGAGAGCCCGTCATTCTAGACCCGGCCTGTTACTGTGAGTTAACGACTTGACCTTCTTTCCCAAAGTTCTATGACTTACTAGATTGAATTTCACTTTCAGACGGCCACAACGAAGCAGAGTTTGGCATGTCCTGGTGCGCAGGCTTTGGCGGTTCCTTCTACAGCTCTTACTTTCAGGTCAGAGGAACAGACCCAGGAAAAAGAAAAAAAAAAACCCATTCTAGTTTGCGCCATTAGTTTTAGAAAAATAATCAACCATCTTGATTTGAATTCATCAGGTGATGCCCAAGCAACCGGGCTTTGACAAAAGGATGAACCTGTACACGCTGTACCATTACCTCAACCACTACAACCTCTTCGGCTCCGGCTACCGCCCCTCCGCCATGTCCATAATCGAAGACTACTTGAAGATGTTAAAAGCCTGACCTTTTATCGTATGATACAATATTTGCCGATCCCCAAGAACAAGAACTGATTCCCCGGGCTAAAAATGCCGGGAATTCTTCCAGACCCCATCAAAAAAGAGGAAAAAAAAAGGGAAGAAAACCCAAAATCAAGAAGAAACCTGACCTTCTTCTTCTTCTCGTGTTTATAGAGTCTTCCCAAATCGGCCATCGGCGGAGACTCTCTCAGGGCGGACGCCGCGAGGGTAGATGACTGCAGAGTCGACGCAGAGACCGCCCTTGGTGTGGGTGCAGTCAATCTGCATCATGGAGAATTTGACCCGGGTAGGCTTGTCCCAGCTCGCCACAGAGAAGCTCCCCACCTCGTAATGAACCCAGCTTCCAGCCTCCTCCAAGAAGCACTGCC
This sequence comes from Wolffia australiana, assembly GCF_029677425.1. Classification (NCBI taxonomy): domain Eukaryota; kingdom Viridiplantae; phylum Streptophyta; class Magnoliopsida; order Alismatales; family Araceae; genus Wolffia; species Wolffia australiana. Next base: position 6,489,239 of record NC_135836.1, on the reverse strand, counting down.
TCTGAGCCCGCTGACCCGCCGAAGTTTCAAGCTGAAACTGCACCGGCTTCACGTCCCAGCCATGGACGTGCTCCGAGCTCCACACCCTCCTTCCAAAACTCTTCCCCGGCCTCCCCAAATGCAGCCTGAAGAAGAGACTATACTCCCCCGGCGGCAACCAGAACTCTATCTCCCCGTCCACCTCGAACCACCACGTCTGCTGAAGGTACGCCACCGTCTGGAACCTGCCCCCAATCCCATCATCATCAGAAGAACTCCTCACAAGATTTCAATCTTCATCTTCTTGTTCATCGATTCTGCCTACCTCGATTCCTCAGTCGGAATGTGGCTCCAGTACCGCCGATCGTCAATCCCCGTGATCGCCAACGCCTTGGCGGACACCGGAAGGCAGACTCCTCCCTTGTGCTTGTGCAGCCAGAAGACCTGTTCGAGGAGCCTGTCAGCGGCGGAAGAATTCTCCCAAGGGCTACGGAGAACGTACCTTAGCGCCCCCGTCGAAGGGGTTCGGCTTGGAGAGCCGCGCGTAGATCTCCTTCTTGCTGCGCGCGGTGGTTCTTCCGGCTTCGCCACCGCGGATCTTCTCCAGGAGATGAGGGTAATTCCTCGGGAGCTTCGACTCCCACACGAAGTCCGCCGACGCCGCGCCGCGAAATGCCCTGTTCAGGCGAGCGAGCTTGCAGATCTCCGGCGGATCGAGATTCATCAGCACCAGCGCCGCGCAATCTTCGGGGAGGTTGCCGAGCCCCGTCGCGCAACGAGGATCTGCGTCTTGGCCGAGAAGGCTTGAAGCCCCGGCGCCCATGCCCCAATTTCTGCCCTAATCGCCCAAATTCGCCTCGTTCTTCCGCAGATCGAAGGCGCGAGATCTGAAAATGTTGAATTCCCGGATGAAAATTGGATTGCTCTCTGTGATTTCTTCTCCAAATCTTCAAGGCCACACCCATCCGCCGATTCCCCCCCACGCTTCCTCGCTCTTCTCTTCCCCCTTCCGCTCGATTCAACGCTACCCGCGCACCGCCAAAAACCTGAAATTGAGAACAAGAGAAAATCTGTTGCCCATGCCGCTATTTATCAAATCCGGAGAGGAGATGATGAGACTGCGGGCTTGTCTCTCGTTGTTGTGGAATGTGGACTCAAAAACTACACGCCGAGAGGCGAGAGAGATAAATACAAAGACGGAAATACCCCTGCATTGTGCCTCTTATTACGGTCTCTTCATCCGGCTACAGAAGCCGCGTGGGAGACTTTCAACGGTGTCAATCGGACCTCCTTTGTTTGACCCTTCGGGAAGCGTGGAGGGGCAAAAATGGAATAAGTAAACGCCTCTCTGGAGCCTTCCACGCCTTCATCCTACGGCCTGGATTTATTCTGAGAGATCGCAATGGCGATGGCTTCGCCAGCTGGACGGCGCTGGCTGACGTGGAGGTACCTATCCCTGTACACTGACGTCATCGTTGTACGGCGTTTTGTGATGGAATAAAATAAAAAATTCCACGTGTGCGAAACTTTTTTTGTCTGCATGACAGTTAAGACAAAGTAATATGGTTACATTCACATTGATCCGCGCACCGATAAATATCTCTATGGCATTGATATTTTATACTCCCTGATTATGCATTTCCTCGAGCTATACTCCAGATCTCCAGAATTTGCATAAGAAAATTTGTAATTATATCCTCCATGGAGAGAATTTTGATTCACCTGCTCTAGGAGATTTGATCTTTCTTTCTCTCCGCATACTTGACAACTTGACACATCTTGCTACACATTTGAAATTGCCCCTACTTTGTCAATGTAGCCAACGAAAGAGGGTTAAAGCTAAGATTTCCAATTCTAATAAAAAACCAAATCAGTAACTAATTAAAAGAGTATTATACACTAGGCTTATGATGAACACAACATTATGTGGGAAGGTCATACATCAATGCGGTGTCATAAAATAATCATTCACAACAATAATTACTCAAGATAGAGTTCCAAGTGATAATGTAGTGGAGGTTGATTATGAAATCAGGTCATTTAGTTAAAGTAGGTGACCTGGCTTGAATTAAGCTCAATTATTAACTTCAATGATGTGCTAAATCAGATTCCAATTTCTCAGGTTCTTGACTGGGCACACTTCTGATCACCTTTTTGACATTTAATTGGAGTGCGGAATGTCTCCCTTGACGGATGTTGATGGAGGACCATCCAGTCGAGCGCGTCCAGACTCGTCACCAGCCACTTTGTGGAGCCCAAGCCGAAGTGAAGAACCCACATTTCCACTACCAGGTTTGAGAATCTGCATGCGCGTCGTCTTGGTAAGTGTCGTGTCCTTTTGTGTTCTTTTCTGTTGATGGCTCACTCCTCGTATACGGGCCCGCCTTTGGTTGTTTCCTCATATTTGGATTGTAGGGAGACCCCTCCTGCGTGAGTACAGGCCTTCCCCTCGTATGTGTTTGTTGCTTAATTACTCTAAGTGTACCTTTTAGGTGGGAGGGGAAGGGTCCATGTTAACTTCTCTTTTCCCCCTAAAGACCCTTTTTCAGGGAAGCCCAATATGCTTCCTCTTAAAAGGGCCCATTAGCCCTCTAACTGCCACTACTTTACTATAAGTAGATGCGGAAGGGGTGGACATTGGATTAGGCCTTTTTTTGAAATCCAGATCTGGCTTTTTCTTTGTGAAAAAGCAGTTGTTGTTCTAGAGTTTCTGCCATTTCCCCTCCCCATGGGAGGATCCGGTTTTGTCTACTCCTCGTTGCATCTAGGTGACCTCTGCCAAGGCTTGTCCAGTCATGGTTTCCTGTTGGTATTGAACTGCACCGCCACCGCATTGCTGGTGCAGCGAGCTGGTGTCAGACAGTGCACCCAGACTCCACTACAACTGTTCCGTCGACGCCTATTGCTTGGCCGATTACGTTGTTGACGACTCGTCTTCACAGCTGCCCGCATATCCCACCGTTGCAACTCTTCCCGCCGTCGCAAGAAATTCTTCCTGCCGTTGCAAGATCAAAGCCTACTCGTTGCACGATGTCGGTTCGATCTTAGAGTCACGCGACTCTCTCCAAATTGAAAACCTCCCGGATCTCATTTTGGGGGCTACAGTCAATACTCCATGGACGATTCACAGTCAATACTCCATGGAGCTGACTACGCCACTAGCGTGCTGGGACCATATCCGTCGTGTCCTCCCGTCTCGAAGATCTTTCGGCGTCAGATCCCACTGTTCTGCTGCGAGAGCCATGGATACCTCAATCCGAATGTCAGCATCAGGTCACACATCCCCTCTTCTTCTTTAACAGAATAATCCCCTCTTCTTCTCTAAGAGATTTTATGCTTTATAGGTTTAGTCATCGTCCTGTGTTAAGTAAGTTTCTTGAACGGTATCGGTTCTGGTAGGTCTCGTCGATGGCGCTGACAATTCTTGGATGGAAACATCTCACCACCCATCGGTCTTTGAACTGACTACGCGGACCATTGGGAGTGTGGTCGTGCCTCAATTTTCATCAATGACGTTGATTGGATTACGTCTCAGATCAATCGATGTCATCATATAGTGTTTTGTGTTTGATCTTCTGTAGCGTAACACGAGCCGAACAATCCCGTCCGTCCGTCACTGTTACATCAGATGTGAGGTCAAAACAATATGCATCTGGTCCCATCCCTGAATCATCCTGTTTGGATATCTTAAGATCTTCACATCCATCCATTGGTATATATTATCACGATGAACAACTCAACGACCAACAATTTTCAAAGAAAACTACATCTTGAAGACTATGAATAGTGTGGAGTTTTTTTAATAGATGTAAACCATTTACATATTATGTTTTGGTCCAATTTGTTATATGTTATTTGTTGTCCAGTGTGGGGTGTTTTGCTTTATGTCGTCCTTCTTTATCTAATGTGGCCCATTTATATCACTTGTGGGTAAAAAAAATGCTAGAAGCCTTTGATGGCCTTTTCTTTATTGGTCATGACTCAAGGAGAAACTTACCCTTTCAGACTTGAGTATATTTTTAAGGAAACATTGAGCAGTATTGCTAATTGATTTTCCATTCTGTTTCTTTTTTTTGTTATTTAGCCTCATTAATTGAGAATATTAATATTATTCGATAGATGTTTATTATGCTTCACTTTCACACTAAGCTCATTCTGCTTTCAATACGTAGTGCCATAGTAATGTTATTTATATATATGGCTTTGAAAATGGATATTGGGCTTTATAGTAAGACCAAATTCCTATATGGCAAGTCAGAATGAGTGTAGGCTTCACCCCGTTAAATCTGGAAGGGGTTTTATATGAAGAAATTCCCAAAATCTGGATTAAGGATAAGTGTAACTTTAAGGCTGTCACTGACGTAGGACGACTATGGGGTGTACGACTATGGGGTGTACGACTATGGGATAGATGACGAAGGACGGTACGACGGGATAGACGGGACTGACTACGAGAAGGTGGACGGCTAAGGATGGAATGATATTGGAGGGATAAAACAGCCACACAAATCACACGGTCGAAATCGGACTTTAAAACCGATGAAAATCTGATGGTGCAGCTCCGACCCTTATCGAGGGTGGGAGTACTCTCTTTCCCCGCCGCGACAATGCCTAAGCACCGAAATCAATATCCGAATTCACGTGGCGAAGAAACACTCGAGAAAGAGAGAGAAGAAGTGGAAAGTCCAAACCAAATCTAATTCTCACGATGGTGGAAACTTCTCGAGAAAACACTGGACGGAGAACATTTTCGACACCAAAGAGTTCAGGCGTACCTCGGCACCGTTGTGCGTGAAGAGGATGCGAGAAATTCAGATCGTGAAGAGGCTGGGTGAATCGGGGCGTTGAGTGGCCCAATGGACGAGGACGATTCTGGGCGCTCCGGGCGTTGGACAGCCCTAGTAGTGAGTAGATGTCGTTGTCACAGAGTCAGGCGTAGGCGACTACCCGCACGCGCGAAGCGCGCATAGGGTGCGCGGAGCGCACGGAGTAGCGGGCGCGAGCGCTGAGCGCTCGGAGCGCCGGCGCGCGCGCGCGCGCGCGCAACGCACCGGCGCGCGCGCGCTCAAAGCGCGTTGGGCGCCCGGGCACTCTGGCGCGGCCTAGGACGTGGCTTGGGCGGCCTGGCAGGCGGCTCAGGCGGCCTGGGCGGCTGGCTGGGGCCTGGCGTGGCTCGTGGCTGGCTGGGCGGCTTGGCGGCCTGGCGGACCTAGGCGGCCTGGCTGGGGCGGCCTGGGCAGTCTTGGGCGGCCCTAGCAAGGGGCGGCCTTGGGCGTGGCCTGGGCGGCTTGACTGGGGCGGTCGGGGCGGCCTTGGGCGGCCCTGGCAAGGGCAGCCTTGGGCGGAGCCTGGGCGGCCTGGTTGTGGCGGCATGGGCAGCCCGGGGCGGCATGAGGTGGCAGCCTTGGGTGGCAGCCCTGGGCGACCTGGGAGGCTGCCTTGGGCGGTCTTGGAAGGGCGCCTGAGGCAGACGTGAGAGAGAAAGAGAGAGGGTGGTAGAAAGGTGGAAGAGAAGAAGATGGATGGGGAGAGGGGGAAGAGAAGAAGATGGATGGGGAGAGGTGGTGGCCGGCGACGCAACAGCGGCGGCGGCGGCGGTGGCGGCGACGGCTAGGGTTTGAAGGTAGAGGGAGGCTGGGCAGTCCTCCAAGAAGAGTTTAACTGAAACGCAATTCTTGAAATTATGACTGCCTTAGTGTTTCTTGAAAATAATGGCCTATATATAGGCCTTGGAGGAAAGAGAAATTGACGAGAAAGTAAAGACGTGCGCCGTGTCATGCCAAAGGGCAGTTGTGGATCTGCCTTTGGCGTCGTGTCATGACGCACGTAGGGACGTGCGCGGTTGGAGACGTGCTAGTCGACGGTTGCGGCGTGTTGACTTTGGTGTTGACTTTGGTGTTGACTTTGGTGTTGACTGCGGTTGACCGTGGCGGGTTGACTTCAGTTGACTTCACTGTCAGGTCCAAAGCAGGCGTGTTGACTCCGGTTGATCGTGTTGACACGATCGACGGCGATGTGTTGGCGTCCTCGCCATCAGTCACACACATTAATTTGCATCCATCAAATAAAGCCTTTCAAGATGCACAAAGAAATATCTAATTACAAGCGATGGTAAACAGTTAGAGGAAGTTTATAAGGTAAAAATCAAATTCTGTGGATGCTACCTATGCAAAGAGGATTCAGTATTTGTATGGCCTTAGGTACATCACTAGAATCTAATCTTTCAAATTTTAATGACATTATTTATGATCTTGAAACAATTTATTTAAATACTTTGATAGCATAGGATTTTTATTTTTAATCTTTATATCTTTTCTCACTTCCAATCCTCCATTTTTAGATACCATAGTTTACATGCAGAAGGAGACCACCTTGCCAATTTATGACACAGTTTTCAAAAGACATTGTGACCCACATGTAAGATGGACTGCCAATCCAGGCGCATGGTTTTGTTATTCAAGGACAACATCTTGAGAAGAAGCATTGTGGACCTTGGAAAATATCAAAATCCAAGAATTCGGAGAATGGAAATGTCAAGTGCATGAACTGAACATTGGTCAAGAATATTGAAGGCCTACAATTGAATGTTTCTTTCCTCCCTCTCGTACACTCGCGCCTTCGCACCCGCTCGTAAATGCTCCCGCTCGTAAACTTCGCGCCACCATTATGGGATAAGGATTCCATTATGTCATTCTATTCAGTTAACTGTTATCCTGCACCATCATGGAAAAAAATATTCCACAAGATGTATCTTCTAGATCCTTTGTTGATTATTTAATGATTACAATTTTTTTCTTGGTGCATCATATACCCATATTGACAATGATGATTCTGGTATGTTGTGTCAAGAATTTAGTCTCACCAACCATTTGTAAATCCTCTTGCACACAACAACCATGTTCATGTGGATATTTACATCCTAAAAATACATGCTCAGCCAGAAGTTGATTCTAAGCCAGAGTGAGGTGCCTCGTTCTAATTCCATTGGGAGACCAGAATTTCCGATTTGTCAACCACCATCATATGACTATTCGGAAGTAAAAATTTATTGTTTATTTTATCATTTCTGAAAAAGATTGTATCCAAACATATGCATAAAGTTATACCCTAAGTACTCTAATAATAAATATAGGGTATGCAAGGGTCAATCCTCAGGAAGTTACAAAATGATTTAGTTATATTATTAGGAGATAAATGAAGAAATGGATTAGTTATTTTGAATGGAAGGAGGATGCAGACAGAGAAATCATATTTGATATTGTTAGAAATTAAAATTTTGAGTTTTTTCTATGTCAGAGGGCAATTAGAATAAATTAAATAGGGTATGGATAATAATGTATTGTTGAGATATGAATTTGGATAGATGGAGAATGTAGATAAGGCATACATATATGATAATTAAAATGTATACAGATATAAATATAGGATGAATATCAACCTCTTCTTCTTTTTTGTCTTCTCCTCACATGGGTCTGAATATTTTTCTTGTATCCCACTTTTTTCAAAGGCAGGGAAGGGAGACGAAGAAGAAATAACTCAAAGAAACATACATACATACATACATCAGGATATTCTTAGCTAGAGAAATTTTCTGAATCATTGGAGAGATAAAATCCCTCCTTTATGCATGGATGCAAATATCCAAAATGTCCTTCTCTAAATCTTGAAATTACTCCATGGTATTGCATCTTGAACTCCCAATGGGGGTCAGGGCTCCTTGAGGGTTGGTGATTCTTTGAAAGAGGTGAACATCAAGGGACCATTATACCAAGGGAGGCAACCCTTGGTCGTATTCCTAATGGTTCATGTATTCTAGCCTCGTCCATTGGCCTAGATGGCCACTCCTTGGGCCCCATGGGCTGCTCTAGGCCTCTAATAAACCCTGAAATTATTTATTGTTGTTTTCTACACATATCAGGATTATACAATTATTATTAATAAAAGAAATATTCAAATTTGGTGAAGTCAATCCTAATTGGTAAAGTAATAAGGTGTTGATTTGATATGGATAAAAGAATTATTCAGATGGAACTGATAGGATGCCATGTTATTTCATCAATCCATTTTTTTTAAAATATTATATGAAAACTTATACATCAGATAATTATATTATTGATCATATAATGATGATAATAATATGGTATTAGAACAATTATGTGTCATGAATACATATAAATTTTTCTTAATCAATGATGTATTTAGGATGTTATTACCCATGCTGATATGGTTATAAATACACTCACCATCGCTGATTATTTTGATAGCGCTTCACAACCATCTATCTACAAGGAGATAGTTGATTCTAGTGATTGAAACAAATGTGTCATTGCAATACAAGACAAAATAGACTTCCTGAAGAAAATAACCGCATTGGACATGTTCAAAATTCTAGTGCACAAGAAGCCCATTCAATGCAAGTGGGTGTTTAAGCACAAGGGATGCCTAGTGTTGAGGAGTCTTTCTTCAAGGAATGTCTGGTGGGAAAGGTATTTATAAAGATCCCAAAGGTGGAGTGTACATATGTATTTTCTCCTATGGTGAAGCACTGACAAGTTAGAACAATTCTTGGGACTATGGCCCATCATGACTGTGAAGTAGAGCAACTTCATGTGAATGTAAATTTCTGATACCAAAAGCTTGATGCAAATATTTCCATGGATAATATTGTGGATTTTTGTTGGATCCAATTAAAAAAACAATATTTCTTTTCGACATTTCTCTCTATGTGTTGAAGCAATTATCTCGCTAGTATTAAGATATTTGATTGGTTTATGACAACTTTCAAATTGACTTGAATCTAGTACAATTATTTTACCAATTATCTATGTAGATGATACTCTGGTTATAGGAAGATGTATTATAGATTGAATAATATTGAAGTCCAACCAAATAGGAAAATTTTCCAAATATATGTTGCCTGCTTACCAATCACACATGTCATCATCCTTCAATATTTATTGATATAATATATTAATTATGATGCAAGTGTATTGCTTATAATGTATACAGTTTCTAGATGTATTAGATAGATATTGTATAGCTTGCTAACTAAGCATAGTTCTATGCCTAATTTATGATATATAAAGCACATATGTTATTATTATTATTTTATTAGGATCGTTATAATGAAGCATTTCAGTACATATAATGAGTAGGAAAATTTTTTAGAGATCATAATAAAGTGATCACAAGTTTTAAACATGATGTAAATATTCCTATGTGAAGGAGACTCAAGATGGACATCAAAATATCCAGATAAAAAAACACTCTCTAATTTGAATCACATGATGAGTATGGCTAATCATATAGCCAGCCATTGGTGTCTTAGACATTTGAGTCTTGATAGTGTGTGCCCTATAGGGAAATAGTTCCCTAAATGTGTCAATATGTATCCTTGAATGGCATCATACCTAATTTTTATTCAGCTTGACCCATGCCAGGGTTGTGTAAGAGGTCTTGAGACCTCAGATACCAAAGCATCATTGTGTGGACGGTAGTGTTTTAACTATGACTTATGAGTCCCTAGTAATGAGAATCCAATTATGCTTCACTGAGATGTAAAAAGTCTGCCATGGAAATTATGTGGTCCAGATGGGATCCCCTGCCCTCAGCATTAGAAGTGACTGATTAAAGGAAGAAACATTAATCAAATCCCTGGACAGGTTAGTGTAAATATCAAAAAAAAATATATTATTTGTGCCATGTAACAGAACTAACTAGAATTACCAACTGGGGGTTGAAATTAACCATACCGGGAGTCTCACATGGATGAGGAATTATACATACATGAAAAATAATGATGGTAAAGGTTCAATGGTACATCTGACAAACTACTTTGTATCTTCTAGAGCGTGAGATGTAACTTAGGACTCCATAGACTCACGACTCAATTTACTGAATATACTCTAATTTTAGGGACTTTTATGAAAAGTGCCAAAAGACTTTAAATAGCGGACGGTGCCAGTGTTTGGCTGCCCATGCAAGCTTCACTTGAGTGCCCCCTGATCAACATGCATCTTCTCCATTCATTTATATCATCATTCACTACATGAAATTCTTGATTAGCATGATTACGATGCATGTTATCATAGTTTATAAAACTTTCACCATTACCATGCCATTCCACTAAATCTAAAATTTCACATTATTTGAACGATAATTTTATCCTTTATTCATGTTTGACCTTTCTCAAGACCAAACCATTCTAAATTTACACATTTATTGATTCATGTTCTTTGATGTCTTAAGTGGATAAACAAATAAGTGAAGAAAATAAGAAGAACATTACACGAATCAAATTTTACTTTGAAAGTCATACTAGTTTTAGTTTTCAAATTAAAGTAGTGATTCCTATTAACTAAAATTTTGGTCCAATTATTTATTTCACATGTCATAGGTTTAAATAAGATAAAATTTACAAATCGATGGAGATATTGCGATATAAAAGGCCCAATAAATTAAGAGATATGGATTTTCTGAGTAATATTATTTGGGACCTAAAAGCATAACAAAAATACAGGTACACACTCATAGTAATGCTTGAATTCATGCAAAATCTCAACAATCCATCAGAGGAATGGTAAAACCATCTCCAACTATGCCAGAATATTTCAAAAGCGAAAAATGAGGTGATTCATGAACTTCAAACTTGATTGTAGGTTTAACTTTTAGGGCTACTGGGTTGTACATATGACTCTGTTTCTAAGGTTGGAATGAGCTCAATTTATATTTAAATTACAAGACTAAAGATATTTTGATCAAGTCATTACTTGTATCCATCAAATTTGCTGTAATAATTTTGTGGTCACTTCGGTGGTGGATTTCTGACTCGTTAATCAATAAAATCTCACAATTTTGGTTGTCCAAGGTGGATTTCTTACTCATATAAAATAATTATAGATATGTTAATATTTTATCCCCCAAAGAATTGTTTGAATACCAAATCTTCATACTAGTAATGAATTTCAGGCGTCAAATTTTGAGAGCCATATCTCAGTATTCAACCCACCAAATTGCATGATTTTTGTGTCTTTGGAATCATGTCTTCCCAATTTTTCCATCCATACCTTATTTTGACCTACTTATTGACTTTAGGTGAATTGAGGGTGAAAATGGAAATAATCTTTTTATGATATCAGTTCCCGAGTCAATTCATTGACTTTGACTTGACGTCATAAAACATTTCTCATTGAAAATTGATGTTAATTTAATACATATTCCCATATTTATATGATAATTATCCTTTATAGGTACAGTATCTAAAAATATAATTCTCATAAAAGTATATTTCCATTTTCACCCTTAATTCACCTAAAGTCAATAAGTAGGTCAAGATTGACACTGTGAATTGTCCATTTATTTTATTTTTATTAAAAGTAAAGAAAAATTATAATTTTTCTATATTCCTTAATTATCATTTTTCTGAAAATATAAACATAAATTTTTTCCATCAGAAAAACCGAATTGATTTGGTACTGCCATAGACATGAGTTGACTTGCTCATTTTAACCTAGTTTAATTTAAATCGAATCGAATTAAATAAATATTTTTTAACTAATTTCTTAGAAGATTTGGGGTTCATTTTGATTCAATTGGATAATAATATTTATTATATTTAATTATAAAAATAATTTAATTCTTATATTTTGCTTTTCTGGATTTAACATAGTTTGATTTAGTCAAAAATTTTAAAGTCAACCCTAGCTCTCTGTGGATTTGACCCAAACTCTTCATTGTACTCGAGTTTAAACATTTGTGTGAGTTCAGAATATTATTTTCAATCAAAGAATCATGTGTTAAAACAACTACACAATTTTCTCCCAGCACCTCTCTTCTTCTTCTTCTTCTTCTTCTTCTTCTTCTCTCTCTCTCTCTCTCTCTCTCTCTCTCTCTCTCTCTCTCTCTCCCCCACCCCCCCAAGTAGCCTTCTAGTAAGACTAGATGGTGAGGATAATAAGATTGAATCAAAAATCAAAATTTAACAAATGAAACATGAGATTGAATTATTTTTTATTCATCAATGAAGAAATCTTGGGATGATGGAAATAAGGATAATTACTGGAACTTATATCCTAATGTAATGAATTTTGTCCTTTACCTATAGTCAGAATTCATTGTATGTGCAAAATAAATCCCTGGCAAACAGAGTTTAATGTAGGGTTGATCATAGACGTTCTATTTCTGTGGCTAAATATGTAGAAGTAATTTGAACATTTTTATCCTTAAATCCTTAATGGATTCACATGATTCATCTCTAAATGGATTTATCTAATCAAAGTTTTCCAAAAAATACAAGAACTAGCTTTGACTCAACATAGATTTTTCACAAAGTCTGAGACAATCTAGACAATTTTTGCACGGAGTATCTTACCTTAAAAAAAATGAAAAGGGATCTGGGATGTGTTTAAATTGGCAAAAATAAATATGATGATCTAATCAAACTCCAACATCCCACATGGCCTGAATATTGACCATCCCTTAGAAAATGGAGTGATGTGATCTTGTTATTCATGGGACCGGTACCCCCACTATCTACTTTAATCCAAGTTGACATCATTGTCTGAATCAACCTAGACATTTTACACATCCAGCGCAGCTTGATCTGCAGTTCCACCGGGCTCATATTTGTGGCTCGGTATTGTACAGAGATGTGTTCCCATCTCCTTGGGTCACAACCTGTTCCACAACCCACACTACTACTCTCTCTGAGATGGAGGGTCATTATACATATCTGCCACCCAGCTGATCCAATCCATTAAGCGCTAAATTCTTGAAGTAATTCTAATAAATATTTAAAACATATATCTTGTCTTAAATAAATCATTTTATGTGAAGTGCATACAAAAATTCAGAAAAAAAATCCTTTAAATATGAAAAAATTCTATACTTCAAGGAAAATCACGAGATATTTTTTGACTTCATTTTCCTGTCATTTATTTAAAGATACTTCAAGGAAAATCAATAATTTCCTTTCAGTATCTTTATAAATATAAATTTAAGAATACATATGTTTGTACCTCAGTAATGAAAACATATTTAAATAAATAACACCAAGCATTATTTTATTACTTCAGATGCATAAATATAATGACAATAACATATAAATGCATGCTATATGTAAATCCTTCTTACTTCCTATGATTTATTTTCTTGCTATTACAACATAGTGTTCCCGTTGCAGGAGAGCTCCTGGCTTAGGTTTTGAACATCCCTCCTGAGAAGCGGAATTTCCGGAAGGGTCAAAAGTGTAGAACATATCCTCTAGCTCCATAAATAAGTTCCCGATCTGAGGGTTTATCAATCCTTGGCCTAAAAGGCTCCAATGATTCATTTTTAAGGTTAAATAGGTGTCTCCACCTGAATGTTTAAGTCAAGAATCAAATTCATACGATCCATGAAATCACATAAGATTATCCATTAAATACGTTAGGAAGTGATAATGTGGTAGTGGGCATATTGTGTCTTGTCTATTTATTGATGGCATAACGATGATGAATGTAATATACGACCTGTTATTTCTTGAAAATTCATCAGTATTCATAATTTATTTTTAATGACATGATATTTCCGTGCATAAAAGGCATAAAGTCATATGAATATATGAAAATACTATCGAAATTACATGTTATCAATTTCCCAACCACATTTGATATTATCACCTGCCAAGTGCCAAGCCCACATAGGCAATTCGGTTGATTGGATGTCTCGGTCAAGGACTTATCCGATTTTGAATCAGCAGGATTGATCAATCCTTGATAAATGGGTCCACTGCATGGGTGGACATATGATGGAACACCATCCCTTTCTTCCAAGTTTCTGCTCTCACTCTGTCTCTATTACTCTCTCACAATTTTTTTTTTCTCTTTCTCTCTAGATCTATCTATTTCTCTATCTCATGCGTGCATACACAAACACACACCATCTGTCCAGTCAATGCTGTAGTTGATCGTTGCAGAAAAAATGTCAGTCAACGGGTAGCATTTTCTATGGTGAGCATCTCATCCCTACTTCCCTCCCTTCTCTCGTCTCCATCTACTCCTTGTTAACTCACGTTATCTTATCAGGATTTTAGTGTTCGCCCGTCCCGATGCCGGTACCGGATACCGAGTATCGGGACGGATGCTGGACGGATGCCGGTACCGGAAACTTCCGGTACCGGTTTTTTCCGATATCCGGATACCGGATATCGGTATCGGATATCGGTTGCTATAGTGCCGATATCCGATACCGATATCCGTCCGATACCGTGATCCGTCTCCCGTCTCAGGGGGACAGATGACGGTATCGGATATCGGATGCGGATATCGGTTTTCGATATCCGCATTGAATTTCATAAACATTTCATATAAGTTAGTTCTTTTATGAAATTTCATATAAGTTACGTATTTCAAATTTTTAAAGTTTTGAACCTTGTTTTCTGGCAACGGCGGGAGCGGGCATCGGCGAGCACCGGGGGGCAATGGCGAGCAACGGCGGGCAACGGCGGCAGAAGGCAACAGGGGTAAGTCGATTTTCAGCTCTCTCTCTATCTTTCCTCTCAGCTTCCTCATTTTCTCTATCTTTTCTCTCCCGTTATCTTCGTCCTCTCTCAATTTCCTATCTCTCTTCGTCCTCTCCCTCTCTCACTTTCATATCTCTATTTTACTTCTCCCTTTCTCAATTTCGTAGCTCTATTTTTCTTCTCCCTCTCTCAATTTCATATCCCTATTTTACTTCTCCCTCCATCAATTTCATAACTCCATTTTTCTTCTCCCTCCCTCACTTTCATATCTCTATTTTACTTCTCCCTTTCTCAATTTCGTAGATCTATTTTTCTTCTCCCTCTCTCAATTTCATATCTCTATTTTTTTTCTCCCTCTCTCAATTTCCTATCTCTGTCAATTTCCTATCTCTATTTTACTTCTCCCTCTCTCAATTTCATATCTCTGTCAATTTCCTATCTCTATTTTTCTTCTCCCTCTCTCAATTTCATATCCCTATTTTACTTCTCCCTCCATCAATTTCATAACTCCATTTTTCTTCTCCCTCCCTCACTTTCATATCTCTATTTTACTTCTCCCTTTCTCAATTTCGTAGATCTATTTTTCTTCTCCCTCTCTCAATTTCATATCTCTATTTTTTTTCTCCCTCTCTCAATTTCCTATCTCTGTCAATTTCCTATCTCTATTTTACTTCTCCCTCTCTCAATTTCATATCCCTATTTTACTTCTCCCTCTCTCAATTTCATATCTCCATTTTACTTCTCCATCTCTCCAATTCATATCTCCATTTTACTTCTCCATCTATTAATTTCATAACTCCATTTCTCTTCTCCCTCTCTCAATTTCATATCTATATTTTACATCTTCCTCTTTCAATATCATATCACTATTTTTTTCCCCATCTCTTAATTTCATAACTCTATTACTCCTCTCCCTCTCTCAATTTCATATCTCTATTTCTCTTCTCCCTCTCTCAAATTCATATCTCTAGTTTACTTCTCCCTCTCTCAATTTCATATCACCATTTTACTTCTCCATCTCTTAATTTCATAACTCAATTTCTCTTCTCTCTCTCTCAGTTTCATATCTCTATTTCTCTTCTCCCTCTCTCAATTTCATATCTCTATTTCTCTTCTCCCTCTCTCAAATTCATCTCCTTTTAACTTCTCCATCTATTAATTTCATAACTACATTTTCCTTCTCCCTCTCTCAATTTCATAACTCCATTTCTCTTCTCCCTCTCTCAATTTCATATCTCTATTTTACATCTCCCTCTTTCAAAATCATATCACTATTTTTCCCCCATCTCTTAATTTCATAACTCTATTACTCCTCTCCCTCTCTCAATTTCATATCCCTATTTCTCTTCTCCCTCTCTCAAATTCATATCTCCATTTAACTTCTCCATCTCTCAAATTCATATCTCCATTTTAATTCTCCATTGATTAATTTCATAACTCCATTTCTCTTCTCCATCTCTCAATTTCATATCTCTATTTTACTTCTTCCTCTTTCAATATCATATCAATATTTTTTTCCCCATCTCTTAATTTCATAACTCTATTACTGCTCTCCCTCTCTCAATTTCATATCTCTATTTCTCTTCTCCCTCTCTCAAATTCATATCTCCTTTTAACTTCTCCATCTATTAATTTCATAACTACATTTTCCTTCTCCCTCCCTCAATTTTATAACTCCATTTCTCCTCTCCCTCTCTCAATTTCATATCTCTATTTTACTTCTTCCTCTTTCAATATCATATCACTATTTTTTCCCCCATCTCTTAATTTCATAACTCTATTACTGCTCTCCCTCTCTCAAATTCATCTCCTTTTAACTTCTCCATCTATTAATTTCATAACTACATTTTCCTTCTCCCTCTCTCAATTTCATAACTCCATTTCTCTTCTCCCTCTCTCAATTTCATATCTCTATTTTACATCTCCCTCTTTCAAAATCATATCACTATTTTTCCCCCATCTCTTAATTTCATAACTCTATTACTCCTCTCCCTCTCTCAATTTCATATCCCTATTTCTCTTCTCCCTCTCTCAAATTCATATCTCCATTTAACTTCTCCATCTCTCAAATTCATATCTCCATTTTACTTCTCCATTGATTAATTTCATAACTCCATTTCTCTTCTCCCTCTCTCAATTTCATATCTCTATTTTACATCTTCCTCTTTCAATATCATATCAATATTTTTTTCCCCATCTCTTAATTTCATAACTCTATTACTGCTCTCCCTCTCTCAATTTCATATCTCTATTTCTCTTCTCCCTCTCTCAAATTCATATCTCCATTTAACTTCTCCATCTATTAATTTCATAACTACATTTTCCTTCTCCCTCCCTCAAGTTTATAACTTCATTTCTCTTCTCCCTCTCTCAATTTCATATCTCTATTTCTCTTCTCCCTCTTTCAATATCATCTCACTATTTTTTCCCCCATCTCTTAATTTCATAACTCTATTACTCCTCTCCCTCTCTCAATTTCATATCCCTATTTCTCTTCTCCCTCTCTCAAATTCATATCTCCATTTAACTTCTCCATCTCTCAAATTGATATCTCCATTTTACTTCTCCATCGATTAATTTCATAACTCCATTTCTCTTCTCCCTCTCTCAATTTCATATCTCTATTTTACATCTTCCTCTTTCAATATCATATCACTATTTTTTCCCCATCTCTTAATTTCATAACTCTATTACTGCTCTCCCTCTCTCAATTTCATATCTCTATTTCTCTTCTCCCTCTCTCAAATTCATATCTCTAGTTTACATCTCCCTCTCTCAAATTCATATCTCTAGTTTACATCTCCCTCTCTCAAATTCATATCTCTAGTTTACTTCTCCCTCTCTCAATTTCATATCACCATTTTACTTCTCCATCTCTTAATTTCATAACTCTATTTATCTTCTCTCTCTCTCAGTTTCATATCTCTATTTCTCTTCTCCCTCTCTCAATTTCATAACTCCATTTTTTCTTCTCCTTCTCTTAATTGAAGACGAGCTTGTCTGATTGAGGACCGGCAGAGTAGAAGACCCACATATGGGCATTATAACAACTGAAGAAGAGCTCTTCAACGGTATTTCTTCACCTAAAATCCTTTATTACACTATGGATTTTATTGTTGATTTGGTGTTTAGGTGTCAGTCTAGGCAATGTGATTTTTATGGTTAACTTAGATCTACTTTTCGTGCATATTTTATCACTTCACGATTCTGAAAACAAACGTCGAAATTGTGGGGAATATGTTAATTACGATGATGAAGATGGAGGTCGTGATTTTGATTATGCCAAGTTTTCTGTACTTCCACTGTTTCGATTGATTATTAATGTATCTAGATTTGAATTTAATTGGTCCAAAATATGTAGGTTAACTTGAAATTGTGCAGAAAGATGAATCCAACTGGAGGCGGTGACCCAGCCCAAGAAAGAGCTGGGTCAGGAGTCGTACGTCCCGAACGTACAGAGGAGGGAACTTCCCGTGTCGTACAGAGTCGGCCTCGTACGAATCGTTCCCTCATCATCGACTACTTCGAGCTGATGGAAGATGGGTACTATATATGCTTACTGTGCCGGGAGTTGAACCCACACAGTAAGAGGAGACCCATTAAGAGGCAGGCGGACAGAAGCACAAATGTGTTTTGGCGGCACTTCAAATCATGCCATCCAGATCGTCATGCTGAACTGAAGGGCGAAGTCCCCGAAGAACGTGGTCAGACACGCATCACCGACAGAATGTAGAGTAGGCAACAGGGAGAGCCAAGCCGACGGGGGCCGATCAGGGGGCACACCCCAGACGAGACGAAGAACTTCATTGCGCGGTTCGTATGCCTAACATATTCTCCATGGAGCATCGTTGACAACGTCGCATTCAAGGATATGTGGCGGTATGCTACGCTTATAGACCTGGATCCTCCAAGTGCAAAGGTCATAAAGAGGTGGCCCATCCAAATGCACGGCCAAATGAAGATTGGTGTGAGGAAGCTTTGGGAGACCGTGGCCCGAGTATCACTGACTATAGACGCGTGGACTGCGGACAACGGGACCGGGTTGCTAGGCATCACCATCCACTGGGTGGACGACACGTGGACGTACAAAGAGCGGGTTCTTGCCATCCGTGAAATTGTCGGCAAGCACGACGGGGGGAACATGGCGTCCATTGTTCTCCAAGCACTAGATGAGTTCTGTTTGCAGACGAAGGTCAGAACTCAGCGTGTTGATCGTTCTATTAGTAGAGCTCGCTAGTTTTCTTGTCAAACGTAATTATGCAGGTCTATGCTGTTACTACGGACAATGCGACGGCGAACAAGAAGATGTTGGCTTTGTTGGCGCGGAAGGTCAGGAGCATGAACGCGACGCTTACTGCCAGGAGGCACATCCATTGTCGTGCAAGCGGCGTTGAAAAGCTTCAACATTCCTTCGGCCCAGAGTGTGGAACCTGAAGAAGGTGATGTGATGATGACCGCAGAGCAGTATGACAGCGACCAGGACAATGAACTCGTAGATGTCTACTCAGTATCCGATGAGGTTGACGGGCCGCGCAAGCCATTATGTCTGGGTGACGCACTTGCGAAGGTACGCAACTTAGTGCGGAGTATTCAAAGCTCTACGCAACGACGAGAACTGTACACCCAAGCATGTGAAGACGACCCCGAAGTTGAGGACACCAACATGGTTGTCCTAGACTGCCCCACCCGATGGAATAGCACGTACGATATGCTGATGGCCGCCATAGAGAAGTGTGATGTGCTGGACGAAGTCTCGACGGCTTTTGGCCGGAAGGCGACGTCCTCGAAGCTGTCGAAGGACGAGTGGGAATTGGTCGGACAGTTCTGTCGCATCCTTGGCCGTTTTGCCGTATCCACAGACCATGTTTGCAAGTCCGTGACGCTAGCGATCTGCGATGTCCTACATCTCATTGACGGCCTGAGGGTTCACATGGAGGAAGTGGTAGAGCAAATTGAAGACGACACATTCTTCACATCTGTTCGACGTTTGCACGAAGGAGATCGGTCGAATATGGCACAGGCGTGTAGAGCGATGCTTTCCAAACTTAAACAGTACGCGGAGATATTGTGGGCGAATGAGGCGATCACTGTCGCAGTGTTGATGGACCCAATCCACAAAGGGTCAATGCTCCGCCCGGGGGTTCGAGGCGACTATCGCGTCGTGCGATCGTTGTTGCCCGGTGACAGGTCGAGCCATGTTCCGAGAATGGCCGCTCAGAGGGGGCGGCGAGGAGGTGCAGAGTTGGTTGGGTGGCTTAGCACCACTATGCGACACGTGGAACCGGCACCGTTGACAATGCGGTCGGCCTGGGATGAGTTCGACCAGTTCCTTGCGGAGATTGTGCCGAACGAGGGTGTCTACACTCCACTGTCTTGGTGGGCAACGACGGGGGCGAAGCGTTTCCCCTTGCTTGCAGCCGTCGCGAGGGACTTGTTATCCGTATGTGCGACGAGCGCCCCCGCCGAGCGCATGTTCTCAGTTGGCAACGCGCTATTGTCACGTACAAGCGTTCCGTCTCGCCGATAAGCATTGAAACACTCATCACCGTGAAGTGTTGGCTCCGTGCGGACAACAAACGTTGGTACAATGACGTCGAGCTAGGCGAGGATATTGAGGACGACGAAGATGGTGGGGTTAGCTGTTCTCGAGGTACACGTCACATAACTCAACCAAATGTTATTTATACATATTTATCACTACTTATCACTTCTCTTATGCAACGCAGGTGAAGATCAGGTGAGCAGAAATCTTTGACAGAGACGTTGGGCTTATGTTTTTTTGACATGGCTGCATTCATAGCCTACCCGTAAATTTTTTGACCGAATATCAAAAAACCGAATACCGGCGAACACTACTGTATGGTGTCTTTTGTATTAGTAGAGTTTTAATGCACTGGCCAGTCATGTAATTAAATATCCCGAATTTACTACGACAATACAGTTGAATGCACTTGCCATTAATTTCTTCATCCCATTCACTAACTATCAAACGCCATAAATGAAAATTAACTACAACCCGTGAGTATGTTCGCTTGAAATGAAAATCGTTTCCAGTTCTTAATTCAATTAACTATGTATGAAACACCATAAACTCAATTAACCTAATATGTTCGTTACTCTTAATAACTAAATCTGCATTCCTCAATACACTAACTACAACACGTGAGTTCTACACTCCCAAATACACTAACTACGCTCCCAAATACACTGACTACGCTCCCAAAAACACTAACTACAACACGGGACTTTGTTCACGTAAATGAAATTTGTATTTACTCTTTAATTCAGTTAACGCAAATTTATTATTATTTTTATGAAATACATCACGTAATTCTGTTAGCTTTAAATAAATATTGTTTTCACATCTTAATTCAATTAAGAATTATTTATTACTATTTTTTACTGTTTCTGATAACTACAACACGTTAGTTAATATTTTTGTTACCTACATCTATGCTCCCAAATACACTAACTACAACACGAGACTTTGTTCACGTAAATGAAATTTGTATTTACTATTTAATTCAGTTAACACAAATTCTTAGTATTTTTATTAACTGCAACCCGTAATTCTGTTAGCTTAAAATAAAAATTGTTTTTACTTCTTAATTCAATTAACAAATATTTATTAATATTTTTATTAAGTACATCACGTAATTCTGTTCACTTAAAATAAAAATTGTTCTTACTTCTTAATTCAATTAAAACAATTTAATAATATTTTTTACTGTTTCTGTTCAGTACAACACGTTAATAAATATTTCTGTTAACTACATCCACACTCCTTAATACACTAACTACAACACGTGACTTACTTCTCTTAAAGTGAAAACTCCATTAATGTATTAATTCCACTGACCATATATCAAATGCCATGAATTTTCCCGACATATCATTAAAATTCTTAGTATTTTTATTAACTGCAACCCGTAATTCTGTTAGCTTAAAATAAAAATTGTTTTTACTTCTTAATTCAATTAACAAATATTTATTAATCTTTTATTAAGTACATCACGTAATTCTGTTCACTTAAAATAAAAATTGTTCTTACTTCTTAATTCAATTAAAACAATTTAATAATATTTTTTACTGTTTCTGTTCAGTACAACACGTTAATAAATATTTCTGTTAACTACATCCACACTCCTTAATACACTAACTACAACACGTGACTTACTTCTCTTAAAGTGAAAACTCCATTAATTTATTAATTCCACTGACTAAATATCAAATGCCATGAATTTTCCGAGATAACATTAAAATTCTTAGTATTTTTATTAACTGCAACCCGTAATTCTGTTAGCTTAAAATAAAAATTGTTTTTACTTCTTAATTCAATTAACAAATATTTATTAATATTTTTATTAAGTACATCACGTAATTCTGTTCACTTAAAATAAAAATTGTTCTTACTTCTTAATTCAATTAAAACAATTTAATAATATTTTTACTGTTTCTGTTCAGTACAACACGTTAATAAATATTTCTGTTAACTACATCCACACTCCTTAATACACTAACTACAACACGTGACTTACTTCTCTTAAAGTGAAAACTCCATTAATTTATTAATTCCACTGACTAAATATCAAATGCCATGAATTTTCCGAGATAACATTAAAATTCTTAGTATTTTTATTAACTGCAACCCGTAATTCTGTTAGCTTAAAATAAAAATTGTTTTTACTTCTTAATTCAATTAACAAATATTTATTAATCTTTTATTAAGTACATCACGTAATTCTGTTCACTTAAAATAAAAATTGTTCTTACTTCTTAATTCAATTAAAACAATTTAATAATATTTTTACTGTTTCTGTTCAGTACAACACGTTAATAAATATTTCTGTTAACTACATCCACACTCCTTAATACACTAACTACAACACGTGACTTACTTCTCTTAAAGTGAAAACTCCATTAATTTATTAATTCCACTGACTAAATATCAAATGCCATGAATTTTCCGAGATAACATTAAAATTCTTAGTATTTTTATTAACTGCAACCCGTAATTCTGTTAGCTTAAAATAAAAATTGTTTTTACTTCTTAATTCAATTAACAAATATTTATTAATCTTTTATTAAGTACATCACGTAATTCTGTTCATAAAATAAAAATTGTTCTTACTTCTTAATTCAATTAAAACAATTTAATAATATTTTTACTGTTTCTGTTCAGTACAACACGTTAATAAATATTTCTGTTAACTACATCCACACTCCTTAATACACTAACTACAACACGTGACTTACTTCTCTTAAAGTGAAAACTCCATTAATTTATTAATTCCACTGACTAAATATCAAATGCCATGAATTTTCCGAGATAACATTAAAATTCTTAGTATTTTTATTAACTGCAACCCGTAATTCTGTTAGCTTAAAATAAAAATTGTTTTACTTCTTAATTCAATTAACAAATATTTATTAATATTTTTATTAAGTACATCACGTAATTCTGTTCACTTAAAATAAAAATTGTTCTTACTTCTTAATTCAATTAAAACAATTTAATAATATTTTTACTGTTTCTGTTCAGTACAACACGTTAATAAATATTTCTGTTAACTACATCCACACTCCTTAATACACTAACTACAACACGTGACTTACTTCTCTTAAAGTGAAAACTCCATTAATTTATTAATTCCACTGACTAAATATCAAATGCCATGAATTTTCCGAGATAACATTAAAATTCTTAGTATTTTTATTAACTGCAACCCGTAATTCTGTTAGCTTAAAATAAAAATTGTTTTTACTTCTTAATTCAATTAACAAATATTTATTAATCTTTTTATTAAGTACATCACGTAATTCTGTTCACTTAAAATAAAAATTGTTCTTACTTCTTAATTCAATTAAAACAATTTAATAATATTTTTACTGTTTCTGTTCAGTACAACACGTTAATAAATATTTCTGTTAACTACATCCACACTCCTTAATACACTAACTACAACACGTGACTTACTTCTCTTAAAGTGAAAACTCCATTAATTTATTAATTCCACTGACTAAATATCAAATGCCATGAATTTTCCGAGATAACATTAAAATTCTTAGTATTTTTATTAACTGCAACCCGTAATTCTGTTAGCTTAAAATAAAAATTGTTTTTACTTCTTAATTCAATTAACAAATATTTATTAATATTTTTATTAAGTACATCACGTAATTCTGTTCACTTAAAATAAAAATTGTTCTTACTTCTTAATTCAATTAAAACAATTTAATAATATTTTTACTGTTTCTGTTCAGTACAACACGTTAATAAATATTTCTGTTAACTACATCCACACTCCTTAATACACTAACTACAACACGTGACTTACTTCTCTTAAAGTGAAAACTCCATTAATTTATTAATTCCACTGACTAAATATCAAATGCCATGAATTTTCCAGATAACATTAAAATTCTTAGTATTTTTATTAACTGCAACCCGTAATTCTGTTAGCTTAAAATAAAAATTGTTTTTACTTCTTAATTCAATTAACAAATATTTATTAATATTTTTATTAAGTACATCACGTAATTCTGTTCACTTAAAATAAAAATTGTTCTTACTTAATTCAATTAAAACAATTTAATAATATTTTTACTGTTTCTGTTCAGTACAACACGTTAATAAATATTTCTGTTAACTACATCCACACTCCTTAATACACTAACTACAACGTGACTTACTTCTCTTAAAGTGAAAACTCCATTAATTTATTAATTCCACTGACTAAATATCAAATGCCATGAATTTTCCGAGATAACATTAAAATTCTTAGTATTTTTATTAACTGCAACCCGTAATTCTGTTAGCTTAAAATAAAAATTGTTTTACTTCTTAATTCAATTAACAAATATTTATTAATATTTTTATTAAGTACATCACGTAATTCTGTTCACTTAAAATAAAAATTGTTCTTACTTCTTAATTCAATTAAAACAATTTAATAATATTTTTACTGTTTCTGTTCAGTACAACACGTTAATAAATATTTCTGTTAACTACATCCACACTCCTGAATACACTAACTACAACACGTGACTTACTTCTCTTAAAGTGAAAACTCCATTAATTTATTAATTCCACTGACTAAATATCAAATGCCATGAATTTTCCGAGATAACATTAAAATTCTTAGTATTTTTATTAACTGCAACCCGTAATTCTGTTAGCTTAAAATAAAAATTGTTTTACTTCTTAATTCAATTAACAAATATTTATTAATATTTTTATTAAGTACATCACGTAATTCTGTTCACTTAAAATAAAAATTGTTCTTACTTCTTAATTCAATTAAAACAATTTAATAATATTTTTACTGTTTCTGTTCAGTACAACACGTTAATCCATATTTCTGTTAACTACATCCACACTCATTAATACACTAACTACAACACGTGACTTACTTCTCTTAAAGTGAAAACTCCATTAATTTATTAATTCCACTGACTAAATATCAAATGCCATGAATTTTCCGAGATAACATTAAAATTCTTAGTATTTTTATTAACTGCAACCCGTAATTCTGTTAGCTTAAAATAAAAATTGTTTTACTTCTTAATTCAATTAACAAATATTTATTAATATTTTTATTAAGTACATCACGTAATTCTGTTCACTTAAAATAAAAATTGTTCTTACTTCTTAATTCAATTAAAACAATTTAATAATATTTTTACTGTTTCTGTTCAGTACAACACGTTAATAAATATTTCTGTTAACTACATCCACACTCCTTAATACACTAACTACAACACGTGACTTACTTCTCTTAAAGTGAAAACTCCATTAATTTATTAATTCCACTGACTAAATATCAAATGCCATGAATTTTCGAGATAACATTAAAATTCTTAGTATTTTTATTAACTGCAACCCGTAATTCTGTTAGCTTAAAATAAAAATTGTTTTTACTTCTTAATTCAATTAACAAATATTTATTAATATTTTTATTAAGTACATCACGTAATTCTGTTCACTTAAAATAAAAATTGTTCTTACTTCTTAATTCAATTAAAACAATTTAATAATATTTTTACTGTTTCTGTTCAGTACAACACGTTAATAAATATTTCTGTTAACTACATCCACACTCCTTAATACACTAACTACAACACGTGACTTACTTCTCTTAAAGTGAAAACTCCATTAATTTATTAATTCCACTGACTAAATATCAAATGCCATGAATTTTCCGAGATAACATTAAAATTCTTAGTATTTTTATTAACTGCAACCCGTAATTCTGTTAGCTTAAAATAAAAATTGTTTTTACTTCTTAATTCAATTAACAAATATTTATTAATATTTTTATTAAGTACATCACGTAATTCTGTTTACTTAAAATAAAAATTGTTCTTACTTCTTAATTCAATTAAAACAATTTAATAATATTTTTACTGTTTCTGTTCAGTACAACACGTTAATAAATATTTCTGTTAACTACATCCACACTCCTTAATACACTAACTACAACACGTGACTTACTTCTCTTAAAGTGAAAACTCCATTAATTTATTAATTCCACTGACTAAATATCAAATGCCATGAATTTTCCGAGATAACATTAAAATTCTTAGTATTTTTATTAACTGCAACCCGTAATTCTGTTAGCTTAAAATAAAAATTGTTTTTACTTCTTAATTCAATTAACAAATATTTATTAATATTTTTATTAAGTACATCACGTAATTCTGTTCACTTAAAATAAAAATTGTTCTTACTTCTTAATTCAATTAAAACAATTTAATAATATTTTTTACTGTTTCTGTTCAGTACAACACGTTAATAAATATTTCTGTTAACTACATCCACACTCCTTAATACACTAACTACAACACGTGACTTACTTCTCTTAAAGTGAAAACTCCATTAATTTATTAATTCCACTGACTAAATATCAAATGCCATGAATTTTCCGAGATAACATTAAAATTCTTAGTATTTTTATTAACTGCAACCCGTAATTCTGTTAGCTTAAAATAAAAATTGTTTTTACTTCTTAATTCAATTAACAAATATTTATTAATATTTTTATTAAGTACATCACGTAATTCTGTTCACTTAAAATAAAAATTGTTCTTACTTCTTAATTCAATTAAAACAATTTAATAATATTTTTTACTGTTTCTGTTCAGTACAACACGTTAATAAATATTTCTGTTAACTACATCCACACTCCTTAATACACTAACTACAACACGTGACTTACTTCTCTTAAAGTGAAAACTCCATTAATTTATTAATTCCACTGACTAAATATCAAATGCCATGAATTTTCCCGAGATAACATTAAAATTCTTAGTATTTTTATTAACTGCAACCCGTAATTCTGTTAGCTTAAAATAAAAATTGTTTTTACTTCTTAATTCAATTAACAAATATTTATTAATATTTTTATTAAGTACATCACGTAATTCTGTTCACTTAAAATAAAAATTGTTCTTACTTCTTAATTCAATTAAAACAATTTAATATTTTTACTGTTTCTGTTCAGTACAACACGTTAATAAATATTTCTGTTAACTACATCCACACTCCTTAATACACTAACTACAACCGTGACTTACTTCTCTTAAAGTGAAAACTCCATTAATTTATTAATTCCACTGACTAAATATCAAATGCCATGAATTTTCCCGAGATAACATTAAAATTCTTAGTATTTTTATTAACTGCAACCGTAATTCTGTTAGCTTAAAATAAAAATTGTTTTACTTCTTAATTCAATTAACAAATATTTATTAATATTTTTATTAAGTACATCACGTAATTCTGTTCACTTAAAATAAAAATTGTTCTTACTTCTTAATTCAATTAAAACAATTTAATAATATTTTTACTGTTTCTGTTCAGTACAACACGTTAATAAATATTTCTGTTAACTACATCCACACTCCTTAATACACTAACTACAACACGTGACTTACTTCTCTTAAAGTGAAAACTCCATTAATTTATTAATTCCACTGACTAAATATCAAATGCCATGAATTTTCCGAGATAACATTAAAATTCTTAGTATTTTTATTAACTGCAACCCGTAATTCTGTTAGCTTAAAATAAAAATTGTTTTTACTTCTTAATTCAATTAACAAATATTTATTAATATTTTTATTAAGTACATCACGTAATTCTGTTCACTTAAAATAAAAATTGTTCTTACTTCTTAATTCAATTAAAACAATTTAATAATATTTTTTACTGTTTCTGTTCAGTACAACACGTTAATAAATATTTCTGTTAACTACATCCACACTCCTTAATACACTAACTACAACACGTGACTTACTTCTCTTAAAGTGAAAACT
Source organism: Wolffia australiana (assembly GCF_029677425.1). Taxonomy (NCBI): domain Eukaryota; kingdom Viridiplantae; phylum Streptophyta; class Magnoliopsida; order Alismatales; family Araceae; genus Wolffia; species Wolffia australiana. The sequence goes on along the minus strand of NC_135836.1, from coordinate 6,461,443 downwards.
CCATTAATTTATTAAATCCAATAACTAAATATCAAATGCCATGAATTTTCCGAGATAACATTAAAATTCTTAGTATTTTTATTAACTGCAACCCGTAATTCTGTTAGCTTAAAATAAAAATTGTTTTTACTTCTTAATTCAATTAACAAATATTTATTAATATTTTTATTAAGTACATCACGTAATTCTGTTTACTTAAAATAAAAATTGTTCTTACTTCTTAATTCGATTTAAAAAATTTAATAATGTTTTTTACTGTTTCTGTTCAGTACAACACGTTAATAAATATTTCTGTTAACTACATCCACACTCCTTAATACACTAACTACAACACGTGACTTACTTCTCTTAAAGTGAAAACTCCATTAATTTATTAATTCCACTGACTAAATATCAAATGCCATGAATTTTCCGAGATAACATTAAAATTCTTAGTATTTTTATTAACTGCAACCCGTAATTCTGTTAGCTTAAAATAAAAATTGTTTTTACTTCTTAATTCAATTAACAAATATTTATTAATATTTTTATTAAGTACATCACGTAATTCTGTTCACTTAAAATAAAAATTGTTCTTACTTCTTAATTCAATTAAAACAATTTAATAATATTTTTACTGTTTCTGTTCAGTACAACACGTTAATAAATATTTCTGTTAACTACATCCACACTCCTTAATACACTAACTACAACACGTGACTTACTTCTCTTAAAGTGAAAACTCCATTAATTTATTAATTCCACTGACTAAATATCAAATGCCATGAATTTTCCGAGATAACATTAAAATTCTTAGTATTTTTATTAACTGCAACCCGTAATTCTGTTAGCTTAAAATAAAAATTGTTTTACTTCTTAATTCAATTAACAAATATTTATTAATATTTTTATTAAGTACATCACGTAATTCTGTTCATAAAATAAAAATTGTTCTTACTTCTTAATTCAATTAAAACAATTTAATAATATTTTTACTGTTTCTGTTCAGTACAACACGTTAATAAATATTTCTGTTAACTACATCCACACTCCTTAATACACTAACTACAACACGTGACTTACTTCTCTTAAAGTGAAAACTCCATTAATTTATTAATTCCACTGACTAAATATCAAATGCCATGAATTTTCCGAGATAACATTAAAATTCTTAGTATTTTTATTAACTGCAACCCGTAATTCTGTTAGCTTAAAATAAAAATTGTTTTTACTTCTTAATTCAATTAACAAATATTTATTAATATTTTTATTAAGTACATCACGTAATTCTGTTCACTTAAAATAAAAATTGTTCTTACTTCTTAATTCAATTAAAACAATTTAATAATATTTTTACTGTTTCTGTTCAGTACAACACGTTAATAAATATTTCTGTTAACTACATCCACACTCCTTAATACACTAACTACAACACGTGACTTACTTCTCTTAAAGTGAAAACTCCATTAATTTATTAATTCCACTGACTAAATATCAAATGCCATGAATTTTCCGAGATAACATTAAAATTCTTAGTATTTTTATTAACTGCAACCCGTAATTCTGTTAGCTTAAAATAAAAATTGTTTTACTTCTTAATTCAATTAACAAATATTTATTAATATTTTTATTAAGTACATCACGTAATTCTGTTCACTTAAAATAAAAATTGTTCTTACTTCTTAATTCAATTAAAACAATTTAATAATATTTTTACTGTTTCTGTTCAGTACAACACGTTAATAAATATTTCTGTTAACTACATCCACACTCCTTAATACACTAACTACAACACGTGACTTACTTCTCTTAAAGTGAAAACTCCATTAATTTATTAATTCCACTGACTAAATATCAAATGCCATGAATTTTCCGAGATAACATTAAAATTCTTAGTATTTTTATTAACTGCAACCCGTAATTCTGTTAGCTTAAAATAAAAATTGTTTTTACTTAATTCAATTAACAAATATTTATTAATATTTTTATTAAGTACATCACGTAATTCTGTTCACTTAAAATAAAAATTGTTCTTACTTCTTAATTCAATTAAAACAATTTAATAATATTTTTACTGTTTCTGTTCAGTACAACACGTTAATAAATATTTCTGTTAACTACATCCACACTCCTTAATACACTAACTACAACACGTGACTTACTTCTCTTAAAGTGAAAACTCCATTAATTTATTAATTCCACTGACTAAATATCAAATGCCATGAATTTTCCCGAGATAACATTAAAATTCTTAGTATTTTTATTAACTGCAACCCGTAATTCTGTTAGCTTAAAATAAAAATTGTTTTTACTTCTTAATTCAATTAACAAATATTTATTAATATTTTTATTAAGTACATCACGTAATTCTGTTCACTTAAAATAAAAATTGTTCTTACTTCTTAATTCAATTAAAACAATTTAATAATATTTTTTACTGTTTCTGTTCAGTACAACACGTTAATAAATATTTCTGTTAACTACATCCACACTCCTTAATACACTAACTACAACACGTGACTTACTTCTCTTAAAGTGAAAACTCCATTAATTTATTAATTCCACTGACTAAATATCAAATGCCATGAATTTTCCCGAGATAACATTAAAATTCTTAGTATTTTTATTAACTGCAACCCGTAATTCTGTTAGCTTAAAATAAAAATTGTTTTTACTTCTTAATTCAATTAACAAATATTTATTAATATTTTTATTAAGTACATCACGTAATTCTGTTCACTTAAAATAAAAATTGTTCTTACTTCTTAATTCAATTAAAACAATTTAATAATATTTTTACTGTTTCTGTTCAGTACAACACGTTAATAAATATTTCTGTTAACTACATCCACACTCCTTAATACACTAACTACAACACGTGACTTACTTCTCTTAAAGTGAAAACTCCATTAATTTATTAATTCCACTGACTAAATATCAAATGCCATGAATTTTCCGAGATAACATTAAAATTCTTAGTATTTTTATTAACTGCAACCCGTAATTCTGTTAGCTTAAAATAAAAATTGTTTTTACTTCTTAATTCAATTAACAAATATTTATTAATATTTTTATTAAGTACATCACGTAATTCTGTTCACTTAAAATAAAAATTGTTCTTACTTCTTAATTCAATTAAAACAATTTAATAATATTTTTACTGTTTCTGTTCAGTACAACACGTTAATAAATATTTCTGTTAACTACATCCACACTCCTTAATACACTAACTACAACACGTGACTTACTTCTCTTAAAGTGAAAACTCCATTAATTTATTAATTCCACTGACTAAATATCAAATGCCATGAATTTTCCGAGATAACATTAAAATTCTTAGTATTTTTATTAACTGCAACCCGTAATTCTGTTAGCTTAAAATAAAAATTGTTTTTACTTCTTAATTCAATTAACAAATATTTATTAATATTTTTATTAAGTACATCACGTAATTCTGTTCACTTAAAATAAAAATTGTTCTTACTTCTTAATTCAATTAAAACAATTTAATAATATTTTTTACTGTTTCTGTTCAGTACAACACGTTAATAAATATTTCTGTTAACTACATCCACACTCCTTAATACACTAACTACAACACGTGACTTACTTCTCTTAAAGTGAAAACTCCATTAATTTATTAATTCCACTGACTAAATATCAAATGCCATGAATTTTCCCGAGATAACATTAAAATTCTTAGTATTTTTATTAACTGCAACCCGTAATTCTGTTAGCTTAAAATAAAAATTGTTTTTACTTCTTAATTCAATTAACAAATATTTATTAATATTTTTATTAAGTACATCACGTAATTCTGTTCACTTAAAATAAAAATTGTTCTTACTTCTTAATTCAATTAAAACAATTTAATAATATTTTTTACTGTTTCTGTTCAGTACAACACGTTAATAAATATTTCTGTTAACTACATCCACACTCCTTAATACACTAACTACAACACGTGACTTACTTCTCTTAAAGTGAAAACTCCATTAATTTATTAATTCCACTGACTAAATATCAAATGCCATGAATTTTCCCGAGATAACATTAAAATTCTTAGTATTTTTATTAACTGCAACCCGTAATTCTGTTAGCTTAAAATAAAAATTGTTTTTACTTCTTAATTCAATTAACAAATATTTATTAATATTTTTATTAAGTACATCACGTAATTCTGTTCACTTAAAATAAAAATTGTTCTTACTTCTTAATTCAATTAAAACAATTTAATAATATTTTTTACTGTTTCTGTTCAGTACAACACGTTAATAAATATTTCTGTTAACTACATCCACACTCCTTAATACACTAACTACAACACGTGACTTACTTCTCTTAAAGTGAAAACTCCATTAATTTATTAATTCCACTGACTAAATATCAAATGCCATGAATTTTCCCGAGATAACATTAAAATTCTTAGTATTTTTATTAACTGCAACCCGTAATTCTGTTAGCTTAAAATAAAAATTGTTTTTACTTCTTAATTCAATTAACAAATATTTATTAATATTTTTATTAAGTACATCACGTAATTCTGTTCACTTAAAATAATTTTTTTTTCACTTCTTAATTCAATTAATAAAATTTATTAATATTTTTTACTCTTTCTGTTCGGTACAACACTTTTATAAATATTTTTGTTATCTACATCTACACTGCCAAATACACTAACTACAACATGTGAGTTTGTTCACGTAAATGAAAATTGTATTTACTTTTTGATTCAATTAATACAATATTATTATTATTTCTATTAATTACAACCACACTCCTTAAGGTCATTTTGAAAGGTTAACATCGTTATTAATGGGCCACGGGGCGGCTCAAATGCGTTTCAATTAAAAAGTGGGCCGCCCGTACTTATGCTATCCCGGAATTTAAAATTTTCCGGTATGGGATAGTAAAAACTGTACAAACAATTCGCCGGATATCGATTTTCGATATCCGGATATCGAAAACCGATATCCGGATATCGAAAACCGATATCCGGTATCTGAGTCTGCCACGTCCCTACCCCTCCGATATCCGATATCGATATCCGTCCACCACCTGAGGGACGGATATCGGCCGATATCCGATATCCGAGATCCTATACCGTCCCTCTTTAGTCCGGATATCGGATATCGGACGGATATCGGGACAGGCGAACCCTATTTGCACATAATCGATCGATCTGATGGACCAGAACGACCGACCGCTTGTTGAGCACGGCTCTTGGTAGAATTGGATTTCTCAGCACAATATCACTTCAATTCACCGATCAATCCCATGAAAATCAATCTAATCCATCGATCCAACCTTAATATTGGCAATCTGATAGCATCACGAAACCCTGATTTTGCTCATTATTATCAGTATACAAAAATTTTAATAATATAAAATTATTTCAGCATGAGGGATACGACTCAAGGCTTGTATATTAACTTGGACTCTAGACTTGTTCGTCCTGGAGGCTTTAGGCAATGTTATCAAAAAATTATAGAGTATATTTTCTGCCTACATGCTGGATCGTTTATCTAAAACGTTGACCATGGAAACAAATCAAGGTGAAACAAATCAGTTGTCAATTATAAAAGTTTAAAAATGTAAATGACGAAATGCATGACCAGAGAGCGGCAAAAATATCCCAAGGGAGAGGAGAAGACTAAGAGAGAGTCAAAGATGGAGGACAAATAAAGGGACAGAACGGAAAAGATACCCTAACAGATAGAAGAGGGGAGAGAGCTAGAAGTATAGAGGGCAAATAAAGGGACAGAAAGAGAGGGAAGAAAATAAGAGGGAGAACAAAGGGGCAGAGAAGGAATGGGAAGAAAAGAACTGAGAGGTGACAAAGAAAGGGTCAGAAAGGTGAGGGAAGAAAAAAGAGAGAAAAAATAAACGAACATAAATGATGGGAAATAAAAATAGGGAGGAGAAATATGGGGAGGAACAAAGGGAAAGAAAATATGTCAGAGAGGGAGAGAAGGAGAAAGGGGGAGGGAGGGAGAAAGGGTTTGCGTGTGTGTGAGAGAGAAAGAGAGATAGATGAGAATAAGAGAACATATATAGAAAAACGGAAAAGAGAGTAACTGATACTGGGAGGATAGGCTAACTCAACTAATGATGGATAAAACATACCACAAATCAACACAATCTATTTGGAACATTTAAAGTCGAAGAAAATGTGGATGTTGCTGCCCCTTTCCTCAGTAGAGGCGGGAGGACTGTCTTACAACCACCGTGGTGAAAACAAAGCTCCAAATCCAGTATCTTAAACGGTAGATTACGAGAAGACGCACACCTATTCTACTAAGTCCGACGGGCACTGAAAAAATACACAAGAAAATACTGGAGGAAATAATGCAGAACACCAAAGAGGGAAGAGTGGACATTAAGAAGCAGCGTAGTGCAGCGACTAGTGGTGGCTGCACAGCCGCTGCGGGCGGCGAGAGTGTGTGTATGAGAAAGAGAGGGAGTGTGTGTGAGAGTGAATGAGAGAGAGGGTGATAGAGAGGGAGAGAGAGACGGGAAGAGAAAGTAAGAGAGAGGGAGAGAGGGAGGAAGGGAGCGGGGGAGAGAAGGTGAGAGAGAGACGGAGGTCAACGACCCGGCTGGTCAACCCCAAGGAGCATTAGACAGTGGAGCCCATCCCTCGTTATCTCATCTTGCATCTTGTCCCTGTTCTCTATTTGCTCGCTAGGTAGGGTACGCAGGACGGCACGAAGTCTGTTATCACGAAGCGGAAGAGGGCCCCCAGATCCTGACCATTAAAATTTTGGGGTTATATCATGGTGTGGCCCGAACTTTTTTGAAAATTCGAGTTACAGCCCTTACTTTTTTTTTGCTGCAACACAGCCCGAAGTCCCATTTGGTCCGCAGCCTGTGACATGGAGTCTACGTGGCTGCCAGGTGGAGTTCCGGCGGAGTCCACCTAGGCGGAATCCACGTGGCAGCTACGTGGATTCCACGTCACAGCGCGATTTGAAGAAAGAAAGATTTTAGCCCGCCCAATGTGAGTCACCTGGGAGAGAGCTGAGAAAGGCCACGAAGGAGAAGGAGACGGTGGAGAAGGAGGAAGAAAGGGCGCGAGGGAGAAGGGGCTTCTTCTTGGCTACGGGAATCGTTGCGAGCTTCTTCCTGGCTACGGGAGTTCCATGAGGTAGGGTTTCTTTGTTCCATTCATGTAACTTTCTCTATCTCTCTCTAGATTTCATGGTTTACTGCTTTTTTAGCTACGTGTGGGTTGCTTTCTCTCTCTCTCTCTAGATGGACATACATTACTGCTTCTCAAAATACCGATGATCTTCTATCTTTATCTTGAAGCACATATGTAACTTTCTCTGTCAATTTTAAGATCTTGTTCCATGACTTTTGAAAGTTCTTCTCTCTGTCCCTATCGTCAAAAAAGATTACCCAGGGCTGCTATTAATTTTTAGCATTCTGTTCAGTAACATTTGGAAAATTGTGCAGTCTCTCTCCCTTTAATGAAGACTACCTTGGGCTGTTTGGTTGTCTCTATGTAAAACTTTCAAACTCCATTCTTGCAGCTTTCTCTCATTTTTCACATCTTGTTTAGTGACAGTTGAAAGTTTTATGATCTCTTTCTCTCTTAAAGGAAGATTTCCTTGAGCTGCTCTTTTGATTAACAAGACATTGGGAAATTGCAGTCTCTCTCTTAAATGAAGAATCGCTTGGGCTGTTGTTTTTTGTCTCCGTGTAAAACTTGCAGACTAACTGATATGGCCTCATTGAACGCCCGGGGCACATCAAAGGGGGCGGGCAGGGTCGAGCCAAGCAGTCCACCTCCGGGCCACCTCCGGTCCGTGCTGGGTCAACCTCCAGGCATGGTCGAGCTGCATGCTCCCCGTCATTAGCTCTCTGATAAGCTGATAAGCTGATAAGCTGCATGCTCCCCGTCATTTCAATGCCTCCTTCACCGTCCCCTGCTCTCACCCAGCAAGAACATATTTTAAATTCAAATAGCCAATCAAGAATAATGTTTAACTTTATTGAAATGATGTTTATTAATAATAAACGCATGGTGCAATATAGTTGTTCGTCTCACCTGGCACAGAATGCAGCCCGGTTGTGGGGAACTCAGTCTCCTACGTTGGAGTTTTTATCTGTGGGGAACACAGAATCCAGCCAACTCACTTGCTTTTCTTGCCTGAAAATTTTGGTATCAACTGAGATAGGAAATTTGAAATATGTTTTTCAATAAATTCTCAAACGACATAGGTGCATATCTAAAAGCGTTAAATGAAAGAGAATAAAATAAAGGCAGGTTCACATCTGTAGGAGGAAAAATAATGTTCAACTGTAATGCGCCTTGGCCAGATCCTGGGGCTGTAAAATTTCAATAGCAGAACTAAGTTATCGTTCATCGACCAGCTCAGAAATCTGCGACTGGAGAAAATCCTTAGTGACACTGCTCAAATAAAGATGAGATTTCAGAATCACAATCAGATGTACATCATCGATAAATGCAGGAAAGGCAGGAGAAGTTATTCTGAGGTGTTTCTCCTTTTTTGATTGATTCTGCTTTCTTCTGGAGGGCTTGGCGTTCCTCAAGGTAATTTCTAGCAACAACATCTTCAAAGGTGCTCGACAAACCATGGGAGATTTATGATCTTTCTTTTGCCTATATTGTTGCAATTGAATAGAAATGAGGATAAAAAATGAGAAAAATAGCATGAAATATCCGTAAAGAGCAAGAAACTGATGCTTGGAACAATAAAAAAGCAACATGAAAGGGAATTGGGGCAAGAAAAACCTTCTTCCGTCCGGCGGCTAATAGATCCGTCGTGTTCTTCTTTCTTTCCATTAGATCTTGCAGCATAGGCCAAGAGGGAACCGGGGGGTCAACGATTCAATCCTCACAAGAATCTGCTCTGCAAAGAGACCCACCAATTAAAGAAGCAAGAAATTGAATCCTGAAGCAGCCTAAATCCATGACGACCGCAAGAGAAAAGGCACAGATCTACCAATAGAAAAGGCGACGCGGAAAGAAGGCGTCAAACCTAGGACGAATCAAACTAAGAAGCAAAACAGTCAAAGATGAATCTGTTCATCAACAAATCCATCCGCCGGATAACTGTACTGCTTAAAATAAATCTTGATTCAAATCACGAGAAACCAAATTTCCAACAGAATTTGACAAAAAAGCATATGAAAACAAATTCGCTGCATCTGGAGAATTGATTTCTTGGCAAATTGAAGACAATGCTCTGATTCGCGGAAATTTTTCTTCCCCCCCTTCTCCTTCATGCGAGAGTTCTACAGAGAGAGAGATTGAAATTTGAGATCCAGTCAGTCCGCAGTCTACCATCACTCGTGGATCAAAGCAAAAAAGAATCGGCGAGGAAGAAGAATTGAAGATCAAATTTCAATGAACCCTAGAACAGCAAGCGCAAATGAACGAATGGGTATGGAAGAGCATGAATTTAGCTCGCCCATCTCCTCTTTATCCCAGGGCACCTCCGTGGCCCGAGAGCAGGCGTTGATGACGGTGTTGTAGGTGAGGACCGTCGGCGCGACAGAGTAGGGCGGCCGCTTCAGCCGATCGAGGAGGGCGAGGGCGAGGGCGTGCTCACAACGATTCCGGCGCCGACGGCGTTGATCAGCCCCTTCTCCCTCGCGCCCTTTCTTCCTCCTTCTCCACCGTCTCCTTCTCCTTCGTCGCCTTTCTCAGCTCTCTCCCGGGTGACTCACATTGGGCGAACTAAAATCTTTCTTTCTTCAAATCGCGCTGTGACGTGGAATCCACGTGGCTGCCACGTGGATTCCGCCTAGGTGGACTCCGCCGGAACTCCACCTGGCAGCCACGTAGACTCCACGTCACAGGCTGTGGACCAAATGGGACTTCGGGCTGTGTCGCGGCAAAAAAAAAGTAAGGGCTGTAACTCGAATTTTCGAAAAAGTTCAGGCCACACCGTGATATAACCCCTAAAATTTTAGAATCACTCTAGAGGATGACGTAGTAGGCGGGCACGCAGTTAATGATTCGTCAAGAAATTTTTTTTTTCTCCCCCGCTGTATTTTCCACCATGCAAACTGCAAAGAATTTTATTAAACATGATCTCGATGAGGTCATCGCTTCCTTGCCACCTCCACCGACAGCGCCGCCCACCAAGACGAGCCCACAGCCGCGCAATCCAGGAATAATTGATCTCCAATGGTCAGTCGATGGACGGAAATCAACCCGGAATGTAGCAGTTCTTTCTCACTTCGGTTGAGCCGTCCTAATCCTGGTTCGCCACCGGCGAAGAACAGAGACCCGCCTGAAAGAACAACCGATTGAGGCGCTCATCGCCGCTAACCCATCAAATTTATAACTAAGATCTCCATGAAACATTCTCTTCGGAAGCAGTCCGCGGTTTGGAGAGAACAAGGGGACGATTTATTCAATGGACCCCCCTTGTTAATTTCAATTGAATGGAATAAGAAGCAGCTTTCACCAATTGTCTCTGCAGACATCTCCACTCAGTTCTCTGGAAGAGTCTTTGCAAACAACCCAATTGGGAGAAGATCCAAGTTTTGCTCGCGGTTCAGTCGCTTTGATACAAGTAGTGGCTTCTGGGTCCCTGTGGAGGGCTGAGAGGGGGCAGAGATCTGCTCAGGAATCGCCGTCGATGAAGGAGACAGGTGACAGCCGTCATGCAGGCCCAGATTATAGTTTTCCCTTATAGTTTTTTCCGTATTTCTTCCCACAGCTGGCGGCCTCTACGCTTGGCTACAACGCGTCGGCGAAGAGGGACAGAGTAGTTATAAACGAGTTTTATACGAAGCAAGTCGCCCCGCGACAAAAGAAAAGAAGCGCAGAGGGTGAAAAGAAACGATTTTTGCCACCTACCGGCGGAGGTCCCAGGCGGAGGCGCGGCAGAAGCGGCGTTAAGCCCACGCCTTGCGCGCGGTGTCGGCGGCTTGTTTCCTACGTAGACTTTTTCACCATGGATCGTTCTAGGGAAAGATCGAGGCGGGGTTTTCCAAGCGACGTAGACGGAAGAATTTTCATCCTGACAGGAAAAACTAAGTCTTTTCCCCATCTTGTTAGTTTTTAAAGACGGATGGCCTTAGCGCACTAAAGGCAAGCGTACATCAATCAGCGCCAACGGCGAAGAGTTCTTAATAATATTCCCAGCCGTGTTGTCTGTATTTTGGCTTCTCCCTCTTCCTGTGGCCTCTCCGGGTCGCTCTGCTTCTCTCTCTCTCTATCTCTCTCTCTCTCTCTCTCTCTCTCTCTCTCTCTCTCTCTCTCTCTCTCTCTCTCTCTCTCTCTCTCTCTCTCTCTCTCTCTCTCTCTCTATCTCTCTCTCTATCTCTCTCTGCCCTGTCTCAGTCATTAATCGCTGGCCTTCTCCAGAGCAGCAGAATATCACGCCCCCAATTCTCGCGCCGTGGGCGATTTAGGCTTCCGGAGCGGAGGAAAGACGCTGTAGCGCTTCCTCGAAATCCATCTCGCTCTTCCCCCCCGCTTCGATTCTCGTCTCCGTCCCACCTTTCGATCGATTCCCGAGCCTAAGCGTTCGTCTGGGTCCGCCCGGATTCGAGATCTGAAGCGCGATTAGGAGGAAAGGTAAGCTGTAGAAGATGATGCGCGCCAGGACGACGACGGCCGCGGCTGCGCTGTCGCCGGAGAAGGAGAAGGACGTGAAATGGGAGGTGAGGCCGTGCGGGATGCTGGTCCAGAAGCGGGGCCTCGACACAGCCCCCAGCCCTCCACCACCGGCCATCCGGGTTCGCGTGAAGTACGCCGGCGCCCACCACGAGATCTTTCTAAGTTCTCAGGCCACCTTCGGTAAACGCCGAGACGATGGGTTTCCTCGCTTCCTTTCAAGTTTCAACCCCTTGAGCTGGTTAATTACCGAAGAAGCTGCTGGCAGGGGACTTGAAGAAGCTCCTGGCGGAGCGAACGGGGCTGCACCCGCAGGACCAGAAGCTGCTGTACAAGGACAAGGAGAGGGACTCGGCGGCGTACCTGGACATGGCCGGCGTGAAGGACCGGTCCAAGATGGTGCTCGTTGAGGACTCCGCTGCGCAAGCCCGGCGGGTCCTGGAGATGCGCAAGAACGCCAAGATGGAGAAGGCCGCCAAGGCCATGACGCAGACCGCCGCCGAGATCGACAAGCTCGCCACCAAGGTCGCCCGCCACCGTTATCTGTGCGTCTGTGGATCTTTCTCGTCTTCCCCGACCCCTTCTCCGACCCAGCCCGATTCGAGCCTTCGTTAAAGACTCCTCCTTTCTCGTTTTTTGTGCAGGTGTCGTCTCTGGAAGCGATCGCGTCCAAGGGGAAGAAGGTCGCGGAAGGGGACGTAGTCGGGCTCACCGAGCAGCTTATGAACCTGCTGGTCAAGCTCGACGCGCTCGTCCTGGACAAGAACGCGGAGCCGCAGAGGGGAACGCAGGTAATCGGCGTATCTCTCTCATCTTCAACGTCTCCACGGCCAATAATGACCCGTTAAATCTGGTGATCGGCAGGTGCGCAGAGTTCAAAGACTCGTGGAGACTCTCGACGCCCTCAAGATGAAAAACTCGCAGAAGGGTTCTTCTACACCGGCGGCGCCGCTGCCTTCGCCGCCGGCGAAGGAATGGGAGACGTTCGATCTTTTGTCTGGGCCGCCGCTGGCTTCGGCGGCGGCTCCCGGCGGCGCCGGCGGGAGCCCTGCGCCGCGGCTTGACTGGGAGCTATTCTGAGAAGTCGAAGCCGAGGCGGGGTGGGTCTTCTTCTTCCTTTGTCCGCTCGGCCTCCTGTTCTTGGGTTTGCCTGATATTCTTCTCCGCCATGATCTCCTCCAAATTCTTTTCTGTAACTAGATTTTGAAGGGATTCTCCGGCTGTTTTTATTTTGAAAGTAAGGCCCGGGCTCCTCGCGAACTCGCTCGTCTGGGGAAATCCCGCGATGTGTCGACGCAGATCCGCCCCCTCGCCGGGAAACTGAAGTCTTTTCAGGGCTGAACTCGTTGATCGGTAGTTGACTTTGGTGAGCCGTGAAGTCAATGGAGAGAGCAGATTCGTAGATCGTCGCCTACAGATGAGATGTGGCCTATGCGTGGCCACGATGCAGCCATTAGAGTCTCTCTCTCTCTCTCTCTCTCTCTCTCTCTCTCTCTCTCTCTCTCTCTCTCTCTCTCTCTCTCTCTTTATGGTAAGAAGGAGAGAGAGAGGGCCAGCAAATTCATGGCGTAGACATTACGGCTGGGCCCCGCCTTCTTCTCTTTCAGAGAGGAGGACACGCGGGCGTTCATGGGTGGCGGGATGAGGAACAGCAAGAGAGAGAGAGAGAGAGAGTAGAGAGAGAAGAAATGGGCTGTCTTCTTTTTCTCCCCTCGTTTCCTGCTTCTCGTTCGTTTTCTGTGATCCGCTCGAATTCCGTTTGCGTGTGGGCGTTATTATTAAGGTGCTGGGTAGTGGGCATCGCCAGAGAAAGCTTTCACGCCTTCCTCAGTCTCTTTGCTCCAGTTTCTTAGCTTGAACCGACGGAGCCGACCTTCTCTAGTTCTTCCCCTCCGCTTGTTAGCTTCCCCGAACCAACAAATCATCGCTTCGACAACTCTCTCTCTCTCTCTCTCTCTCGCACGCTACTGTGGTTACAGGAGCGCAGACAAGAGAGAGAGCGGATACTGCTAAAATAAAAAAGTACCTGGAAGCAGATTCTCTGTCTGTTCGGGCAGGGTATTTCGAGGTACTTGCGCAGTGAGACTCTCGCCGCTTCTCTCGCCGCTTCTCTCGTCGTCTTCTTCCTTCAGATATCTCCGCCAGCACCCAATTTCCGTATGAGATTTCAACGATCTCGTCTAAATCTCTCTTCCTCCCTTCGTCCTATTCATCAGTCCGTTCTTCGCCAGATCCTCCGCAATCGCCGCTGCCTTCTTCGATTCCCGTCTGTGAGGGCGACCGATGGTGGGAGGAGGAGAAAGGCTTCGCATTGCGCGTCTTCTCCTCCCCGAAGCAGTGGAGAAGGCAAAGGCAGCCAAGGGATTCCCTGGGAGGTGGAGCGTGATCATCTCTAAGCTAGCCCACTTGCCGCCATGCCTCTCAGACCTCTCCAGCCATCCCTGCTTCGGGAGGAACGTTCTCTGCGGCGAATTGCTCCGGTCGGCCTGCGAAATTCTCGAAGAGATCATCAACCTGGCGGAAAACTGCGGCACCGGAGAAGCGTCCGTGGGGAAGCTGCGAATGCAGAGCGAGCTAGACGCGGTGGCGGGGAAGATGGAGCTGATCTTGAGGGACTTCGGGCTGCTGATAAGGACCGGAGTCCTGGCCGAGAGCAGCCCGCCATCTTCTCCTTCGAATCTGGGTGAAATCCTGTCCAGAATCCAAATCGGCGACTCCGAGGCGAAAGATCGCGCCTTTGACGGGTTGCTAGAGGCGATGAAGGAGGACCCCGCCGCCGTGGTGGAGGCGCTGAGCCGGGGCAGCGTTTCTGCGCTGGTTCAGCAGCTGACCGCGCCTTCGCCGCGGCTCCGGGAGAAGGCCGCGTCCGCGGTCTGCTTCCTCGCGGAGACCGCAACCTGCCACCGAACCCTGGTTGCGGAAGGCGTGGTTCCGCCATTGATAAGGCTAGCCGAGTCGGCGAGCCTGGCGTGCCGGGAGAAGGCGGCCGTCGCGCTGGAGCGGCTGTCGGTAGAAGCGGACACGGCGCGCGCGATCGTCAGCCATGGCGGCCTTCGCCCGCTGATGGGCATCTGCAGGGGCGGCGCCTCCGCTTCCTGCGCCGCTTCCGCCGGCGCCCTGAGGAACATCTCCGCCATCGCCGAGCTCCGGAGAGCGCTCTCCGAAGAAGGGGCTGTCAAGCTGGCAGTGGAGCTTCTAAAGAGCGGAGAAGCGGAGCAAAGGACGAAGAGTCTCGCCGCTGAGTGGCTGCGAAATCTCACGTCCGGCGCGGAGAATTTCAAGAGAGCGGCGGCGGCGGAGGGCGCCGCCGTGGTGCTTCTGGGCCTGCTCGAAGTTCCTTCGCCGGAGGAGCCCCCCGTCGGCGCATTAAGGAACCTGGCCGGCTTTGTCTCATCGGAGGAGATGCTCTCTCTGGGCCTTATTCCAAGGCTGGCTCACGTTCTCCGAGCTGGTTCCTTGGAAGCGCGAGCCGCGGCGGCGTCCGCCGTTTGCAAGTTCTGCACCCGCCGCGAGGCGCGGAGGTCCGCCGGCGCCTGCGGACTGTTGTCGCCATTGGTCGCCATGCTCGAAGGCAAAGTCGCGTGGGCGAGAGAGGCGGCCGCGCAGGCTCTCCTCTGCTTGATGAGCTGCTCGCAGAACGTCGAGGCGGTGAAGAAGGACTCGAGGAGCGTGCCCCATCTGGTTCAGCTGCTCGACCCAGGCCCCCAGAACACGGCGAAGAAGTACGCCGTCCCCTGCCTCCTCCTACTCTGCGGCAGCAAGAAGTGCAGGAGAGTGATGGTCTCCTACGGCGCCATTGGATATCTCAAGAAGCTCTCCGATGCCGACGCCCCAGGCTCCAAGAGCTTGCTTCAGAGGTTGCAGTCTCAGGGTCTAGAGAGCTTCTTCCTCAGGAAATAACACCTCCGAAAACTCTCGGCCCAGCCCCATACTCGTATTCTTTCCCCCCGGCAGGGGAAGGAAAATCTGGTCTGGACGGCAGCGAGATCCCGCGTTTCGCCTGCCGTCCTCTATGGGAAAAGCGAAAACGTGGGAACAGGAGAAACGCAGGCTTCTTCCGGCTGCGGGAGTTCACCGTTCTTGATTCCGTGATCTTCGTCGCTGACTTCGTCTGGAGTTGAGGTTATCTATCGTCTTAGATCTGGGCGCCAGCGCACTTGAGAGAGAAAGAGGGACAATGTCAAATCAGGTAGGCTCGTTGCAGAGAGGAAAGCGGAGAGAAGAAGCGAGAGAGGGAGAGAGAGCCGTGGAAAAGACGGAGGTGGACGGAATTGGAGGAGTTTGGTGCCGTGCTTTCACTGGGTTCTGGATGCGGAGGGTCCCTGCTTTACTCCGTAGAAGGCGGGGGAGGTGGCCCGAGCGAGCGACCCGGAAGTCAACAGCTAGCAAGCTCCCCGCTTTCGGGAACTGTTCTCCGTCGGTGACCGCCCAAGCTCATTCACTGCTCTAAAGATTGTCGTCGTGGCCAGGCCGACGAGCTTGACCCGTTTCTTCTTCTGAGCTGAGTTCCCCAGCGACGGCTAGCACCTACGGATCTCTAGCCCCGGGACCTCCTCTTACTTCCTTCGAGCTGGAAGCTTCCAATGTATCTGCGCGAAGCCCCACTCTCCAACAGTCGCTCAACCCACCTCTCGCCCTCTTTATACATAGAATCTATCACCCGGTTATCGCGGTAATCCATCCTATCACGAAAATTATATCGTCCGCCGATAGATCTATTCGCATCGGTACCAATCCTCTGATGGTGCATGCAACAGTCACTCAAGCCACCTTTAGCCCCTATTGATATTTATACTATCTATCACTCAATTATCGCGGTAATCCATCTTATCAAGAAAATTTATCGTCCGCCGATCGATCTATTCGAATCGGCATCAATCCTATCGACCAATGGAGAACGCCGACAAGCACCGCATTGATGGAAGAGGGGGGGAGGATCTCACATGCGGGTTCTTTCGGGAGATAGTATCTTTTAATATGTCCCCATCTTGAGCTGTCACTGCCATGGACAGAAGTAGTTTCAACGTCCAAGTGCGGTCAGGCAGACTCTCGGGATCGCTCCCGAGAGTCTCTTGTCGGACGATAAGAGGAAGCTCCCCTCCTTGTCGGTCATCGGGATCACCATAACATGGTTTTCGACATTCCGGGCTTCGAAACGGAGCGCCCTTTCTCTCCGGGAAAGAACAAATCCGTGGAAATGAAGTGGGGGGGACAGGCCACGTCAGGCATACGCTACGTAAAATCCTTCTCCTGCGAGGCTTCCCCGTCAAAGCTTCTGGTCCGCATAAAATAGCGCACCATCTGGGCCAGGAGGGGGCCCCCCGCCGCCAGCCCCCTCTCTTTTTCTCACTTAACTTCCTCTCTCGGCCGAAGGGCTAATGAATGAGACACAGAAAGAGAGGTGGTAGAGAACATGGGCTTATCCTGTGAGTGGTTGCGAGTCGTTATTGCATGTGGAATAAAGTCTGGTTTGGTGACGGGGTGTGAGATGGATGCCCGAAGAGCGGAAAGGAGGGGGAGGGTTTTGGAAGAGAGTAGCCTGGCTTTGACTTTGGGGGGCAAAGGCCTCACCTTTTTTCTATTGGAGGGCGACGGCTGGAGCAAGTAATGGAGAGAAAGAGGGCCCCCGGCGGTCAACGCCGGAGTTGCAGGCCGATAGAGGGGAAGAGAAGCCACCGGAGATGACAGGGGGAAGGAGTAAAGAGCCCCACAAGCCAAGAAAACTAAGTCCTCGAGAGGGGAAGAGTTCGAGTTAGGCCTGCAACTGGGTTTTGGTCAAGCTTGGGTAACCCCTTTGACGCAGCTGGGGAGCGACCGAGCTAGCGCCGAAAGCCTCCGTTTCCTTGGTTTTCTGTCTCCTCGGCGGCGTGCGGTGTAGCCCCGTAGGCAGCGCGTGTGGTTGGGAGGTTCAGCAAGCAACGTTCGTATCGAAACCACGTCGGCAACGGGGGGCTTTTGCGGACGAAGAGCCCCGCACGGTGACGGGCTCCCCTCCCCCTAGCTCGGTAGCTGTAGCCCTGGGGCCCTCCTTTTGCTCTGCGAGCCTTTTATCTCTCTCTCTTGCTCTCTCTCTCTCTCTCGGATCTCCATACACGATGCATCTTTCTGCATCTCTATCTCTCTCTCTGTCTATCAATCTATCTATCTATCAATCTATCTATCTATCTATCTATCTATCTATCTATCTATCTATCTATCTCTCTATCTCTCTCTCTGTCTATCAATCTATCTATCTATCTATCTTTCTTTCTTTCTTTCTTTGGTGCAATAACTTCTTCCCCACGGTCTCCCTCCATGGGTCTGTCGATAAATGTCGGAGATTCTACCGTCTGAGGTGAGCTTTCCTTCATTTCCCTTCCCCTTCGCCGGCGCTCCCTATAAAGACCCCTCCACCGAAGAATCTCCTCGCCGCGCTCATCCTTCTCTCTCTCTCTCTCTCTTTTCCTCTTCTTCCTCTCTCTCTCTCTCTGTCTCTCTCGCGATCTGTCTGCAGTAGGGTCCGTGAGTCTGGAGGGGATAAGGAGAGATAGGACGTAGAGAGGCGACGATTTGGGGACGATAGAAGCGTGTTTCGGGAGCGCGGAGGAAGAATCCAAATGCGCGGGGCTGCTTTGAGAGCTTGAACAAGAGCCTCCCCCGGCCAACCCACATCGCCGTCTTCGTCCCTCTTCTTCTCCCACTTCGCGGCGGCGACTCTGCTGCTCGTTCAATCATGTGCCGGCAGCCCAACGATCAGCCGGGCGCTCTCGGCGCCGCGGCGCCGTGCCCCGAGCGCGACGGCGACGACGACGAGCGCGCCACCATTCTCATCCCCTTCATTCCCAAGCTCGCGGCGCCGCTCCCGGCGCCGGCGCCGCCCCTCCACGGCGGCGGCGACGCCGTGGCGGTGCTGATGCCGCCCGCGGGGGACGAGATGGCGGGGAAGAAGACCCCCCGCCGTCGCCGGGCCATGGATTTCGTCGAGGAGGTCAGAGCCGTGCTCGGCATCTCCACGCCGATGATGCTCACGGGCCTGCTGCTCTACTCCAGGTCCATGGTCTCCATGCTCTTCCTCGGCCGGCTCGGCGAGCTCGCGCTCGCGGGCGGCGCCCTGGCCATCGGCTTCGCCAACATCACCGGCTACTCGATTCTCTCCGGGCTGGCAATGGGGATGGAGCCCATCTGCGGACAGGCCTTCGGCGCCAACCGCAAGTCCCTCCTCGGCCTCGCCCTGCAGCGCACCGTGCTCTTGCTCCTCTGCGTCTCCGGCCCCATCGCCGCGCTCTGGCTCTCCATGCGCCGCATACTCGTGCTCTGCGGGCAGGACCCCGCCATCTCCGCTGCGGCCCACGAGTACATCGTCGCGGCTCTCCCCGACCTCGTCCTCCAGAGCTTCCTCCACCCGCTGCGCGTCTACCTCCGCACGCAGTCCATCACTCTGCCGCTGACCCTCTGCGCGGCCGCCTCGCTGCTTCTCCACCTCCCCATCAACTATCTCCTCGTTCCCGTGCTCGGCCTCGGCATCCGCGGCGTCGCCCTCGCCGGCGTGTGGACCAACCTCAACCTCGTCCTCTCCCTCGTCACTTACATCCGCTTCTCCGGCGTCCACCGCCGGACCGGCGGCGTCGAGCTGCTCAACCCGGAGGTCTTCCGGGGATGGGGCTCCCTTGTCAACCTCGCCGTGCCCAGCTGCATCTCCGTCTGCCTGGAATGGTGGTGGTACGAGATCATGATCTTACTCTGCGGGCTGCTGGCGAATCCCAAGGCCACCGTCGCCTCCATGGGCGTCCTCATCCAGACAACCGCGTTCATGTACATTTTCCCCTCGTCCCTCAGCTTCGGGGTTTCCACGCGCGTGGGCAACGAGCTGGGGGCCAACCGGCCGGGGAAGGCGCGGACCGCGGCTACCGTCGGGCTCTGCTGCAGCTTCGTTCTCGGGCTCACCGCGCTGGGCTTCGCCATGGCGGTGCGCCACTCCTGGGCCGCCATGTTCACCTCCGACCGGAGCATCATCGCGCTCACGGCCGCGGTGCTGCCCATAATCGGGCTCTGCGAGCTCGGAAACTGCCCGCAGACCACCGGCTGCGGCGTTCTGCGGGGCAGCGCCAGGCCGCGGGCCGGCGCGAACATCAACCTGGGCTCCTTCTACGGCGTGGGAATGCCCGTCGCCGTCTTCCTCGCCTTCTTCGCCGGGTTCGACTTCGAGGGGCTCTGGCTCGGCATGCTCGCCGCGCAGGCCACCTGCGTCGTGCTCATGCTCACCGTTATCGCTCGCACCGACTGGCCCGCCGAGGCCGACCGCGCCCAGAAGCTCACCGGCGCCTCCCCCGACGCCATTCCCCTCCACCGCGGCCCTCACAACGCCGACGATTCTTCTCCCGCTTGAGTACCACTCATTGACCTTAACTCTTTTGCTCGCTCTCTACCCTCGTCGCCTGGCGGGACGAGCAATGTACAAACCAGTCCGGCGCGGGGCTTCCTCTCACCCCCCTCCCCCCCTTCTCTCTCTGGCTTGTACGATCTAAAGTCACTCGGTCTAGCAAAATAGAGGCGGCTTGCTCTACTATTCTTATTAATGTTTACACTCTTCCTGTTTTGCTTTGCATGGCTCATTAGAGATAGATCGACAATTCAGATAGAGCGAGAGAGAGAGAGAGAGTCATGGGATATGTTGTCTTACGTAACAGTGACAATGGGAGCTATTGCCCTTGCTCGGGGAATCTCGAGGAGACGCTGGAAAAACGAATAGTGGAGATGAATTATTTGACTTCTCGCCGTAATAGCATGTTTTCCCCGTTGAGTATAGGCGAAAAAAACGCGCGAGGGCGGCAATAAGCCACACCCAAGAATCGATTACTCGTCAAGGGCATGTTCTTCAACATAGCCGTCGGTATGAACGCCCCCACGCCTACGGCGTCCCCACCACGCGTGCTCGCCGGTGTCTTTTAGCCTTTCGGAGAGAGAGAAGTAGATTAACACGGATGGTAGGTGAGGGATTAAACGTGGGACGGTTTGGGGATTTTCGCTGGGTAAATTTCTCCCGGGGAGACACGCCTAATATCTGTCGGGATAGAAGAATTCAACCGGCCGTCTTCAAGCCAGGACAGGTCTCCATCTTCCTCTCTCTCTCTCTCTCTCTCTCTGTCTTTTCTATCTCTCTCTCCCTCTCTGTGTCTCTATCTCTATCTCTGTCTTTCAAACTTCTCTCTCTGCGTCTCTATTTCTCTCTGTGTCTCTATCTCTCTCTCTGTCCCTATATCTCTCTCTGTCTTTCTATCTCTCTTTCTCTGTATCTCTATCTCTGTGCATCTCGCTCTTTCTGTTTCTGTATCTCTCTCCTCTTCTGCCAGAACATTTCCAGCGACACAGGGAAGAGAATTCAAGAGGCAATCGGCCATCTTCAGCCAGGACAGCTCTCCATCTTCCTCTTCCTCCATAGGTTCTCCCTGGTAAACGCGGCGGCGCTCGGAGAAAGAGATGACGAGGGTACTACGCCAACGCTCCGCCACGTGAGTGCTTGCGCGAGAGCGAGAGATTGTGGACACGGAATGTCGCACTGCGGCCGGCATAGGTAACTGGACAGCGGCGTCCGCATTGATTTGCAGACATTTGCTCCAATCGCCATATCCCTGCCGAGAGTGCAACAGCGACAGCCGGTTGTTCCATCCTTAGATTATCAGGCGGTGATGGTTTAATGAAACGCGCCGTTCTGTCATCTCTGAGATTTAATTACGGTTTCCTGAGGTGCCCTTTTCCTTCCCGTTAACAAGATGTTGACTACCTCCGTCCCCGGATTCTACAATGCGTCTTCTTATTCCTCTTCTTCTTCTTCAACGTCTTCTTCTTCGTTTTCTTGATCTTATCTCCCGTCGTTATTTACGGAATCGGTGGTCGACTTCAAACCGACTCTGAAAGTCAAAGAACGCGTTGCGAGAATATCCTGGCAGAAGGTAAACGCAGAAACGGTCGGTGCAGCGATCAAACATCGACATACGGCGGACGGCTGGTGGAGCCGCCACGAGAACATTCGGGCTACCTAGTGCGTTTACAGAGCTCACGGAGCTTGTGAAAGTCAGAGTGGAGAGAACAGACCCCATGCAATTCATCTCTCTCTCTCTCTCTCTCTCTCTCTCTCTCTCTCTCTCTCTCTCTCTCTCTCTCTCTCTCTCTCTCTCTCTCTCTCTCTCTCTCTCTCTCTCTCTCTGTATTTCGCTTTCCTCGTATCTCTCTCTCTATGTATCTCTCTCAGAAATATCATCTCTCTCTCTCCCTTTCTGTATTTCGCTTTCGGCGTAGCTCCCTCTCTCTCTATATATATTTCGCTTTCCGCGTATCTCTCTCTCTCGCCCTCTGTCTTTCGCTTTCCTCGTATCTCTCTCTCTCTCTATGTATCTCTCGCAGAAATATCATCTCTCTCTCTTTCTGTATTTCGCTTTCCGCGTATCTCTCTTTCTATGTATCTCTCTCAGAACTATCATCTATCTCCCTCTCTCTCTTTCTGTACTTCGCTATCCGCGTATCTCTGTCTCCATGTATCTCTCTTAGAACTATCGTCTATGTCTATCTCTCTTCCTGTACTTCGCTTTCTGCGTCTCTCACTCTCTATGCATCTCTCTCGGAAAAATCATCTCTTTCTGTATTTCGCTTTCCGCGTATCTCTCTCTCTATGTATATCTCTCTGAAAAATTATATCTCTTTCTGTATTTCGCTTTCCGCGTATCTCTCTCTATGTATCTCTGTCAGAAATATCGTCTCTCTCTCTCTCTCTCTTTCTTCATATCTCTCTCCGTGTATCTCTCTCTTCAGTGTATCTTTCTCCATCTGTATTTGTATCCCTCTCTCTCTCTGTCAGTGGGAAATCTATCAATCTATCTCTAGTCAATTGGTCCTTCCATGGCAGGAAAATTTCCGGAGGAACTGCAGCAGCAAGAGGTGAGGAAGAAATTAGCTTTTTAATTACCCATTTAGGGTCTAAGAGAAAGAGGCTGAACTTTTGGGTCTTAAGAGAGATAGAGATGGATGGAGAAGAGAGATATGGAGAAAGCGGTACCGACCAACGCCGAAACCTTTAAAAAAAAAAATTAATGAAAGAAAGGTGCACTGCTGCTTTAACACGAACAGTCTGTACGCGGAAGGACAGCGATAAATAACACATCGCAGTCCCCATACATCATCATCATCCGCTCAAAGCATTTACGGAAGAGAGAGAGATATCTCTGTCATGGGCCCATCCTTTATCTCTCTCTCTCTATCTTCCCTTATCGCCCACTGTTTCTACGGGGATATGCGCTGACTCGGACTCAAGGAACAAAGCCTAAAATTAGAAGTCAACGAACACTTTAATTTTAAAAAAAACATAATATAAGGTCTAGAATATCTTTCCAATTTTGGGTCACAAAGCCGAGAATGCGTGATCGCCGTCTGTCCTATTGTCTTTGTCGTGTTTGGCGCAGTTATGGAGACGCATGCTCTCTGGCAGGGGACCGACTGTATCAAAACAGGAACGTATAACCCGAGATGAGATAAAAAATATTCCAGTTCAGTTTAAAGTTTAGCTACTATGTTTAACATAGACGTTGAATACCATTCATGAAGTCGGAACTTGGCGAGTGGAACTGAGAATCCTAATTAAAAGTCCTTTAATTTGAGAGAGGAAATTGAACTCGAAGATGAGTAAAATATTGAAATCGAGTCGCAGGACTAAGGATAAAAAAGGAAAAACTGGATTAAGACGAAATCGAACTTCACCGAATAGAAACGATTTGGGAATTAGTTGAGTTAGGACGAAATTGAAATAAAAAACAATATTAGAGAGAGAAAGCCGAAACCTGAAAAAAAAGTTTAATAGGAAAAAAGGAAAGAGAAGGAAAGTGAGTTGAACTCGAAGTTGAATAGAAAACTGAAATCGAGTCGCAGGACTAAGGATAAAAAGGGAAAAGCTGGATTAAGAAGAAATCGAACTTCACCGAATAGAAACGATTAGGGAATTAGTTGAGTTAGGACGAAATTGAAATAAAAAACAATATTAGAGAGAGAAAGCCGA
Source organism: Wolffia australiana (assembly GCF_029677425.1). Lineage (NCBI taxonomy): Eukaryota > Viridiplantae > Streptophyta > Magnoliopsida > Alismatales > Araceae > Wolffia > Wolffia australiana. The sequence continues at coordinate 6,437,840 of NC_135836.1, read as the reverse complement.
AATCTGAAAAAAAAGTTCGAATTTAAGAAAAATCGAACTCAGAAAAAAAAGTAAAGAAGGAAAGTGAGTTGACACGAACAAGTTTAATAAGAGCCCATCAGCTCACCTTGGAGATCTCCGATATGAACCAGGGCTTCCGCCACGGCCATAACTGGGGCTTCGTCTCCGAGAAGCATCTGGCCTCGAGAAGCCGGGGCTGGACCCACGGCCGTAGTCGGGACTGCCCCGCTCCCCACGGCCATAGGGGCTGCGCGACCGTCCCCGATCGCCCCGCCCCCTCCGGTCGGGGCTGTACCCGTTGCTCCTCTTCTCGTCGTCATCACGCATTGCGTACTCTACCGAGATGACCCTGTCCATCAACTTGCTGCAAACAGCCCAAGAACGCGTCACAATAGTTCAGGGATGCGGACGGGACGATTTTTTTGACCCAAAATGAAAAAATCGTCCCCTCCACACGGACGAATTTTGGGACGAAAATTCATCCCGGGGACCACCGGACGAGACGGTTTTCGTCCTGTGGGAGGAAAAAACCGTCCGTCCGGAGGTCTCGGACGTACGGATGTGGAGGAAAAACCGCCGGATTCACATCCGACGGTTGAGATCTCGCCACGTACATGAGAACTGACGCCGTCCAAAATTAATTGTACATATGTCCATTTGCATTCTCTCTCCTCCATATTTCCCTTAAAAAACTTATAAAAATCTATATTAATATATTAAAAATATAAAATGGGTTTTTTTTCGACCGGGACGAATTTTGGGACAGAAGTTCGTCCCGGGAGGACTGGACGGGACGAAAAACCATCCGGCATGATTGGATGGGACCGTTTTTTATCGTTGGACGAAAAACCGTCCCCTCCTTCGTCCCTGAACTTACTCTGGACTTCGGACGGGACGAAATTCGTCTGTCCTGTTCACGTCCGGGACGATTCGGAACTATACACGTCCCCACATCAGCTACATGTCACGCCAGCCGTGAACAGAACTATCGTCTAACCAGACCTCATGTTTGTAGCTTCCAAGGCCTTGGTTGCATCTTCCTGAGACTCATACTGGATAAATGCGAAGTTCCTCCTTATCCTAACGTTGGAGATCCTCCCATACGGATCAAAGTGCCGCTCCAGGTCACGGCTCCGCGTATTGATTGGATCAAAGTTTATAACAAACAGTGTCTTGGATGGGCGCATACTGGAAGAATTCCTCCTCGAACCGCCGCCGCCCCCTCTTCCTGGTTGTTCTTGCTGCATAACTCGAGTCAGAATGAAGCAAACAAATGCAAATTATAAGATAAAGCTCTCACCTTTGTCCACTCCACCCTGAGCCGCCGACCCTGTTTGCCGAACTCTATTCTGTCCAGGCCGCGGATGGCATCCTCCGCATCTCTTTCATCCTCCATGTAAACGAACGCGAACCCTGATCGATTCATGAAAGTCCCAGGAGAAAGGGAAACAGGTTTAGAATTTGAGTCAAAATGGAAACATTATGCAGCACTACTGTCTCACTTAGGGCATTATTCCCATCTCTTTCATCATCCGTGTAAACAAGAATCCTGATCGATTCATCAAAGCCCCAGGAGAAAGGGAAAGAGGCTTCAGAATTTGAGCACTCAAAACGGAAACATTACGCAGCACTACTTTCTCGCGAAACACGAGGGATCATGAAAAAAGGCCACGGAAGTATAATCGAGTACCAATGACTCGGTCAGCGAGGGGAAGAAAATAAAAAGGAAACAGAGCTTGCACACTTGCAGAAAAGGAAATGTGCAGAGAGACCAGCCAGGAAGAGAATGCAAGCTCCGAAAAAATCCTGCGCCAAATAAACGGTAAAGAAGAGGGTGGTCAACCTATAGCAAAAGAAAGATGAAAACAAATAACTACGAGGGCAAACTTAATCTTCAATTGTGTTTGTGTCCGTCCAGTTTAAGTAGGCCTGTTTTACAATGTGGCCAGAGGAATCATCTGGAAACAGCTGTAGAAAGTTTAAAAAGAAGCATTGGAAGAAGAAAAAACATGGCGAAACTTCACTCCAAGCACAAAGTACTCTGTTGAACAAAATTACTTAATCGAGTACAATAATCAGAATTCCCAGGTGATGCCCATCAAATATCAGAAGCATCTGATGCAGTATCTGAATTCCGCCATGCTCTCAGCGTTTGCCTAATATGTTGCGAAGTGGCAACAAGAAAGTGCAGCCATCCGAACTAAATTACAACTTGAAAAAATGATTAGGATGGCAGGCTTTCACAGTTGAACCTCAAGAACAGGTAAAAGAAAGGGGAGAGAATGGCTAATAGTTTAGCGAAACAAATAACGAAATTTAAGAAAAAGTAGTAAGATGAATATATTTTAAATGAATGAAAATCATGGCAAGAAAGAAATAAACTATATAAGCTTACCAGACTTCATATCCACACGATCAACCTTTCCGTATCTGCGGAAAGCTCGTTCAAGTTCAGAAAGCCGAGCATCATACTCAAGGTTTCCACAGAAAATGGGCCTCATTTTCAGAAGTCTTCAAAGAAATTAGACAAAGAAGCACCTGGGAGATGAAGCCAGAGGACAATTCTTTAACTTTTCACAAACAACCAACATATTTTGAAGCAACGGAAGCATAATTTAAGCAAATGTTTTTCTAAGACATAACTCAAACCATGAATCTAAGAAACTTAGGAGATCTAATTTAGTCCCAAAATTTTATAAAACTTTACAAAAAGAATACGGCAGTTCTTATTGGGGAAGATAGAGGAAGAGGAGGGAGACTGGCAGGAAGATCGTTACTGAGAAGAGGGAGACTGACAGGAAGATTGTTTCTAGGAAGGGGGCGACTGGCAGGACGATCATTACTGGGAAGAGGGAGACTGGCAGGAAGATTGTTACTGGGAAGAAGGACACTGGCAGAAAGATCGTCACTAGGAAGAGGGAGAGGAGAGGACCTTGCGGAATGGACGATACCAGAAGGATGGACAATGAGAGAGAGAGAGAGAGATCTAAGAACTAGAAACACCAACTTCCAATTACTTCTTGTCTGCCATCCCAAGGCGGAAGGTACATTTATTTAAAAGCAAAACAACTTAAAAGGGAAAATAACAAAAAGACCCCCTCAGGGGTAAAATAACAGAAATTCCCAAAGTGAGCCAAATGAAAAACGTCCTAAGACAAGACCAGGCGCATACCAAACAGCGACATAAAAAATAATGTGGTGATTTAGTTATCAAACCTACTTTCAGGCTTGTTTCTCAGGAAATTTCATGTAGCCCAAATCTAGGAGTCAGCACATTGTACAGCGGCATCACACAACACTGCACCGCACAGCACAGGGGACTCGTGAAGGTGCTTGCAGCTATTCAGCCCACAACTACAGAGGTTTGTCTGTTTCATTCATCAAATGAAACAGAGAATGAAGTTAATGATATGCTACACACTAGGCGCACCATCTGTCGGCTGAGCTCTGGTGGAGAGTGAGGCGGCAAATGGTGGAGACAGTGAACGAAGAGCGCAGCAAACTGCCGGGCAATGGCAAGGGCTCCGGCTGCAGTCCGCTGTTAAGAGTCCTGAGAAAATAACAGATTCTTGAACTCGTAGGGTTAATAACGCTTTGTAAGGTCATTAGGGGGGCCTTTTGATGAATGGTCACTTTGTGGTTTATTTGCTCGAGTAGCTCTATCCGGCTGTCTTCAGGACACAAATAGCTTTATTCACCTATTGCTCTCTCATCTTCTCTCTTACCTCTTCTATCTAACCAATTCTCCTCTCTCCCTTGTCCTATTTCTTGATTACGTTATATCTCCATGGGGATTGTAACATCCACATTGGGCTTCTCCTCACATTAGTTCTCCACAGGGAGACTTCTACAGCAATGGGCAGTGTGCGCGGCCACATCAATGGCCTGGGGATAGCAACAGCGCAAGGTAGAGGGTTCTATAGTTGAATGTGAACGGGAAAACTCCTGCACGCTGGTTCATAAAACCCATATAGCATTCTAAAATACATATAGAATTAATTGATGTTGATGGGACTGATTTCTGACAGATATTTCCATAAGCCTTCAGATCTGGCAGACAAGCTTACTGGTTAGCTACGCCGACGAGAGAGGGGTTTATGGCCTTAGTGGATTATGCTTTGCAATAACTCCAACTCTGTTGAGTCCGCATCAAAAATATACAAAGTCCAAATTCATATTCTTTTTGCATCATTTTCCCATCTTTGATTTCATGCTGTCTTATCCGCGTTCATTAATCTCTCCCAAAGAGAAATCGGTGGTTGACACAGGTATTTCGGCAGGTAATCCTGCCATGTAAGTCTTCTGGCAGGATATTCTCAGACTAAGCATTTACATTGAAAACCGAGGAAAGTTAGGCCAATATTGCAGTGGTTTCATAGACAACAAAACTGATTCAAATCGATGAGATTTCACGAATAGAAACATAGGAGGAATGGAGAATGAGAAAGAAGATACAAATGAGAAGGATCTGAGAATCCTTCTATTTGGTCACAGGGCTCATCAGTGCTCCAGCCTTCAGCCACAGCTGCCTGTAGAACAAACGAATTTCTTGAAAAAGGCTCCTACTGTGATACGACCCCAACATATCTCGGTCTATTTCGTCATTCAGCCCAAAAGGGGCATTTAGGTCAGCCCTCCCTTAAAGAGGGCAGCCAAGAAGCATCCCAAAAATGTGTCTGGCACCCCAGCGATGTCCATCCCCCCACTATATGTTGAGGATATGGGCTATGTTGAAGATATGGGCAAAAGAGCACAACTTAAATCGGGCTCATTCTTAAGCCTCTATCGGGCTCTATCGGGCCCACTAACTACAGCTAACGGCTAGTCAAACTAGCAGTTAACTAGCCGTTAGAGGATTAGCCATTAGACGGCTACTATAAAACCAATGGATGTACGATTGTATTTTTTATCCTTTTTTGAGTGAAAAACTTCTCTTCTCTTCTACTTCTACTTCTGTCATCTTCTCTCATTGGATCAATAGAAATTGTCATGGTATCAGAGCCTACCACGTAATCACCTGAAGAATCTATTGGCATCAAGGTCATCCCACGGGAGGACTTGTTCGAGCCTGCTGAAAGGTGAGTACTTTGCAGTTATCAGTTACATAAGTCATGGCAGAAGTCATGACTAAGATCTCCTCTGATGCAGGAATGCCATCATCGGGAAATCAAATTGTTATTACCGATAGATGGATTACCACACTTCTTGTTATTGCAAAATGCAATATTTTTAATGGCAAGAATCTATTGTTGTGGGAAAGGACAATTCAAGCTGCTCTAAAGCCAAGAACGCTAGTGCATCATCTTACAGAGAATTGTCCACCAGAGACTCATCCAAATTACGCAAGATAGGTAATTGAGGAAGAGTACGTGTTCGGTTGGATGCTTGACTCCATCTTCGCAGAACAATTAGTTCAATATTCTTCCTGTGGAACTGCCAGAACTCTATGGGAAGCTGTTCATCGAAGCCACTCCAAGAAGAATGATAAAGCTAAGATCATTGATCTTATTATATGTTAACTTCAGAAGCTCCCCTTGATCCACCTGCCTAAACCCTAGCCGCCTGAGAGAAAACACTCCAAAGAAACTTCCTTCACTTTTTTCCAGCCGTAGAACCCCAATACTTATATTGGGTTACAATGTTATTGGGTCTCTGGGACCCAATACGATGGATCCAATAAGATGGACCTCATAAGGGCATTTTTACAATATTGGGAGTTTCAGGGTTTTAACAGAAATCAAGATAAGAAATAAGAAAAGAAGGTATCGGCTGACACCCCCCCTCAAGCTGGGAGGTAAATGTTCTGCATTCCCAGCTTGCCAACTAGCCTGTGAAATGTGCTCCCAGCCAACCCTTTTGTAAAGATATCAGCCACTTGATTGGTTGATGGCACAAACTTCATCTTCACAATACTCTTGTCGATCTTCTCCCGGATAAAGTGCTTATCTATCTCAACATGTTTGGTAAGATCATGTTGAACAGGATTATGGGCAATGTCAATAGCCGCCTTGCTGTCACAATGTAGTATGACCGGTGTGTCTTGGGATAACTTTAAATCTGTAAGGATTCCCCTAATCCACAAAGCTTCACAAATACCTTTGGCAACTGCTCGGAATTCTGCTTTGGCGCTGGACCTGGCAACCACATCTTGCTTCTTGCTTCTCCAGCTTACCAGACTTCCTCCAATGAATGAACAATACCCTGATGTTGATTTCCGATCCACGACAGAACCTCCATAGTCTGCATCAGTGTACACTTTTACAGAAATGTCACCTTCTTTCTTGAGTAGCACGCCTTGTGTGCTTCTTTTGGGTTTTGCATGAACTGGCTTAAGGTTCCCACAGCAAAAGAGATATCTGGGCTTGTCTGGCTTAGATATATCAGTTTTCCAATCAGCCTTTGATATTGATCTCTGTGCACAGGACTATCATCTTCACAGCTTGCAAGTTTTATATTCGGGTCAATGGGAATAGTGGTTGGTTTACTGTCCAGCATTTTTGTCTCTTTTAACAGATCAAGTGTATATTTTCTCTGAGAGATGAATACTCCTTCCTCAGAGTAAGCAATTTCAATGCCCAGAAAATATCTCAGAAGACCAAGAGACTTGATGTCGAACAATTTTGATAACTGAGCACTCAATTTTTGGATCTCTACCTTGTCATCGCCAGTGATGATAATGTTGTCAACATACACTAGCAGAGCTACCACCCCCCCTGAAATGGTATGCCTAAGAAATAAAGTTGTATGATCCCAATTACTTTGCTTATATCCCAGATCTTTCATAGCCAGAGAGAATTTGCCAAACCATGCGCGCAGAGACTGTTTTAGACCATATAGTGCTTTCTTCAACCGGCAAACCTCTTCTCCACTGTCTGAGGGGAATACCCAGGCGGTAGCTCCATGAAGATCTCTTCCTCTAGATCACCATGAAGAAATGCATTCTTCACATCAAACTGCTGTAATTGCCATCCTGATTTTGCTGCCACTGCTATCAATATACGCACCGTGTTCAACTTTGCTACAGGTGCAAATGTCTCACCATAATCAATTCCATATGATTGGGTGTAACCCTTAGCCACTAGCCTGGCTTTATAGCGTTCTAGTGACCCATCTGAGCGGTACTTGATGGTATACACCCATTTACACCCAACAATTTTCCTGTTTTGTGGTACTGGAACCACTTTCCAGGTATTATTTCGCTCCAGTGCTTCCATTTCCAGGTCCATTGCTTCTCTCCACTTCAAATCTTTCATAGCCTCCTCCACAGAACTCGGTATAACATCCTTGTCCAGATGGGAGATAAATGCTCGATAAGAAGAAGTGAGTTTCTCATAACTAGCAACATAGGATATTGGGTACCTGCTGCTCTGGGTGCATGATCTCTTGCTCTTTCTCAAAGCTATTGGCCAGCCCAAATCATCATCTTGTATATAGTTTTCCCCTTGTCCATCATCGTCTATGCTTGGTGGCTCTGTAGAGGACTCATTTGGTGAAACATTTTGCATCTGCTCCTGGCTGGAGTTGTTAGGATTTGCCTGAGGGCCATTAGGTTCTGGGCTTTCATCAACAGAATCATGTATCTCTGGTACTCTGTCTTCTTCAGAGACATCCCTCAATAGTGTAATCTCCGGCTGGACGTCAAGTTCTCTCAACACTGGTACAGTGTTCTCCTGGAATGAAGCATAATACATCTCTTCTTCTTGGAAGGTAACATCAGCAGAGATAAAGAATTTCCCCAGTCCTGGGTGATAACATTTGAACCCTTTCTGGGTTGGAGAATAACCAAGGAAGATACACTTGAGAGATCTGGGAGAAAATTTGCTTCCTGGACTTTGAATATGAACATATGCTGCACACCCAAATACCTTGAGAGGGAGGCTTGAGTGCACATTCAATCCTGGAAAATATTTAACCATCAGCTCTACTGGGCTTTGGAATCCCAATCTCTTAGAAGGTAGCCGATTGATAAGATATACTGCGGTTAGCAGAGCATCTGCCCAGAAATGAGTAGGAACATTTCCATGAAATAATAAAGTCCTGGCCGTAGACACTACATGTCCAATTTTTCTCTCTGCAACCCCATTTTGCTGGGGGGTGTTTACACACGACGATTCATGTATATGCCATGGTCCAAGAAGAATCTGGCTAATACATTGTTGAAATAGTCCTTGGAGTTGTCTGAGCAGAATTTCTTGATTGAGACTCCATATTGATTATGTATCATAAGGACAAAGTCCTGAATTAACCTGGGCACTTCTGACTTGTTTTTGAACAAATGAACCCATGTGGTCCTTGTGCAGGCATCTACTAAAATTAAGAACCACCTTTTTCCCGTGATAGAGGGAGTCCTGCATGGCCCCCATACGTCACTATGGACAAGCACAAAGGGGAAGCTGCTTCGCTCACTGATCCCAGGAAAAGATGCCCTTCTATGCTTCTCATATTGGCATGCATCACAAAACATCTTAGTAGCATCGAAATGTTTAACAAAAGATGGGAACATTTTCCCCAAAATTTCAAAGGATGGATGTCCTAAACGAAAATGTAGCAACTTGATCAGCTTCAACTTCTCAGGTTCTCTGCTGTCTTTGAGCTCTGGTTCCGGGCTTCCCACCAACACGGCACCACCAGGATCATCTTCGATTTGGAGAAGCCCATTCCTCAGCTTAACTGATCCAATCCTTCGGTTGAAGGCCTTGTCAAATATAAAACAACCATCAGAATCCAGTATCAATGAGCATTTGATATCTTTAATCAGTCTCTGAGGAGATATAAGCTGTGTCTTAAGTTTTGGCACATGTAGAACATCTTTTAGAAATCCGATTGATCTGATAAAGACAGAGTCGATTCCGACAACGGGGAGTATTTCTCCCCCTGCAGTAATCACTCTTCGCATCGAATCACATAGTGAATAATGAAAGAAGACCGACCGGTGAGGAGTCATATGGTCCGTTGCACCAGTATGAATTACCCAGTCCATTCCCAAATGAGATGATGACAAGAAGACGGATGATATAAAATGTTCACCTGATTTAACCAGTGATGTAGAACCAAGCATAGTCTTTAGCCTTTCAATCTCCTCCTTGAGACTTCCTATCTCATCCCCTGGGTTTTTCACACATTGTCTCTGCTCATCAGGGCCCTCCGCTTCAAGGTCATCTTTTACCACATCTTGGGAAGTAGTCGTGTTCGCTTGGGCTTGACGAGGCGGCTTTCCATGCAGCTTCCAGCACTGATCGATGTTGTGGTTCCTCTTCTTACAGTATTTGCAGAAAAGTCCATCTCTTGGTTGCCATTTTTGAGATTGGTGATCTCCTTGGGACGGTGAATGCTTTGGCAGCTTCTGTTGCACAGTCTTGGTCATTAGGCCTGTACCATTCTCTCCCGCAGATGGTTCTGACACTACTCCCAGTCTGTCTTCTTCGTCACGCATATGTTTGATTGCTTCTTCTAGGTCAGGCACCTTCTCTCTATTTAGAAGTTGGCTTCTCACTGCTTCATATTCCATATTCAGGCCCATCAGAAACTTGTAGAGCCTATCTTTCATAACGTAGCCTCTCTCCTCCGAATTTGGATTTTTAACAGGACGATAGTGATCGATTTCTCTCCAAATGGCTTGCAGTTGGTTGGCATATGCAGCTACAGTCTTCTCTCCTTGCACCAGGTTAGCTGCTTTTGTTACCAGGCTGTAAATGCGCCAATCTCGTCCTTTTTCACTCCCTTTATGAGCATGATCCCATATCTCCTTAGCAGTCTTCAGGAGCAAGAAGTTTTGATATTCCTCTCCAGCCATGCAACCCAAAAGCCATGCTTGAATCAGAGCATCTTCCTTCTTCCAAACCTTGTAGCCCTCTTCCATTGGATCACAAATAGTATAAAGATGATCTAAAAGATCCTTTCCCTCCAGAATGAGTTCAATATATTGGCCCCAGTGTAGAACATTAAGGCCATCGTACCTCAATGGATCTGGAATACCTGGGAAAACTATCTGAGTCGTTTTGTCGTACACCTGGTGGGCGTCTTGGCTCCTACGGCTACTCTGACTCTTCCCAGGTCCCGCTCTCTCTTCTCTGTCACCCATTGTAGGCCTCAGATGCTCCACCCACAATATCTCTCCTTCAAGGACACAACACAGTCAGAGTTTGGACTGTGCGGAATGAGAGAGTGATCGGAGATACTGAGCTGGTTGGGGACAGCAAGCTGGCTGGAGACAGTAGGGGGCTATCACTCTCAGCAATGCTCTGATACCATGTTAACTTCAGAAGCTCCCCTTGATCCACCTGCCTAAACCCTAGCCGCCAGAGAGAAAACACTCCAAAGAAACTTCCTTCACTTTTTTCCAGCCGTAGAACCCCAATACTTATATTGGGTTACAATGTTATTGGGTCTCTGGGACCCAATACGATGGATCCAATAAGATGGACCTCATAAGGGCATTTTTACAATATTGGGAGTTTCAGGGTTTTAACAGAAATCAAGATAAGAAATAAGAAAAGAAGGTATCGGCTGACATTATACAATGTTACACTCTCGAACAAAGAGATATGGATGTTCTGACTTACTCAAACAAACTGAGAGATATCCATAACGAATTGGATAATTGTAGGCCACCCTCCACTGATCCAGTGGCAAGAGCACATGAAGCAACAAATTGTTTATGTCAATTCTTACAAGAACTTTGGCCAGAGTTTGAAATGGTCAGAAGTCAACTCTACAACAGAGAAGAAGAACCTACATTTGATGAAGCTGTGTCCAAAGTCATGCAGGAGGAAAGTAGACTCAACTCTACCAGAGGAGCTATTGAAAGTACTTCCTATGTAGCAAAAACTCAGAATCAACAGAAAAATGATTCAGACAACCAAGCAAAGAAGACATTGTGTGCAACTATTTGTAAGAAGAAGGGACATATGAAGGACAAATGTTGGAAGCTTCATGGCAAACCTCCTCACATTGCTCGAGCTCATATGGTACAACCAGGAGATGGAGGCGTCAATTCTGATCCTCAAAGTACTCTTCCTTCAGTCCAAGACTTCCAGAAGATGATGCAGGAACTACAGAGTATCAAGTCATTTATCAGCTCTGGAACAGTCATTGGATCCTCTTCACTAGTCAATTCTGGTATGGAAGAAATACACCATAATATTGCTTTCCTTACTAAAGATCCATCAAATGCATGGATCCTAGACTCAGGTGCAACGGACCATATGTCATCCAGAAAGGAATACTTTATAACATATGGAGAAGTTCACCCTGTGTAAGTATGTTCAAACAGCCGATGGTACATTATTTCCAGTAATTGGCATCGGAAATTTGAACATTAAACCTATTGGTGAGTTACAAAATGAGTTGCATGTTCCTAAATTATCTATAAATCTAGTGTCAGTTCAGCAACTAGCAAAATGTAGGGAGTATAATATTCTATTTGATAATTTAGATGCTTATTAATGGTACAAGGAGGTCGGGTGGAGGACTGGACTAGCTAGAGTTCACCAAGGACTCTACTACTTACCCATGGAATACCAAGGAGATAAATCCAAGGTGGCAGCAGTGAAGATATCTCCTGAGGAAACAATCATAGAGACTCACCAAAGAATGGGTCATCCGTCCTATCACCTTCTTAAACATTTGTACCCAAACTTGTTTAAGAACATTTTTGTTGAAAATTTGGTTTGTGAAGCATGTCAATTAGGAAAGTTCAAAAGGGGAACATATCCTCCAAGTCATACTCTAATGCAAAGGCCTTTCCAGATCATTCATTGTGATGTCTGGAGCCCATCTCCCCAAGCAGACATACTAGGGCACCGATATTTCCTAGTATGTACAGACGACTACAGTAGATACAGTTGGATTTTTTTGTAAAAACATAAGTATGAGGTTACTAAGAACCTAAAAGGATTATGTAATCTCATCAAAAGACAATTTGGTGACCAAGTCTAAGGACTAAGGACAGACAATGCAAAGGATTTCCTCAATAATGAACTCACTGAGTTTTTCATGTCTGAAGGAATAAAACATGAAACCTCATGTCCATACACTCCACAACAGAATGGAGTAGCTGGAAGGAAAACAGGGGACATTGTAGACGAAGGAAGAACACTCTTAATACAAGGGAATGTTCCTACAAATTTATGGGGTTTTGCAGTCATGACTTCTACACACCTAATAAATCGACTTCCATCAAGTAACCTGTTTTTAAAAAGCCCGATTGACTTACTTGACTCATATTATCCAAATGTGAGATTGAAAACTGGCTTACCTCCTAAAATATTTGGCTGTGTTGGTTATATGTATAATCACACACACACAAACAGAATAAGTGGTCTACCAAGGGAATAAAATGTGTGTTTGTGGGATATTCTGGTACACAAAAAGGGTATAAATTTTATCACCCTATCACCCGCAAATGCCTAGTCACCAAGGATGGGATCTTTGATAAAAAACCCTTTTTATTACAAACCGAGAGGAACTGAATCATATCTAGACAGTAGTTCTACACTCAATAGTGAGAATGCAAGACTTGAACCACAACATGAACTTGAATCTGCACAACCTCTAGATAGGTATCAGGTATTCAAAAATGGAGTAGAGACAATTCTTCAGGATAATCCACAAAGAACAGAACAGGAACTCGACTCTAGGACAGAAGATGTGGCTGAAAAAACTGGAGAATCATCTCAAATTATTCCATATCCAAAATATTATCAAAGGAAGAAAAAGGATAGACAGTCTGAAGCCATGGATTTGTGTGAAGGGGGAAAACTATCTGATGAAGGGGGCGTAGTACCTAATGAAGGGGAAGTAGTACCCACAGAAGGGGGAGTAGTACCTCAAGGAACAACTGATGCTGTCCCTATATTAGAAGGAAGTCATTGGCCAATTGCTTTGAGAAAAGGTACTCGAAAATGTGTGAAATTCCCGCTATATCCAATGACAAATTATCTAAATTACGCGAAGGTGTCACCCGAATACCAGGTATTCCTGACAAAAATTCAAGATGTAGCTATTCCCAAGTCCCCACAGGAAGCACTGAAGAATATCAGTTGGAAAGAAGCCATGGATGAAGAAATGAGGGCCTTAATACAAAACACTACCTGGGAAATCGTTGATCGACCCAAGGATAAGAAATCTGTAGGCTGTAGATGGGTCTACACTATATAGTGTAAATCAGATGGACGCTAAGACAGATATAAAGCACGACTTGTAGCTAGAGGATATACTCAGACATAGAATTGACTATCAAGAAACATTTGCCCCAGTTGCGAAGATTAATACTATCAGAATTCTAATATCCTTGGCAGTTAATCTAGACTGGCCACTAAACCAATATGATATCAAAAATGCTTTTCTACATGGGGACTTAAATGAAGAAATCAACATGAACATTCCTCCAGGATATGAAAATCAACACAACAGAGGAAAGGTATGTAGACTTCGAAAGGCCTTATAAGGGTTAAAACAATCACCTCGGGCAGGGTTTGGAAGATTTACCCAAACCATGAAAGTGTTAGGATATAAACAAAGTAATGGGGAACACACTATGTTTTTCAAACTTTTTCAAAGGTTTTACTAACTATTTTGATAGTATATATAGATGATATAATAATTACTGGGAACAATGTAGAAGAAATAAAGAATCTTGAAGAACACTTTAGGAATTTCCAAGTTAAACATTTAGGACCCTTAAAATACTTTCTAGGCAGAGTTTGCAAGAACTGTGAGGGCATTTTAATGACACAACAAAAGTATATATTGGATCTCCTGAATGAAACTAAACACATGAACTGTCACATAAATGTGACACCAATTGAGGTGAATCATAGGTTAACTCTAAATGAAAGCGACCCTAAGGTAGAAATTGACTCATATCAGAGTCTAATTGGAAAACTGCTATATTTGTCTCACACACGACCAGATATATGTTATGCTGTGAATGTTTTAAGCCAGTTTATGTACTCGCCAAGAAGCTCTCATTTTCAAGCTGCAAACAGAATTCGCAGGTATCTAAAGGGAACGCCAGGACTTGGCATTGCACACAGGAGAACAGGTAAGATTGATCTTATTTTATACACTGATTCTGACTTTGCTGGTTCTCGGCTAGACTATAGGTCTACTGCGGGGTATTGCACAATGCTAGGAGGGAACTTGGTTACATGGAGAAGCAAGAAGCAGAGTGTAGTATCAAAATCCAGTATGGAAGCTGAATTTCAAGCCATGTCAAAAGGAATTGACAAAGCAATATGGATCAAGAACTAATTGGAAGACTTGAAGATTACATTTCTAAGACCAATTATCATCCGCTGTGACAATAAATCAGCCATCAGCATAGCTCACGATCCAGTTGATCATGATCGGATGAAGCATGTTTATACTGACAGGTTCTATATACAAGATCACTTGGAACAAGGAACCTTGAAGACAGAGTACGTGAGTTCTGAAAACAATGTGCAATATCTTCACCAAAGATTTACCAATCAAACGAACCCAATATATGAGATCCAAGCTCGGAATGATGAATATAAATTCCTGTGCTTGAGAGGGAGTGTTGAGGATATGGGCTATGTTGAAGATATGGGCTAAAGAGTACAACTTAAATCGGGCTCATTCTTAAGCCTCTATCCAGTTCTATCAGGCCCACTAACTACAGCTAACGGCTAGTTTGACTAGCCGTTAGCGGATTAGCCGATAGAGCTAGTATAAAACCAATGGATGTACGTTTGTATTTTTTATCCACTTTGAGTGAAAAACTTCTCTTCACTTCTACTTCTACTTCTGTCATCTTCTCTCATTGGATCGATAGAAATTGTCACTATCTTCACTCCAGCAACACCCATTCTGTCGGACAATCCCTTAAGGCGATGTTCACTCTGCCTGCCTCTCATCATGTCGAAGTCCACCCTGGTACTCCCTGTCCCTGCGCCGACGACCATTCCAGCGTCTTCTCCCTCCCTTTCAGACTTTTCCCTGGTATGAACTTGTAGCTTCGTATTAATGGTAAAAGAGCAGCCCGATCCACCACCACCACACACCCAAGAACCGCCTCTGGTGGCACGTGCTCCACTGACCCACCACTGCCTCTCCCTCAGGGACCATCTCTGGTTGCACCTCCACCTTCCGATCCACCTCCACCAGCTGTGCCATCCGCCGGCAGCACTGCCCAGCAGCTGCCATCAGCCACCGCCTGTGCGCCGCCCAACCGGAGCGCCCATGAGATTTCCGTTGTGATGGCTGCCGCCAAGGGCGATGTGCGAGGATCCGCTCCTGCCCCGATGGCCACGGCCCCGATGGCCGCTGCACCTATGGCAGGCACCTCGACATCAGCCGCCCCGATGGCCGTAGCCCCAACAGCTGCTGCCCCGATGGCTGCAGCCCCGACAGACGCGGCCTGATGACTGCGATGGCCGCCACCATGGGTGATGCAGGCGGAGCCGCCACAGCCGTTGTTGGGGCTACGACCCTAGGGTGTCTGCCCTAGGGAACCCCTCAACCAGAGCGTCTGCCCGAGGGTGAGTTGGGGCCCAGGGTGGGCCAGTCCAGCCAGGCCCAACACGAGAAGGCCCCCCAGCATGAAGCTTGGGGGCCTGTTCAAGGCGGAAATGGGCCAGACGCGGGCTTCCCTTCCCTGGCCGGCCTGACCCTCCCGTAAACACGCCAGTTTGGGGTGGGCGACCCAGAAAACAGGCCCAATACAGGGTATCATCCCAAGACGGGCTCGGCCTGGGCTCCCCTAGACCCAACCTGACCAGGTGACCCGGTGAACAGGCCAGCCATGGGTTTCCTACCCGAGACCAGCCCAACCAGACCCCTGGCCTGCCTGTTCTCAGGGGACAGTCTCTGCTGTACACGACCGGACCCCACCCACCATTTACATGCTTTCATGGGACCTCATGAGCAGTGGGAGCCAAACACCGTCACTGCCAACCCCAGCCCCAGCCATACCCACCCCAGCGGCTTTGTGCACGTGGAGCCGCTCATGACGCGATAGGGCATTGCTTTGATAGGAGCGCTCAATATCCAGACTGTTATGACCGACAGCGAGTCGCACGCCAACGACGTCACCACCAACCTGACAACAGATGACGACAGGCCAGGTTGAGGACAAGCTATTTTTTTTAAGGGGGAAGTATTTATACAACCCCACTATATCTAGGTCTCTTTCATCATTCAGCCCAATAGGGGCATTTAGGTCCTTTGGACTTTATGTAATTCCTTTAAATAGGACAGTCCTCCTTTGAGGAAGGCAGCCAAGAAGTATCCCAAAAATTTGTCTGGCTCCCCAGCGATGTCCATCCCGCCACTATCTTCCCTCCAGTGATGCCCACTTTGTTGGACGATCCCTCAGGCGACATCCACTCTGCCTGCCTCTCATCATGCCAAAGTCCACCCTGGCACTCCCTGTCCCTGCACCGACAACCATCTCAGCGTCTTCTCCCTCCCTTTTCGTCTTCTCCCCAATACAAACTTGTAGGTTCATATCATACTGTCCACCTGTTGACATTTATTTATAGGATTCAACACATGTTTTATTTACTCAGCAACATGCATACACAGCTAATAACCTCTTATTGGTTGACCTCTGGTACATTTGTGAAAAGAAGAACTCAGGTCCAACCCGATATTTAAGGCAGTAAAAGAACAGTATTAACTTACATCTTCGACATCTGGTAATGAAGCATTACTTTCTTGCTATTTCTTCCTCGTTGCCTCTTCCTCTGACCCTACATCTAGGTATCTTTACTCTTCCAGTACAAAGTTTTCTAAAGCATTTCTCAAAGCCAGGATAAATGTAACTACAAATTTCACCTTCATTTTAAGGGATAATGATACAACCTTCATATCAAAGATGAATCCAATGCAATGAATTATCAATATCCAAATTGGGAGTGTAGATCTTAACGACGCAATTGACAGAATCAAGAAATAGACTGGAGTCAATCCCGACGGCTCCCCTCCCTGGTGAGCTCCTTCGTGATCTTGGCGGTCCTCCTCGAAGGCTGGACTCCTCCCTCCAAGTTGCGCAGCGGGGCAGCGCGCTCGCAGCTCCTCCCCAAGATCAGCTGTAACAGCTTCTTGCACAAGAAAACAATGTCCCCTCATACCTAGGTGTACCTCTTTATTTATAGGTCCCGCTGGGGGGGGGGGGGGGGGGCGCTTACGCTGGTCAACTGTCCGTTGACCAGATCTGAACCTCCTTCTTCTGTATGTCTTTGAATAGCATCTATCAGATAACTACCTCTTAAAGAATAGGATTTATTAAAATATTAACAGAGCTGCTTGCTGATTGAAATACTATCAAACGGTCTGAGGACCTTAACCGTTGGATCAACATAGCCAACTTTGTAACTCAGACATTACCAAAGTATCACACATGCCAGAAATTGTATCTCGAAATCCTTGTCAATAGGAAATCAGAAACCAAGCAGAACCATGCAACCGGAGAGTAGAGAATTTTATACAACTGATAAGAGCTCCACGAATATATCAAAGAAGGGGCAAGAGAAGGGATGTCACACGTAGGGTTTGACGGTTCCGGTCCAGTCCGGTTTTATGGCATGGACCTAAACCGTACCTGAAGTTCGGTCCGGTTCAGGTCTGGTCTTGTTCGGTCCCGGTCCGGTTCGGTACCGAGGGTGGCAGAGGAGCAGGCGGGGGGACAGAGGCGTTGTGCATGCGAAGCAGCGTCAATGAGCTTTGGGGCGGGTCATCGAGAGGGAGATGGAGAGGGGAATGGGTAGTATGTGGGATAGGGTCTGGTCCGGTCCGGTTTTTTGGCATGATCCTAAACCTTACCTAAACTTCGGTCCACTTCCGGTCCGGTCTTTTTTCGGTCCCGGTTCGATCCGGTCCGACCGGTCCCCGGTTCAAAATGTCAAACCCTAGTCACACGTGCAATCCCATAAAGGCAAGTGTGGTGATTTGAATAAAAAAGAGCAGGAATAGAAAGATATAAATAAAAACCGAAGCTAAGAAAGGGCATGCTCGGTAGTTATAATCACACTCGCGATCGGGCTGGCAGGAGATCCTCCTTGCTGGATGAGCAAGAAACGATCCGGTTTGGTAGTTATAATCGCACTGGTGATACGAACCTTGATCTAGGCTCATATCGGAAGGAGGGTAGAGGACTAGATGAGGTAGAAATTCCTGGATAGAGAGGTGAAACGGGAAGGATCGGAGAGGAGGCCGAGCAGAGGGGGTAGAGATCAGCCAAGGACGAGCCGCCTGAAGATGTGGAGAGGTAGAGACGATCACAAGGACGGGGATCGTTGAGGGAGAAAATGAGGACAGACCTAGACGTGGAGAGGGGAGACAAGAGTACTTTCTTCTTCTTCTTGGCTGCCCTCCAAAAGGGAGGGCGCCCCTATTTAAAGGAAATACAGCAATCACTAAATGACTGAAATGCCCCTGTGGGCTAACATGACTAAACTACCCCCCAGAATTCTATCACACATGTGGAGATTTGAATAAAAAAGAGCACGAAGAGAAATGTATTAATAGAGACCGAAGCAAAGAAAAGGGCATGCTTGGTAGTTATAATCGCACAGGCGAACGGGCTGGCGGGAGATCCTCCTTGCTGAATGAGCAAGAACCGATCCGGTTTCACTCAGGTTGTTCCTTTTCTTTTTTCAGGCCTTTATTCATCTATCTTCTCTCTGGACATCTATATTTGCAGCCCTCTACTCTTTCACCATTGATCCAAGAGGATCGTGAACGAACTTGAGCTGTTTTCAAGATCAATTTCTTTTCTGAAGATCAGTTTCTCTTATTATCAATATCGAGGATCCTAAACAACATATTTCAGAGCACAAATGAATAAACGCAACCCAATAATTGAATAATCTTAAGAAGATGAACTAGAAAGGTATCACATTTGTCATGCGCTAATCAATTTCTGGAATGAATCAATCCGACTCATTTTTTCTTGAAAGATGAAATCAATGCAATCAATATCTATCAGTTACGTCAAATTGAGCCAAAATGGTGACGGAGACCTCATTCCTCTACTACGTTTCAACCATATTGTCAGATCAAAACAGCCCAATGACTCCAGTAGAGAGGATCGTAATTAATCGCAGAACATTGACATTATCAGTAAGAGACTAAGGCAGTATCTGGAGATGAGCGAGAAATCAGCCTTCATTTGCTCGTTGCACAAGGTACTAGTTCCAAACAACATGACAAGGTGAATGGCAAACGAGTGGTCGCACACAACATCTGTCCTTGAATAACAAACGGTTTGCACAGATTCCAAGCCGAACAACAGGAAAACAAAGTAAAACTGCGTACATTCTTCCCCAGTGGCCGATTAAAAGGTAACAATCTTGTGCAGCATTGAACATGTACAGATCAAACTGACCCATTACCTGACGACTCCCCTTTGGATTTTGTAATCCCCGAAGAGGGACAACAGGGTGAGTAGGTCTTTTGCAGACAAGCATTTAAAGGGTGAGTAGGTCTATTAAAACCACTTAGTACGTAGTAAACCACATAAACAGACATTAATGAGGAGATGGATTCCACAAATGTCAATCGTAAACGAGCAGACTAATAACTATTTCAATTTTATAATCTCAGGATTCTCTTCCCGGAATACATTCAACACCGTACGCCTATGAGAAGCAACATTGAGTGCTACACTCGAAGACAACTTGCCTAACCTCTTTTGTCAATTTTCGCGAGTCGCACGCAACTTCCAATTTCTCTACGACATTAACAGAAAAGACCGACTATAAATTACATCACGACTTCAGAGCATACCTGATAAAAAAGCTCTGACGCCCGAAAAACGCAAAAAATTGGTACCCCCAGCTCTGGGATTTCCTTTCATTATTCACAGAAAAAGATCTTGATGATAGATTCAAGAAAAAACGGTAAAATTGGACAATTAACCAAGACCTACGCGTCCCCCAATAAATCCGGACATAACCAAATGACACAGGATGGAAAATACAAATCAAATCAACAGCAGACAAAATCATCAACGCCATCAAAGAAGTGCATCTCACCTGATAGAAGAACGCGGCTCGGCGACGAAGCTGACCGGAAACAAATGAAACCCTAAATCCGGGCAGCTATAGTGGACGAGATCACACGCTTGAGAGTCTTGACCTATAGAAAGACGCCACGTAGAAGGTACACGCAGAACATAACGACTTACCGGACGCAGACTCGAAATGATGGTGCCGAACGCGTTGACCTTGGAGTCTACGACAAGATCCTGAATAGTTGGAAAAAAGCTTTCTTTATGACACAGTTGGAAAAAAGCTTGACTATCCAAGGTTTCAATAGTTGTGAAATTTAGACAATTCAGGATTCAACGGATTTGAATTGACTGAAATTACTCTAAATGACGATGCCGAATGCGTTGGCCCTAAAGTCCAACATCCTGAAAGAGTCTACAATAAGATAAAAAAGATCTTGAATTCCCTCCTTTCTATATGACATAATTGGAAAAAAGCTTGACAGTCCAAGGTTTCAATAGTTGTGAAATTTGAGCAATTCACCATTCGATGGATTTGATTCGATTGCTAAATGATGGTGCCGAATGTGTTGACCTCAAAGTCCAATGTGCTGAAAGAGTCTACAATAAGATAATAAAGATCATGAATCCCCTCCTTTTTACAATGCATAATTGGAAAACCGCGTGACTGACCAAAGCTTCAGTAATTCTGAAATTTAGACAATTTAGGATTCAATGGATTTGAATTGATTGAAATTACTATTTTATTGCTTAAAAACCAATTCGATTAGATCTGAGCATGTCAAGTCAACTGTTGGAGCAAAAAATGAGTCATTTTAAAAGAAAAGGATGTAACATATCTAAGACAATTATTTTAGGAGAGGCCGAATGTTTGGACACCTTCTGAAAGTTGAGGCAGCTAACCAAATTCAGATGCTAAATATATGCAAGCAAGGAAGGTTAACAGGTTGGAATGGGCTGACCGGAGCTATAGGGGGTAGTGCGAGTGGGTGGAGGGGGGAGAATGAACTCAAGGTGAGGGACCCTCGACCAAGTAAAAGGCTAAGTTATGGTCCCAATCCAGCTTGACTGGTGCATCAGATCCAGCCTAACCAGAGGGTCCACCTTGAAATAGCAGACTAGCGGTCCTGTATTGGTATGGATTGACTAGTCCTTAACCTAAAATGATGTAGATAGCTTGGAAGAAGCTAACAAAAAGGATGATCAGTGTCCTAATTGCATTAGTGTCCTAATTGCTCACGAAATCACAAAGGATGATGGCGAGCGCCCGTTTGGGATTCGCCGCCGCGTCTTCAAAATCGCTGTCATCGTCTTCATCGACTCCAACCAGCACGCCAAGGCGCAAACAAAGATACATGGGTTCACGCACCTCTGGTGACAAGTGCGTCCATATCTTTCCCGTGTTCTGATTTTGTCTTTCTTTCGGTGTTTTCATCTTCGTCCTAATCTTATCGTTTCATCTCCGTCATCACCTTCGTCATTTTCATCTTCCTCATCACTGTCTATGTGTTTGAATTATTATTTCTTTAATGTCATACTAAGGAGGGTCCTTGTGTTAAAGGACCCTCCAAGTTGGACCCCTTCTTAATGGGCTTATGAACCCTCTTGTACGGGCCCATCATGGCCTTATATAAGGCCATCATAGACACGTTCACAATCAGTTCTGGAGTTTTATATTTACAGTTATTTTCATCCACGTCTCATCTGTTGGGTTCTAGAGGCCTTGACATGGATGAACAAAACAAAACATTCTGCAGCGGAAGCCTTGAATAGAAACAAAATGGCATCATTAAAACTATTAAACGAAGTACCTTCGCACGGATCGCATCCATGATTTCTTGGATCCTAGAGAGAGCCAAGTCGAGCTACTCAAATGTGCAGCCTCTACACGTATCCACGTGATCGTCGTTGCGTCGAATCTCCTCTTTCTCCTTGACGAGCCCCATTCCACCTCCACCATTGTCGTTACGCCATTTCGATCACATCAAGGATAGAGCGGGGTGTTCGGAGTGGGGAGAAGAAGGCGAAGGCCCCTTAACAATTCTGGCCCGGGTGAATTTTGTTCAAGGTCTTCCCCTATTCATACTCAGTGGGTATTTTTCATAAAACCCCAAAAACTTAAGTATATCTTACGACGTCCAAAAGACCATTTGCGTGTGACCCTCTAGGCCCATATATCAGTCTAGTTAACGACTCTAGTGGCCCAATAACCATATTGGCCTTCCAAATTAGTTAAATATATCATCATATAAATTTATTAACGTATGTCTGGTCGGTTTAACCCAATCGATAAGTCGAGTCTCCAACACGTAAGGTGCCAAGCCACACCTCGTGTTCTAGAAGATACCAATGAGTGTCTATCGACTCACTTTCATAGAACTTGTTCGTCATCAATTATTGTGTATGTATAATCCATCATCCATTTGATGCTCCTTGGACGACTTAGGGTATGGTCAACTGTCAAACCATATTCAGTCATCCACATTAGTACTGATGCATTCGAAAATCATCGAATAACACTTCACTGATATTTCACTGCCTTGGCCGAGGACTTCATCGCATCATCTTCCTTGAGTTGTCACCTCTTATACTGAGGGTGGACGATCACATCTAAGACCACTCGATCGTCTTCGGGAAATTTTTGATGCAATCAAAATAAGTACGTTTAGAATCCCATGATTAAAGACTTGTTGGCCATAGTCAAAGTACAATTGTCCATCCACAAGACGTCTTTGGAGTCTCAGGTATAAGGACCACTTACTCAACCGTGACGTGAATCGACCTGAGTGATAGTTCAGTATAATACCATTCAGGGGTTCGTACGAATTAATTCAGTGAACTCTTTTCACTAAAGAGCACTCATTATTTATCCTTAGTGTCTCCTCACTAATGCCTAAGGGACTATTCATAATTATCATGAGTGAGGGTAGATAGTGTTATTCTATCTAGATACTTTGATGTCTATCCTTTGAATAGGAATGTTTAGAACACATGCTTAAAGACTGGTGATCTTCGTATTATGATCTCATCATAATTCACTAAGTCGGATCATGTATTCGTGGACTTCATTATAAGAATCACACATGCACTATACTGATTATATTGTATTAATGAACGTTGAACGAGATGTGGAATGTTTGATTGGTTTGCCGGCCACATATATTTCCACCATCATCAAAGGAAGAAAGGAGGAGGAAGGAAGAAGAAGAAGAGAGAAGGCAAGAAATGAGAAGGAAGAGGGGGGTGGCTTTCCGCTTCTACGGCTCTGGGTGTTCGCCATGGTGCCCCACCATCATCTGCCATATAGGAGACCATCGGGACGACGCCGAGACGGGATGAGTTCAACCACACCGGGTTGCTCGCCTCGACGCTCGCCATCGTGCGCTCAAGTATCCCGCGTAAGTGGTTATTTCATTTCATGCCTTATTTGTTTGGTTGTATTTTTGTTTCATCGAACTTACGGACCGGGCCGGTGTGTTGTGGCCTTGTCCACGTAATTTTTCAGTTCTTATCTGTAACCGTTGACTAGCGGATGAACCACGTCTCACGATGGTTCCTCCTCTAGAGATGTAACTTGGCACCTATCCTCCCTATATAAGGGGATAGCATGCCCAAGTGAAGATAAGCAAATTTGATGAATTGAAAGTGTGTTTTCTTCTATCTTAGTGCTTAGGGAGGATTAGACAAAAGTTAGAGAGTAGAGGGAAGGTGGCTGCCCTCGGCCCCCCTCACGTTGAGACCACTCCGTGAGTCATCGTCATCAATGTCATCGTCTAGACCACTCCGAGGCCGCTTCGACGCAACCGGGACGCCCTGCGCCTCCCTGGTAGGCTTCTTGAGCTTTCAAGATTCTAGTTCCTAGGGACCAACGTCGCCTTCGCCTATCTTGTCGAGATTACTCCGAGGTTGCGCCGACGATGCCCACAATCGTCGACAACCCCTTCTCTTAGAACTGCCCTGCTCTTCCCGTCAAGAATCTTTAAGAAACGAGGAGGGTTTCCATTCTAGGAGAGATATTGGGCGGATTTCCAGCACTGCAAGATCACCTTGAAGGACGGCCAGCATGCTCCTCCGCGTGCACGTCGGCGCGTGCCCGAGCTGGCACCCCTCCCGCGACCACCCGCGCCTGCAGCCTTCACCACCATGCGCCACCGCGCGGCCACGACCCTCCTCCCCAAGTGTACGTCCACGTGCCCGAACCAGCACTCTACGCGCTGCAACTCGCGCCCGCAGACTTCTCCTCCGCACGCCATCGCGCGCCTGCGGACCTCTTCCCCGCGCGCCTGCCCACGTGTGTCCAAGCTGGCGCCCTGTGCGCTGCCCTCCGCGCCCGTGCACCTCTCCTCCGTGCACCATCGCGCGTTCACGGTCCCTCCCCTCCGCGCTCTACCTCATGCCCGTGGCCGCTTCCTAGGCACCCGCATGCCATCGCAGACGTGAGTGCCCACCCTTGCCTGCAAGTCTTGATCGCACGCGTGATACGTCGACGTCACCAACTTTAGTCATCCCCGTTAGCCATCCTACAGATTAGTCTCAGTATCATTACTAAGTACAGTGCAATCTTCTCCTATCAGTTCCTCTGTCCAGGTCGAAGATGACATTTGAATAGGATAGCCACCTTGTCGTGAGTTAGGGATTTATTGAGGTAGACAACTACTTGTTGATTTATAATTGGGACAAACTTGGGCTGTCAAATGCTCCTTACGTCGTAGACATCGTAGTTAATAAGGAGGGTCATTGGGATCAATCTTGGCTAACCCCTCGCTTACTAGAATTCATTGATTGTTCACTCAAGTTAGTAGGAGTCTCATATTGCTCAGTTAGGGTTCTATCGACATACACTTCACCTAAATAGATTTTAACTAGCTTACAACTCTTGTACTGTG
This sequence comes from Wolffia australiana, assembly GCF_029677425.1. NCBI lineage: Eukaryota > Viridiplantae > Streptophyta > Magnoliopsida > Alismatales > Araceae > Wolffia > Wolffia australiana. The sequence continues at coordinate 6,412,979 of NC_135836.1, read as the reverse complement.
TTGTAATACGAACCGTCGATCCCGCTGTAGTCGTATTACATCACTACCCCTAACTTCAAGTTGAAGGTCAAGTTTTTTTTGTTGTTGTCCTAGAATCAAACGACACTGTCTATTGCATCGACGACTAGATTATTCATGGATCCACGTCACCAATCACACACTAAACTGGCGCCTGCACGGATCTCTTTACACTTGCGGCTGCACTGCTGTTTTTATTCTATCTACATGTTCAAGTGGAGATAGATATAGAGATAGAGATAGAGATAGAGATAAAGATAGAGATAGAGATAGAGATAGCGATAGAGATAGAGAGAGAGAGAGATAGAGATAGAGAAAAAGATTGAGATAGAGATCGAGATCGAGATAGAGATAGAGATAGAGATAGAGACAAAGTTAGAGACAGATATAAAGATAGATATAGACATAGAAATAGAGATAAAGATAGAGATCGAGACAGAGATAGACATAGAGATAGAGATAGAGATAAAGATATAGATAGAGTTAGAGATAGAGATAGAGATATAGATTAAGATTCATATAGAGATAGAGATGGAGATATATAAAGAGATAACTATAGCGATAGAGATAGAGATAGAGATAGAGATTGAGATAGAGATAGAGATAGAGATAGAGATAGAGATAGAGATAGAGATAGAGATAGAGATAGAGATAGAGATAGTGATAGAGATAGTGATAGAGATAGAGATTGAGATAGAGATAGAGCTAAAGTTAGAGATAGAGATTGAGATAGAGATAGAGAGAGAGATAGATATAGAGATAGAAGTAGAGATAGAGATAGAGATCGAGATAGAAGTAGAGATAGAGATAGAGATAGATATGGAGATAGAGATAGAGAGAGAGCTAGAGATAGAGATAGAGATAAATATTGAGATAGAGATAGAGATAGAGATAGAGGTAGATATAGAGATTGAGATAGAGATAGAGATAGATATAGAGATTGCGAAAGTGATAGAGATAGAGTTAGAGATAGAGATAGAGATAGAGATAGGGATAAAGATAGAGGTAGAGTGATGTAATACGAAATGGCCGGGATCGACGGCTCGTATTACGTCACAAAATGCACGAATGCGTACGTAATTTAGGACGATGAATGCACTTTTAGAACTCCTCAAGAGTGGAGGAAGGGCGGGCCGACAATGGGGCGAAGATACAATAAATCTTAAGATGACGAGTAGATCCGGCTCGACTCCAGGTGACCCGCGGAACCTCACGAGCAAGCACGACGCGAGGGGCGCTTGATTGCCCTCAGGAGTTCACCTTAGCCGACTGGAATCTGATCGTCTACCTCAAAGAAATCCTATCACTTGACGAGGGGTGGCTAGCCTATTTCAGACGTCACGAAACTAAGCGGCAACGGAATACTATAGTGGAAGACAGTACTGACGGAAATAATAATACTGTTAAGAGTAGGATGAGCGGATCGAATAAGAACCTAGAAGTACTGATTCCTGGCAGCAATAATCCTGGCGAGCAGTCGAGAGAAGTCCCAAATCAGACTGGTCGGGCGGCAGTAATCCTGGCAACAGCAATGCTGGGCTTTCGCCCCAAAACCTCAGTCACCACTGGCGATTAGCAGGAGGCGGACAGTCGGCCTCGACACAAACAACGGCGTTGGTCGAGGCGAGGGCGTGCAAGAATGCCGTGGCGCGTGCGCGCAGGGGCGATCGTTGGCCGCAAGGGCAGTCGCGCGGCGTGTGAAGATGCTGTGGGGCGCGCGCGGTGACAACGTATGTGGCGGGCGGTAGGGTGGATTGTCAGATACTCGTCGGAGAAACGACGTGGTTGGACGTCGCCGGCGAGATCACCTTCAAGCACCAATGACACAAGAAGAAGAAAAGCTCTTGGAACTCAGAAAACATATATTTTAAAAAGAACTGATTACATCGTCTCAAATAGAGGAGCAGAAGCGGAAGTTAAAATAACTTCCTTTCCCACGTTCTGCTCGCATGGGTTGACGTGGAGAAATTCCCGCATAACCGTGGAGTTATGCGTCCACGTTTCCACGTGCAAAGGTCACCTTGACAATCTCCTCCTGAGCTTTGCTGTGCTCATGTTGGACATCGACGAGGCCAATCATGGTGCGAAACTCATGGAACTTGCCTTTTCCAAGCGGCTTCGTCAAAATGTCGCTTAACTGTTCTTCACTTCTGATAAAATCCACGCTAATATGTCCCTTCTCTGCTGATTCCCGGACAAGATGATACTTTACTTCAATGTGTTTGCTGCGCCCATGGAGAACTGGATTCTTGATCAGTGCGATGGCAGATGTGTTGTCCACCCTCGGTGTTGGTACGCTTGGGGTTGAGCCCTGCATTTCTGCTAGCATCCGCGAGCCACAAGCCTTGACAGCAGCATTGGCAGCAATGTACTCCGCCTCACAACTAGACTGAGCCACCACCTTTTGCTTCATCGATTGCCAAGTAATGGGGCTGCTGGCTAAGAAGAAAATGACTCAGTTGTGCTCTTTGAGCATCAACATCACCGGTGAAGTCACTATCACTGAACCCCTGTCAGCTGGACCTCCTTCTTCTTCTTTCTTTCAACATGAGACCCCAGCTCTTGGTTCCAGCTACATAGCGGAGAATTTGCTTCACAGCTGCCATGTGATCCTTTCGTGGCTCCTCCAAAAACCGACTAACATAGCCAACTGCAAAAGCAAGATCTGGGCGAGTATTGACCAGATACGAGACTCCCACGATGCTTATGCGTTGTAGCATCAACTAGTGGTTCCTCGCTTCTCTTGCTCAGCTTGGACGTGTAGCCATTGGTACTTGACAAGGATTACAACCTGTCATGCCGCTCCTCTCCAAAATCTTGGCGGCGTAGGCTCTTTGGCTGATCGAGATGCCCCTCGTGTTCTGCTTCACTTCAATGCCGAGGTAGTAGCGAAGCAGGCCGAGGTCGCTCATCCGAAATGCGTCAGCCATATCCTTCTTGAACTTCTTGATGTCGCCGCATTGGCGCCGTGATGACTAGGTCGTCAACATATACTCCCACCACCAATCGCGCATTTGCTCTCCGCTTGGTGTAGATAGCATGCTCCAAGAGACTCCTCCTGAATCGAACGACGTTAGCGTATTGTCCAACCGCGTTCCAGGCCCTTGGCGCTTGATGCAAGCCGTGGCGCCTTCTTCAGCTTGAGCACCTTGTGTTCGTTGCGGCAATAATGAAACCAGCAGGTTGCTCCACGTACACCTCTTCTTGAGATCGCCATTCAAGAATGCCGCCTTCACGTCCATGTGATGCACCTCCCACCCCTCGTGCGCCGCGAGAGCGATGAGAAAGCGCACCGTGTCGAGCCGTGCCACAGGTGCGAACACCTCGTCGTAGTCGATCCCCTGGCGCTGCGCGTAGCCTTTCGCCACAAGACGTGCTTTGTACTTCACCACGGCTCCGCTTTCATCTCGCTTCACCTTGTACCCACTTTAACCCGATCGCTCGGCGACCGTGCGGGAGATCGACAAAGGGACTAGGTGCGGTTCTCCTCGATTGATGCCATCTCCTCCTCCATAGCCTTCTTCCAGCTTGGATTGCGTTCTGCCTCAGCAAAGGAAACAGGTTCATCAGAACTTACAGCATGCAGCTCCTCTGCAATTGATGCCCGTGATGCAAGCCCATGCGGAGAAGCCGGCCCGATGATGTCGTTGATGTTGCGGAAGTGGAGTGGTGCATCATCACCGTGATCAGCATCCAGGTTGTCAATACGAACATGGGGTGGAGTGGCGAACTCCACGTCCTCTCCTCCATCTTCGATCGGTGTTGCTCCCCCTCTAGAGTGCACAGACGATGGAGACATTTGCTCAAGTTGTGCCGCATCATCCTCCGCACGCGTCTGATTCCCGATGGTATACTCCACCATGAAACCGTTGCTGCCCTCCTCGCCTGATTCTTCTCTCGTGCAGTACTCCGCAAACTCGTGTGAGGTGAATTCGCCGCCTCGATCGGTACGGAGCGCTCCCATCTTCAGTCCGGACTCGCCTTCCGCCCGAGCCTTGATCTCCTTGATGGCCGCTGCAGCATGGTCCTTTGAAGACATCATGGCCACCCACATGTACCGGCTTCGATCATCCACAAGTAGAAGGAAATACTTGCTGCCGTTGGGTGTCGCCGGTGCAAGTGGACCACACAAGTCGCCGTGTACTAGCTCCAGAATGCGCTGCGCGCGGTACTCGCCTGCTCAGAAAGCGGCATCGCTTTTGTTTGCGGCGAGACATGCCTCACATAACTGGTCCACCGACCAACTTCTGGCAACCCACGCACGAGCTCCTCGAGCCATCTTCCTCGGGGCAGCCATGTTGACATGGCCAAAGCGCGTGCCATCTCGAGCTTCCTCGTCGAGCTTCGTCGCCAAGCACACCTGGCGAATCAGCTTGACGTGGAGGATGTACAGCCGGTTCTCTCCGCGCATCACCTTTGTTAGGAGCCGTCCACCTGGTTCATGGATCTTCATTGCCCCCTTCTCGATGTCGACTTGATACCCGGCCTCGTCAAGTTGACCGACGCTGATGATGTTAAATGCGTCAATCGGGAATGAAATACACCCCTCGAAAGACCGGTGCTCGCCATTCTTGCACTTTGGAACATGATAGTCCCTCGACCTTCGATCTGTGCCACCGAGTCGTCGCCGAACGCATCGACCGAGCACTCCGCATCCAGCTCGGTGAAGGCCATACGGAACCTGACATGTGGTTCGTGGCACCGTGTCCAAGACCCACATTTCTTCATCACGTGGTTCCTTGTCTCCAAGATGGCGAACACCTTCTCTTCCTGCAACTGGATCTGTGTCGGGCGTGGAGTGGAGTGGAGGTTGGTACGGAGATGTCGATATGACCGGTTGACTCCACAAAAAATAGTGAAGCCCCCTCTTCTTGGGCAGCGTGGGCCTGCTCCTTCTTGGACTTTGAGCGGCACTCACGAGCCCGATGGCCCAACTTCCGCATTTTCTGCACTCATCGTTGGACCGGCAGAGTTGCCCAGCGAACCCTTCGTTGCCTCGGGCTGGCCCACGCCCACGTTTGCCACGGCGTGCTGAGTTGCTGCTTCCTCTACCAACATCATGCTTCTTTTGGCGCGCATTCCACTCCTCCTCCGTCAGGTACAGCTTGCCTTCGTGGTGCATCGATGACGGCGTCTCTTCAAAGGCATCCTCCGCCGCCTTGAGCCGGCCCGTCAGATCCGCAGCGATGGCGTTGATACGTCAAGCAGCGTAGTGATGGCGACCACGATCTGCCTGAAAGCGTTGGGGACACTACGAATTATTTTCTCAACCACTTGCGTCTCTTGATTTTGTCGCCGAGAGTGGTGAGAGTCGACGCCATGCTGTTGAGGCGGCGCGCGTAGTCCTCAACAGACTCTCCTCCTTGAAAGTCGCCAAGTCGAACTGTCGCCGCAAGTTCTGAGCCGACGTCTTCCTCACACGGTCATCACCGATCCGCATGGTTGCGATAGCTTCCCATGCTTCCTTGGCCGTCTCCTTCTCTGCAATCACCGGCCACATCTCCGATGGCACGGCACTGCAGAGCGCGTCGACCACCTGCATTTCTTCATGGGGTTGGCGCGCCTTCCTCGATGGCGCTCCAAAGCAGCCGGGCCTTAAGCTTCACCCTCATGAGAAGCGCCCATTCTGAGTAGTTGGTCTTGGTGAGCATCGGAAACCCGGTCCCGGCGCTCACCTCACGAATCACCCTCTGCATGATGCCGTCCTTCCTTCCAGCCATCAGTGCGTGTTGATTGCACGGTCACGATTCCAGCGGCTACACACTGCCACGATCGACTCCCTGCCCGCAACCCTGGCTCTGATACCACTTGTCAGATACTCGTCGGAGAAACGACGTGGTTGGACGTCGCCGGCGAGATCACCTTCAAGCACCAATGACACAAGAAGAAGAAAGGCTCTTGGAACTCAGAAAACATATATTTTAAAAAGAACTGATTACATCGTCTCAAATAGAGGAGCAGAAGCGGAAGTTAAAATAACTTCCTTTCCCACGTTCTGCTCGCATGGGTTGATGTGGAGAAATTCCCGCATAACCGTGGAGTTATGCGTCCACGTTTCCACGTGCAAAGGTCACCTTGACATGGATGACCGATGCGCGCACGCGAGGGCGTCGGAGAGCAGGGGCCGATGGCGCTGTTCGTGGCGCGCGGACTACTGCAGCGGCAGCGCCTGGAGGGCAGATTTGAGCACCGGGCAAGCTGTCCGAGCGGCGGCGCAGGCAGGCCGCGAACGTGGAGGAGGGCCAGCCTAGCGTCAGAATACCCGGGCCGATGGCGCAATTCGTGGTGCACGGATGCGCGCGGACTACTGCTGCGGTAGCGCCTGGATGGCGGACTTGAGCGTGGGGCAAGCCGTCCGAGCGACGGTGCAGGCTGGCCGCGAACGTGAAGGAGGGCCGACCTAGCGTCGGGGGTGAGAATCAACTGGCGAGGAGCTCCCGTGGACGGCGGGAAAACCTCCAACGACGTAATCGGCGTGGAGGATCCGCGTGGGATAGCCGGAGGGGGCCGCCGGGAATCAGAGCTAGGTGGGCGTAGAGGGCGAACGTGGTCGATCTTGACTGATGAGGTAGCAAGCGCCAGGGAAGCTGAACCGGCCTCCTGGTTTCTGGACGGAGGTGGAAGAAGACCCCCTGCTATTTTTAACTAAAAACGGCTGAAGAAACCAAACGAAAACAAAGTATCTGTATTTTCTCAAAATGACTCTCTCCCTGTCCTTGGGCATGCCTCCCCTTTATATAGGAGAAGGGGGGGAAGGGTGCCAAGAGACTACGACTAGAGGAGGGGTGCGTCGCGTGACGTGGCCCTCCTCTTTACACGATAATTCAATGAAAAACAAACACAAAGACGGGATCGGTTCGATGCGTGACCTGATCCGACATTACAATTAGACGAGTAATAATGAACTTACTTGGGATACTTGAATGCTGGATCACGTACGTCGGCACGAGCGGCTCAGAGCGGTCAAACATGCCCCGTGTCGATGTCGGCGTCATCGCGATGGTCCCCCATCATTCTCTCGGGGCGAGAAGAGCTCGACTCCGTCGAGCTAGTCTGCACGATGTCGTCGATGGGCTGGAGCAGATCGTGCCGATGTCGCCGTAAGTCATCTTCAGAGATCCATGTGTCGTCCGATGTCGGTCGCCCCTGCCAGTGCACCAAGAATGTGCGCTCCACTCGATCCCCTACAACGTTAATTACTTCGTGCAGTACTGTTTCTATCTTTTCCTACCGCTTACGGGTGGGTAGTGGAAATGGAATCTGTGTGCTCTCACTCATTTCACTATCAAGCTTCGAGTGGCTGTGAGGCTCTTCGATGGGTGGCAAGGGATGATATCAGACCAAATCACAGACTTTGAAGGTAGAACTAATTCCCCAACTAGGAGGAATGCTCACGACATATGCATTGTCGTTGATCCGTTGGGCTACTCGGAAAGGCCCGGCACTACGAGCATGAAGCTTCGTAGCGACCCCTGGAGAGTGTCTCTAAGGCCTCAATCTAACCATCAGTAGATCGCCCTCTGAGAATATACTGGACCTACGTCCCTTGTCGGCGGCAGCCTTGTATTGCTCATTGAGGGATGAAATGCGCGAATGGATATGCTCATGCATGCTCCTAAGTTCGTTCGCGAAATCATATGCGTCATTAAAAATTTTACTACAAGTATCTAAAGGGATAAGGTAGAGATAGAGACAGAGATAGAGATAGAGAGAGAGAGAGATAGAGATAAAGATAGAGGTAGGGATAGATATGGAGATAGAGAGATAGATAGAGATAAGAATATAGTAAGAGATAGAGATAAAGATAGAAGTAGAGATAGAGATAGAGATAGAGATAGAGATAATGTCAGGTATCGAGATAGAGATAGATATAGAGACAGAGATAGAAAGAAAGATAGAGATAGAGATAGAGATAGAAATAAAGATAGAGATAGGGATAGAAATAGAGATAGAATAGAGATAGAGATAAAGATAAAGATAGAGATAGAGATAGAGATAGACATAGATATACAGTGAGAGATAGAGATAGAGATAGAGATAGAGATTGAGATAGAAATTGAGATAGAGATAGAGATAGAGATAGAAATAGAGATAGATGTAGAGATAGAGATAGAGATCGAGATAGAGATAGAGATAGAGACAGAGATAGAGATTGAGATAGAGATAGAGATAGAGATTGATATAGAGATAGAGATAGAGATAGAGATAGAGATAGAGATAGAGATAGAGATAGAGATAGAGATAGAGATAGAGATAGAGATAGAGATAGAGATAGAGATAGAGATAGAGATAGAGATAGAGTTTGAGATAGAGCTAGAGATAGAGATTGAGATAGAGATAGAGATAGAGATAGAGATAGAGATAGAGATAAAGATAGAGATAGAGATAGAGATAGTGTTAAATATAGGGATTAAACTAGAGCTAGAGACAGAGATAGCCATAGTGATCGGCATGGAGATCGACATGGAAATAGAGATAGAAGTAGAGATATTGATCGAGATAGAGATAGAGATAGTAATAGAGCTAGAGATAGAGATAGAGATAGTGATAGATATAGAGATTGAGATAGAGATAGAGATAGAGATAGAGTTAGAGATAGAGATAGAGATAGTGATAGACATAGAGTTTGAGATAGAAATAGAGATAGAGGTAGAGATAGAGATAGAGATAGAGATAGAGATAGAGATAGAGATAGAGATAGAGATAGAGATAAAGATAGAGATAGGGATAGAGAGAGAGATAGAGATAGCGATAGAGATACAGTTACAGATAGAGGTAGAGATAGAGATAGAGATAGTCTGACATATTGATATAGAGATAGAGACAGAGAGAGATATAGAGATAGAGATAGTGTGATATATAGGGATATAGATGGAGATAGAGACAAAGATAGAAATAGAGATTGAGGTTTATATAGAGATAGAGATAGAGATAGAGATAGAGATTAAGATTGAGATAGAGACCGAGATCGAGATAGAGATAAAGATAGATATAGAGATAGATATTGAGATAGAGATAGAGAGAGAGGTAGAGATAGAGATAGAGATAGAGATAGAGAGAGAGATCGAGATAGAGGTAGAGATAGAGATAGAGATGGAGATAGAAACAGAGATGGAGAGAGAGACAGAGACAGAGATAGAGATAGAGATAGAGATGGAGATAGTAATAGAGATAGAGATAAAGATACAGATAGGGCTAGCGATCTAGATAGAGAGAGAGATAGAGTTAGAGATATAGGTAGAGATAGAAGTAGAGATAGAGATAGTGTCGGATATAGAGATAAAGATAGAGATAGAGATAGAGATAGTGATAGACATAGAGATCGAGATAGAGATAGAGATATTGATAGAGATAGAGATAGAGATAGAGATAGGGATAGAGATAGAGATAGAGATAGAGATAGAGATAGAGATAGAGATAGAGATAGAGATAGAGAGAGAGAGAGAGATAGAGATAGAGATAGAGATAGAGATAGAGATGGAGATGGAGATAGAGATAGAGATAGTGATAGAGATAGAGATTAAGATTGATATAGAGATAGAGATAGAGATGGAGATAGATACATAGATGAAAATTGAGATAGAGATAGTGATGTAATACGATGGCGTGCTGGGATCGGGCATCTTGTATTACGTCATAGGATGACGATGAGTGGATTTGTAGTTAATGATATGAAATGAATGACATTTAAAATGCTCTTTTAGTGAACAATAGAGGACGGCTACAGAAGAGGATGGAGGGTCAACGTCCTCCGCTGTGGAAGATATTGATCTGATTAAACTCGCAATGACCCTTCGAAGACCGTCTATGACGTCTAAGGAGCGAGGGGCGTTTAACAGCCCTAAGGTGTTCACCGTCTAGGTCAATGGCTAAGTCTCTACCACAAAGAGGTCCTATCTCTCGACACGGTGGCTAGCCTATAACAACTATGGGACGCATCAGGGCAGTGGAAGAGATAGCGGGAGACGGCACTGAAGATAGGTAATAAGACAAGATTGGATGGAGGGGAGACGAATAGGTACCTGATTGCCAATAATCTGCGGCACAGTAAGCGTTCAGGACGAGGCGACGAGGACAGACTGACAGGTCGCTCCGCGGACGGGGCGCGGGCGAAAAGTCAGCACGCGTGGCGGTTGGCGAACGGACGGAGTCGGGTGCAGTTACAGCCCAACAGAGACGGAGGGCGGTGCATGCCCGCGCCAGACGGCGCGGGATGCTTGTGGGTGGATGCTGGGTGCCACACGGAGCTGGTTGGCGGGCGTTGGCTGCAGATCGCACGCAGGGGCAGCGCTGTGCGCAGGCTGGGTGCGTGCAGCCGCAAGCGAAAACGGTGCCACGCGTGGTTGAGCAAACGTTGGTGCTGCAAAACGCATGCGGGCGCGGCCACGGGCCGAGCGTGGATTGGGTTGGCGGGCGCGGGGCTGCAGACCACGCGCAGGGCAGTGCCGCGCGCATGCTGGGCGTGTGCAACTGCGTGCGGGCGCGATACCCCGCGGCTGGGCACGTGCTAGAGCCGGGCATGCAGACTGGCGGACTAGAGATCGAGATACAGTTAGAGATAGAGATAGAGATAGAGATAAAGATAGAGACAAAGATACTGATAGAGATAGAGATAGAGATAGAGATAAAGATAGAGACAGAGATACTGATAGAGATAGAGATAGTGATAGAGAAAGAGATAGAGATAGAGATAAAAATAAATATTGAGATAGAGATAGAGATAGAGATAGAGATGGAGATATATATAGAGATAACGATAGCGATAGAGATAGAGATTGAGATAGAGATTGAGATAGAGATAGGGATAGTGATAGAGATAGAGATTGAGATAGAGATAGAGCTAAAGTTAGAGATAGTGATTGAGATAGAGATAGAGCTAAAGTTAGAGATAGAGATTGAGATAGAGATAGAGCTAAAGTTAGAGATAGAGATAGAGATAGAGATAGAGAGAGAGAGATATAGAGATAGAAGTAGTGATAGAAATAGAGTTAGAGCTACAGCTAGAGATAGAGATAGAGATAGAGATAGAGATAGAGATAGAGAGAGGGATAGAGATAGAGATAGAGATAGAGTGAGAGATAGAGATAGAGATAGAGATAGATATAGCGATTGAGATAGTGATAGAGATAGAGTTAGAGCTAGAGATAGAGATAGAGATAGAGATAGAGATAGAGACAGAGATAGAGATAGAGATAGAGATAGAGATAGGATAGAGATAGAGGTAGAGATAGAGATAGAGATGGAGATAGAGACAGAGATAGAGATAGAGATAGAGAGAGAGATAGAGATAGAGATAAAGATAGAGATAGGGATAGATATGGAGATACAAAGAGAGATAGAGATAAGAATAGAGTAAGAGATAGAGATAAAGATAGAAGTAGAGATAGAGATAGAGATAGTGTTAGATATAGAGATAGAGACAGATATAGAGACAGAGGTAGAGAGAAAGATAGAGATAGAGATAGAGATTGCGATTGATATACAGATAGAGATAGAGATAGAGATAGAGATAGAGATAGAGATAGAGACAGAGATAGAGATAGAGATAGACATTGAGATAGAAATAGAGATAGTGATAGAGCTAGACATAGAAATAGAGATAGAGTAGAGATAGAGATAGAGATAGAGATTGATGCAGGACAACGTCAGGGACGAGGCCTTGCCGTTACCAAGGGATGGGGCTCGGTGTCGAGGGAGTATGTGCCGTTGTATACTCAGAGGTAATCATCCAGCACGGATCTTCTATGGGAAGATGTACGATGAAACGCACGGATATCGGGTATGTGGTACGTGCGGCTGCCGACAAGCAATCGGGTACCGACCTCCGGGTTAGGATGGGGTCGCCCCGAGACGGGGGGGAATAGACCTCCTGACTGATGTAACACGGTAACGCCGGGATCGACGGCTCGTGTTACGTCACAACGATGCAGTGATGCGTACCAATAAAGCGGATGAATGCACGTTTAAAAAAAAGTCTCCTCTTAGAGCGACGAGGACGGGCGACAGGGGCCGACGACCAGTAGACTCAAAGGGGACGACTAGATCCGAAAGACTCCAAGTGATCCGCTAGATCTCACGATCGTGCACGTCGAGAGAGGCCCGTAACGACCCGCAAGAGTTCACCCTCACCGACTGTAACCGGGTCGTCAATCTCAAGGGAAACCCAACCACTCGATGTAGGTGGCTATTCCTAATCACAATTTCGACAACACAAAGCAGCAAGGAACTGATAGCAGAAGATAGTACTGAAAAAGCTAACGATACTGTAACGAGGGGAGTCGAAGGAGTACCTGGTATGGCTCCGCTATGAAGAACGACCGAGGGAAGGCCACGTCCGTTGCACGATTGCTCAACTACTGATCCGGAGGGAAGCTGGGGTTGCTTGAACGTGGCCGACCCGGCAAGGGGAGTCGATCTGATGGCGCCCTCCCAAGAAAAGCGGTAGACTGACGTAAGATCCTGGCTCGATAAACGCCCATACGGCCAAATGAAGAAGAGAGCCACTTCGGAGAAGAGGAGTCGAGTACGACGACCGGCCGCTAGCGGACAGAGGAGGGCCGCGGGGCCAAATGCAGGGGGGAATCCCTCGGAGACAAGGAATCGAGTGCAACAATCCGGTTGCTCGTAGGAGCAACAATGCGCGCGTGCGTGGGCGCTGGAGGCCAACAGTAAAGTTCGGTCGAGGGGGGAAGAGGCCCAGGGCGCAGAGCCTGGTCAACTTGAATGCCCACTAGCAAGAGACGCAGGCCAAGGCGCGCGGTGAATATTCGTCCGAGGCGGGAGCGTGTTCTGCCCGTCGGGGAGGTATGCAGGAGGTGGTCGCAGGGGCAAGTTCAGGCTGCCGAGGGCGACGGGAATATCCTAAGCGAATCAGGAGGCACGCCCTGGACGCGTTTCAGCAAACGGCGAGCAGACGTGCGAGAGTTCGTTGGATGGAACGACCAACCCCTCGGGCGATCGACCGAGCGGGAAGAAGCGGCGAGAATCACCTCTCTCGGTGAGCCAGGACGTCGAGGGCACCTCGAGCGTGGAGGAGTGACCCTCAAGCTGCAGGGAGCGGCCGACGAATCCGGCTGGCTGGCAAGAGGGAGATCCCTGGCCGGAGAGGAGCCTGCTCGGGGAGGTCCAAGAGGCTCCGCTGGGAGATGAACGGATCTTCAGGTTGTCGAGAGGTAGGGGGAAGACACCCCTTCTATTTTTTTAATCCACGAGACAACAAAACAAAGGTCAAAGAAAACTAAATCAACATAGGGTTACTTCTCAAAAGGTTCTCTGTCCTACTCTTGGGATATGCCTTCCCCTTATATGGGGGGGGGGAGGAAGGGTGCCAAGGGCCCAAAGGACGAGGAAGGATCCGTCGCATGACATGGTCCTCCTCGTCATACAAAATGACGAGACAAAACGAAACGAAACAGGGACGAGGCCTAACACCTGGTCGGGTCTGAATATTCATCAAAACAACAAAATCAGAAAATAATAACAAGGAGACTTACGACGAATACTTAAAGTCGGGGTCGCGGGCGTCGGCGCGGGCGGCTCAGAGAGGTTGAACACGTCCCGTGGCGGTGTCGTCGCGATGGTCCCCCATCACTGACCCTCGTCCGGACGGACGAGGTTGCTACGGTGCCGAACGGGATATCTCCTGCCGGGTGTTGCTCGCAGGGGACGGGCGGACGCGACTCGTATCAAACCAAGCAAGACACTCAAATTCACGTAATGGAGGAGCATCCAAGAGACGTGACGAAGGGACGACATCAGCCTCGCCGAGCTGCTCGCGCCGATGCTCGCCACCCGGGGTTTAAGTACCCCGCATAAACATCCTATCTTTTATTTGTTTTGTCTTTTTTTTATTGTTCTTGGATTTCATGGACTGGGCCGGTGTTGGGCCTTGTCCTTGTCCTGTTTCCTCATTTTCAATTTGTATTTTCAATTGTAAGGAGAGGCCGAACCATGTCTCGCGACGGTTCATCCTCCCCCACGTTCTCACTTGGCACCTATTTTCATTATATAAGGGGATAGCATGCTCAAGTGGAGGTTTGAGTCATTTGTTGAAGAGAAATTCCAACTTTTGTCTCCACCTATCTTAGAGAGTAGTTTGTAGAGAGGTTCGGCTAGCCTCACCCATGTTGAGATCACTCTGTGGATAGAGCCCTCGCCGCCACGTCAAGATTACTCTGTGACGACGTGTTCCAACGTTCCGTCGAGATCACTCCGGAATGAGTAAAGATTCAAGAAGTCGACACCACCTAGAGCTGAAGGATCCTTCGTCGCGATCACTCCGAAGGTGCCAGAAGTTCGCAAAGCGCCGTCGACACCCTCCTTCAAAGGGATACCCAGGACCCTACCAAAAGGGTCTCCAAGAACGTTCAAGAAATCCATCTTCTTGAAAGTTTCTTGGGCGGTTACAATTCAAGAAGTCCCTTCTTGGGACTCAAGATCTACTCCGCCGTCGTCAACTCCGCCACCGCCATCGCTCAGCCGCCGTTGCCTCCGCCACCGTCATCCCGCCACCACCGTCGTCCCGCCACCACCGTCACCCACCACCGCCTTCGCGCTCGGTCTCTGTCCACCCCCGCGCGCGCCCAGAGCCCGCCCTGTCTTCCCCTGCGCGCTCCCCGCATGCGGCATCCCGCGCACAGACCCCCGTGCGCCCGTCTAGTGCGCCCTCCATGCGCGCTCGCCGGCGCGCACCGACGCCACCCTCTCGCGCGCTCGCTACCGTGAGCTCCCGCTCGCGTGCACCGCGTACGCCCACGCCGCGCGCACCCGTGTGCGCCTGCCTGCGCGTGCCTCGCACACCCCGCCTGCAAGCGCCCGCAGCCGGCTATCTGCGTCCCCGTGTGCGTATGCCGGCACACGCCTGCGCTCGTCGTCGTGCACCCGTGCTCCCATCGTCCGTGCTCGCTGGCCAACATCCACCGACGCACGGTGTCCGCTCGAGCCAGACCCCGTGCCGAGCCGTGCCGTGTTCGTCTCCACCGTCGTCGTCCATGAGTCCCCTATCTGCGGCCTGCCGACAATCCACACCGTCCCAGGTGATTCTACATGTTTGACCGTGCTGTGGACTATCGACAAACCAGGTACCCTCTCGTCTCCTCTCCATTAATACCAGTATTATTACGTTCTGCCGTCTCGTCTTCCGCTATCTGGTCTCTGCCAATTTTTTTACTATCTTGCTGATAGGATAGCCACCTTTGTCGAGGGGTAGGAATATTCTTGTGGTAGAGGGTAATTGCTGATCTAGGCGTCGACTCCTTTGGGCCGTTAAACGTCCCTCACTCCTTAGGCATCTTAGTCGGTCCTACGGGTCATTGGGAGTCTGATTAGGATCAATATCTTGTCAATGATTGGTATTGGCCCTCTTCCCTACCAGGGGTCGCCGAATATTGCTCATTAAAGAGACTTCTTAATCGCAGCATTCATTTCAAAAGTACTTACGAATCAATTCTTCTTCATCCTGTGACGTAATACGAGCCATCCGATCCCAGCACGCTCATCGTATTACATCATATTGGTATCAGAGTTGGTCATGTTAGCTCTTGCTAAACACGATCGGTAGCATATCAATGAAAACATTTTATTTCTATTACGCACGCCATATTTCGAAATTTATTTGCATTACACATGTCATATCATCGCATCCATCACTTGCATACCCGTAGACATTTAGGTTGTGGATGGTTGACCATAGAATGGTTCGTACGCGAGCCCAGTGTCGGGATACCGACCTTGTTGAACGCGACGAGGATCATGACCATGATCTTGTCATAGGGGATCTTCTTCCCGAAGATCCATTAGGCGAACGGTTTCCCTTAGATCATATGGAGAACGAGGAGGTAGTTCTACCTCCTCCGTCACTACCTTGGGAACCGGCTCCTCGGGTTTCGATGCCTCGCGATGAAATGGCGCCACCAGCACATCGAGCTTCCGAAGATCGGCGATCCGTCACCGCTTCACCTACACGTAGGGCCTCGGTGAATGAGCCTTATGATGATCCCTCGACCAGTGAGGTGCCCCAATGCCTCGGCAAGGCCCCGATGCCAGATCTTCCCGCTCCGACGCGCCGACCACGGAACCGTGAGGTCCCTCCACCTCAGTACTACCAATGGGAAGACTGGGAGCACGACTATGGAGAAAGACGAAGAACTCCTTCCCCCCGGGATAAGTATCCTGCACCTCGTTACTACGATGACCATTCCTATCCACCGAATAGGAACTACTACCCACCCAAGAACAGGAGTTCTCGACATCTCGACCATCATGAGCACCACCATGAGGGGGGGCCTAACCCTAACCGGATATCGGTACCGAATGCTCCACACTACTCGTCCCAACCAGGTAGCCCTCGGCATCCGCCAGCTACCCGTCGACCGGAGGCCGCCACATATGGTCCTTTCCTTATCGTCCTGCCTTCTTCTTCCTCCAGGTCGTGACCTAATTCTTCATCATGAGAAACAAACTTTCATTCTTCAAATTCAACGAGAGATAATCCTCTTTAGGGCACCCATCCTTCCCTTATATAGGGGGGGGGGGGGGGGGAGGGGGGCCCTTAGACCAAAATGACCTTGGATTTAATCAAAACAACCCTAAGACCTAAGGACATGAAAACGACGGAAGGCCAAGGAAAGCGAAGATGAAACAGGGAGGAGGGAGGGGAGATCCTTATAAGGTCAAACCTCCCTCCTTACACATGATCAAGACACATAAGAAAACAATGAACGACAAAGTCCAAGAGTGAAAACAACGAACAAACAAAGACGTAAGACGAAGATAAGGAGTTTGTTACCCGGAATACTTGAATCCGGGTGTGCGTACCGTCGCCTTGGCTTGCCGAGCGGGCTTAACGCGGATGGCTGGTGCTGTCGAGGATGACGGTGACATCTCTGAAGACGTTTCCGGGGTTGCTGCTGGTGGTGTGCCATCAGAGATAGAGTTAGCGATAGAGATGGAGAAAAAGTTAGATATAGAGATAGAGATAAAGATAGATATAGAGATAGAGATAGGGATAGGGTTAAATATAGAGGTAGAGATAGAGATAGACATAGAGATAGAGAGAGAGATAGAGATAGAGAAAGTGATGGCAGACAATCCAAGTGAACCAGTGTCCACCCGCAAGTGACCTCACCGCGCAACCCAAGCCGACGTCAAGGATCCACAATTCAAATACACGACGTGAGTTATCTTCTTCGTTTATCATGAACCTGTGTCGTTTTTATTTCCTTTTCTCTTTGTTTTCGCGGAACTTCCCCACGTGTATTCGGGACTCCGCATTTCTTTCTACGTTGCCTAGTGAACAGATGCAGGCCTCGGGGTGGCGTGGTTAGCCTTAGAGCCACCCTAATTGGGCGGATTAGGGCATCCCCTCCCCCATCCTATAAGAAGGGAGAGGAGCCCTACACTCAATGATAGGGAGTTTTTCAAGAAGAAGACGATGTTGTCTTGAGAAGTTCCCTCCTCCTCTTGTATCTTTGATTCAGTGTTTTCTCTCTTCTCTTCTCCTTACCCGTCCATGGTTTCTGCCCTTGCTGTCTTGCTCTTGCCTCTTCAAGCAGGAAACTACTGCCACTCTGATTGGCCTCCATTGACCGTCGCCTGACTCGCCGATAAAGGAGCAGGGGCGCCTTGTTCGACCGGCGTAGAAGAATCAGGACCTCGTTCCAAGCTGATCTGCGGCAGCCCTGGGGCTCCGACCTAGGTCGAACTCGACTTCTGAACCAAGCTGAGCGACTGCTGATTGAGATCTCCAGACTAGGTTGATCCAAGGCCTCGTTGGGCTGGTTTGTTGCTGAACCGGATCTCCAAAGCCCGGCCGTTCTCCCCTCCTCCCCTTGATCTCCTACCTTCACCCCGATTCCCCACTCTCGCACCGACCCATTTCTCCACCCTGCGATCCTACCCCCTCTACTCCCTCTATTTCTCTTGCTCTTTTCCTTGGTCTGCTGACGACCCCTTTCCCCAATCTCCCCCTTACATTCCACCCATCGTCCCTATTCCTGAGTTCTCACCAATCTCGTTCTCCATCCTGCGATCTTCCCTCACTCTTCTCCTCATAATTGTCTCTCGGCCCTTCCTTCGATTTCCCCGACGATCCTTGCCTCCCAATTCTGCCCACAAAAATCTCACTGAGCTCCTATCTCTGCCATCTCGCCCCCCTCTCCCTTCCACGCGGTGATCTCCTCGGTACCCTTCATCCACCGACCCTTTCTCCCTTCCACGCACCGGTTGATCTCGGCCGTGGGCGTGTTGCATCATATTGGTATCAGAGCCAACATGCTAACCACTGTGCTTAGCACCTTTGTCGGACCTCACTTCTTCCGCATACCTTTGTTATGACATTTGCATATTTTGAAATTCATGGCATATCACCGTTATTTGCATTTATTATTCAGTACGAATCCCCTACACCTTGCGTAGTATCTGACTATGATGATGGTTCCGACACATCGCACTTTGCGAGTTGACGACTCGTTGGATCAGAGAAGGGAATATAGTCCCTACACTTCTGATCTTCCTCCGGAAGATCAGGGTTACCCTCATAGTCCACACGCTTATCCTGAAGATGATGATCTGTTCACCTATCCGGTGGATAGGGATCCGTGCTACTATGATTATAGCACACATCAGAGACGGAGACAACCACACCGACGACCCTTCCGGCAGTATGAGTCACCCAAGCTGATTATTGCTAGTGCTCATGGAGTGAGCCCGACAGGTGAGACGATCTTTTTCCCACCATCTCCCCAGCCTAGACACCCTTCTCGACAATGGGACGACCACTATCGACTACGAGATGATCGCTATTGTCCGCAGGATGACCGTTACCTAGACGATCACCAGTAGGGCGATCGCTATCACTATCACGATGATCGCTACACACACAATCATCGTCACGACGACCACTCTTAGCCACGAGACCGTCGTTACCACATGCAGGATGACCGCTACGTGGATGGCCATCCTCTTGACGATTGAGATGGACATCGAGACGATTGTTACTGTCAATCAGACGATCTCTACCCGGATGAGCGTTACCAGGACGATCGCCATGAGGGAGATCAATATCGACATCGGGATGATCGCTATCAGGTCAATCGCTACCCAGACCAAGATGATCATTATCGACCGCAAGATGATCATTATCGTGCGCATGACGACCGCTACCGACAGTATGATGATCGTCACCGACTGCCGGATGATCACTACTCGAGCGATCGCTATATGGATGATTATTATGAATGTCAGGGTGGTTACCCCCGACCACAGGATGTGTATCACCAAACAAGAGGATGTTGCTACGACCCTCTGGGTTTACATCGCGAGCCGATCCCTATGCCTCATGCGCATATACATTCTCCAGCTTTGGGTGGGCCATACGTATCCCTGACCCCACAGACAGTTCCGACACCATTAGGTTGGGCCCCGACCTATGTATCAGCGACGCCCTACGGTCCGCTGATACCTCCGACACCCTATCCTTATCGGGGACCTCCTCCACCCATGCATATCATCTTCTTTATGAGACGACGCCGACCTCCTCGGCGCCCACTCATTATGTTGTGCATAACATGACACCGACACCTCAGATGCCATAGGTGATTAATGCAACCCCAGACACATCCCACTCTTCTCACAGTGCTCCAAAGTATGATGCTCGGTATGATGAGCCCCCCTCGAACTATGAGAACTACTATAGTTGATAAGCTCAATATTAGGTGGTTTTTTACTGGTTATTTAGCAGTTAAATCGTGTGAGGATTGGGCTTATGCAACAAAATTGATAACCTCACTGCTTAGGGCAAGTAAGGGTCGAACCTCAGAGAGCAAGAAAAACATCAGTATTTATTTTCCAGTTACTTTAGTTTATCGGTTTGAGATCTTCAGTTTTAATAATCAACAGAAATAATCTTCAGTAAAAATCCAATTAGTTTCGTTGGAGTGGATGGTAACAATAGCCTCTCAACAGAATAGGAATTTCTTTCTCAAGGTAGTTCACATAAATTGACTATTTACTGATGACAGGCTTTCTCACAGGTTTACGCTGGTGGAAGAAGCAAAAGGGCAAACACCTGGCGCTCTTGCGCTCGGTTGCACCCTGCACGGCGTCCGCTGCACGCGGCCAAGGCCTGTGCGCGGCAGCAGTTGCGCGCTAGGTTTACCCTGCGCGCTGGTTCTGCCTGCGCGCGGCCTTGAGGCTGCGTGCAGGCGCTCTGTCTTGCGGGTTTACCTGCTGGGGTTTTGCCTGCGCGCGGCCTTGAGGCTGCGCGCGAGGCACTTCCTGTGCGCGGGGTTTCCTGCGCGCGGCCTTGAGGCTGCGCGCTAGGCACTTCCTGTGCGCGGGGTTTACCCTGCGCGCGGGGTTTCCTGGCGCAGGGAAGGGCACTCGGCCTGGGTGATCCTGGCCTTGCTGCACACAAACTCTGCAGGGCGTGGCTCTGCTGAACACAACTGGGTTGTGTTCTGCTTCAGCTGAGCTCGACCTTGGGGAGGTTTGTGCGGAGTAGCAACTAATGGAGTATATCAGGAGTTGATGAAATCAAACGCAATGGAAGTAAAAGATGGAGATTTCTAAAAACGAAAATTTCAGATTGATTGAAACACAAACAACCTCAGTTGAAGAATGCTGGAAGATCATGAGGAATGCTTCCAGCTCAACTTGGATTGTCTAAGAGGGAGAAGAGAACAATCCTGAACCAACTCAATCACTCCAACCTCGTGTCACGTCCTGTCCGGCGGGTTGGTGATCTTCTTGAGCAGGTATGCTTCAGCTTGCTTCTCCTCCCGGCTCCAATGGCTCATCAGCTACTGGAGGGTCTGCAGAACACCTTCTTCTCCAAGCCCTAGTCTCCTTAGAGAGGAATTCTGGACAACCTACAATGAACTCTTAAGAGAGTATTTATAGGTTTCTCTTAAAACATGCCCCGGGGGCATTTTTGGAATTTTCTTCTTCCTGATTTCTCGCCAGCTCCCCCTGATCCATTTCGTCTTCCTTTGGCTGCCTTAATCTATTTCTGAACTCATTAATCAAAATTTTCAGATATAATCCACTTGATTCAAAGAATCAAGTGGGGTTAGTAAATTTATAAAACAATGCATATGGATGGCAACCAACATGAATTAGATGGATACAATTGATGCTTTTATGCTAAAAAAGTCTAAACATTTGATGACGTATTGATAGTCATCAATAGTCCACAGTTTGAGGATTCCTATCCGTGATTGTCTGAAGATGAGTATTACGATGATGTTGTAGAGCCTCCTAGTATACCCCGTCATGCTAGGATCCCTAAGAAGACTAGGAGGAATGCTTGTAATGCACAAGTTGCATGTACATTCACGACTTCTAATGAGCTCCTACCAGCATACATGTCCACACCACTGGTCCAGTCAACCCCTCGTGCCCCTGTTGCGTCCTCTACGCACGCTACTCACCTTGAGCATGATCAGATTGTAGACAATGTTGTAGTACCCAAATTTGCTCCTCCAATTGTTGCTCGTGTCCTTGTCACACCTGAGCTAGCTGAGCTTAAGGTTGCCCGTTGTGTTACCTCCCCCGTGGACACACTAGAAGAGCCTCTGTCTCTGTCAAGACTACAATTCTCTTTGGTTACCGAGATAGGCATAGATGTGCCCGACGCGGCGCCTAGTGATGACCTCCCGGTAGATAGTCTGGTAGAGACCTCACCCTCGAAAACCGTTCAGGGTAGTTCACTAGCTGATTCGGAGCTAGTCGATTTTGATGCTCCTGAAACCACGACTCATATGGTGATAGTCGTGCTCTTTGGGCTGGGACCTATATGCCGCATCCCCAGGGATGCGACATGCATTCACGAGAGGGTGTCTGACACACCTCTATATTTCCTTGCTGATCGTGATCTTCCATTCACGAGGTATTTCTGGAAGCCAATTTGGCTTCTTCGAGATACACGAGTTGGCCCTACTTTGACTTATCGCATCCATAGATAGATGGAGTAAGCCAGAATCATCTCCCGTGGACTTATCTTCGAGAGATTTCATGATATGGGTATGAGTTATTCCTTGGGCAGAGTGTGTCACCTTGTCGCTCGCGATTTACATTATCGAGTTGATTGTGTTCGATGCCATCTATGGTCGGATACCCTGCATGCCCATATGCATTCATTTTAGATCTCTAGACGATGACCTTGCATACACTTTGCATTATAGATACATGCATCATAGCATCCATGATCACATTGCATCCCAAAATGAAAAATACAAGGCGGCCGCTGACGTGGGTCGTTGCTCTATTAACTTCGCCATGGGTGATCTAGTGATGGTCAAGGTGTGGGCGGAGAGGTATTCTCCAGTGCGTGCCACGAAGCAACCCACTCGTAGTGCCGGACCCTTCATGATCATCCGTGTGATTGGTGAGAACGCCTGCGTCGTGGGGATTCCTCCAGATCGGGGGATGAGTTCCACCTTAAGTGTTATTGATCTTGCCAGCTATTCCCCACTGAGCCAAAACATCAATGATCTAGAGCTCCCCCCACCACCAGCCTGCCGAGTACTGTGACTGAAAGACCCCTCCCAGCTATACCAGTCCTTCCACCACCCAAAAACCAACACGTTCAGTCGGCCGTGGAAGAGGTAATTAACACCGCAAGGGATCGCTTGGAGTGCAAGCCCCTCGTTTGTTGGCATGGTCAACCAGAAGCTGAAGATTGGGATAAAGGTAAGGATAGATGTAGAGATAGAGAAAGAAACAAAAATAGAGATAAAGATAGAGACAGATATATATATATATAGAGATTGAGATAGAGATAGAGATAGAGATAGAGATAGAAATAGAGATTGAGATTTGAATAAAGATAGAGATAGACATAGAGATAGAGATAGAGATGGAGATAGAGATCGAGATAGAGATAGAGATAGAGATAAAGATAGAAATATAGAAAGAGATAGAGATAAAGATTCAGAGAGACAAAGAGATAGAGATAGAGATAGAGAGAGCGATAGCGATAGAGATAGAGATAAAGCTAGAGATAGAGATAGAGATAGAGATAGATATAGAGATAGAGATAGAGATTGATATAGAGATTGATATAGAGATAGATATAGAGATCGAGATAGAGGGAGATAAACATAGAGAATGAGACAGAGATAGAGATAGAGATAGAGATAGAGATAAACATAGAGATGGAGATAGAGATAAAGATAGATATATAGATAGGGATAGATATTGAGATTATGATAGAAATAGAGATTGAGATTGTTATAAAGCTAAAGATGGAGATAGAGATAGAGATAGAGAAACAGATAGAGATAGAGATAGAGATAGTGATAGAGATAGAGAAACAGATAGAGAGAGAGATAGAGATCGAGATAGAGATAGAGATAGATATAGAGATAGATATTGAGATAGAGATAGAGGTAGAGATAGAGATAGAGATAGAGATAGAGATAGAGATAGAGATAGAGATAGAGATAGAGATAGAGATAGAGATAGATATAGAGATATGGATAGGGATAGAGATACAGATATTGATAGCGATAGAGATAGAGATAAAGATAGAGATAGAGATATAGATAGAGATAGAGATAGGAATGGAGATAGAGATAGAGATAGATATCGAAATATAGATAGAGATAGAGATAGAGATAGATATAGAGATATGGATAGAGATAGAGATACAGATATTGATAGCGATAGAGATAGAGATAAAGATAGAGATAGAGATATAGATAGAGATAGAGATAGGAATGGAGATAGAGATAGAGATAGATATCGAAATATAGATAGAGATAGAGATAGAGATAGATATAGAGATATGGATAGAGATAGAGATACAGATATTGATAGCGATAGAGATAGAGATAAAGATAGAGATAGAGATATAGATAGAGATAGAGATAGAGATAGGAATGGAGATAGAGATAGATATAGATATCGAAATATAGATAGAGATAGAGATAGAGATAGAGATAGAGATAGAGATAGAGATAGAGATAGAGATAGAGATAGAGATAGAGATAGAGATAGAGATAGAGAGAGAGATAGAGATAGAGATAGAGATAGAGATATAGAAAGAGATAGAGATAGAGATAGAGTTAGAGATAGAGATAGAGATATAGAGAGAGATAGAGAGTGAGATAGAGATAGATATAGAGATTTAGATTGAGATAGAGATAGAAATAGCGATAGAGATAGGGAGAGAGATAGAGATAGTAATAGAGATAGAGATAGATATAGAGATAGAAATAGAGATAGAGATAGAGATAGAGATAGAAATAGAGATAGAGATAGAGATAGAGATAGAGATAGAGATAGAGATAGAGATAGAGATAGAGATAGAGATAGAGATAGAGATAGAGATAGAGATAGAGATAGAGATAGAGACAGAGAGAGAGAGATAGGGATAGGGATAGAGATAGAGATAGAGATAGAGATATAGATAGAGATAGAGATAGAGATTGAGATTTGGATAAAGATAAAGATAAAGATAGAGATAGAGATAGAGATAGAGATAGAGATAGAGATAGAGATAGAGATAGAGATAGAGATAGAGATAGAGATAGATATAGAGATATGGATAGAGATAGAGATACAGATATTGATAGAGATAGAGATAGAGATAGAGATAGAGATAGAGATATAGATAGAGAGAGAGATAGAGATTGAGATTTGGATAAAGATAAAGATAAAGATAGAGATAAAGATTGAGATAGAGATAGAGATAGAGATAGAGATAGAGATAGAGATAGAGATAGAGATAGAGATAGAGATAGAGATAGAGATAGATATAGAGATATGGATAGAGATAGAGATACAGATATTGATTGAGATAGAGATAGAGATAAAGATAGAGATAGAGATATAGATAGAGATAGAGATAGGAATGGAGATAGAGATAGAGATAGATATAGAAATATAGATAGAGATAGAGATAGATATAGATATAGAGATAGAGATAGAGATAGAGATAGAGATAGGGATAGAGATAGAGATAGAGATAGAGATAGAGTGAGAGATAGAGATAGAGATAGAGAGAGACAGAGATAGAGATAGAGATAGAGATAGAGATATAGAAAGAGATAGAGATAGAGATAGAGATAGAGATAGAGATATAGAAAGAGATAGAGATAGAGATAGAGATAGAGATAGAGATATTGAGAGAGATAGAGAGTGAGATAGAGATAGAGATAGAGATTTAGATTGAGATAGAGATAGAAATAGCGATAGAGATAGGGAGAGAGATAGAGATAGTAATAGAGATAGAGATAGAGATAGATATAGAGATAGAGATAGAAATAGAGATAGAGATAGAGATAGAGATAGAGAGAGAGATAGAGATTGAGATTTGGATAAAGATAAAGATAAAGATAGCGATAAAGATTGAGATAGAGATAGAGATAGAGATAGAGATAGAGATAGAGATAGAGATAGAGATAGAGATAGAGATAGATATAGAGATATGGATAGAGATAGAGATACAGATATTGATTGAGATAGAGATAGAGATAAAGATAGAGATAGAGATATAGATAGAGATAGAGATAGGAATGGAGATAGAGATAGAGATAGATATAGAAATATAGATAGAGATAGAGATAGAGATAGATATAGAGATAGAGATAGAGATAGAGAGATAGGGATAGAGATAGAGATAGAGATAGAGATATAGATAGAGATAGAGATAGAGATTGAGATTTGGATAAAGATAAAGATAAAGATAGAGATAAAGATTGAGATAGAGATAAAGATTGAGATAGAGATAGATATAGAGATAGAGATAGAGATATCGATGTAACACGACCTGTTGGGATCGAGTGGCGCGCGTGATCACTACAAGGAGTGGGGGGTAGAGCGACGGAGCGGCAGCACGAGGCCGACGCTTTGACAGTGATTGCGGAGTGTGCCCGGCTTCGTCCTACTATCGAGTGGCAAAGAGAGGCGTCGCCGGTGTGGAGCGGCGGCTGTATTTCCTACTGCGATCATCTTCTTGTAGCGGTAAACTAGCGGCGGCGTGTCATCCAACGACCGTCTCCTTTGAAGCTTCTCTAGGAGACCGGAGTTACGGGAAGTGGCTACGGACGGCGTAGCGGCATAAGGTGGCTTCCCCTACCTTCTATCATCGGACCACGAAGGCTCTAACTAACTACGAAGGCTGTAACTAAGAGGACTAAAACTAGCTACGGACGTGAGTATCGACGGCAACAGGTCAGCCGACGACTACTCTTCTCGAAACTACTCTAAGGGACTCTAAGGCGCGTACGGTGCTGGTAGCTATGGCGGCGCAGGTAGGCGCAGGTAAGGAAATCTAAAACGTGCACGGTATGGATGGGAAGGCGACGCACGATGATCTAGGGTGGCGGAAGTAGGCAATGGAAGTTGGGTTGGCTAAGGGCGGACGAGGCGGGGTTGGGCAGTAGGGTTGACCGGCCCAGGTCAGCCGGAGGGTGTCAAAGCGGCTGAGGCGGCAAAGGGCAGCAGGAGCGGTCTTGGCGGCTGCAGGTGGTGGGGAGGCCGAAGGGCATCCGAGGGCGGCTCGGCGTCCAGCCGTGGTCGCCGGACGTGGGCGACAGGGCCGCCATGGGCAACCGGCGGCGGGCAGGCTCCCGAGGGGTGTCGGCACCCAGGTGGAGTACGCGGCGGCCGCGGCGGCTGTGGAGGCCATGGCGGTCGCGGCAGCCGTGGAGGCCCTGGCGGCCGCGGCGGCCGAGGAGACCGGCGGCCGCGGCAACCGTGGAGACAGCGGCTTACCGGGGTGACCGTGCGGCAGAGGGCGGCCGCGGCGGACGCAGAAGCCACGGCGGTCGCGGTGCTCGCTGCGGTCGCGGTGGCCGTACGGGCCATGGCGGCCACGGCGGCCGTGGAGGCCGCGGGCGGCCCCGGTGGCTGTGGAGGCCGGGGGTGGCCGTGGCGGCCGCCATGGTCGTTGTGGCCGCGGTGGTCACGGCTATCACAGCGGCCGTGGCGGTCGCGGATGCTGTGGCGGCTGCAGACGGGGTGGGAAGCCATGGCGGCGGTGGGCGGTCGAGGAGCCAACAGCGGTGGAAGGCGGTCCGGAGACAAGGGCGGGGCCGCCGAGATGACGACGAAGGATGGACGAGGGGGTCCCTTAGCAGCACTGGCGGTGGAGATGGCGGCGGCGGCGACGACGGCGGCGGCGCTCCGGCGAGGAGAAAGGGGAAAGAAACCCTATCGCCCAAATCCTCGATGGCATTTCCGTAATTTTCCCAACTTTGAAAATACTCTAAAATCTCTCAAAATACTCCTAAAATGCCTAAATCTCAAAGGACAAAGGGACTACATTGCGGAAAAACACTTCAATCTCGATTTTTCAATTCTTCTTGGCTGGTTTCATACATGGGGCACCCTCCCCTTTATATTTAGGGACCATATCCGTTATGGAAGGTGAAAAGACAAGAAAAGAAACAACAAACAAAACAAAAAAAAGTAAGGAAGATATTTCCTTAAGGCTTGATGGTCCCCCATCAGATATACATAGAGAAATATTAAATACTCTCTTAAGAGTTCATTGTAGGTTGTTCAGAAATTCTGTCCAAGGAGGCTAGGGCTTGGGGAAGGAGTTCTGCACCCTCCAAGAGCTGATGAGCATTGGAGCTGGAGA
Source organism: Wolffia australiana (assembly GCF_029677425.1). Lineage (NCBI taxonomy): Eukaryota > Viridiplantae > Streptophyta > Magnoliopsida > Alismatales > Araceae > Wolffia > Wolffia australiana. Next base: position 6,385,372 of record NC_135836.1, on the reverse strand, counting down.
GAAGGAGCAAGCTGAGGAGTAGTTTGGGCAAGACGATCTCCACCTCGCCGCAAGGGTCGTGACACCAGGTCGGAGTGATTCCCCAAATTTCAGTTCTGTGTAATTCTCCCATTCAGACAATCAAGATTGGGTTGGAAGATTCATACCATTGATCTTCTAACGTTTCCAATTGACATTGTTCTTGTTTTAGTTAATTGCACGTTCTTTGTTCATTCAAATCATTTTTCCTTTTGTTTCCCCCTCAAGTCCATTGTTCTCCTATCAATAGAGTTCAAGATTCTCCCCTGTAGCAGCAGCCAAGCCGCCAGCAACCAAGGACGTGCACAGCAGGGCTGCGCACGCCCAAGGCTGCCTGTAGCCAACGCTGCGCACAGCCCGCGCTGTAAACGGGTCTTGCCTGCGCGCAGCTAGCGCTGCTAGCACGCCACGCCTGTGCACAGCGGCGATGGCGCACGGGCAAGCTGTGCGCAGCCAGCCACCACGCGCAGGCACGCCCGCGCACAGCATCTACCGTGCGCAGGCAGAGCCCGTGCATTACGGCACGCGCGCGCAAGCAAAGCCTGCGCACATCAAGGCTGCGCGCAAGCCTACGCCCGCGCACTACAAGCGCCATGCGCAGGCGCGCCCACGTGCAGTAATCTGCACGCGTGCGCGCAACCTACATACGCTCCTGCAAAACCTTCTGCAGACGGCTAAGGCCGTGAGCACAAGGAGCCACAAGAGCGCCCGCTAGGTGTTTGTGTATTTGCCTAAAAGGGTAAAAGTGAATAGTTCAGTAAAGAAACTATTTACTGAGGATTCTTCTTAGTTGGTTCGTCTAAAAAGAATACTCTGTGGGACTTTACTGAGGATAAATTTACTGATTATTACTGTTGAATTTGAAAGACTGAGTATAAACATACATTGAATCGAAAAGGAAATTACTCTTGATTTACATGCTCCCTGTGGATCGACACCCCACTTACCCTAAGGTTGTGAGGTTATAAATATTGTTGCATAAGCTCAATCCTCACACAATTTAACTGATAAATAACCAGTAAAAATACACCTAAATTTGAGCTTATCACGCGGTTCGCGCGGGCACGTACGGAGGCAGGGAGCACGGCCTAGGGGGCAGGCCTCTTTGCGACCGGGATGGAGACGACCGCCGGCGAAGCTGGTCCCGAGGGCGGGTACTGCTCGGGTGTAGCCGTCCACGAGGAGGGCAGAGAGGCGCGCCCAAGCGACCACCGAAGGGGCTGGAAGGTCCAGCGGCGGCGATGACAGTTGAGGCAGTGGGGGTTCAATCTGCGATCTGACTCACGCTGGGAGAGGGGAGACGAACAGTCTCCTGTTGCAGGGCGAGAGGTAGAGGATGCCCAGCACCACTCCCTCCTGCACCATGAAATGAGATTTTTCCCAACTTAGTACGAGGTTGGACTCAATGCACCTCTTTAATACTTTGGTGAGGCTTAGGAGGCAGTTTTCAAAGGTAGATCCAAATACAGAAAAATCGTCCATAAAGATTTCTAAACACTCTCCCACTAAATCGGAGAAGAGTGCATTCATGCATCGTTGGAATGTGGCGGGTGCATTACATAGCCCGAAGGGCATACGCCTAAAGGCATATGTCCCTACCGGACTCGTGAAGGTCGTTTTCTCTTGATCTTCAGGATGAATATTCACTTGGTTGTATCCTGAATAACCATCAAGAAAACAGAAGTATTGCTGCCCCGACAGTTTTTCTAGTATTTGATCCATGAAGGGTAGTGGATAGTGATCTTTCTTGGTCGCCTTGTTTAATTTTCTATAATCAATACACACCCTCCATCCTGTGATTAACCTCTTCTGCACCTCTTCTCCTTTCTCATTAATCTCTACAGTCACTCCCGACTTCTTAGGAACCATGTGCACCGGGCTCACCCATCTACTGTCAGAAATCGCGTATATGACACCGGCATTTAACCACTTTAGGATTTCCTTCTCAAGGACTTCTCTCATATGAGGATTAAGCCTTCTTTGATGCTCTCTACAAGGCTTAGCTTCTTCTTCCAAGAAGATCCTATGCTCACAAATTGAGGATGGGATCCCCTTGATATCATCAAAAGTCCAACCTATGGCTTCTTTGTGCTCTCTAAGTACCTTGAGCAAGTCGTCTTCTTGTTCTAGAGTGAGTGATGAGGATATGATCACAGGTAAATTCTTATTGACATCCAAATATGCATATTTGAGGGATGAGGGGAGTGGTTTAAGTTCTGGGCTTACTGCAACTACAGGGGAATCTATGAGCCTATCATCGAACTCTCTACTTTCTATATGAGATACATACTCTTTCACTACTTCTTCCTCGCCCTCTTCTTCTGCACATAAGTTGAGTTCTTCATTGCTCCCTAAGGGGCACTTCATCATCTTCGAAATATCAATTTGCACTCTCTCTTTTCCTATCTTAAACTCTACAGTCCCTTTCTCCCAATCCATGATCGTCCTCGCCGTTACTAAAAACGGTCTTCCTAGAATAATAGGAGCTAAATTAATGCTTCCTGAAATTTTTACGTCAGTGACTATAAAATCTACAGGAATTTCACAATTTTCTACAGTAATCATGACGTCCGTCAGTCTTCCTTCAGGTTGCCTAACAGTTCCGTCGGCTAGGAGTAGTCCATATGGATTTCTTCAAGCTCCCCAAGGCCGTAGGAATGATGCTAATGCTTGCTCCCATATCTAATAAAACTTTCGAAAAAGTTTTTCCTCCTATTTCACATGTGATGAAAGGGGCACCTGGATCCCTCATTTTGATAGGGATGTCGTTCAAAATACTAGAAGCATTTTCTGAATGTTTTACTACCTCCCTAGTTTTTCTAGTAGTGCAAGAATCCTTAAGATATTTCTTAAGAGAGGGTGCACACCTAAGCATGTCTTCCACTGTGACAGTCATGGTGGCCTTTTTAAAGTTTTCTAATAACCTGTTCTCATAATAATGTACAGGTTTTTTTCTATTCAGAGCAGATGGGTAAGGTACATTTTGCCCACTCGTAGAAGGTAGAGGTTCCTCCGCGTAGGGAAGATCCTCCCCTTCTTCCTCCCTTGGCTCATTTCTCTTTCTAGGATTCTCTACAGAATTCTGATAAGGATCCTGAAGTTCTTTTCCATTTCTCTATTTTGAGATTGCTAGAACTTCAGGATCTTCCTCCTTCATTTCATCATGAGTTGCATGTTGTACATGGTGTAAGTTGCATGGGTTTATCATAGGCTTAGTGGGAAATCTATGAGATGTGCAAGGAGGTTCTGTAGGTGTACCTTGATGTTCAGAAGGTCCAGGCCTGAAGCTCTCTAGCAGCTTCCTCATTTGCTCCTGTGATTCCAGCATTTGCTTCGTCTGGAATTGCATCATCACTTGCATCCGCATCTCCATCTCCGCCCGCAACTTTTGATTTTGCTTCTCTATCATGTCTGAAATGACAGGGGTTAGCGTAGAGAAATAGGGTTGGGTCTGAGATGGGACCTGATACTGCTGCTGAGGCCTAGACTGGAACTGCTGCCTTTGCTGAAATTGAGGTTGAACTGCAGGCTTGTTCCCTTGGTGGAAGCTCTCTCCACCTTGGAATCCAACTCTCTTTTGGCCAGCCCATGGTTGTTGTTGGTTGAATGCTTTCACCTCTTCTTCCATGGCTTGGCAAGCCCCATCTTCGTGTTCTCTGCTAAAACAGAGAGAGCAAATTTTAGCTTTAACGATGGGAGAGTTACCTAGAAAGACATTCTTCAAGGTGGAGGTGAGCTCCTCCAACTTCTGGTTGGTCTCCCTTAAGCCTGCTTGCAGCTCCCCCTCCTTGGCATTTACTTGCAGCGCTCTTGCCCTCTAGGGCTGCAGATTTCTTCCATTTTGATTTGCTCCAATTTCCTGCAAATCAGTTTCTACAACTCTCTCCAAAATGTCAAAAACTTCATCCTCATATGCCGTATAAAATGTTCCACCGGTGGCTAGATTCACCTTGTTCTTCATGAAATCCGAGAGAGATTCATAAAAAATTTGGGCTAGTTGGCATTGTTCTATTCCATGATGAGGGCATTTCCTCAGCAGGTCATTGAACCTCTCCCATGATTCACTAAAAGCCTCTCCTTCATGGGGGTGGAAATTATGGATTTCTCTTCTATAAAAATTAGTTTTGGAGAGAGGGTAAAATTTCTGCAGAAATTTTCCCTGCATCTCATCCCGAGTACTAAAAGTAATTCCTAAATTACGATACCAGGAAAATGCTTTATCTTTTAACGTCAACGGAAAATATTTCATTTTAAGCATTTCTGTAGATAATCCTGGAACGTTTTGGGAGGAACATCTAATATGAAAGTCATCTAGGAATTCTAGAGGGTTTTGTGCAGGTAATCCGTTAAATTCAGGTAAAGAATGTATCAAAGCATTATCATACCTGAATAAGATACCCTCACCTATGTTCAGATTTACATCCATTTGTCGCAGGCTTCCGGAGGGTGTCGACCTGTCCAGCATGGTTCTCCTCCTCTCCTGCTGATGGTGTCTTTCTTCTGCCATAGTTTCCTGCTGAATTTCTGGTTCTGTGACAGTAAATTCTGGAGTTGCGTCGCGTGCAACGTTCTCTATAGACTTTTCACCAGCCTTGAACGTGTCAATACCATAGAACTTCAGCAGAGAGTTAGAAAGACAATAAGCTGAGGATTTCAAGTCCTGCAGCTTTAGGAGAATGAGTAAAGAATAACCGAAAAGACATAAAAGAATCTACTACTGTAATACCGTGCTCCCGGCAACGGCGCCGTTGATTGATAAGCTCAAATGTTAGGTGTTTTTACTGGTTATTTATCAGTTAGATGTGTGAGGAATGAGCTTATGCAACACAATTTATAACCTCACAGCCTAAGGGCAAGTAAGGGTCGATCCACAGGGAGCAAGGAAACCGATAGTAAGTTTCTTTTCAATTCAATTCAATTCAATTGGCAGATTTGTATGTCAATCTTGGAAGTTAGAGGAGTTAACTTCAAGAATACTCAATAAATTTCCTCAGAGAAGAAGTCTGAAGGCTCTCTACAGAAATCAGGTATCTCCTCCTTGCAACTAAAGACCAGAAACCTGTAGACAGGGGGTATTTCTTTGTTCACAGTGCACACCAGGTTTGGCAATTCACCAAACACTTGGTGCGCCGCAGGCTGGCCTGCACGTTGCCTTAGCTGCGTGCAGAGAAGCCTGCACGCTGTTGGGGCCTGCACAGCTCAGCTGCGTGCAGTCTAGCGCAGTAGCTACTGCTGCACGCAGGCTGCCGCGCGCTGCCTGGCGGCCTAGCTGCGCCTCGCAGCTGCGCGTAGCAGCTGGCGCGTCGCAGCTGCGCGCAGCGGCTCCTCGCGCTTAGCCACGCGCGTGGTTGCTGCCTGGCGCGATCGATGGCGCCGTCACTCGCGCGGTGTCACAAGACTGCTGCAGCGCTGCTGCCTGCAATGACGCTGATGGGTGCCTTGGGCAGCTAGCGACCGAGGCGGTGGCCTTGGTCGCTGGCGGCCCTGGCCGTTGGCAACCTAGGCCTGCTGGGTTGCTAACTTCCTGAAAATTCTGCAGGGATGGATTTCACGATCTGATGTGAAGAACGATGGAATTTTTGCTAGAACAGAATGGAAAACGATTCAATCAACTATGAAATTCTAAATCAAGCATAACCAGAGGAACAACAGAAATTGTAAATGCTGAAGACACAGCTTGTGATCTTCCGCCCAACTCTGATTGTCTTAGAAGGGAGAAGAAGATTGCACTGAAACTGAAACGCTCACGCCTCCTTGTGTCACTCCTTCCGGGCAAGGCGACGATCGTCGTGCTCCAGCTACTCCTCAGCTTGCTTCTCTCCCAGCTCCAATGCTCATCCGCCTTGGAGGGTCTGCAGAAATCATTTCTCTCCAAGCCCCAGCTTCCTTGAGAGAAATTCTGGACAACCTAAAATGAGCTCTTCAGAGACTATTTATAGGTTTCTCTTAAAACAAGCTCCGGGGGCATTTTTGGAATTTTCTTCTTCCTGATTTCTCGCCAGCTCCTCCTGATCAACTTCGTCTTTCCTTGGCTGCCTTAATCCATTTCTGAACTTACTAATCGAAAATGTCAGATATAATCCACTTGATTCGAAGAATCAAGTGGGGTTAGTGAATTTATAAAACAATGCATATGAGTGACAACCAACATGGATTAAATGAATACAATAGATGCTTTTATGCTCAAAAAGCTCTAAACATTTGATGACGTATTGAGAGTCATCAAATACCCCCCAACTTAGATCATTACTAGTCCCTAAGTAATGAAATGCAAGTGAGAATAGATGATGATCTCTAGTTGACTTTCAGCTTTTGATAACTTTCACTCATACTCTCGTCAAGGAGTGCCTTCATCAATTGAGCTTGACCAATTTAGGGAAAATCCTGAGGATCTATTTCGGCCTTCAACCGCAACTAGGTGCACTCATGATTTGTGGATTACGTATAGTAAATACATATCAGATGGGATAAGGTTGAGTCAACACCCCAAGCGCACTACTGAACAAGGCGTAGAGAGCGGTGCTAATGATGGCTCAATACTAACGGCAATACTAGCATTGGCTCAAACACATGGGAGACAGCTTTTCCACCTTTTTTTTTTTTTTCAATCACATTTGCTGCTTGTTGGTCATTTTTTTTATGACAGTCAACTTTGATTTCAATGATGCAAGCTTATGCTTGTTTTGCTCAATGCAGCTTATACTTTGCACTTTGATGGCGCTTATCCACTACCCATGTGCCGTCCTTAGTAGACCGGCAGCATATTCCCCCGAAGAGGTCTTGTATCCCTCTTGGTTCACGGAGCTTCGCTCACGTCAATAATAATAGTGCCATTGAGCCAACACTCGCCCTACTCTCCACTAAAGCTAAAAATTTCGTGCATGTAAGTGCTAACTAAACCCGAGGTGGATGGCAAGATGAGAGAAATATGGTGATAAGATGTATGAATTGTGGATAGTAAGAATCATTTGTGCATCTAGCTAGGCCTATTTCACCTAGGGTCCCCTAACTGGCCAGTCTTTCAACTCTAACACACTTGAAAAGAGCCATATTGTCGTGCTTATCATTGTGTGAGTATCTCCTAAGATCATCAAATATCCATGGTTTGGTTGATGCGAAACGAAATTTTTTTTTTTGATGGATGACAGAGCAGTTATGCATGCAACTCTATTCCCCCCCCCCTCCATAAAAGGCATGTTCCTTCATGACGTGAAGTAAACTAGAGTAAGGAGAAATAGAGACCAAACCAGGGGATGGAGAACGGCGACCGGCGAGTGGAGTTGTCCACTTGCGGTGTAGGTGAGCTTGGAGCGAGAGGGCTGCACATGACAATGCAAACAAAAACGAAGAAAACAAAAGTAGAAACAAATAACAAAACATAGAAAATAAGAAAGAAAACAAAAATACTAGTCAGATCATGCTGCTATCATTCGGTGATTTCTCTAGAGGAATATTCATGGGGCCTTGTAGATCTTCCTCTTCTAAATAAGGTTTGAGCCTTTGTCCATTAATAGTGAATTGTTTTTGAGACGTAGGATCTAAGATTGTGACAGCTCCGTTCTCAAAAACTTTTTGGACAATGAAGGGGTCATCCCACCTAGTTTTCAATTTTCCTGGGAAGAGTTTTAACCTAGAGTTGTAAAGCCACACTTTCTGGTTTTCTACAAAGGTTCTTTCTCCTCAAGCTTTTATCATGAAACATTTTCATTTTGGCTTTATAAATCCTCGAATTTTCATAAGCCTCATTTCGTAGTTCTTCCAATTCATGCAATTGAAGAAGTCTTTGTTTGCCGGCTTGATCTAAATCCAAATTGAGTTTTCTAATGGCCCAAAGGGCCTTGTGTTCTAACTCAAGAGGTAGGTGACAGGCTTTCCCAAAAATCAGTCGAAATGGGGACATTCCTAGAGGTGTTTTGTAGGCGGTCCTATAAGCCCATAAGGCTTCGTCTAGTTTCCTAGACCAATCCTTCCCGTCCGGACGCACTATCTTCCTTAAAATCTTCTTAACCTCTCTATTGCACAATTCGACTTGACCATTAGCTTGAGGGTGATATGGGGTAGTGACTCGATGGTGGACACCAAACTTCTTTAGGAGGTTTCTAAAGTTATAATTTGTGAAATGAGATCCTCCATCACTAATAATGGCTCGTGGGCATCCATATCTATAGAAAATATTCTTTTCAATGAAATTGGTCACTACCTTACTATCATTGGTTTTTGAGGGAATGGCCTCTACCCATTTGGACACATAGTCGACTGCCATCAAAATATATTCATGTCCATGGGAGTTAGGAAAAGGACCCATAAAATCAATTCCCCATAGATCAAAGATCTCTACTTCTAGGATGGGGTGTAAAGGCATTCGATCCCTCTTATTCATGTTAATGGAGGCTTGACAAGCTAGACAGTTATTATAAAATTTCTGGGCATCTTGAAATAGAGTCGGCCAAAAGAAACCAGATTCAATAATTTTATGTGCTGTTACCTTAGATGAGTAGTGTCGCCCTCCTGGTTTTGCATGGCAGAATTCCAAGACGCTTCGTTGTTCGCTTTCGAGAACGCACCGTCGCAAAATTTGATATTGCCCTTGGTGAAACAGCTCCGGGTCTTCCCAGAAATAAATCTTGCATTCTTCAGCAGCTTCTTCCTCTTGTGGGATGTCCAACCTGTAGGGATTTTTCCTGAAACAAGGAAGTTGACAATGTGTGCATACCAAGGAACCGATGTTCCTTGTGCGGTTAGAACATGCTCGTCAGGAAATGCATCATTTATTAATTCAGGTTGGGCGCCTACTATTCGGGAGAGGTGATCTGCCACTACATTCTCACACCCTCTCTTATCCTTAATCTCTAAATCAAACTCTTGTAGCAAGAGCACCCATCTAATGAGTCTAGGTTTAGCCTCCTTCTTTGCTAACAAATATCTAATAGCTGCATGATCAGAAAAAACAGTAATTTTGCTACCTAACAAGTAAGACCTAAACTTTTCAAATGCAAAGATAATAGCCAGCAGCTCCTTTTCAGTTATAGTGTCATTCAATTGCGCATCAACCAAGGTCCTGCTGGCGTAGTAGATGACCACGGGTTTCTTGTCGATTCTTTGACCTAACACTGCCCCTACAGCAAAATCAGAAGCATCGCACATTAATTCAAAAGGAAGGGTCCAATCGGGCCTTTGCAAAAGCTTCCTTCAACATACAAAATGCATTCTTAGCTTCTAGTGTTAGTTCAAAATCGTTATTCTTAGACGATAAAAGATTCGTGAGAGGTTTAGAAATTTTAGCAAAGTCTAAAATAAAACGTCTATAGAAACCCGCATGACCGAGGAAACCCCTAAGGGTTTTTAGGTTGGTTGGAGGTGGAAGGTCCTGGATGATTTCGATCTTGGCCTTGTCCACTTCCAATCCACGGCTGCTTACCATGTGGCCCAGCACCACTCCCTCCTGCACCATGAAATGAGATTTTTCCCAACTTAGTACGAGGTTGGACTCAATGCACCTCTTTAATACTTTGGTGAGGCTTAGGAGGCAGTTTTCAAAGGTAGATCCAAATACAGAAAAATCGTCCATAAAGATTTCTAAACACTCTCCCACTAAATCGGAGAAGAGTGCATTCATGCATCGTTGGAATGTGGCGGGTGCATTACATAGCCCGAAGGGCATACGCCTAAAGGCATATGTCCCTACCGGACTCGTGAAGGTCGTTTTCTCTTGATCTTCAGGATGAATATTCACTTGGTTGTATCCTGAATAACCATCAAGAAAACAGAAGTATTGCTGCCCCGACAGTTTTTCTAGTATTTGATCCATGAAGGGTAGTGGATAGTGATCTTTCTTGGTCGCCTTGTTTAATTTTCTATAATCAATACACACCCTCCATCCTGTGATTAACCTCTTCTGCACCTCTTCTCCTTTCTCATTAATCTCTACAGTCACTCCCGACTTCTTAGGAACCATGTGCACCGGGCTCACCCATCTACTGTCAGAAATCGCGTATATGACACCGGCATTTAACCACTTTAGGATTTCCTTCTCAAGGACTTCTCTCATATGAGGATTAAGCCTTCTTTGATGCTCTCTACAAGGCTTAGCTTCTTCTTCCAAGAAGATCCTATGCTCACAAATTGAGGATGGGATCCCCTTGATATCATCAAAAGTCCAACCTATGGCTTCTTTGTGCTCTCTAAGTACCTTGAGCAAGTCGTCTTCTTGTTCTAGAGTGAGTGATGAGGATATGATCACAGGTAAATTCTTATTGACATCCAAATATGCATATTTGAGGGATGAGGGGAGTGGTTTAAGTTCTGGGCTTACTGCAACTACAGGGGAATCTATGAGCCTATCATCGAACTCTCTACTTTCTATATGAGATACATACTCTTTCACTACTTCTTCCTCGCCCTCTTCTTCTGCACATAAGTTGAGTTCTTCATTGCTCCCTAAGGGGCACTTCATCATCTTCGAAATATCAATTTGCACTCTCTCTTTTCCTATCTTAAACTCTACAGTCCCTTTCTCCCAATCCATGATCGTCCTCGCCGTTACTAAAAACGGGTGGTTGCCGTGGACTACCTGGTCGGGACGAGTAATGCGGTGCATTCCGCACCGGTATGCGGTTGGGGTTGGGGCCCCCATCCTTGGGATACTCGAGGTAGTCATTACACCGAGATCTCCGGTTCTCGGGAGGGTAGTAGTTCCTATCCGACGGATAGAAATGTTCGTCGTAGTAGCGAGGAGCTGGTCTCTCCTCCTGAGGAAGGGGTCTTCATCGATTGCCGCGGTCGTACTCCCAATCTTCAGCTCGAGGATAGTGTGGCAGTTCCGCCTCAGGATCTCGCGGTCGGTATGCCTGGACGAGGGGCTCCTGCATTGGAGCCTTACCCGGTTGCTGGGGAACCTCGATGGCCGAGGGGTCGTCATAGGGTTCGACCACCGATGCCCTATGAGCAGGGGCGGTAGTAGATGATCGCCGGTCATCGGATGCTCGGTGTGTCAGTGGTGCCTTTTCAGCTGGAGGCCTCGTGACCTGTGTGGCGGGTTCCCTAAGTGGAGGAGGAGGTAAAGGTCCCTCTTCGTTCTCCAGCTGTTCTACGGGCAGTCGTTCGCCTAGTGGATCCTCTAGTGGAGGATCACCTATGACGAGATCATGTTCATGATCGTCATTGCGTTCAAGGTAGTCGGTTTCCTGACACTGAGCTCGCGTTCGAACCATCCTATGGTCAACCATTCACAACCTAAAAATTTCTAGGGGTATGCACGTGATAAATGGTCTGGAATGACGTGTATAATGCCGATGAACCAATATGACGTGCACTATATGATGTTAATGATTTTTGAAATAATGACGTGCACAGTTCAATAAAATTTCTTTAGTGATATGCTACCGACCGTGTTCAGCAAGAGCTAACACGACCGGCTCTGATACAAATATGATGTAATACGACCTGCCGGGATCGGTCGGCTTGTATTACGCCACAAGAATCGATGAGTAAGTTCGTGAAAGATATGAAAGTATGCTGATGTTGAAATGTTGAAATGTCGAATGAGCAATGAATCGTTCGTTCACGAATGGGGAAGAAGACCCTCGTCGATCAAGGGAAAGATATTATCCGAGATCAAACTCCCAATGACCCTGTTGACCAACTAGATGATTAAGAAGAGAGGGGCATTTGACGGCCCGGGTGGAGTTCTTCGTCTAAGTCGGTAATTACCCCCTACCACAAAGAAGATCCTACCTCTCGACGAAAGTGGCTATCCTATCGACGAGTGTAGTAATGGGGCAGCGAACGAGATACGGGATGACGAGACTGTAGAAGGTAATGATTCTGGTCAGATGGAGGGGAGACGAGAAAGCGCGGGGCGGCACGACCGGTAGGCAAGCGAGGCGGCGCACAAGCGCGGGGCGCACGAGCGCGGGGCGCACTAGCATGGGGCGTGCAAGCAAGGGACATGCTAGCGTGGGGTGTGCAAGTGCGGGGTGCGTGGGCAAGGAGGGGCGCGGGCGGGGTGCCCGTGGACGAGCGCAGCGCCTGGGCGCGGATGGCGCGCGGGTGTGGGTGGAGCGCGGGCGCGGGTGGCGCAAGGGCGCGGGCGGTGCGCGGATCTTGAGCCCAAAGAGGGGTATTTCTTGAGCTGTAACCGCCCCAAGAAACCTTCAAGAAGATGGTTTCTTGGGGTTTTCTTGGGAACCTTGGTGGGATCTTGAGTAACCCCATGGAAGGCGATCGTTGATGTCGAACCTGCAGCGTTGGAGTCCCTCGGGGTGATCTCGACGAAGGTTTCTTCAGCTCTAGACGGCGACGACTTCTTGGATTCTTTACTCGTCACGGAGTGATCTCGACGTGATGACGAGGGCTCTAACCACGGAGTAATCTCGACGTGGGCGAGGCTAGCCAGACCTCTCTACTCTCTACTCTCTACGATAGTGGAGACACAAGTTGGATTTCTTTTTCAACAAATGACTCAAATGTTCCTTGGGCATGCTATCCCCTTATATAGTGAGGATAGGTGCCAAGCTAACGTTGGAGGCGAGGTTGAACCGTCACGAGACGTAGTTCGGCCTCTCCTTACAATTTAAAAATACAACTGAAAAATAAAAGGAAAAGATAAGGATGAGGCCCAACACCGGCCCAGTCCATGAAATCCAGAAATACAAACAGAACATAAACAATTGCAAGTGAGATAGAGATGCTTAAGCGGGGTACTTGAACCCCAGGTGGCGAGCATCGGTGCGAGCTGCTCGGCGTGGCTGATGTAGTCCAGTTGAAAGGTTTCTTTCCTTAATTAGCATTAAAGGTGCTATCTTTAAGTCTCCACACTTGGATGTTTTGTGGATTGAATGGCTGGACCTTTTTCTCTGGCTTAAATCCACGTCCAAGGTTGTCCTCCAATCAGCATTTAAGCCCCTGAAATTTTCATAAATAATCATGACTGGACCTTCCCCTTGCCCTCCTTTCTTTGGCCCAACATGCCTCTCATAGTGGGTTTAGTGGAGCTTCCTTAATGGGCCTTTAGACTAGAGCCAACTGTCTTGCTTTGGGCCTTCTTTCTTGGCCCAGGGTTGTGGTTGAGCCTGCTCATCTGTTCCAAATAGCTTCCTCTTCATTTAAATATCCCCTTTATTCATGAAAGTTTCACCTAATTCCTGCATCTTCACATCAACTAAGAAGAGAGTGAGATTCATTCCACTTAACTCATTGAGTTAAGTGGGGTTAGTCCCACAAATGATAATAATTAACTCCAAATTAGAAAAAGGTGATTTTATTTCATGATTTTTCACAACTTAACATAAATGTTGATAATATATTCAGATAAAGATAAAGAAGTAGATAAATTAGCTAGAATTGCACATATATATTACTATCATTTTGGATTTATCAAATACCCCCAAACTAAGATCATTGCTAGTCCCTTAGCAATGCCCTTAGATTTTCTTTGGACTTTCCTTCTTGCCTTTACACCAAGAAGGTATCTGCATGAAGCGTTAAGTTTATCAATCACATATCTTGATGAGCATTTTCCTTCGACAATCTAGGTCAAAACCTTTGCAGGAATACATGAACTTTTTTTTCTCATGGTCCGAGCAGAGCTGGTGGTCATAATAGGGCAGCTTACTTCTCTCTAGGTTCAACACCATAAAAATATATTTTCTCACTTCACACATCGAACTGATAGGTTGATGGGTTAGGCTGAGGCGGGCGCGAGGGTTGATGGGCGCGACGTCGAACGAAGGGAGGATGTTGGCGGCTAGGGCGGTCGGAATGAGTCGGCTGATGGTGGACGTCGTGGAGGTGCGATCCGATGAAGATGAAGTAAATGACCCAAAACTTTCCAAGGATTCTTGCGGTTCTTGATGACTAACCGCCAAGAAACGCAGAATCCTGAAAATGAAATCTTAAAAATAGAGTAACAAGAACCTTTCGTCAATCGGCGGGACACTGAGTGATCTCGACTTGTTTACGGCTCAAAAATGAAGGCACGATCTCCAGGATATGACGCTAAGATATCTAACTATTTCTCTCAGAAAGAAAGGAACCGAGCAAGAACGATACGTTTTCAAATTTCTCAAGTCTGTCCATTACTTGGGCATGCCGAACCCTTATATAGGGGGGATGGGTGCCAAGTGGCCGTTCGTGGATGAGGAAACCTTCGCACGATGAGGTCCTCCTCTTTACAAGTATAACATTTTATAAAACAAAAAAATGTACGTGGACCAAAACAACCGCAAAGTCCAATTATTCCGAAAACCGCAACCTAAAACCAAATAACAGAAGAAAACTTATGATTCGTCATGCTGAGTACTTGAATCCGGGGTCGCAGCCATCGGCACGAGCTGCTCGATATGGTAGAGCTCGTCTTGTGACAGTCTCGGTGCAATCGTCCCCCATCACTAACACTATCTCTCTCTCTATCTCTATCTGTATCTCTATCTCTATATCTATCTCTATCGCTATCTTTATCCCTATCTCACTCTCTATCTCTATCCCTATCTCTATATCTAACTCTATCTATATCTCTATCTCTATCTTTATCGCTATCTCTATCTCTATATCTCTCTGTATCTATATCTCTGTTTCTATCTCTATGTCTTGATGGAAATATATGTGGTCGGCAAGCCAATCACACATTCCACATCTCGTTCCATATTCATTAATAGAACATATTCATTATAGTGCACGTGTGATGCGTATAATGAAGTCCATGAATACATGATCGGACTTAGTGAATTATGATGAGATCATAATACGGAGATCACTAGTCTATATGATGAGATCGGACCTATCGATTGGGTTAAATTGATCCGACGTTAATTAATCTATATGATGATATAGTTAATTAATTTGGAAGGCCAATAAAGGTTATTGGGCCACTAGAGTCGTTAATTAGACTGATACATGGGCCTAGAGGGTCACACGCAAATGGTCTTTTGGACGTTGGAAGATATAGTTAAGTTTTGGGGGTTTTTACGAAAAATACCCGCTTAGTATAAATAGGGGAAGGCCCTGAACGAAATTCACCCAGTCCAGAATTGTTCAGGGGCCTTTCCCCTTCTTCTCCACTCTCCCTACATCCCCTCTCCATCCTTGATGTGATCGGGACAACGAAACGACGCCGATGGAAAAAGAACGGGGCTCGTCAACAAGAAGCAAGAGATCCAATGTGCCGAGGACCGCGTGGATACGTCTAGAGGCTGCACACTTGAGCAGCTCGACTCGTCTCGCTCCAGGATCCAAGAAATCACGGATGCGATCCGTAAAAAGCTATTCGTTCAATGGTTTTTTGTCGATACCGTTCGATTCGCAAAAGTCTTTCTCTGCGCATCGTTTTGATTTGTTCATCCATCTCAAGTCCTCTAGAACCCAACATGTCTATCTCTATCTGTATCTCTATTTGTATCTCTATCTCTACCTCTATCTCTATCTCTATTTTTATCTCTATCTCTATGTCTATCTCTATCTCTATCTTAATCTCTATCTCTACTTCTATCTCTATCTCTATTTCTATCTCTATCTCTATTTCTATTTCTATCTCTATCTCTATGTATATCTCTATCTCTCTCTCTATCTCTATATCTATCTCAACATTTAACACAATCTCAATGTCTATCTCTATCTCTATTTCTAACTCTATCTCCATCTCTATCTTTATCTATATCTCTATTTCTATCTCTATCACTATCTCTCTCTATGTCTATCTCTATCACTATCTCTATATCTATCTCAACATTTAACACTATCTCAATGTCTATCTCTATATTTTTCTCTATCTCTATTTCTAACTCTATCTCCATCTCTATCTCTATCTATATCTCTATTTCTATCTCTATCACTATCTCTCTCTATGTCTATCTCAAACTCTATTTCCATCTATATCTCTATCTCTATCTCTATTTCTGCCTCCATCTCTATGTCTATATCTATTGCTATCTCTATCTCAATATCTATCTCTACATTAAAAGCAATCTACATCTTTATCTCTACCTTTTTCTCTATTTGTATATCTAACTCTATCTCCATCTATATCTCCATCTCTATCTCTATCTCTATGTCTATGTCTATCTCTATTTCTAATTCTATTTCTATCTCTATCTCTATCTCTATCTTTATCTCTATCTCCATCTCTATCTCTATCTCTATCTCTATCCGTATCTCTATCTCGATCTCTATCATGGGGGACCATTCATGAGACACCACGACCAATCGACACCAGCCTCGTCGAGCTGCTCGCGCCGATGCTCGCCAACCGGGGTTTAAGTACCCCGTGTAAGCATCTTTATCTCTACTTGCTTGTTTTATTTTATGTGTTCTACTCCTGGATTTCTGGGCTGGGCCGGTGTTGGGCCTTGTCCCTTTTTTCGTCTCTTTATTTTTCATCCTATTTTCAAATTTTAAGGAGAGGCCGAACCATGTCTCGCGATGGTTCGTCCTCCCGCCACGTTCACTTGGCACCTATCCCCACTATATAAGGGGATAGCATGCCCAAGAGAACATTTGAGTCATTTGTTGAAAAGAAAATTCCAACTTGTGTCTCCACTATCGTAGAGAGTAGAGAGTAGAGAGGTCCGGCTACCCTCAGCCATGTCGAGACCACTCCGTGGTTAGAGCCCTCGTCATTACATTGAGATAAATCCGTGACGACTTGTTCAAGCGTTCCGTCGAGATTACTCCGGAACGAGGAAAGATTCCAAGTAGTCACCGTCGCCTAGAGCTGAAGAATCCTTCGTCGAGATCACTCCGAAGGTGCCCCCAAGAACGCTCAAGGACCCATCATCTTGAAGGATTCTTGGGGCAGTTACAGCTCAAGAAACCCATTCTTGGGCTCAAGATCCGTTCTACCGCTGCCGCCTCCGCCACCTCGCCCTCCACCGCGGCCAACCTCGGCTCCTGCCCGCCCCCGTGCGCCCACGTGCCCTCACGACTCCGTGCGCCACTCGTGCCCGCGTGCCGCCCGCACCCGCGCGTCCCTGTGCGCCCGCGCCCGCCGCTGGCGCGCCGCCACGCTGGCGCGCGCCACCCGCTATGCCGCCACGCTGGCGCGCCGCGCATGCTCGAGCACCACAACGCTCGCACGCCGTCCACGCCCGCACGTCTCTTGCACCCGCGTGCCGCTCAAGCTCGTGCGCCGCCCGCGCTCGTGAGCGGCACGCTCTCGCGCCCCGCCCACTCCGGCGTGCCGCTCTGCCCGCTTGCGCTCACGTACTGCCCGCTCCTGCTCACGCCGATCGAGCCCAGACACCCCCGCGCGCCATGCGCCCGCCAGCATCCGTGTGCCTGCCCGCACCTGCGCATCCATCCTTGCCCACACATTGAGCATCCGTCTGTTCCTGCCTTCCGTCGCTGGTCCAAGCTTCATCATTGATTTGGGATGCGACTTGTGCCGTGGACTATCGACTAATCAGGTACCCACTCGTCTCTCCTCGTTGATAGGATAGCCACCTTAATCGACAGGTAGGATCTCATTTGTGGTAAAGGGTTAATTACCGACTTAGACGACGAAATCCTTTCGGGCCGTCAAACGCCCCTCTCATCTTAGACGTCTAGCTGGTCAACAGGGTCATTGGGAGTTTGATCTACGATCAATATCTTCCCTTTGATTGACCAGGACCTTCTTCCCCATCTGTAGACAACCGATTCGTTGTTCATTTATCGGCATCCATCCATATACTCACGAACCTACTCATCGAATCCTGTGGCGTAATACGAGCCGACCGATCCCGACAGGTCGTATTACATCGCTCTATCTCTATCTCTATTTCTCTCTTTACCTCTTTCTCTATCTCTATCTCTATCTCTATATCTATCTCTATCTATATCGCTATCTTTATCTTTATACTAATCTCAATCTATATCTGTATCTGTATCTCTATCTCTATCTCTATTTCTATCTCTATAGCTATCTCTATCTCAATCTCTGTCTCTATATTTAACTATTTCTCTATTTGTATCTCTATGTCTATATTTATCTCTATCTCAATATCTAACTGTTCCTCCATCTCTTTCTCTACCTATATCTCTATCGCTATCTCTATCTCCATCTCGATCGCTATCTCTTTCACTATCTCTATTCCTATCTCTATGTCTATCTCTATCTCTATCCTTATCTCTATCTCCACCTCCATCTCTACCTCTATCTCTATCTCTATCTCTATCTCTATCTCTATCTCTATCTCTATCTCTATCTCTATCTATATCTCAATATCTATCTCTACATTAAACAATCTATATCTCTATCTCTATTTTTTCTCTATTTCTATATCTAACTCTATCTCCATCTCTATCTCTATCTCTATCTCTATCCCTATCTCTATCTCTATCTCTATCTTTATCTCTATCTCTATGTCTATGTCTATCTCTATTTCTAATTCTATATCGATCTCTATCTCTGTCCTATCTCTATCTCTATCTCTATCTCTATCTCTAGCTCTATCTGCATCTCTATCTCTATCTCTATTCCTATCTCTATCTCTGTCTCTATCTCTATTTCTCTCTTTACCTCTTTCTCTATCTCTATCTCTATCTCTATCTATATCTCTATCTCTATCTCTATCTCCATCTCTATCTCTAACTCTATCTCTATCTTTATTTCTATCTATATATCTATTTTTATCTTTATTCAAATCTCAATCTCTATCTCTATCTCTGTCTATATCTCTATATCTATGTCTATCTCTATCTTTATCTCTAGGTCTATCTATATTTTTATCTGGATATCTATATCTAACACTATCTCTATTTCTATCTATATCTTTATCTCGATATCTATATCTAACACTATCTCTATCTATTTCTCTATCTCTATCTCTCTCTCTATCTTTGTCTCTTTCTCTATCTCTATCTCTCTCCCTGTCTTTATCCCTATATCTATCTTTATCTCTATCTGAATCTCAATCTCTATCCCTATCTCTATCTCTATCTCAATCTCAACTTCTAGTTCTATGCTTACCTCTATCTATATATCTAACTCTATCTTTATCTCTATCTCTATCTCTATCTCTATCTCTATCTTTATCTCTTTCTTTATCTCTACCTCTATCTCTATCTCTATCCCAATCTCTATTTCTATCTCTATCTATATCTCTATCTCTCTCTGTATCTCTATGTCTATCTCTATATCTATCTCTATTTATATCTTTATCTCTACCTCTATCTCTATCTATAATTCTATCTCTATCTCTATCTCTATCTATGTCTCTAACTCTATCCCTATCTCTATCTCTATCTCTATCTCTATCTTTATATTAATCTCAATATATCAGACTTTCTCAATCTCTATCTCTATCTCTATCGCTATCTCTACCTCTATTTTATGTCTATCTCTAACTGTATCTCAATAGCTATGTCTATCTCTATCTCTATCTCTACATCTACCTCTATCTCTATCTCTATCTCTATCTCTATCTCTATCTCTATCTCTATCTCTATGTCTATCTCTATCTCTACCTCTATCTTTATCTCTATCTCTATGGCTATCTCTATCTCTTTCTCTATCTATATCTCTATCTCTATCTTTACCTCTATCTCTATCTCTATGGCTATCTCTATCTCTATCTCTACCTCTATCTCTATCTCTATGGCTATCTCTATCTTTATCTCTATATCTATTTCTATGTCGATCTGTATCTCTATCTGTATGCTACCTCTATCTCTATCTGCATGTCTGATAAGCAAAAAATAGGGGTAAATTTTATGCAATTTTAAACCCTTGTCGTCTTCAATTTTAGCTTATACAATAAAATTTATAATAACTCTACTTAAGATGTGTAGTGATAAGTACGAGTGTTGTCCAAGGGAAGCTAGTAAGGAATCCAATTGATATTCTTCTTGAATAATTTGAACCTAATTGGGGTTAGTTTAATCTTCAACAGAGATTAAATCACCCTAATTAGATGAGAAATTTGGAAAGGGGGGTAGAATAGATGAGAGAAGTAGAAGAAATAAGAGGCTCTAAATTGAATTAATTGATCCAATGGAAAGGATCAAAGAAGCCAATTAGAGAGATTAAGAAGAATATTTAGATGTGTTTTGGTTGATTCTGTAGATTTGATAATTCAGGAACAACTACTCTATTGAATAATGGAATGGGAAATTCAATCTCCTAGAAAGTTAACCCTTTTTATGTTTTTTTATAGTTTTCTTGAAATGCACTTGAGCCAGGTAAATCTCTCAATTTCTCCTCTCAATCCTAGTCAGGGCTTGTACATGCCGCTCAAGCCAAGCGATTTAGAAGTTCAGACAGAAATTAAGAAGAACGATTACAAGATTCAACTAACAACATCCAAAATACACCAAAAAATTCAAATACAATGAAGGAAAAAGTACCAAATAGGTTGATCCAAGCTGGAGCTCCTCTCTGTCTTGCAGCTGTGATAGAGCACCATCAAGAATGACCCTCTCCTCTCAAAATTCGGCTTTTACACCTAGGTAAAATGGCAAAAATTACCATTTTTCCCCTAATTAGTATTTAATTTTTATCTATCAATGGAGGTTTGATCTCAAGGATCCAACCATACAGATAGAAAGAGGGGGATCAAGATGAGCAAATCCATAAAAAATCATCTCAATCAGACTTCTGGATCGAAAGTTATGAATAAATGAATTTAAACCAATATTAGCCATTGGATTAAATAATTTATTTATAATTTTCTTTTTTCTAACAGCTCGCTGAGGTGTCATTTTCTTATTGGCGGCGACGTTTCAACTTATTCAGGCGGGTTCACTCTCGTTGCGCCACGTACCCCCTGGAGAAAATAAAAATGGAAAGAAAAAAAGGTGAGAAATAAACGGTGTACATTGAACATGCACGTGGCGCGTGCGTTTCTCGCAGAACGGGCGAGTCCGCAAGCACCACGTCACCGCCCCTGCGTGCGCATTGTACGCGCTGTGCGGGCGGTGAACTTACCTCCCGGCGCTGACCCTCCTCGAGCGCCGTCGGATTCTCATCCGACGGCCACGATGAGGCCACATCGACAAGCGGATAATTCCTCTGGACATTTTGTGGAAAAACCCATTTTAAACCGCGCAATTACACGTGGACGCCGCCCAAAAATATTTGTGTAGATGTCCTTTGCGCATTCTCTCTCCTCTGTTTTTTTCCTAAAAATATTAAAACAAATATTAAAGCATTTGCAATAAAACCCTAGAAAATTTTAAATAATATCTTTACGCCTGCGACCACGACCACGAGCTGTTTTGACGATGTAATTGCAACAAAAATTTACAAAAAAAACATTCAAAGTTCGGAAATTATCTTCATACTCATTTTTTTCTTATAAATATATCTTTTTTCTTAGAAAAAATGCATTTCTTCTTTAAATAAATCTCAGAAAAGACCCAAAAAATCCTAAAAAATCCTATAAAATTCACTGATTCCTCCCCGTACTGATAAATCTCGAAATTAATTATTAAAATTGCCATTTTCATTAAAAAATAATTATTTCAACCTCAAATAAGTCCCTCAAAATTCATAGAATTAACAGAAAATTAGGGGAAATCAGAAATCATTTGGAAACAGTATTTTCATGTAAATAGACGATAACAACGCCATTTTAAGCTCTTTAAATGCAAAAACTTGTGCAAATAGCATGAAATAAAAACCGAATTTAGGGTGTTATCAATGTCAAACACTATCTCTATCTCTATATCTATCTCTATCTCTATCTCTATCCCTATCTTCATCTCTATGTCTATCTATATTTATATCTTGATATCAATATCTAACACAATCTCTATCTCTATCTCTAACTCAATCTCTATATCTATCTCTATCTCTATCTATATCCCTATCTCTATCTTTATCTCTGTCTCTATCTCTATCTCTATCTCTATCTCTATCTCTATATCTATCTCTATCTCTATCTCAATCCCTATCGCTCTCTCTATCTCTATCTCTATCTTTATCTCTATATCCATCTCTATCTCTATCTCTATCCCAATCTCTATCTATCTCTCTGTCTCTATCTCCATTTCTATCTCTATCTCTATCTCCATCTATATCTTTATCTCTACCTCTATCCCTATCTCTATCTCTATTTCTTTCTCAATCTCTATCTCTATCTCTATTTCTATTTCTATCTCTATCTCTATCTCTATCTCCATCTCTATCTTTATCTCTATCTCTATGTATATCTCTATTTCTTTCTCTATCTCTATCTCTATCTCTATCTCTATTTCTATTTCTATCTCTATCGCTATCACTATCTCTATCCCAATCTCTATCTCTATGTCTATCTATATCTCTGTCCCTATCTGTATCTCTATCTCTATCTCAATCTCTATCTATATCTTTATCTCTACCTCTATCTCTATCTCTATATCCATCTCTATCTCTATCTCTGTGTCTATCTCTAACCCTATCTCTATCTCTATCTTTATATTTATCTCTATCTTTATCACTATATCTATCTTAATCTCAGTCTCTATATCTAACACTATCTCTATCTCGATCTCTATCTCTATCTCTATCTCTAATCTTTCTCTATCCCCATCTCTATCTCTATTTCTAACTCTACCTCTACCTCTATCTCTATCACTATCTCTTTCTCTATCTCTATCTCTATTTCTATCTCTATCCCTATCTCTATCTCTATCTTTATCTCTATCTCTATCTCTACCTCTATCTCAATCTCTATCTTTATCTCTATCGCTCCCTTTATCTCTATCTCGATCTCTATCTCAACCTCGATCTCTATTTATATCTCTATCTCTATATCTATCGCGATCTCTATCTCTATCTCTATCCCTATACCTATCTCTTTCTCTATCTCTATCTCTATCTCTTTCTTTATCTCGATCTATATCTCTATATCTAAATCTATCTCTATCTCTATCTCTATCTCTATCTCCATCTATATCTTTATCTCTACCTCTATCCCTATCTCTATCTCTATTTCTTTCTCAATCTCTATCTCTATCTCTATTTCTATCTCTATCTCTATATCTATCTCCATCTCTATCTCTATGTCTATCTTTATCTCTATCTCTATGTATATCTCTATTTCTTTCTCTATCTCTATCTCTATCTCTATCTCTATCACAATCTCTATCTTTATCTCTATCTCTATCTCTATCTCTATCTCTATCTCTATCTCTATCTCTGTCTCTTGCAATCTCTATCTCTATCTCTATCTCTATCCCTATTTCTATCTCTAACTCTATCTCTATCTCTTTCTTTATCTCGATATCTATCTCTATTTCTAAATTAATGTATATCTCTATATCTATCTCCATCACTATCTCTGTTTCTATCTCTATCTCTATTTCTATCTCTCTCTATCTCTAACTCAATCTCTATATCTATCTCTTTCTCTATCTATATCTCTTTTTCTATCTATATTTCGATCTGTATCTGTATCTCTATCTCTATCTCTATCTCAATCTCTATATCTATCTCTAACTTTATCTCTATCTCTATCTTTATCTCTATCTCTATCCTTATCTCTTTCTCTATCTCTACCTGTATCTCTATCTCTATCATTTATATCTCTGTCTTCATTTCTATCTCTATCTCAATCTGTATATCTATCTCTAACTCTATCTCTATCTCTATCTCTATCCTTATCTCTATCTCTATCTCTACCCCAATCTCTATCTCTATCATTTATATCTCTTTCTTTATTTCTATCTCAATCTCTATCTCTGTTTCTATGTCTATCTATATGTTTATCTCTACCTCTATCTTTATCTGTATCTCTATCTCTATCTCTATATTGATCTCTATGTCTATCTTCATGTCTATTTCTAATCTATCTCTATGTCTATCTCTAACTCTATCTCTAACTCTACCTTTATCTCTATCTCTATCTGTTTCTCTATCTCTAAGTCTGTCTTTTTCTTTATCTCTATCTCTATCTCTTTCTTTAACTTTATCTCTATCTTTGTCTATACTTCTATCTCTATCTCTATGCCTATCTCTATCTCTATCTCTATATCTATCGCTATCACTATCCCTATTTCTATCTGTACCTCTCTCTCTATCTCTATCTCTATCTCTATATTTCACTCTATCTCTTTCGTCTCTCTAGCTCTATCTCTGTCTCTATCTCTCTCTTTATTTGTATCTCCATATCATGCTCAATCTGTTTTTTTACCTCTATCTCTATTTGTATATCTAACACTATTTCTATTTCAATCTCTATCTCTATCACTATCTCTATCTCCATCTATATCTTTATCTCTACCTCTATCCCTATCTCTATCTCTATTTCTTTCTCAATCTCTATCTCTATTTCTATTTCTATATCTATCTCTATATCTATCTCCATCTCTATCTCTATCTCTATCTTTATCTCTATCTCTATGTATATCCCTATCACTATCTCTTTCTCTATCTCTATCTCTATCTTTATCTCTATCTCTATCTCTATATCTCTCTCTATCTCTATCTCTATCTTTATCTCTATCTTTATCTCTATATCTATCTCTATCTCTATTTCTATCTTTACCTCTATCTCTATAAATATCTTTATCTCTATCTCTATCTCTATCTCTATCCCCATCTCTATCTCTATCTATATCTTTATCATTACCTCTATCTCTATCTCTATCTCGATATCTATATCTATCTCTATCTTTATCTCCATCTCTATTGCTATCTCTATCTTTATCTCTATCACTATCTCTATCTCTATGTGTATCTCCATCTCTATCGCAATCTCTATCTCTATCTTTTTCTCTATCTCTATCTCTATCTCTATCTCTATCTCTATCTCTATCTCTATCTCTATCTCTATCTATATCTCTATCTCTATCTCTAACCCTATTTCTATCTCTATCTCTAACTCTATATCTAACTCTACCTCTATCTCTATCTCTATCTTTATCTCTATCTCTATCTCAGTCTCTGTCTCTTTCTCTATCTCTATCTTTGTCTCTATTTCTGTCTCTATCTCTATGCCTATTTGTATCTCTACCTCTATCTCTACATTTAACACTATCTCTATCTGTATCTTTATCTCTATCTCTCTCTCTCTATATCTATCTCTATCTGTATGTCTAACACTATCTTCAGCTCTATCTCTCTCTCTATTTCTTTCCCTATCTCTATCTCTTTCTTTATATCTATCTCTATCTCTTTCGCTATGCCTATCTTTATCTATATCTCTATCTTTATCTCTATCTCTATCTCTATCTCTATGTCTATCTCTATCTCCATCTCTATCTCCATCTTTATCTCTATCTCTATCTCTATTTCTATCTCTATCCCTATCTTGATCTCTATCTCTATCTCTTTCTCTATCTATCTCTCTATATCTCTATCTCTATCATTATCTATATCTCTACCTCTATCTCTATCTCTATCTCTATCTCTTTTTCTATCTCTATCTTTATCTCGATCTCTATCTCTATCTATACCTCTAACTATATCTTTATCTTAATCTTATTATCTAACACTATCTCTATCTCTATGTCTGTCTCTATCCAATCTCTATATCTATCTTTATCTCTATCTCTATCTCTATCTCTGACTCTATCTCTATCTCTATTTCTATATCTATCTCTAGCTCTATCGCTATGTCTATCTCTATCTCTATCTCTATGTTTATCTCTATCTCTATCTCTATCTCTATCTCTATCTCTATCTCTATCTCTATCTCTATCTCTATCTCTACCTCTATCTCTATCTCTATCTCTATCTCTGTCTCTATCTCTATTTCTACCATTATCTCTATGGCTATCTCTATCTCTATCTCTATCTCTTTCCCTATCATTATCCCTATCTCTATCTCTATCTATATCTCTACCTCTATCTCTATCTCTACCTGTCTCTATCACTACGTCTATCTCTATCTCTATCTCTATGTCTATCTCTATCTCTGTCTATTACTATCCCTATCTATATCTCTATCTGTATCTGTATCTCTATATCTATCTCTAACTATATCTATATCTCTATCTTTATCTTTATGTCTATCTCGCTCTTTGTCTCTATCTGTATCTGTATCTCTATCTCTATCTATATCTAAGTGTCTTTCTCTATCTTTATGTCTTTCTTGTCCCTATTTCTATCTCTATCTCAATGCCTATCTCTATATCTACCTCTATCTCTATACCTATCGCTTCATATAAAATTATCTCCATCTCTATTTTTATCTCTATCTCTATCTGTATCTCTATCTCGATCTTTATCTCCATCTCTATCTCTATCTGTATATCTATCTCTATCTTTATCTCTATCTCTATCTCGATCTCTATCTCTATTTCCAGCTCTCTCTCTATCTGTATCGCTATCTCTATCTCTATCTCTATCTCTATCTCTATCTCTATCTCTATCTCTTACTCTATCTCTATCTCTATCTCTATCTCTATCTCTATCTCTATCTCTATCTCTATCTCTATCTCTATCTCTATCTCTATCTCTAGCTATATCTCTATCTCTATCTCTATCTCCATCTTTATCTCTATCTCTATCTCTATCTCCATCTTTATCTCTATCTCTATCTCAAACTCAAACTCTTTCTCTACCTCTATCTCTATATCTATCTCTTTATCTTTCTCTATCTCTATCTCTATCTCAATCTCTATGTCTCTCTCTAGCTCATTCTGAACCTCTATCACTGTCTCTATCTCTATCTATATCTCTATCTCTAGCTTTATATCTATCTCTATCTCTCTCTCTATCTGTGTCTCTATCTCTATCTCTATCATAATCTTTATCTCTATCTTTTTCTGTATCTGTGTCTCTATCTCTATCTCTATCTCTAGTTATACCTATCTTCATCTCTATTTCCATCTCTGTCTGGATCTCTACCTCTATCTTAATCACTATCTCTATCGCTTACTCTATCTGTATCTCTATCGCTATCTCTATTTATACCTTTATCTCTATATGTATCTATATCTCTATGTTTACCTCTATCTCTATCTCTATGTCTATCTCTATCTCAATTTCTATCTGTATCTCAATCTCTATCTCTTTCTCTATCTCTATCTTTATATCTATCGCTATCTCGATCTCAATATCTATCTCTATCTCTATCTCTATCTTTATCTCTCTCTCTATCTTTATCTCTCTCTCTATCTCTATCTCTCTCTCTATCTCTATCTCTATCTCTATCTCTATCTCAGCCTCTTTCTCTATCTCTAACTCTATCTGTATTTCTATCTCTATTTCTGTCTGTATCTCTACCTCTATCGTGATCTCTACCTCTATTTTTATCTCTATATCTCTATCTCTATCTCTTTCTTCGTCTCTATCTCTATCTCTATCTCTATCTTTATCTCTATCTCTATCTCTATCTCTATACCTATCTCTATCTCTATCCCTATCTCTAACTCTATCTCTCTCTCTATATCTATCTCTATCTTTATCTCTATCTCTATCTCTATCTCTATCTCTATCTCTATCTCTATGTCTATCTCTATCTCTATCTCTATCTCTATCTCTATCTCTATCTCTATCTCTATCTCTTTCTCTATCTCGATCTCTATCTATATCTCTATCTCTATCTCTATCTCTTTCTCTATCTCTATCTTTATCTTTATATCTATCTCTTTGTCTATCTCTATCTTTATCTCTATTTCTATGTCAATCTCCACCTCCATCTCCATCTCTATCTGTATCTTTATCCGTATCTTTATCTATATTTAATTCTCTAATTCTTCTTTATCTCTATCTCTATCTGTGTTTCTCTTTCTATTTCCATCTCTATCTTTACCTCTATCGCTATCTCTATCTCAATCTCTACCTCTATATCTATCTCTATCTATATGTCTTTCTCCATCTCTATCTCTATCTCTATCTCTATCTCTATCTCTATCTCTATCTCTATCTCTATGTCTATCTCTATCTCCATCTCTATCTCTATCTCTATCTCTATCTCTATCTCTATCTCTATCTCTATCTCTATCTCTATCTCTATCTCTATCTCTATCTCTATCTCTGTCTATCTCTATCTCTATCGATATCTCTATCTCTATCTCTATCTCGATCTCTATCTCTATCTCTATCACTATCTCAGTCTCTATCTCTAACTCTATCTGTATTTCTATCTCTATTTCTCTCTGTATCCCTACCTCTATCGATATCTCTACCTCTATTTCTATCTCTATATTTCTATCTCTATCTCTTTCTCCGTCTCTATCGCTATCTCTATCTCTATCTTTATCTCCATCTCTATCTCTATGTCTATCTCTATCTCAATTTCTATCTGTATCTCAATCTCTATCTCTATCTTTATCTCTATCTCTATCTCTATCTCTATGTCTATCTCTATCTATATCTTTATCTTTGTCTCTATCTCTATCTCTATCTCAATCTCTATCTCTATCTCTATCTCTATCTCTATGTCTATCTCTGTCTCTATGTATATCTCTATCTTTATCTCTATCTCTATCTCTATCTCTATCTCAGTCTCTATCTCTATCTCTAACTCTATGTGTATTTCTATCTCTATTTCTGTCTGTATCTCTACCTTTATCCTTATCTTTACCTCTATTTCTATCTCTATATCTTTATCTCTATCTCTTTCTCCGCCTCTATCTCCATCTCGATCTCTATCTTTATTTCTATCTCTATCTGTATATCTATCTCTATCTCTATCTCTATCTCCATCTCTATCTTGATCTCTATCTCGATCTCTATCCGTATCTCTATCGATATATCAATCTCTAATTCTATCTTTATCTCTACCTCTATGTCTATCTCTATCTCTATCTGTGTTTTGCTTTCTAATTCTATCTCTATCTTTACCTCTATCGCTATCTCTATTTCTATCTCTACCTCTATATCTATCTCTATCTCTATCTCTTTCTCCATCTCTATCTCTATCTCTATCTCTATCTCAATTTCTATCTGTATCTCAATGTCTATCTCTATCTCTATCTCTATCTTTATATCCATCGCTATCTAAATCTCAATCTTTATGTCTATCTCTATTTCTATCTCTATCTTTATCTCTATCTTTATCTCTATCTCTATCTCTATCTCTATCTATATCTCTATCTCAGTCTCTTTCTCAATCGCTCACTCTATCTGTATTTCTATCTCTATTTCTATCTGTATTTCTATCTCTATCCTTATCTCTACCTCTATTTCTATCTCTGTATATCTATCTCTATCTCTTTCTCCATTTCTATCTCTATCTTTATCTCTATCTCTATCTCTATCTCTATCTCTATCTTTATATCTATCTCTATCTCTATCCATATCTCTAACTCTATCTCTCTCTCTATCTCTATCTCTATCTTTATCTTTATCTCTATCTCTATCTCCATCTCTATCTCAATCGCTATCTCTCTCTATGTCTATCTCTATCTCTATCTATATCTCTATCTATATCTCTTTCTCTATCGCTATCTTTATCTCTATATCTATTTTTATGTCGATCTCCATCTCTATCTCTATCCGTATCTCTATCGCTATGTCAATCTCTAATTCTCCTTTATCCCTATCTCTATCTCTATCTCTATCTCTATCTGTGTTTCTCTTTCTTTTTCCATCTCTATCTTTACCTCTATCGCTATCTCTATCTCTACCTCTATCTCTATCTCTATCTCTATCTCTTTCTCCATCTCTATCTCTATATCGATCTCTATCTCTATCTCTGTAGGGCTCTCTATCTCTCTCTCTCTCTCTCTATTTCTGTTGATATCGCCAACTCTATCTCTATCTCTATCTCTATCTGTTTATCTATCTCTATGTTTATCTCTATCTCTATCTCTATCTCGATCTCTATCTCTAGCTCTATATCTCTCTCTATCGCTATCTCTATCTCTATCTCTATCTCTATCTCTATCTCTATCTCTATCTCTTTCTCTATCTCTATCTCTATCTCTATCTCTATCTCTATCTCTATCTCTATCTCTATCTCTATCTCTATCTCTATCTCTATCTCTATCTCTATCTCTATCTCTATCTCTATCTCTATCTCTATCTCTATCTCTATCTCTATCTCTATCTCTATCTCTATCTCTATCTCTATCTCTTTATCTCTATCTCTATCTCTATCTCTATCTCTATCTCTATCTCTATCTCTATCTCTATCTCTATCTCTATCTCTATCTCTATCTCTATCTCTATCTCTATCTCTATCTCTGTCTCTATCTTTATCTCTATCTCTTTCTCTATCTCTATCTCTATCTCTATCTCTATCGCTACCTTTATCTCCATCTCTATCTCTATCTCTATCTCTATCTCTATCTCTATCTCTATCTCTATCGCTAACTCTATCTGTATTTCTATCTCTATTTCTATGTGTATCTCTACCTCTATCATTATCTCTACCTCTATTTCTATCTCTATATCTATATCTCTATCTCTCTCTCCATCTCTATCTCTATCTCTACCACTATTTCACTTTCTATCTGTATCTCTATCTCTATCTTTATATCTATCGCTATCTATATCTCAATCTCTATCTCTATTTCTATCTCTATCTTTATCTCTATCTCTATCTCTATCTCTATCTCAGTCTCTTTCTCAATCGCTAACTCTATCTGTATTTCTATCTGTATCTCTACCGCTATCGTTATCTCTACCTCTATTTCTATCTCTATATCTCTATCTCTATCTTTTTCTCCGTTGCTATCTCTACCTCTATCTCTATCTCTATCTCTATCTTTATCGCTATCTCTATCTCTATCTCTATCTCTATCTCTATCTCTATCTCTGTCTCTGTCTCTATCTTTATCTTTATCTCTATCTCTCTATCTATCTCTATCTCTATCTCTATCTCTATCTCTATCTCTATCTCTATCTCTATCTCTATCTCTATCTCTATCTCTATCTCTATCTCTATCGCTATCTCTATCTCTATCTCTATCTCTGTAGCTCTCTCTATCTCTGTAGGTCTCTCTATCTCTATCTCTATCTCTCTCTCTATTTCTGTTGATATCGCCAACTCTATCTCTATCTCTATCTCTCTCTCTATTTCTGTTGATATCGCCAACTCTATCTCTATCTCTATATCTATCTGTATATCTATCTCTATCTTTATCTCTATCTCTATCTCTATCTCTATCTCTTTCTCTATCTCTATCTCTATCTCTATCTATATCTCTATCTCTATCTCCATCTTTATCTCTATCTTTTCCTCAAACTAAAACTCTATCTTTTTCACTATCTCTATCTCTATCTCTATCTCTTTCTTTTTCCTATCTCTATCTCTATCTCTATCACTATCTCTATCTCTATCTGTAGCTCTATCTCTAGCTCTATCTCTATCTCTATCTCTATCTCCATCTCTATCTCTATCTCTATCTCTTTCTTTTTCCTATCTCTATCTCTATCTCTATCACTATCTCTATCTCTATCTGTAGCTCTATCTCTAGCTCTATCTCTATATCTATCTCTATCTCTTCGTCTATCTCTATCTCTATCTCTATCTCTGTCTCTATCTTTATCTCTATCTCTTTCTCTATCTCTATCTCTATCTCTATCTCCATCTCTATCTCTATCTCTATCTCTATTTCTATCTCTATCTCTATCTCTATCTCTATCTCTATTTCTATCTCTATCTATATCTCTATCTCTATCTCTATCTCTATCTCTATGTGTATATCTATCTCTATCTTTATCTCTATCTCTATCTCTATCTCTATCTGTATATCTATCTCTATATTTATCTCTATCTCTATCTCTATCTCGATCTCTATCTGTATCTCTAGCTCTCTCTCTATCTCTATCTCTATCTCTATCTCTATCTCTATCTCTATCTCTATCTCTATCTCTATCTCTATCTCTATCTCTATCTCTATCTCTATCTCTATCTCTATCTCTATATCTATCTCTATCTCTATGTCTATGTCTATCTCTATCTCTATCTCTATCTCTATCTCTATCTCTATCTCTATCTCTATCTCTATCTCTATCTCTATGTGTAGCGCCGTGCCATGTAGCCCATGGCCGGCGCAGCCTGTTATCAGCGCCGTCCACGCAACCACATCCTGCCAGGGCAGCCCGTCGAGCGCCGCCCGGGCGGCACGGAGATCGCCGCCTCTCGCGTACATGTCGACGAGCGCATTGCCGATGTGCCTGGCGACAAGGCCAGCCTTGATGACGGCGCAGTGGAGGGCTTACCCGGAACCCGCCGCCATCTCGGCCTCAATTGAATTGAATGCCGCAGTAAAAGAAAACTCATCCTGGTGGAGGCCTCTCTGGCGCATATCAGCGAACAGGTGAAGGGCGTGGGGAGGCCGGTCGGCGCGGGAGAGCGCGGCGATGAGGGAGTTCCAGGCGACGACGCCGCCTCCCTCGCGAAGGGCGAGCTCTGCGGAGGGGAAGTCTCCACGCTTGGTGTAGGCGTGGACGAGGGAGCTTCGGACGAAGAGGCTGCCGCCATGGCCGGAGCGGAGGAGGGAGGCGTGGAGCTGAAGAACAATGGAAGGGGAGGAGGAGGCAGCGGCGGAGGAGAGCGCGGTGGGGAAGAACACCGGAAGAGCGCATGTCGAGGAAGAGGCGGAGGCGGAGGCGGGGTCGCCGTTGCGGGCGAGACCGGCGGCCATTAAATTCCAGAGGACGACGGAGTTGGAGGTGAGCTGAGGAGGAGGGAGGGAGTGGAAGAGGCGAAGGGCTGTGGAGGGGAGGCCGCACTTGGAGAAGACATCGACGAGGCCGGGGACGACGAAGGCGCAGGCGGCGAAGCAAGACTTGAAGGAGAGGGCGAGGAGCTGCTGCCCGCCGCGGAGGAGAAGATGGTCGGTGCAGTGGCGGAGGGCCGCGCCGAGAAGGTAGCGGTCCGGGGGCAGCCCGCGGCGCAGCGTTCGCCGGAGAGCGTCGGCCATCGCGGCGGAGCATCGGCCATCGCGGCGGAGCGCCGCCGCCGGACGGAAGAAGAAGGCCGGCCGACTGACTCTGCAGGGGACTATAGTACAGAGACGCGGACAGGGCGGGTTTTTTCGTCCCGGGACGAAAACATCATCCCGTTCGCAAGGTTAGACGGAAATCGGGACGGAAATCCATCCCGAGACCTTTGGATGGGACGAAAAATTATCCTGTCCGGAGGTCGGACGAAAAATCCTAAACCCCTACATTTCTCTTCTCATCTTCTCTACTTCACACAATCGAGAGAGTTCCTTCCCTGATACCTCTTCCCTGTGGAGATGACCCTTACACGTCACTAGCTACCCAAATTATTTTACAAGTATAGGTTTATAAATATAATTGAATACACTGAATTTTACAACGACGTAAAATTACCCCAATTTTGAGTTTATCAGTTGATAGAGCACAAGTAATAAACCCTATCCCTGATTCTAGAAAGCTCATTATTCATGCCCTCAACAATGTCATACAACGGATCAACCCAATGAAGTATCATCTTATAAAATCAAAATTTGACTTATATTTGAACATAGATTCAACTAACATAAAGTTTTAAAATATATAATCCATGTGTGCGAGTAAAAATTGGCTAAAGCTCTATATTATCAATTCCAGAAACTGTTTGCAGAGTATCATCAGCTGTCCAAATTTCTGAGTGCTATGAAATATTAATTTAATTTAGACTTTTAGGGCATCAGTATTGTAAGTAGCACCACACTCAAATCCAGAAGGCCGAGTTGTAAGATGAATTGTTCACGTAAGAGAAACATAGTGAATTTTTTCAGTGAACCAGAAAGGCAGATACAATGATTTCAGTCGCCTTAAGCCAATTTCAAAGCTGATGAAGTCACCCCATGCAGATTATCATTGGATTTGTGAGGATGTATCTTTATTATGTTGCTACCTTTGAATTTTTTCCAACTTTATGGTGTGTACAGAATATTTTGACATTAAATTTGGAAACAAAAAAAATACCAATTCAGAACATATATTCAAATTTAATTAAATAACTTTAGGGGTTTATTGTGTTTTTTATGATATTATGATCTTTATGGATTTTTTAACATAAAATTCATAAAAAATACAATTTTGAGTCAGAGGATAATTAATTAATCAATTAATTATATCATTTAAAAATGAAAATTTGTTTGACTTGATTTATTTCACAATGCTCGGCTTGGTGTTGCAATCCGATTGCTTGAAATGTGAAAAATTGATTGGCTGTGGCAAATGCCCCTATGAATTATAAATGCACTTCTAAGTTTTTGTAGAAAGTTAACGTGAGAACACATGATTAATGAAAGGAAAAAAACAGATTTACAGGTACATGTGGCATTATCCAATTTCATGTGGTAGTTAAGGGACATATTTGAGCGCAATCATTATCATTTTTTTGGTGCTTTTGAGGACAAATAATAAAAAGCATGATCTCTCATTCTAATCAATGGTGAATTTTTTATGAAAATAATATTCAATGAATATAATTTTAAATGAAAAGTGAAATATTATTGCGTCTATTTTAACTCAAATTTTGATGCAGATTTATTGAGAAATATGAGATATGGTACACGTTCACAATGTATGATGATGAAAGAGACAAAACCAACAGCCTATATTGGTCTAATTTCAAATTGAGGTATCTAACAAGTAGGGAAGGACACGGTCTGACCGAAGTTTGGTCAGACCGGACCGGACTGTCGGTCAGCATTTTTAGGGTTGGTCAAACCTTCCTGTCCGGGTCCAGTTCGCACATCGAACCGGACCGAAGAGCGTTACTCTCCCTCTCACCTGCTCCCTCTCCCCCTCTCTCCCTCTGTTCTCTCTCCCGTTATTTCTCCCTCTCTCTCTTTCGTCCTCTCTCCCAATCGTTCTCTCTCTGTGTCGTCCTCTTTACCTGTCGCCTGCGGGTTCCCTCTCCCTCTCTCTCTCTCATTCTCTCGTTCTCTTGCTTTCTCTCATTGTCTCTCCCACTGAATCTATCCCTCTGTTCTGGTCTCACTCTCCCTCTCGTTCGCTCTCCCTCCTGTTTTCCCTTTGTCCCGTTCTCACTCTATCCCTCTCATTTTCTTTCCCTCTATCCATCTCTCTATCTCATTTTTTCCTTCTCTTTCTCTCGCCCTCTCTCCCGTTCTCCTTCCTCTCTTCCTTACTCTTTCACCCACTCTATTGAGGAGTTTTACTCGCCTCGCTGTTCGCCGAGTCAACTCAGCGACCTCGGCGTCGCAAGCAGTCAGCTCAGAGACCTTTTGATAGGGACTTTAATGAAGATTAGTTAGTAAAATCTAATACATAATATGTACTTGTAAGAGACTAGAAAATATGATTCAATATAAGTTCAAAGATAGAATGGGATTAAATATATAATAGGATCAAATATAGACGGTTAGGATTAAACAATATGGAGTTATAACGGTCAGGATTAGATCTCACACATCCATTATAAATTATGGGTCCCGCCACCGATTATTTGTTGTGATTGGTGCACCCAAAGTGTTATAACTATCAAGATTAAATAAATATATCCGTTACAATGTAAGGTACACGGCACCGAACAACGGTTGTGATCGGTGCACCCAAGGCGTTATAACGGTCAAGATTAAAAACAGTAATTTGAATTTATATATTTGTTGTACATTGTTACAACGGATATATATGTTACACTAGTTACTTTTTTAGCTAACTATATACAGTATAAATTTCCAGCCAATGTTACGATAATCTTTGCCGGTTAATACAACGATCTTGATCTACTTGTGTCTTTTTGCCCTCTTCTTTCTTCTCTCCTCTTCTCTTCTCTTTTCTTCAACTCTTCCTCTCTCTCTCTCTACCCCTCTCTTCCGGTCTTACTCTCTCGCTCGTTTGCTCTCCATCCCTCGCTCCCTTTTCCAATTGCTCCCGTTCTCATTCTCTTCCACTCATTTTCTTTCCCTCTATCCCTCTCTCTATCTCGTTCTCTCCTCCTCTCTCTCACCTTCTCTCCCGATCTCCCTCTCCTCCTCTCTCTATCTCGTTCTCTCCCTCTCTCTCTCTCTCTTACTCTCCCTCCTGCTCCCCCTCCATCTCTCTCTTTCTTCTTCTTTCCCTCTATCTCTCACACTCTCTCCCGATCTCCCCCTCTACCTCTCTCTAACTTATTCTCTCCCTCTCTCCCTCTCTCCCGCTCTCCCTCTCCTCTCCCTCTCTTCTCACTCTCTCACCCTTCTCACCCTCTCCTCCTGTCTCCCTCTCTCTCAAGTCCCTCTCTCCCACTCACCCTCTCCTCCTCTCTCCCTCTCTCTCTCGCCCTCTCTTCCTCTCTCCCTCTCTCCTGCTCTCCCTCTCCTCCTCTCTCTCAAGGCCCTCTCTCTCGCACACCCTCTCTCCCACTATCCCCCTCTGTCTCAAACCCTCCCCTACTCTCCCTCTCCTCCTCTCTCCCTCTCGCTCAAGCCCTCTCGTTCTCTCTCCCGCTCTCTGTCACCCCCTCTCTCTCCCTCTCTCTGTCTTCCTCTCTCCTGCTCTTGCTCTCCGCCTCTCTCCCGCTAGTCCTCTCTCTCGCACGCCTTCTCTTTTGCTCTTCATCTCTCATTCTCTCTCACACCCTCTCTCTCTCTCTATTGAACTCCCTTCCTCTCTCCTGCTCCCTCTCCCTCACTTTCCTCTCAGGCTCTCCCCCTCTCGTTCCCCCTCTCTCCATCTCTCACTCTCTTCCTCTTTCTCTCTTGTACTCTCCTTCTTACCTGCTCCCTCTCTCTCCCTCTCTCTCTCTCTCTCTCTTCCTATGGTATTCTCTCAGCCTTTGCAATATCTCAGTGTTACTCTCTCCCTTGCTCATTCTCACACTCTTTCACTATCCCCCTCTCACTCTTCCATTATTCAACACTGCTTCAGCACCAGAGTTGACAATATGCAGTGAGATGACCAAGTCAACTTTGCATTGACAAGTCAACATGACCGACTGGACCTGACCGAGCCCGGACCGAGACCGAGACCGGACCGAATGTCAGGTCTAGGTTTAGGTTTTCGGTAAAACCGGACCGAGACCGGACCATGTCCTTCCCTACTAACAAGCCAGAAGAAGTTATGGGCTGAAATTTTATTGGTAGTTATATATTTACCTCCTCCATCCATCCATGCAGTGGATCTATTAAGAGCCCCCCATCTTTGTAAACAAAATCAGTTGTTTCATTCCGAATTATGATTAGTAGGGTGGTTTTCTCATTCAATATCTTTTTTAGGTACATTCTTGAGTGTAAAGAGAAAAGGATAAAAGGAGGAGGAATCTGATCAGGATTTGTGAATAGAAAGCACCACTCACCCTGTTGGGCATGTGACAACAAGGTTAGTGAGATCTTTGACTTTTTTAGCCATACATATTTGTCCTTTTTCTTTGGTTATCCTTGTTGAGGATAGCATAGGTTTTTACCATCTTGTACACCTCCATTGGTTCTGTCATCATCTCTGTCACATTCTATGTCAATAAGGCAGTATCGCTCACATTCTCTGATGCTCGTAAACTTGTATCTACTACTATCTCTGTTGAAATTATTTATTATATTTTATTCAACCACTTCACTCCATTCAAACTCACCATCCTCAATCTTCACCCGACACTACCGAAGGGCTGGGTAAAGTGTTGAATTAGAACTCATATGTATTTATTAGTATAAAACATTTTAAAAAATCCAATATTATTCCATTAAATTTTAAGAAACTTTGTTAAATAGGAAAATATTGTCTCATAATCTTAGAATTATATTGAATTATTTTTCCTTATTGGGTTATTATGACATTGGTTTTAATTCTGTAAAAATATGTAAAAATCATTGATGTCGGACATCGTTGGAGACGTCATCCGGTGGGGTATCAAGACAATGCTCTGATACCAAGATGATGTCAGACATCGTCGAGGATGTCGTCCGACAATACCGTGATGATGCTTTGATACCTCATAAGCCTAAAAATGCGTGTAAATATGTCGTTGATTTGATGTTTAGACTTATACAATAAAATTTATAAATACCCTTAATTACTAAATATAGAATATAAAGCAAGCAAGGGGTCGAACCACATGGAGGCAGCAAGTAAGAATTTTTATCAAATCTCAATGAATTAATTCAAAGAAGAATTAATTATGCACTTAATAAATTTTAATTATGCTTAATAGTGTTTTTAATTAATCAAAATCAAGTAAAACTTAATTTTGATTTTAAAGATTTCGATCAGGAAGCTCAAGATAGAAACATTTCAATTATAAGATCAGATTAATTCAGATTATTGATTTCCCAATTATTATAAAATTTTAAGACAATTTTTATGAATTAAAATTGGGAATTAAATAATCAAGAAAGTGATTTTTAAATTGGACTTGAAGATGGATGAATTTTTAATTCAAATTTTATTTTTAGGTTTTTTATATATTAAGTTAAATTCCTAAACAATAAAAATCGAAACCGATAGAGAGAAAGTGAAGAATTTGGGGAAAAGATGAAATTCGACCCTAAATTAAAAACCTAATAATGCAGAAATGTTCTAAATTGATGTTGAATTAAAGATCAAAAATCAGATCTTGAATCAGAATCAAAATGCAGTGCTAATTCATTCAAAACCAACTTCTAGGGCATGTACATTTCGCCCATGCCTTGGCGTTTTAGAATTGTTCAAGAAGAAGATTGAAATACAATTCAGGAACTTACAAATTTGAGTGCAGAATCAAGAACTGTCAACTTACAAAGCATCCCTTGTGTCCTTCCTGGCCAAATCCTTGGAGAGAGCTTCAAAAAGTAATTTTCGCCCTGTTCCAGACCTCTATTTAAAGATCCAGCCATCTGGATTGTAGAGGGAGAAAAGACGAACCTACCCTCAAAATTTCAGCCCAGTCGGACGTCTAGATCTCAAGATATCAAGGTTTTAGTGATGATTAATCTAGGCCGTTGGATTTATTTATCTCTCCTCCAAGAAGGTAGGAATTGGCATTTTTCTATTGGTCGGCATATTTTTTTCTCATTTTTTGCCTTCTCGGATCGCGCTGTGACACGTCGTTGTGGGCGTCCACAGTGCGCAATCATTGGCAAATGATTCTGAAGTTCGAATGGCTAGAAACGCTCCACGTCACCCTGAAATAATAGAAAAAGAGAAAAGGACAAAAGGCTTATATATACATTTTTATTGTTCAGCTGCAATTTTGGACCCACATGCGTCGTCGATTCCGTGTGCATTTAATGCACGCGGCTAATCGACACCGCATGCACGTACTCACATGTCGGTTAGCGCGTGCATTAAATGCACGCGCTAACGACCTAAAATTTAAAAAAGTTGCACGTGCGGGTCAGTTACCGCGTGCATTAAATGCACGCAGCTAACAGATTCACGTGCAAAAAAAATGGAACACGCGTGTCGGTTGCCACGTGCATTTAATGCATGCGGCTAACCAACAAAGTAATTAAAAAAATACCTGCCGGCACCGACGTTTGTCTTCTTTTTTTTTCCTTTTGTCGCCTTCCACGCCATATATGAGCTAATGATTGGCTCGTTATGGCATCACGATTTGCGATGCCATAATGAGCCAATAATGCTCATTCTCTCTCTCTCTCTATTCTTATTTAAATAAAATAAATCCATTTATTCGCCCGAATTTCAGACAAATGACGTGAATGCCCCTTGATAAATATATAAATATATTATAAAATGCCAAAGAAATTAAATATGCATTATTTAAATATATAAAAATCATTTCTTGTCTATAATGGTCAAAATATTATATAAAAATATAGAAAAATTCTATAAAAATTAGGAAAGCCCTTACCAACCTTTAGCCAAGTATTAAGGCCCTGTAAAAAATATTTCTTCACTGAAATGAGGTTAAATTCCATATAAAAAAATGATAAAAAATCAGAAATAATAGTAAAATCAAAGTGTAAGTGATTTATCTTCCTTTTTATATGATAACATGCAAATATAGTCATTAAAACATATAAATATAATGTAAAATTTATTAATTAATCATGTTAACTTGCAAGTTATCAATATCTAAGAGATGTCGGACGACGTCGATGATGTCGTCCAATGGAAAATTTCCTAAAGGGATGAAACTACGTGATACGATGAATCCTAGGCCAACGTACGCGTATGCCCTGACTTGTGGGGGTTCACCAAGCTGTAGTGTGGGCGATCGGTGATGTTGACAATGACCTTCTGACCCTCGTCAAAGCGACAATGGCGACTATGATGTCGAACAAAATAGTTCCATTGACGATCACACAAAACAAACGGGCTCGACCCTTACTTGGGAATTCACTCGAGTTTGTAGTTTTCATGATATAATCTCTCACGTAAACTAACTCGAGTGCATGGAGTGCAGCCAAAAATATACTGAAAACCATAGTATAACTAACGAGCAAAGGGAACAACGTACCTCATCGGTGGCATTGCTAGTCATTGGCGTCGTCGGCGTGAACCGGTATGGGCAGGTGCGGTGGAGGCGTGCTGGTGACGAGCATGGCTTTGCTCGACTGGCGGCGGTGATGCGGCACATGAGCAGTATCAGAATAACAAAGGCGAGGATGATGACAAGTGGATGGAGGTATCGCAATGGTGGCATAAGCGAAGGCCAAGTCTTGCAGCATGACCTTGATAGAGTCGACACGAGTGGAACATGGCTTGCGCGCAGGCATAAACAATGGCCTAGAGGTCACGGTGGCACAAACGGCACGTAGACACTGCGCGAGTCAATGCAGAAAACTGTGACATAGTTGCATCGATGGCTGCAGGCAAGGCGGGGCACAAGGGCAGGACCAGTGGTAGCAGAGTGCTGGTGGCAATGCTGAGAGATGCAGGCATTCTGAGCGGCTTGCAGGAAAGCCAGTGGTGGTGCTTGGTGATCACAATGCCAGCAGATGTGACAAGCGCAGTTGTGGCAACCCGAGCAGTGGGACCTCAGGCACGGGGTCGACATGGGTAGCATTTGTAACGTTTGCGGTCGGAGGGTAGAGCATCAATGACACTGTAACGTCACCCTAGGGTGGTGTCACAGTTTGCAACAATTGCACGCGCGATCATACACCGGTCAGTTGACTGACTGCGGAAACCTTGTGGGCGTCCATTGATAATTTTTGCAGACACAGAAGGTTACACACGCACGTGACCACATGAGGGCAGACTGCTATAGGTCTGTGAGCGCGAATGTGGACTAGAGGCCTTGATGGCCTGCGATGAGCAAGGCACACGACTTGTCCATCAGGGTCACGAGAACTAGGGTCGCGGTGGTCATAGAATGCTGCAAGGTATCAACTGCGAAGATCGAGAACCAATGTGCTGGCTGGTCAACTTGAGGGCACGAGGGTGGCAGCATTCTGACGGTGCCAACCCTATCACTTGCTCCACCTCCCTCATCCTACCTCTCTTCTCCTTCTATCTCCTCCTCCTCTCTTTTCTTCTTCCTCTCTTGACACCACAGATTAAACAAAAAAAATTCCGACGTTAGTCTGGTCTGAAATTCTAGGGCTCCATCGTTCCCCCTGTTCAGTTCTAGAGGCCTTGATATGGATGAATAAATCAAAATATTTTGCAGTCGAAGACTTTAATGGAATCAAACGACATCTATAAAACTATGAAACAAAGTACCTTCCCATGGATCACATCCGTGATTTCTTAAATCCTAGAGTGAGACAAGTCAAGCTGGTCAAGTGTGCAGCCTCTAGACGTATCCACGCGATCCTCGACATGTTGAATCTTCTCCTCATTGACGAGAGCCGTTCTTTCTCCGTCTTCGTCGTTGCGTCATCCCGATCACATCCGGGTTAGAGAGGGTGCAAGGAGAAGGGAGTAGAAGGAAAAAGGCCCCTGAATAATTCTGTCCTGGGTGAATTTCGTTCAGGGCCTTGCCCTATTTATACTTAGTTTGTAGTTTTCATAAAATACCCCAACACTTAGGTATATCTTCCGACGTCCAAAAGACCATTGGCGTGTGACACTCTAGGCCCATGTATCAGTCTAGTTAATGAGTCCAGTGGCCCAATAACCTTTATTGGCCTTCCAAATTAATTAACTATATCGTCATATAGATAAATTAATGTTAGATCAATTTAACCCAATCGATAGGTCGAATCTCTAACACGTGGGGTGCCAAGCTAAACCTCGTGTTCTAGGAGATACAAAGGAGTGTGTATTGCCACACTTCATGGAACTTATTCGTCATCAGTTATCGTGTATGTATAGTCCCTCTTCCACTTGATGCTCCTTGGATGACTTAGGGTATGGTGAAATGTTAAACCCTAATCGGTCATTCGAGTTAGTAATGAGGCATTTAGAAATCATCAGAGAACTCTTCTATGATATTTCACTGCCTTGGCCAAGGACTTCATTGCATCGTCTTTCTTAAGCTGTCACCTCTTATACCGAGGGTGGACAATCCCATCTTGACCACTCAATTGTCTTCGTGAACTTCTTGATGTACCCGAACTAAGACCATTTAGAATCCCATGATTAGAGACTCATTGGCCATCGCCAAAGTACAAACATCCATCCACAAGAGGTCTTTGGTGTGAGCTCAGATCTAATCTGCGGCCTCATTTTATTCTTACAAACAGTTTGTCAGTTGCTTCTGAGCCTCTTTCCTTTTTTCTCACAGCGTTCTTCTCTTCTTGGCGACGCCTTGGTCATCTTGTCGGCGATTTTCTCATCCCGGCCACCTCTCCTCTTATCGCCGGCCTACTCAAAGCGATCTCCTTACATCGCCTGAATAGGAGACAGGTGATATTCCTCTTGATTGAGTTTATCTCCTTTACCACTAATCTCTCGGTGACCTCCTATTGCAAGCAATCTCCTTGCTTTCTCTCTTGGCCGATAGCGTAACACTTACAAGATGTATCCTTCTACGGACTTTCCTTTGCCTACCTATATGCGTGCACTGGTTAACACCGGACCGTTCAATCTGTTTATCTCCTAGTTGCAGGCTCTGTGTTCAATTTTCTCTGGATGCGTCTCCAATTACATCACGTGGTCGGCGAGTTTCTGTCAATTTCTACAAATACATCAGCACAAGTCTCTTTTGACGAAAGATCCACCTCCGGTCGATGATCGTCTTTATGTGCACTAGATCACTTGTGCTCGTACGACCACTACCTAGCTTCTCAAGATGCTTTCTTTTG
Organism: Wolffia australiana; assembly: GCF_029677425.1. NCBI lineage: Eukaryota > Viridiplantae > Streptophyta > Magnoliopsida > Alismatales > Araceae > Wolffia > Wolffia australiana. The sequence continues at coordinate 6,342,472 of NC_135836.1, read as the reverse complement.
ATCTCGCCAACTCACTACAACTTATCTCCCCTACAAAGAAGATATGAGATGAGCTTTTTCGGATGTATGGTCCCAAGAGTAATATAGCCTTTACGATTGACATCTTCGAGAAGATGTTCAAACTTCAAGGCTCTGAGGGTCCCCTCGAGACGGTCCATGCCACTCTTTATGGATGTGATTCTCAGCTACAAGTGTATCAGTCGTATACTACAGATCTGTCAGAGCAAAAACATTATCGAGAAGAGTTATAAGTATCACTATACATTAACTCTATTCCTACAGCAATAAGCACGCAGATCTGTGACTCTATTCTGAGTGGCGCGACTCTTCTCTCCTTGGCTGATGTCTTTAATGTGTCTCAACGCATGGACAGCCTTATTTCTATCAAGGGACCTTCTTTTGTCACATCTATCGCCTCATCATACTCCTCAGCACCTATTAATTCTACTCTTGCGGCTCTCGCCACCACTGGGAGAAACCTAAATTCTCAGCAATCTGGTGATCGCTCCTCTGACCGTCGTCACAGCAAATTTACTGGTTCCCCATGCATTCATTGCTCTCGACCAACACGTTCGTCCGCACAGTGCTATCAGAAGTAGGGCTATCACCCAAACGTCCTTGTCATGTCCCTTCTTCAACGGCCACTCCACCGCATTCACCTCCAGGGTTTGTGCAACCCTCCTCTATAATGGTCACTCTATCTTATGCGGCAAATACTTCTCTTGCTGGGCTTCAGGCCAACTTTGCCACCCTTACCACTGCTACGCGTGGTACCTCTTCATTTAACCAAGGTACTACCTCTCAATCTTTCTCATTGGGGTCTTGGATTATTGACTTCCATGCCTCCCGTCATGTGAGGGGTGACGACACCATACTTTCATGCTTTTTAAAACTCACCAACCCTGAATCTGTATTTGTTGTAGACGGATGCTCTTGTTTGGTTACTGGAAAAGGCATCGCATCACCTACATCTCAGCTTCTGCTTCATGATGTTCTCTATATTCCGAGCTTTCTAGTCAATCTTATCTCCATTAGCACTTTGACTAAAGACCTTTGCTCAGTGACCTTTTTGCCCTATTATTGTGTGTTTCAGGACTTGGAGACCGGCGCACAGATTGGTTTGGGGTGTAAGACTCGGGGTGGCATTCATGAGCTCGTCTCCAATACTCCATCCACGGGCCTTACCTATCACCTCTCCCATTCCTCTACCTCTTGAGTGGCATCGTCGACTTGGTCATCACGGTATCACCAAGCTTCACCAAGCTCTCCCATGGGTGCAAATTAAGGATTTTGTTTGAGAGTCATGTCAAATGGGCAAACATCACCGTGCTACATTTCAACGTACTGAATCTATTAGTTCAAAACCTTTTGATTTAGTGCATCGTGATATTCAGAGACCATCACACATTCCGTCAAAACTTGCTTTTCAATACTAGTGGTTCTTATTGATGATTACTCCCACGTGTTATGGGTCTATCTTTTAGCCAACCTCACATATGCTCTCCCAATGATCCACTAGTTTCTCCAAGAGGTATCGGCTCAATATTCATCTACTCCAAAGATCATACGTACAGACAATGCCGCGGAACTTGTCCAACGAGAATTTGAAGAATTGCGCGTTGCGACTGGTATTCTTCATCAAACGTCGTGTTCTCACACCTCTCAACAAAATGGAGTGGTTGAGCGGAAGCATCGTCATTTTCTTGACACGAATTGGACAATCTTATATGAGATGAATGCCCCACATGAGTTCTGGGCTAATGTTATCATGACCTCGACCTTCCTCATCAATCGCCTTCCTTCCATACCTCTTGGCGGTGATGTTCCTCTTCATCGGCTTCATCCAGATAGGGAGCTGTTTCCCTTATCGCCCCATATATTTAGGTGTGTGGCCTTTGCTCACGACCATTCGGCCACCAAATCCAAACTTGCCCCTCGGGCGACCAAAGGAATGTTTGTGGGCTACTCTCGCACGCAAAAGGGATACCAGATCTACCTACCCAAGGGTCATCGATACATCATCTCAGCGGATGTTACATATCATGAGTCGACGCCCTACTTATCCACGCTCTCCCCATCTTGGGAGCATTCGAGATCACCTCCTTTTGTTTCCTCGGTGGACCTGGCAACTCCCCCTCTTGTACCCGACTTGCATCTTCCACTACCTTCCGTTCCTCTACCACCATTACTCTAGCTCCCGGAACCTACTACCACCTCTTTGCCGACTCTGCCTCTTCCTTCCCTTCCCCGCGAGCTCCCTACTCAAGCCCAATCTGTACCCTCCTCGAGTCCCCCATCAGATGATCTTCATCTTCCGATCACGCTTCAGAAAGGTACATGCTCCTGCACTTTTCATTCCCGCTCTAATGTGATCTCGTAAGCCAGACTATCGGATCCTTATCGTGCATTCGCCGAGGCATTGGCTGCGGAGACTATTCCTCAATCTCATGAGGCTGCATTATTGATTCCTCATTGGAAAGCCACTATGGATGAAGGGTATTATGCCCTAGTTCATCGAGGTACATGAGAGCTCATTGGTTGATCGGCTACTAACAATGTCGTCAGTTGTCACTGGGTGTACACCCTCAAATATCATCTTGATGGCACTATTCATCGCTACAAAGCTCAGTTGGTCGCTCGGGGTTTCTCGCAAGTTCACGGCATCGACTATGAGGAAACCTTCTCTCTGGTAGTTCGGCTTTACCCCATCCGCATACTCCTTTCCATGGCAGTCAACGTTCTCAGGCAACTACACCAGCTTGATGTTTCCAATGCCTTTCTATATGGCAACCTCTCTTAGAGTGTTTATATGGAGCAACTTCCTGGCTATTCGTTTGAGGGGGAAAACGATAAGGTATGCCTTCTTCGTCGCACTATTTATGGCCTTAAATAGAATCCGCATGCATGGTTTGAGAAGTTAAGTGAATTTATCCCGACATGTGGACTAGTGGCTTGTGATGTGGAGCCAACTGTATTCCGCAAGACTACTTCGGCTGGTTGTATCATTCTAGCCTTCTATGTGGATGACATGTCAAGACCTTTCTACATCGGCATCTTGATATTCGCGACTTAGGGGAACCTAAGTATTTCCTTGGCATCAAATTTGCATCTTGACCAAGCGTTCTTGTCCTCAACCAAGGCAAGTACATCCTTGATATTTTGCAAGAAGCTGGTCTCTCTAGATGCAAGCCCTACGCATCTCCGATAGATAGCAAGCCTCAGCTTTGGAGTACTATGTCTCCACTTTATGCGGAACGCCTGGTTGGGAAGTTTATCTATGCTACGCTGACTCGACCAGACATCACCTTCATCGTAAATGTTCTGAGCCTGTTTATGCATGCCCCTCTTGAAGTTCATTTGGAGGCTACTCTACTTCTGCTTGCATATCTAAAATATGCCCTAAGACGAGGACTTATCTTCCGATGTCATTGTGAACTATAGGTCATCGGGTACTCTGATGTAGGATTTGTCAGCGATCGTCAGGACCGCAAATCTATGACTAGTACTGTCCCATCGGTATCAAGTGCCAAGGTAGAATATCGAGCAATGATAGAGACATCTTTCTAGATGTTATGGGTATGTAACTTCTTATTTGAATTTGGCTTTCCAATTAAAGGAGCTATGCCTATGAGGTGCGACAACCAAGCAGCCATGTTCATTGCTGACAACCAAACCTTTTCCATGTGTACCAAGCACATCAAAATCGACTGCCATGTGATTCATCATCGTATCATTGCAAGACTTATTTACACACCTCTGTGACCTCTATAGCTCAACTTTCAGATATATTCACTAAAGGGCTAAGTGTGATGTCCTACAACATCTTCTCGGGCAAACTGGGCCTATATGACATCTACGCTCTAGCTTGAGGGGGAATGTGAGAACAGAAGGTCCATATTGGGCTGTGTAGGTGGGCTTCATCCCACACCTCTATCTCTCTCTTCTATATATCGATGTACCCCTCCTAATTCCTTTTTTGATTCAATCGAACGAGTTCACATCAAATCTACCACTTTTTAAAAAACCTCAAAACTTAAGTATATCTTCCAACTTCCAAAAGACCATTTGCGTGTGGCCCTCTAGGCCCATGTACCAGTATATCTTCTAGTGGCCCAATAACCTTTATTGGTCTTCCAAATTAATTAACTAATATAGATTAATTAATTAATCTATATATTAATTAATGTCGGACCGATTTAACCCAATTGATAGGTTGAGTCTCCAACACGTGGGATGCAAGGGTACACCTCGTGCTCTAGAAAACACAATTGACTTGTGTATCGACTCACTTAAGGAACATGTTCATTATCAGTTATCGTTTACGTATAGTCTCTTATCAACTTGGCGCTCCTAGGATGACTTAGGGTACGATCAACTATCAAACCCTAATAAGTCATCCGAGTTAGTACTGATGCATTTGGAAATCATTGGAGAACTCTTCTCCTATATTTTACTGCCATGGCCAAGGACTGCATTGCATCATCTTCCTTGAGATGTCACCTCTTATACCGAGGGTGGACAATCCCATCTTGACCACTCAATTGTCTTCGTGCACTTCTTGATGTATTCACGTTTAGAATCCCATGTTCAGAGACTCATTGGCCATAGCCAAAGTACAACCATCCGTCCATGAGACATCTTTGGTGTCTCAGGTCTAAGGACGACTTACACAATAGTGACGTGAATTGACCAAATTGATAGTTCGGTATAATACCATTCAGAAATTCATACGGATCAATTCAGTGAACTCTTTCCACTAAAGAGCACCCACTATCTGTCCTTAGTGTCCCCACACTAATGGCTACTGGACTGGCCATACTCATGATATGAGTGAAACTAGATAATGCTATTCTATCCAGATACTTCGATGTCCTTCTCACGTATCCTTCGAATATGAATATTTAGAACACATGCTTTAAGACTAGTGATCTCCGTATTACGATCACATCATTATTCATTTAAGTCCAATTATGTATTCATGGACATCATTATAAGCATCACACGTGCACTGTAATGAATATGTTGTATTAGTCAACACGGAACGAGATGTGGAATGTGTGATTGGCTTGCCGGCCACATATATTTCCATCAAGGACGACACAACATGCAACGATACAAACACATATGCGACACGACAAAAATGAAAACACAAACATGATAAAATGACAAAGGAGATAGAAATCAAAATGCGAGGAAGGTACGAACGTGCTTTCACCTTGGGTATTTGAGCCTGAGTGCCTTTACTTGCGCCTTGGCGTGCCGGTGGGGCTGGATGCAATCTGGCGGGGCTGCTGATGAGGACGATGGTGGCTCAAAGACGTCTCTAGTGAAGCGAGCTGGGGTTTCATCACTAATAAAAGAGATACCTGCCTTTTAATAGTATGCATTTTAAAAACTTTGAAATGATTAACTAATGTAATAATAAGTAAAAGTATTTTAAATATGCACAAAGTTTCTAAGTCATGAATTATGTTTTTATTATATATTTTTTGACTAATATATGAAAATCAGAACTCATTGGATTAATTCAATTAGCAACATATTAATTGATGCCTGACGTCATCATTGACATCGTCGGACGAGTAAATTCTTACGGTTATGAAACTATGTGATGCAGTGCTCCTAGGTGGATGTACGTGCAGGCCCCAACTCGTGGGTTTTTGTCGTGCTCCAAGCTTCGGGTCTGGTGACCGATGACAGTGATGGTGACCTTCTAATCCTCATCAGATTGATGACGACTACAATGTAGAGCGGAATAACTCTGTTGGCCCTCACACATAACAGACATGTTTGACCTATACCAAAGAAATCACTCAAGACATGTTTCAGAATATAATTGTCTCTCACCTATTCTAACTTGAGTGTGGTGGAGTGCAGCTGATAAGTATACTGAAGTAGATAATTCAACTGGCGAGCAAGGGAAACGACGTACCTCGTTGGTGGTGTTACCCATTATTGAGGTACTCGTCGGTGTAATTTGCCAGTGCGGATAGGTGCGGTGGAGACATGCCGGAGAGGGGCACGATAATGCTCAACTGGTGGCAGCAGAGCTGCATAGGAGTCATGACATAGGGAGGAGAAAGTTGAGAAAGGGCTCACGACAGCACGACACGGTGATGATGTGACACGATGCCAGCGGCACGATTCGATGCATGCGATGTGGGTCTTGTAGACGCGGTAGGAAACTAGGCAACCGGAGTGGCGGTCAAGCAGCGTCAAGGGCGCTCATACAGTCCATGCAGGTGGGTGGGCCGCGAAGTTACGACCACGTGGTGACGCGAGTGGTAGAGTGGGTGCACTAGCAAGTAGGTGCAGTGTGCAGGTGTTAGAGTCATCATAGGCGTCCAATGGGGGACGTGCATGATTGGGTAGCAACACGAATGACAGAGGCGACGTAATCAGGGGTGGATGTCGGTGTCATGAAGGACCGGGTAGTGTCACGTTCATCTGGCAAAAGTGCAGTACAAGGGGCTGGCGGGTAGCAAGGGTGACGAGGTAGTGTTAACGGTGGCCGAGCATCATCGTGGGAGCTGACTGACTGACTAGAATGTGTTTGGCCGGGTGACTGACTGGTTGGTGTTTGGCCGGGTGGAGTCGTGCGCAGCTGGTCAACGGTGATGTAGTGTGACCAATGAATGGTACAAGCGGCCAACGAAGATGCCAAAGCGACGGAGCACGGCACTCGATGGTGGTAACCAGCCTGACAAAAAGGCCCATATTTCCCCTATAAGAGGGGGGGTGCCCATCGTAAAAAAGAGAAGCAAAAGTGAAGAAAAGAAAGAAACAATGTAGCCCCTTTGTCTTTTCTGGTTTTTTTATTTTATTTATTACTAAAATATCCCTTCGAGAGAGAGAGGGGTTAGGGCTTCACCACAGCCTTCGCAAGAGCACTACTGCCGACATTGCTGGTGCTGCCGTTGCCGCCCTTGGGGTTGCCTTGCCGCCATCAGACATGCCTGAGCAACTAGCAGGCTAGCGCAGCCATCGCTGCCAAACCAGGCAGCAACCGTAGCCACGCTCCGCGGTCACAGCCGTGAGCTGTGGCCACCACCGCGCATTGCGATCGCAGCTGCGAGCAGCAGCCGCAACCGCAATCGCCAGAGCAGCCGCAGACGCCCGTAGTGCCCGTAGCCGCCGAAGCCGCCCGCAATGGCCACAACCGTAGCCTTCCATAGCGGCCGCAACCGCTGCAACGACCTCAGCCACCACATTCGTAGCTGCTTACAGCGGTTGTAGCCGCTTTTAGCGGCTGTAGTCATCGTCCAAAGCCATGCAGCCACGCAGCCGTAGCCGGGCAGCAGCACAACCGTGAAGCCGTGCAACTGCGCAACCACAATTGTTGCTGTGCAGCTGTAGTTGTAGCCGACGCAGCCACAACTGTGTAACTGCACAGTCAGGCAATCGTGCTGCCACATAACCATGTTACAGTCACAACCCCACAGTTTGAGCGGCAGCCACACAGGTTCATTCACATCTGTGCAGCCACACAGTCGCCGCCGCGCAGCCACACAGTCGCCGCCGTGCACCCGTAGTCATGCAGGCGCAACCACGTAGCCGCACAACCAAGCCACAATCGTAGTCGCACAGCCATGAAGCAGCCGCATCCGCCTGCTTGGCTGCATCTACTACCACGTTGTGTTGGCGTGTTGCCGCCACGGCTTCCTGCGCCGCCACCATCCTCGTCCTTACGCGTGCCTCCAAGCCCGTCACCGTGCCTCATTGTGTCGCTGTCCTCTTCAGAGTGCTCACCTCTGAGCCATCGCCGTGCCTACCAGTGCCACCGTCGTCCGTGCCACCATGCCTGTCTCAGAGCCCGTCACCGCGCCTAGCTGCACCTCGGTCATTCTCATCATTGCGCTTGCCTACGAGCCTGTCACGGGTCTAGTTGTGCCGCCATCCTTGCTATCGCGCTCGCCTCTGAGCCCGTCACCACACCTAGCTGCGCCGCCGCCATCCTCGCTCCTACGCTAGCCTTCGAGCCCGTTGTCATGTCTACACGCGCCACACGTGCGCCTACTGTTCTCTAGAGTAGTTTAGAGGATGGCATTCGCCGAACGAACCGTCGCTGCCACTTCACCGCCATAAAGTACATGCTGCCGCATGATGAACCGCCGCCGTCGTCGTCGCCGATGCCTACTTCTGTCCGCTGATAGTTAGATTTATTCAGTCACAACCAACAACATCGTAGCAACTGCTTACTTCATCATCGTTGAAGTCCGATGCCCACCCGGCCGCCCTGTGCTGCTGCTCTACCAATCAGCCCTCCTCTCCTTGTGGTGTAACACGAGCCGTTTGATACTGGCGCGTCTTGGTACATAAGTGCTGACATGCTTTACCTGGGGTATTTGAATATGGGTGTTTTCACCTTCGTCCTGGCATGCCGGTCGGGATGAATATGAATCGGCAGGGCCATCGATGATGATGACGATGGCTCTGAAGACATCTCCGATGTAGGCTTGCTTGCTCCATCATTAATACATAAGGGGATGAACTATCATTTGATGACAACACACAGAGGGTGTGAGGGCTAAACTGAATTTAAGGAAACATGGGAGAGTGCAAGGAACAAGGTTGTGTGTGACAAAGAGCTTGGGGAAGAAGATTTGTCGTGTAAAAAATGTTTCAAGGTCATGCTTATGGACATGAGGACAAGGTTGCGGATGCGAGAGTAAAACGCGCGACATGAAAGTGTGTGACTAGGTTAGTGTAAGCACATGCAAGTGCAAGGTAGCGCATCAGAGAACGAGGTTTATCAAGAGACACAAGGCTACAAGAGGCAGCAGGAGATAGATAGCTTCATGTGAGCTCCATGTAAAGACAGGGATCTAATGGCTTGAGGGTGAGTGTCATAAAGTGTAAGCAACCAAAGGTAGTACCAAAGTGTGAGGGAAAAATGGAGCAAGGGTGTGTGGGAAAATACAAGAACAAGCATGATGAATAAGAATTTTGTGTTTGATCATCAAATATAATGCAATTTTTTCATTGAATAATCAAACATTATGGGTTATGATTGTCCGTCATGTTGACGCGGGGGAGTGTTTCCAAAGGATTGGTATAGAGAGACGTAATAATATATGGAGCTTGAAGTGATTTTGAAGCAGATAGAATAATATGATGGGAGAAATTCATGTGGTTGATAAAAATAAATTATAAACTTGAATACATAAAGAGAAAGGGTTGTCTTTTAAAATACTCTACTTGGTTAATCTAGACTGAATTGGACAAATATTAGTATGTAAGTAGTTACAATAACATTTATAAAAGTAAATTGATTAATCCAAAATGAGAGATGGATACTTTAATATTAGTTTGATTTCATTGATTTTTTTTATTGGCAAAAACACAGTGCCGGGTACGTCTAACCCTGATGTTATGCCCGTAGACCAATCCAGCTGTGCCCTGGATGCCACCCAAGGGGGTTTTATATATAAAGTGGATTGTTTATCAGCGTTTTAGGTGTGGAGCGAGCATAAATATCCCAATTACAATCGGATCCCACTCTTCCACGCCCATGTGCACGAAAGAGAAAAGATACATAAGTGATACCTGACAGGTGCTTTGAGAAGGTCGCTCATGGCGGCGTGTCTCCGGATCCCCCCATGGTGGTGATGATGCACAGAGTGTGGGGGGCTCTCCCCGCCATTGAGAAGTGTCGTCGATGAGGTGCATGACGGGGCCATCAATAAAGAGGGAGAGTGAGCGCTCCGCCTCCCGTGCTTCATGAAAGATGCCAACCGCGGGGGTAAATCTCCAGGAGATGTACGCATGCCAACATGAGTATGGGGAGCCAGCATAGTAGAGTTGATGTGTGGAGTGCTGTCCAACCCGCCATCCACAGATGTTAGTGTTGAGGCGCTCGGCAAATTGGACGATCAGGCAAGAGGGTGAGTTCTCCCGCCGTCATCCCTCCATAAAATCTGCCACTCTCGTGGCTTCCCCTTCGACAGTGTGCGATGCATGCGAAGAGCCGGCAAGCCAAGGCGTTCCATGTGGTAGCATCCACGAGCTGTCGGAGGGAGTTCCTGCCAAGAAAAGAAAAAGAGGTAGGGGTACGTGTGTATACCGCGTGGTTGGCAAGAGCATCTGCTGTCCTTCTAGGTGTGTGAGGGCGGCACCGTATGATGTCCTGCCAGACCCGATAAAGCCGCCAATGGGAGCATTTACCTTCACGAAGCATGTCAACTATTACTTGTGAGTCCAATTCTATGACGATATTGTGAAAGTTTTGTTCCTCGTAGAGGAGTAAACCATCACGTATCACCATAGCCTCGGCTACTATATTAGTCTGAATGCCATAGAAGGACAAAAGAGCAAAGATAATACTCCATGTATGGTCATGGAGGATACCGCTCCTTCCAGCTGGACCAGGATTCCCTTTGGCCGCACCATCCACATTCAGCTTGAGGGTGCTGATTGGTGGTGGATGCCAACGAACAATCTGGAGCCGAATGCGGGTAGCGGCGAGGGTCACTCGGATGCCCCAAGAATGAAGGAGGTCACATGAGAGGACTGAGATGTGGGCACGAGGAGGTATAAGATGGTGGATGTGCCGTATCCATAGCTTGACTCGTCGCATGATATCCAAGGCACGCATGGGAGCACCTGCAAAACGAGAGGAATTGCGCCCTTTCCATATCTCCCATAGTAAGTAGGCTATGGTGATGTGGAGGAAGGGGCTCTGTTTGGAGCGTGTTGGCGAGAGATACATCTTGCCAAAACACTCTAACAGTATCGAGTATACTATTGGCTAATCTGAGAGCACTTTGATAACTTGCAAATTATCATGTTTAATTGATGAATATTACATTATATTTATGTGTTTTAATGGCCATATTTGCGTGTTATCATATATAAATGGAGATAAATGACTTGCACTTTGATTTTATTATCGATTTTATTTTTTATTATTTTTACATGTTATTTAACCTCATTTCATTGAAGAAATATTTTCTACATGGCCTTAAACACTTTGGTAAGGGATTTCCTAATTTTTGTGGAATTTTATATTTTTTTTATAATTTTCTGACAAGTGTTTAGCCAAGAAATGATTTTTAAGAATTAAAAGAATATATTATATTATTTATTTAGTATTTAAAAATTCTTTAATGGCATTATTTATTAAATCTATGCCATCCATGTCATTCACCCAAAAATTCAGGCGAATGATTGGAAGCGCCAAGATTAGTCAACGATAGGCTCATTATGGCATCGTGCATCACGATGCCATAATGAGTGAATCATGTACGTTGAAAAAAAGAAACATGGTGCGGTGAGCGAGAAGAAGAAAAAGGTACGTTGTTTTGTTTATTTTGATTCTTTTTGTACAATAAATGCACGCGGAGAATCAATCTCTGTGTGCATTTATTAAAATAGATACCTCGTACCGCAGTCGGTTAGCCGTGTGCATTAAATGCACGCGGCAACCAACACGTGCATTTTTTTGATGAAATAATGATTACACGCAAAAATTGATTTGCCGTGTGCATTAAATGCACGCGGAAACCGACCTTGCGTGTAATAACTATTTAAAGACCTCTTTTGTCTTTTCTTTTTTTGAGACACACGGTGACGTGGCACTTCGTGAGCTACTCAAATGATGTGTCATTCTCCAATGATTGCGCTGGAGACGCGCACAACGACGTGCCAGAACGCAATCAGAAAATGCCATTTTTTTGAGATATTTTGAAGAGAAATAAAAGATTCAGCGGTTGACATTAAACGCAAGCAAAATGGCGATATCTTGAGATCTAGACATCTGATTGAGCTGAAATTTTTAGGGCAAGTTTTTCTTTTACCCCTCTAGATCCATTCGTTTGGATCTTTAAATAGAGGTCTGGAAAAAAGCGAAATTCACTTTTTGAAGCTCTCCCCAAGGATTTGGCCGAGAAGGACACATGAGTTGCTTTGGAAGTCGACATATCTTGATTCTGCATTCAATGTTGTAAGTTTCTGATTTGTATTTTGAACTTGTTCTTGAGAGATTCTAAAACACCTTGGCATGGGCAAAATGTACATGCCCCAGAAGTTGTTTTGAATGAAATTAGCATTCCAATTCGAGTCTGATTTGATATCTGATTTTTAGTCTTTAGTTTTTAATAGATTTGGAATAATTCTGCATTTTATAGCTTTAAATTAGGGTCAGATTTCACTTTTTTCCCAAATTCTTCACGTTCTCTCTCTAGGTTAATTCATATATTTTCTCTCTCTAGATTTCAAAATTGATTGTTTGGAAATTTAATTTAATTTATAAAAAACCTAAATATAAGATTTCATCCAAAAATTCGTCCATCTTGAAGTGCAATTTTAAAAACCCCTTCTTGATTATTAATTCCTAATTTTAATTCTTAAAATTATCTTAAAATTTTATAATATTTGGAAATTAGTAATTCAAATTAATCTGATCTTATAATTAAAATTCTTCTATCTTGAGTGTTTTGGCAAAAAATACTTAAAATTAAAATTAAGTTTTACTTAATTTTGAATAATTAAAAATATAATTAAGTACAATTAAGTTTATTATTTGTAAAATTAATTCATTCTTCAATTAATTTATGGAAAATTGGATAAAATCTTGCTTGTTGCCTCCCTGTTATTCGACCCCTTGCTCGCTCTATACACTGTATTTAGTGATTAAGGGCATTTATAAATGTTATTGTATAAGTCTAAATGCCCAATCAACAACGTATTTACACATGAATTTTAGGCTTATCATACTTTAAAGTGGTGGAAGAACCGACCATGAAGCTACGCTTTGAGGCATTGACGAGCTGGCCAGAAGCCCACTCGTACGCAATGAGGACACTCATAAGTTCCTTAATGGATTTTTTAAATCCATTCAGGAAAAGGATGACATCATCTACAAATATTGAGCGCGAGAGGATCTGGCATCCCTTTTTTATAAAAGATGGTTGGATGAGGCCTCGGGCAATCGTTCTTGTGACCGATCGGCAAAAGACCTCCTCCATCAATATGAAAAGAGTGGTTTACAAAGGATCACCTTGCCGTAGACCTCTCATGGCCGTGAAGAATCCAGTGGAGTTTCCGTCCACCAGGAGAGAGAAGTGGTTCTCTCTAATGCAGGCATCGACGAGATCAATGACTGCATCGGTGAACCCAAAATGACGTGACACCTGGGTAAGGAAATTCCACTCTACTCGATCAAAAGCCTTTTCCATATCCCATTTGATGATGACATTCAAACCTTGAATATGAGTGTTTAAGGACTGGGCTAACTCAAGAACTAGCATGATACTGTCATGGATCTATCGACCCTTGACAAAACCACACTATTCAGGTGAGATAAGTCTATCAAAAAAGGTCTCTAGTTGATTTGTAATGATCTTAGATGCAACTTTATAACATACATTACAAAGACTGATAGGTAGAAAGTTCTTAAATGAAATTGGGTTTTCCACTTTTGGGATAAGTGCCTAGAAAGTGGATTTCCAATTTCGTGGTAGGACTTTGCGTAGAAATACCTTCTTGATAGCAAGCACCAAATCCGTGCCTACGATATCCCAACATGCTATATAGAATTCCGTTGAGAATCCATCTGATCCTGGAGCCTTATTCCTACCCAAGGAAAAGACTACCTCCTTGATCTCCGCTCACGCAGGAAGGGCTGTGAGTAGTCAGTCACCAAATGGGGAATGGAGGCGAGTAGGTCCTCGCTCATGACAGTCGGCTATGAGGAAAGGAGCGAGCTATAATATGCAATGCCTGCAGTCACTAGTTGGATAGGGTCCTGATTATACGTTCCTAATAGGGTTGTATAATTAGGACGGGCTCAGTGGCTAATCGAGGCTTGAAAGAAACGTGTATTTCTGTCACCTTCTCTCAGCCATTGGATATGTGATTTCTAGAGGTAGAAAATCTCATGTCGTCGCAAAGCATCCTCAAGCTGCTCGCCAAGCATAGTCTTGCGCTCTCCTGCGTTGTCCGTCCAATCATCTTGTAGTTTTCGCTCAATGGCAACTAGCTCCCTCCTGAGTGTTTTTACTGGTGCATGCACGTCTCCGAATACATGTCGATTCTACCATTTCAGGTAGAACTTGAGGTTCCTCAGTCTATAATTGAAGTTCTCGAGAGGCGAATCAGAGATCGTTCCATGCCAATGACTATGGACAAAACCTTGAAAGGCTTCATGCTCTAGCCACATAGCCTGGAATCGAAAGGGAGGGCGACGGACACGAGTAGTAGAGTCTAGAAGGAGTAAAAGCGGTGTGCGGTTGGAGTAGTAACATGGAACTATCTCAATGGTAAGGGTGCAGTGCATCAGTGCAGTGTTGTTATAAAAATAACGGTCGAGCCGCTTGTACATACACGCATATGCCTGGCGCTTATTGTACCATGTCCACTTCTCACATATAGTGGGAGGCTCCACGAGGGAAGCCTGGTGAATAAAGTCATTGAACGCTTGCATAGATCGTGCCCTAGGCGGGCGGCCTCCCTGGCATTCATTGACTGCCCGTATGCAGTTAAAGTCCCCCGCTATAAACCAAGAGAGATCAACAAGTCTCAGATGGGTCTCGATATGTAGGGTGAGTTCCTCCCAAAGTGCTTCCCGCACTAGATGTCTATGCGAGGCATAGAGGACCGTGAGCGTGTATGGCTTCGGGGAGTACGGTACTGCAAAAGTGATGTATTGTGTCCCTTTAGTAAGAAATTCCAACGAATAATCTCACTTCCGAAAAAGCCAAAGCTTATTCGAGGAATGACAATAAACATGATCCATTCCGAGTTTCTTCGTAATAGAATAAGATTGATATGGTGTAATCATCTTCTCAATAAGCCGAACTATCCCTAGGTTGTGCTTATTAATCAGGGCAACAAGGTGTTACTGGGTTAGAGGGCTGCCTATCCCTCTATAATTCCAAATGAGGCTTGGAATCATGAGGCTAACGGCTCGCGTGATGCACCCTCAATCGGATGTTATATATATGACGTGTATGGAGGGCATCCGAATGATGTCCTGGAGGAGGGAAGGTATCCATGTCTGAATCCTCAGAAAGAGGCATTATCCTCCTCCTCTCCCATGGAAGCGTGACCACTAGTGCCTCCACTAGTATCCTCAGAACTAGTGAATAAAATTTGACGGTCAGTCAAGCATTCCTCCCTCTCAAATGGGATATGTGATGGATGGAGGTTGGCCAGGGAGGTGAGTATATCGGGTGGGGGGGGCATGTGGCTAGGAGAGGATGGTGGGATGGGGTTGTGAAAGGGTGGACGAGGTGGAGGGGATGAAGGTGGAGCTGGGGGTAATGGTGGGGAGGGGTGGGGAGGTGTAGGCCGAGGTGAATGGGAAGATGTAGGCCGAGGGGGTGACGAGGAGCGGGAGGAGATACGGAGGGGCGATGAGGGATGGGGGTTGTTGGCCGAGGGGATGGTGAGGGATGGGAAGATGCAGGGCGAGGGGATGATGTGGGACAGGGGGGGTGTAGGGCCACAGGTGCTAGGGATACTAGATCGACTCTGCCCGACCTCAACATGGTCTCTTGTATCGGGTCCTTCTCGTGCGTCCAGAAGGGCAAAAGCATTTGAGGTAAGTGCAGGTGCACTTACCTCTTGTATCGGGTCCTTCATTGATTTTTTGCATCATCTCATTGATATTACCTTCATTTTAATACAAATTTCACGTACGTGCCTTAATAAAATATTTTCATGCAGATCATGTTTTAACTCTACAAATTTAATGGACTAAAGTATTCTCTTTAGTGCATCAAATTATTATTGGGCTGAAGGTAAATGATAATAAACAGGTTTTGAAAGGAAGCCAGGCACCAGTTACAATTGCACCAGCTGCAAGCAAGTGATTATAGGAGAGCTCAGGGCCACATGCAGCTGGCAAGTGCCTTTGCCTAGGCACTTGAGCCCAACATAGAGCCCTTGGATCCCACAAGAGAGCCCAAAAGGAGCCCTGATGCAGGACCACGTCTGAGACGAAGTGATGTCGAGGCCCTGAACTTATCCGTACTTTTTCTCTTAGGTATAGGTGAATTTTCATCCTTTTTTTTTAGGTTAAATTGTTTTTCCCTTATTTTCCTCTAGGTTCCTATAAAAGGAACCCCACATGTAATAGAACGTAGACTTTTCCTTTTGAGAAAGAAATTTTTGGAAGAAGGTCCGAGTGACCTAGAGCGGCACCACCGCTGGCCCCCGTTCGCCTGCCCGTGCTGCCTGGCCGCGCTCTGCGCTGCCTCGTCCGCCTGCCCCGCCTGCATCGCCGCGCCCGCGCCGCCCTCGCCGCGCCAGCGCCGCCTTGTCCGATGAAGCTCCGAACATCGTGTATGCTTTTTAGTTTCGGCCAAGAGACAATGGCCTCTACTTTGGCCGGGTCAATGGCCACTCCTCTAGCGGATAATATAAAACCGAGGAAGGAGACCTCGGCGGTGAAGAAAGTGCATTTCTTCGGATGCGCATATAACTTTTCCTGTCGCAGCGAGGCGCATACTTGGCGTAGATGCTGAGCGTGCTCATCCCTAGTCCTGCTGTAGACTAGGATGTCGTCGAAATATACGACGACAAATTTGCCGATGTATGGTCGTAACACCTCGTTCATCAAGTGTTGAAAAGTACTAGGTGCGTTCGACAGCCCAAATGGCATCACATTCCACTCGAACAAGCCATCCTTAATTTTAAATGTCGTTTTCCATTCGTCCCCTGGTCTGATCCTGACTTGATGGTAGCCACTGTGTAAGTCTATCTTGGAGAAGATAGACGTGCCCCCATCTCATCAAAGAGATCCTGAACTCGTGGAATAAGAAAACGGTATTTTACCGTGATCTTGTTGATAGCTCGTGAATCGCAGCACATCCTCCAAGTACCGTCTTTCTTCGGAGCGAGCAAGGCCAGTATGGCACAAGGGCTAAGGCTTTCCCGGATCAAGCCTTTAGCTAGTAGGTCCTTCACCTGGGAGTATAGCTCTTCGTACTTTACCAGGTCCATGCGGTAATGAGGAAGGTTAGGGAGAGTGGCTCCCGGGACCAAGTCGAAGGCATGTTGGATATGCCGCAGGGGAGGAAGCTCACTCTGTAGCTCGGCCGAAAACACATCCCCATACTCCTCGAGGAGTTGGGTGATCTCCGGAGAAGGAGGCTCGTGCCCCGACTCAACGACTCCGTCTGAGAGTGTGACGGTGTAGCAGATAGGAGTCGAGTCTTGGTCAAGCTCTAACTCGCGCCGGAAAATGCAGCCACTAGTGATAATGGCGGTGGGTGCAGCGCGAGGGGGTGCCGTCACCGAACGGGCAGGTAGTGATGGTATCCGCACTGAGGGGTACCATATAAGTCTACGCCATCCGTAGACGAATGAGCAAGTATTTGCCCGTCCGGACAGTTGTACATCGTGATCGTACAACCAAGGTCGTCCTAGGATGATGCTACCAATTTTCATTGGTAGTACGTCGCATAGGACCTTCTTATCGTACGTGCTCATCTTCAAGGGCACGTAACACTGCATCTTTACCGGAATGGTTGATGCGTCTATCCATGACACATTGTATGGAGTAGGGTGAGGGATCAAAGGGAGCCCAAGGCGAGTAGCCGTATCCTCGGATATACCGTTTATGCAGCTCCCACTGTCGACCATGGGCTTGTAGGTGTGTCCACCAATTTTGACATACATGTAGAAGATCGACGTGCGCTGAGCGACGTCGACTGGTCGAGTGGCTAGGGTCGGGCTACGCTGGGTGGAGTCGACCTGGGTATCATCGGGGGTACTCCTAACGCCGGGGTGTCCAGAGTCGCAACGGGGTATGTCGCTGGCATGGGGATCGGTGTGATTTGGATGTACCCAAGTGGGTCATTCATGTCATCACCATCCGGGCACTCGCCGGGATATTCGTCCACCTCTAGATCGTCTTCGGGCTGCTCCTCTGCTGGCTGCCCGTAGATGTCCATGACCATGAGTGATGGGCAATTGGTCCGTCAGTGCCCAAATCCTTTACACTTAAAACACTGTATGGGTTCGCGTGGGGCGTTTGCGGCTCTGGCTGTGGATATCGCCGATGAGGTAGTAGGCGTCAGCGTCGGGGCCGGTGTCGATGTCGCTGGTGAGGCCGTGGGACGCGGTGTGGCCAAACTGCTCCGGCTCCAAGCTGTGCGTGTCGTAGCGGATGTGGCCGACGACTGAGCGGGACGAAGGGCCGGAGAGGTGTTAGTCACGACATCATCGTGACTAAACTCGTTGCTTTCAACGAGGCTATAAGCGAGGTCGATTGTCGAAGGGTTCTGCTCTAGTACAAGAGCCCCCAAGTCTGGACGAAGCCCGTGTACAAAAAACGCAATCTGAATTTGTGGGCTATCCACAAATTTACATCGCATCCAGAACTCTTCGAATTCTTCGATATAATCCGATACCTTGCGCTTCCCCTATTTGAGATCCATCCACTTTAGCATGAGACGTGTCATGTAAAGCTTTGGAATATACTTATCATTACGCTTACGTGACATCTCATCCCAAGTGAAGGGAGGATCTCCTCTCTGTCGTGCGGCTTCCTTCTCGTTCTTTTAAAAGATTTTCGCTTGTCCTCCAAGCCGGGCCTCGGCGTAGGCGACACATAAGTCATCATCCATGCGGTACCACTGGAAATAACTTTCTAGGTCCGACTCCCAATCTGTATAATCTTTAGGGTTCCTAGACCCTTCAAAGTTTGGTACTTCCATTTGCACGCTCTTTTGAATCATCGCGCAATGTGCCTCTCGTCGTCGCTCGTGTTCGTCGTCGGGACGACAGGCAGGAGGGCGACGAGGTGCACCTCGGGGATGGACATAGTCCGGACGGTCCTCGTAGTACGCGTCATGACGCGGTGCCGGATGGTAATATGGTCGTTCGTCCGGGTAGTCGTCATGATAAGGCCGTCTCGATGGCGAGGGATGCCGTGGCGGGTAAGCATCTTCCCGGTGGGGAGGATGATCGGGGTGTCTCCGGTACCGATGATCGTCGTCGGGGTAGTGATCCTGACGTGGTGCGCGGTCATAGTCCGGCGCGTATCTTGATGGTGCTCGGGGCGGTGCTGGGGCCTCCTCGCATGGGTCCGGTGCGGGGACAGGCGCAGCCGTGTAGTGGGGCGGGTATGCGGAGCTATCACCATAAGTGGCGACATCCGATCGACATGCTACGAGTGGCAGCGGTGGGCTACCAGGGCGGGAAGAGTAGTGCGGTGCATCTCGCACCGGTATACGGTTGGGGTTGAGCACCCCATCTTCCGGGTAATCGTATCGCCGAGAATCCCTATTCTCGGGTGGATAGTAGCTCCTATCTGGAGGATAGGAACGTTCATCGTAGTAGCGGGGTGCTGGCCTCTCCTCCCAGGGGGGGATCTCCGTCGGTCGTCGCGGTCGTACTCCCGTGGCGGGGATCTTCGTCGGTCATCACGGTGATACTCCCGGGGTGGGGATCGTCGACGGTCATCGCGATCGTGTTCCCATTCGTCAGCTTGTCAGTGGTGAGGAGGTGGGACCTCGGAGTCTCATGGTCGGTATTCCGGGACGGGAGGCTCCTGCATGGGAGCCTTCCCCGATCGTCGGGGAACCTCACAAGCCAAGGGCTCATCATAGGGCTCTTCTACCGGTGCCCTACGAGTAGGGACGGCGGTAGACGATCTCCGGTCTTCGGAAGCTCGAGGTACTACAGGCGCCGGTTCAGCTGGATGCCTCGGAACTCGAGTGGCGGGTTCCCTAGATAGTGGAGGAGGTATAGGCACCTCCTCAGGATCCACCGGTTCGTTCGACAGACGTTCGCCTAATGGTTCCTCTAGCAGAGGATTCCCTATGACGAGATCGTGATCACGATTGCCGTCCCGTTCAACGTAGTCGGTATTCCGACACTAGACTCGTGTACGAACCATGCTATGGTCAACCATCCACAACCTAAGATGTCTAGGGGTATGTGTGTGATGGATGCGATCATATGACGTGCACGACGAAATATAAAATGCCTCTCAAAATATGACGTGCAAAATTCAATTTAGACTTTCTAGTGATATTCTACCGACCGTGTTAAGCGAAAGCTAACACAACTTGGCTCTGATACCAATGTGATGTAATACGATCAACCGGGATCGATCGGCTCGTATTACATCGCAGGAAAAGAATGAATGTGTGTGATGCAAGCTGACGAGTAGTAATGACGAATGAGCAATCGAAGATATCAACAGATTAGGATGTGAACCACGCCGGGCAGTAAGAGGAGAGTGATCCTAGGATCAAACTCCCGGTGACTCACGAGACCAACTAGACGACCAGTCAATGAGAGGCGTTTTATGGCCCAGAGGTGTTCGGCGTCTAGATCAGTAGATTACCCTTTCAACCGCAATGAATCCTACACTCGACGATGGTGGTTATCCTATCCGGGATGCGAGATGGGTAGGTGGCAGCGGATGTGATAGCGGAAGACGGGACTGCAGGTAGTAATAATACTGGTGAAGATGGAGGGGATACGAGATTGTACCTGAAGAGTGCTAGTCCATGGCGTCAAGATCCCCCCCTGGGCTGACGTCAAGGAGTGAACCGGTCGTCGGAGGCGTCATCTCGGAAGGAAGTAGATCCCGTAGTCGGCGACAGCAGATTAGTTCAGGAGCGTGATGATCGTTCAATAACGCAGCAGGCAACGAGAAGGCGCGTGGTGCTCACTGGTACGCACGCACCAGCGCGCTGGGCCGAGCGGCCCGCGCGCGGCGCGCGGCGCGCGCACGCGGGCAGAGGCGCAGTGCGCGGTGGCAGCGGGTCTCAGCGGAGTGTCGTGGGGGCGCCAAGGAAGGGCGCACTGTGGTGAGGCGCTAGGGGCGGGCACGGGCCACTGTTCCGCGGGGGCGGCTCGCAAAGTTGAGACCTCGCGCGTGCGGAGATGCTGGTTGGCCACGCGAGGGAGGGAGGAAATGGCGAGGGGTGGACGTGAAGGGGGTGGTGAGGCAAGAAATGGCGAGGGGAAGAAGGGTGAGGGCGAAGGTGGAGAGTCAAGAAACGGGGAAGACGGAAGGGACGGAGGGCGGCAGGGCAAGCGGGCGTGGGGCACGGATCAAGAAACAAAGGGGAGGGACGGGCGGAGGGTGGCCGGGCGAGAGGGTGAGGGAAGAGGGGTGCGGGCGTGGTTGAGGATCAAGAGAAGATGGGGAAGGAGAGAAGGGGAGGAGAAGGTGGCAGGGAATGGAGGGCGAAGGTGGTGATGGCGGGGTGATCAAGAAGAGGGTTCTTGGCAGGAGATCACCAAGAATCTTCCAAGTTGGATGGATTCTTGGTTGGCCTGGGAGGGTACCTATGGTGGGCGAGGAATTCCCAGTGCGGTGGTATGTCGGCGTCGTTTAGAACCTCCAGGCACCTTCGGAGTGATCTCGACGGAGGACTCTTCAGTTCTTCACGGCGGCGACTTCTTGAAAATCTTTAATTATGCCGGAGTGATCTCAACGGCGTGCTTGAACACGTTCTCTCGGAGTGATCTTGACGAGGGAACGTGGGCTCTACGCCACGGAGTGATCTCGACGTGGGTGAGGTTAGCCAGGCCTCCTATGCTACGTCCTATGGTAGGGGAGACACAAGCTTGAAACTTTCAACAAATGACTCAAAATGTTCCTTGGGCATGCCATCCCCTTATATAGTGAGGATGGGTGCCAAGTGAACGTGGGGAGAGGACGAACCGTCGCGAGACGTGGTTCGGCCTCTTCGTACAAATATGAAATACAAACGAAAAAGAGAAAACGAAAGACAAAGGATGGGGCCCAACATTGGCCCAATCCATAAAATCCAGAAAGACAACAAAGAGGAAAAACAAACGGAAGTGAAACTGCAAATACTTACGCGGGGTACTTAAACCCTGGGTGGCGAGCTTCGGCACGAGCTGATCGGCGTGGCTGACGACGTCCCGTCGTGTCGTCTCCGAGATGGTCCTCCATCATAGAGATAGAGATAGCGATAGAGATAGATATAGAGATAGAAATAGAGATAGAGATAGAGATAGAGAAAGAGAAAGAGATAGAAAAAGAAATAGATATAGAGATAGAGATTGAATAGCGAGAGAGATATAGATAGAAAAAGTGATAAAATTATAAATAGAGATAGAGATAGAGATAGAGACAGAGATAGAGATAGAGATAGAGATAGAGATAGATATAGAGATAGAGATAGAGATAGATATAGAGATAGAGATAGAGATAATGATAGAGATAGATATAATGAGAGAGATAGAGATAGAGATAGAGATAGCTATAAAGATAGAGATAGAAATAGAAAAAGAGATAGAAATAAATATAGAGATAAAGATAGAGATAGAGATAGATATAGAGATTAAGATAGAAATAGACATGGAGATGGAGATAAAGATAGAGATAGACATAGAGATAGAGATAGAGATAGAGATAGAGACAGAGATAGAGATAGATATAGAGATTAAGATGGAAATAGAGATAGAGATGGACATAAATATAGAGATAGACATAGAGATAGAGATAGAGATAGATATAGAGACAGAGATAGAGATAAAAATAAATATAGAGATAGAGATAGAGATAGATATAGAGATTAAGATAGAAATAGAGATAGAGATGGAGATAAAGATAGAGATAGACACAGAGATAGAGATAGATATAGAGATAGATAAAGCGATAGAGATAGAGACAGAGATAGAGACAGAGATAGAGATAGAGATAGAGATAGAGATAGAGATACAGATAGATATAATGAGAGAGATAGACATAGAGATAGAGATAGGATAGATATAAAAATAGAGATAGAAACAGAGATAGAGCTAGAGATCGAAATAGATATAGATATAGAATTAACGATATAGAAAAAAATAGAGATCCAGAAATAGATAGCGATAGAGATAGAGATAGAGATAGAGATAGAGATAGAGATAGAGATAGAGATAGAGATAGAGATAGAGATAGAAATAGAGATAGAGATAGAGATAGAGATAGCGATAGAGATAGAGAAAGAGATAGAGAAAGAGATAGATATAGAGATAGAGATGGAATCGCGATACAGATATAGATAGAGATAGAGATAAAAATATAGATAGAGATAAAGATAGAAAAAAATATAGAGATAGAGATAGAGATAGATATGGAGATTAAGATACAATTAGAGATAAATATGGTGATAAAGATTGAGATAGAGATATAGATAGAGATAGATATAGAGATAGAGATAGCGATAGAGATAGAGATAGAGATAGAGATAGACATAGAGATAGAGATAGATATAGAGATTAAGATAGAAATAGAGATAGAGATTGACATAAAGATAGAGATAGCCATAGAGATAGAGATAGAGATAGATATAGAGATAGAGATAGAGATAGAAATAAATATAGAGATAGATATAGAGATAGAGATAGAGATAGAAATAAATATAGAGATAGATATAGAGATTAAGATAGAAATAGAGATAGAGATGCAGATAAAGATAGAGATAGACACAGAGATAGAGATAGATATAGACATAGAGATAGAGACAGATACACAGATAGAGATAGAGATATTGATAGAGATAAAGATAGAGATAGAGATAGATATAATAAGAGAGATAGACAAATAGATAGAGATAGACATAGATATAAAGATAGAGATAGAAACAGAGACAGAGATAGAGATCGAAATAGATATAAATATAGAATTAACGATATAGAAAGAGATAGAGATACAGAAAGAGATAGAGATAGAGATAGACATAGAGATAGAGATAGATATATAGATAGAGATAGCGACGGCGATAGAGAAAGAGATACAGAGAGAGATAGAGATAAAGCTACAAATAGCGATAGAGATAGAGATAGAGATAGCGATAGAGATAGAGATAGATATTGAGATAAAGATAGAGATAGAGATAGACAGAGAGACTGAGACTGAGATAGAGATAGAGATAGCGATAGAGATAGAGATAGAGATAGAGATATAGATAAAAATAGAGATAGAGATTGAGATTGAGATAGAGAAAGAGATAGAGATAGAGATAGAAAGAGAGATAGATATAGAGATAGAGATAGAGATAGAAATAAAGATAGAGATAGAGATAAAGATAGAGATAGAGGAAGTGATAGAGATAGAGATAGAGATAGAGATCGAGCTATATATAGAGATAGAGATGGAGATAGAGATAGAGATAGATACAGACATAGAGATAGAGATAGAGATAGCGATAGAGATAGAGATAGAGATAGAGACAGAGACAGAGATAGAGATAGAGATAGAGATAGAGATAGAGATAGAGATAGAGATAGAGATAGAGATAGAGATAGAGATAGAGATAGAGATAGAGATAGAGATAGAGATAGAGATAGAGATAGAGATAGAGATAGAGATAGAGATAGAGATAGAGATAGAGATAGAGATAGCGATAGAGAGAGATATAGAGCTAGAGATAGAGATAGAAATAGATATGGAGATTAAGATAGAATTAGAGATAGAGATGGAGATTAAGATAGAGATAGAGATAGAGATAGAGATAGAGATAGATATAGAGATAGACATAGAAATAGAGATAGAGATAGAGATAGAAATTGAGATAGAGATAGAGATAGGGATAGAGATAGAGATGGAGATAGAGATAGATAGAGAGAGAGATAGGGATAGCGATAGAGCCAGTGATAGATATAGAGATAGAGATCGAGATAGAGACAGATAGAAATAGATATAGAGATGGAGATAGAGATAGAGATCATGATAGAGATAGAGATGGAGATAAAGATAGAGATAGAGATAAAGAGAGAGATTGAGATAGAGATAGAGATAGAGATAAAGATAGCGATAGAGATAGAGATAGTGAAAGAGATAGAGATTGAGATAGAAATAGAGATAGAGATAGAGATAGATATAGAGTTAAAGATAGAGATAGAAATAGAGATAAAGATAGAGATTGTGATAGAGATAGAGAGACAGTGAAAGTGGTAGAGATAGAGATAGATATAGAGATTAGGATTGATATAGAGATAGAAATGAAGATAGATATAGAGATGAAGATAGAGATAGAGAGAGAGATATAGGGTTAGAGATAGAGATAGAGATAGAGATTGAGATAAATAGAGAGGTAGAGATAGAGTTAGAGATAGAGATATAGATAGAGATATAGATAGAGTTAGAGATAGAGGTAGAGATAAAGATAGAGATATAGATAGTGATTGAGATAGAGATAGATATAGAGATAGAGATAGAGATAGAGATAGAAATAGAGATAGAGATAGAGATAGAGATAGAGAGATAGATAGAAATAGACATAGAGATAGAGATACAGGTACAGATAGAGATAGAAATAGAAATAGAGGTAGAGATAAAGATAGAAATAGAGATCGAGATAGAGATCGAGATATAGAAAGAGATAGAGATAGAGATAGAGATAGAGATAGAGATAGAGATAGATATAGAGATACATATAGAGATAGAGATAGAGATATTGATATAAGGTGAGAAAGAGATACACATCCCGATAGACATAAAGATAGAGAAAGAGATAATGATAGAGATAGACATAGACATAGAGATAGAGATAGACATAGTAATAACGATAGAGATAGAGATAGAGATAAAGATAGGGATAGAGATAGAGATAGAGATAGAGATAGAAATAGAGATAGAGATAGAGATAGAGGTAGCGATAGAGATAGAGATAGAGATAGAGATAAAGATAGATATAGAGATAGAGATAGATATAGAGATAGAGAAAGAGATAGAGATAGAGATAGAGATAATGATAGAGATAGAGGTAGTTATAGAGATAGAGATAGAGATAATGATAGAGATAGAGGTAGTTATAAAAATAGAGATATAGATAGAGATAGAGAGATAGATAGAAGGAGACATAGAGATAGAGATACAGGTAGAGATAGAGGTAGAAATAGAAATAGATATAGAAATAAAGATAGGAATAGAGATCGAGATAGACATCGAGATAGAGATCGAGATATAGATAGAGATGGAGATAGAGATAGAGATACATATAGAGATAGAGATAGAGATAGATATAGAGATAAAGATAGAGATATAGATAGAGATGGAGATACAGATAGAGGTAGAGGTAGAGATAGAGATAGAGATAGAGATAGACATAAAGATAGAGAAAGAGATAGAGATAGAGATAGAGATTTAGATACAGATAAAGATAGAGATACAGATAGAGATACAGATAGAGATAGAGATACAGATAGAGATTCATGGCGAGGATGCCAACATAGAATCATCAAACGCGTCGCCACGGTCATCCGAAGTCAACATGCCGCGGTCAACCGAAGTCCACACCTCCGCCACGGACACGCCGCAACCGTCGTCAAGCACGTCTCCACCCGCGCACGTCCATACGCGCGTCATGACAGGTTGCTAGAGGCAGATCAACAACTGTCCTTTACTGTGACATGACGCACGTCTTTAATTTCTCGTCTCTAGTTTCTCATATCTAGTTTCTCATCATTTTCTCTTTCCTCCAAGGTCTCTATATAGGCCATTGTTATCAAGAAACACTTAGGCAGTCATAATTCAAGAATGGAGTTTTTGTTTAACTCTTCTTGGAGGACTACCCAAGCCTCCCTTCCTACCTCATCAAACCCTAGCACCACCGCCGCGGTCGCCACCGCCGCCGCGCTGCATCACCAGCCCTCCCCATCTCTTCCCTTCCCTTCTCTCTCTCTCGCTCTCTCTCTATATATATATATATCTCTCTCTCTCTCTCTCTCAATCTCCCCCTCCATTCTCCCTCTCTCGCCCTCCTTGGGTTACCCTAGGGCAGCTAAGGTCGCCACCCCAGGCCGCCCTTGGGCCACCCAAGGCCACCCCAAAGCGGCCCAGCAAGGCCTGCCCAAGGCCGCCTTAGGCCGTCCACGCAGGGTCGCCCAAGGCCGCCCTAGAGCTGCCCATCAAGGTCCGCCCAGGGCTGCCTCAGGCCACCCACGGAGGGCCGCCCAAGGCCGCCCAAGGCCGCCCCAGGTTCGCCCATCAAGGCTGGCCCGGGGCTGCCTCAGGCCGCCCACGTAAGGCCGCCCCAGAGCCGCCCTCGAGGACCGCCCAGGGCAGCCAAAGGCCGCCCACGCAGGGCCGCACAAGGTCGCTCCAGGACCGCCTCAGGCCGCCCGCGCAGGGCAGCCCAAGGCCGTCCCTTAACCGACCATCAAGGGCCACCCAGGGCTGCCTCCGGCCGCCCACGTAGGGCCGCCTAAGGCCGCCCGAGACAGCCCATCTTGGGCTGCCCGAAGCTGCCTAGGGTACCCCGTCAAGGCTGCCTAAAGCTGTGCCAGGCCACCTCAAGCTGTCACATCTAGGGTTGTCCCAGGCCGCCTTCTCAGGAGTCGCCCAAGACCACCCTGGCAGATCATTCAAGATGGAGTTCGCACTCGTTGCACTGTCCATTCGTCTTGCCCTCCGTCGGAACCTGTCACTTCCGCCACATCCAGAACACCAAGAATTTCCCGCAACCTCTTCAGGCACCATCGTGCTGAGGTACGCCCGAACCCTTTGGTGTCGAAGTGTTCTCCACCCAGCATTTTCTCGAGAAGTTTCCACCGTCGTCAGAATTAGATTTGGTTTGGGATTTCCACTTCTTTTCTATCTTTCTCGAAAGTTTCTTTGCGACGTGAATTCGGGTATTGATTTCGGTGCTTAGGCATCATCGCGGTGGGGGAAGACAGTACTCCCGCCCTCAATAACGGTCGGAGCTGCACCACCAGATTTTTGTCGGTTTTAAAGTCCGAATCCGACCGTGTGATTTCTGTGGCTGTTTTATCCCTCTAGTTTCTGATCCATTTCTAGTCGTCCATCTTCCCACTATCTGTCTCGTAAGTCCAGTCGTCCATTCCTTCGTCGTCCATTCCACAGTCATCCTACGTCAGCGATAGAGAAAGAGATAGAGATAGAGATACAGAATGAGCTAAAAATAGAGAGAGATGGAGACAGAGATAGAGACATAGATAGAGATAGAGATACAGATAGATATCGAGATAGCGATAGAGATAGAGATCCAGTTAGAGATAGATATAGATATAGAGACAGAGATAGAGATAGAGATAGATATAAAGATAGATATAGAGACAGAAATAAAGTCAGGGATAGAGATAGAGAGAGATGGAGATAGAGATAGAGATAGACATAAAGATAGAGATAGAGATAGAGATAGCGATAGGGATATGGAGACAGAAATAAAAAGAGATAGAGATGGAGGTCGATATAGCTATAGAGATAGAGATAGAGATAGAGCTAGAGATAGAGATGGGGATAGGGTTACCCATAGAGATAGAGATAGAGATAGAAATATAGAAAGCGATTGAGATAGAGATAGAGATAGAGATAGAGACAGAGATAGAGATAGAGATAGGGATAGAAACAGAGAGAGATAGAGATAGAGATAGCGATATAGATAGAGATAGATAGAGAAATAGAGATAGAGATGCAGAGAGAGATAGAGATAGAGATAGAGATAGAGATAGAGATAGAGATACGATAGAGATAAAGATAGAGTTAAATATAGAGATAGAGATAAGCATAGAGTTAAGTATAGAGATAGATATAGGGATAATGATAGAGATAGAGATAGACATAGAGATAGCGATTGAAATAAAGGTAGAGATATGGATGGAGATAGAGATAGAGATAGAGATAGAGATACAGACAGAGATAGAGATCGAAATAGACATAGAGATAGAGATGGAGATAGAGATAAAGATATAGATATAGATAGAGATAGAGATGGAGATAGAGATAGTGATAGAGATCGAGATAGAGATAGAGATAGAGATAGAGAAAGAGGTAGAGAGAGAGATAGAGGTAGAGATAGAGATAGAGAAAGAGGTAGAGATAAAGATTGAGATAGAGATAGAGATAGAGAAAGAGGTAGAGATAAAGATAGAGATAGAGATATAGATAGAGATAGAGATAGAGATAGAGATAGAGATAGAGATAGAGATAGAGATAGAGATAGAGAGAAACATAGAGATATAGATAGAGATAGAGATAGAGAGAAACATAGAGATATAGATAGAGATAGAGATAGAGAGAAACATAGAGATATAGATAGAGATAGCGATAGAGATAGAGATTGAGACAGAGATAGACATAGAGATAGAGATGGAGATGGAGGCAGAGATAGACATAGAGATAGAGAGAGATAGAGATAGAGATAGAGATACATATAGAGATTGAGATAGAGATAAATATAAAGATAGAGATAGAGATAGAGATAGAGATACATATACGGATTGAGATTGGGATGAATATAAAGATAGAGATAGAGATAGAGATAGAGATAGAGATAGCGATAGAGATAGAGATAGATATAGAGATAGAGATAGAGATAGAGATAGATATAGAGATAGAGATAGAGATAGCAATTGATAATTGAATAAAAAGAAAGATAGAGATAGGGATAGAGATGGAGATAGAGATGGAGATAGAGATAGAAATAGAGAGAGATAGAGATGGATATAGAGATAGAGACAGAGATAGAGATAGAGGTACATATAGAGATGGAGATAGAGATGGAGCTAGAGATAGAGATAGAGATAGAGAAAGAGATAGAGATAGAGATAGAGATAGAGATAGGAATAGAATAGAAATAGAGATAGAGATAGGAATAGAATAGAAATAGAAATAGAGATAGAGATAGAGATAGAAATAGAGACAGAGGTAGAGATAGAGATAGAGATGGAGATAGAAATAGAGACAGAGATAGAGATAGAGATAGAGATAGAAAAGAGAAAGGGATAGAGATAGAGATAGAGATAGAGGTAGAGATAGAGATAGAGATAGAAATCAACATACAGATATCGATAGAGTTAGTTATGGGGGACCATCTCAGCTAGACTGAGACATGAATAGCACTACCACATTGAGCAGGTGGGGCGGATGTCTGCGACCTCGGATTCAAGTACTCGGCATGATGAATCGTAAGTTATCTTCTTTTTTTGGGTTTTAGTTTGTGATATTCGGAATTATAGGACTGGGCGGTTGTTTGGGCCACGTCCATTATTTCATTTTCTTTAATGTAATACTTTTAAAGAGGAGGCCTTCGTTGTGCGAGCGACGGTTTCCTCCTCCACGAACAGCCACTTGGCACCATCCTCCCTATATAAGGGGATGGCATGCCCAAGTGATGGACAGACTTGAGAATCTTGAAAACGTATTGTTCTTGTTTGGTTCCTTTCTTTTTGAGAGAAATAGTTAGATATCTTAGCATCAGATCATGGAGATCGCGCCTTCGTCTTTGAGCCGTAAACACGTCAAGATCACTCCGTGTCCCACTGATCGATGAAAGGTTCTTGTTACTCTGTTCATGAGATTTCATTTTTAAGTTCTGCATTTCTTGGTGGTTAGTCATCATGAACCGCAAGAATCCTTGGGAAGGTTTGGTTCGTTTTCTTCGTCTTTATCGGACTGCGCCTCCACACCGTCCACCATCGGCCGACTCGTGTCGACCGCCCCAACTGCCGACGTCTGCCCTTCATTCGACAGCCCGCACATCAACCCTCGTGCACGCCCTAACCTAACTCACGACTAAAGGCACCCGCCCCAGCGGCGCTTTGTGGTGCTGCTTGCAAGGCGCCCCAGCGACATCCGCGCCTAACGCTCTCTGCCTCCGCTCCTGCTGAGCGCTCCGCTCCTTGGTCCGCTCTATTGCCCGCATACCCACCTCTAAACAATTGGGTGCTGCACCGAGGGTCATCGTCTCCAAGGTGTTCCAAGGTAGCGTGCAATCTAGGTTTCGCCACCCGCTCTTCCCCTTTTCTTTCAGTATTATTACATCTTGCAGTGACGTCGTCCGCTATCTCGTTCCTCTGCCGCTTTTAT
This sequence comes from Wolffia australiana, assembly GCF_029677425.1. NCBI lineage: Eukaryota > Viridiplantae > Streptophyta > Magnoliopsida > Alismatales > Araceae > Wolffia > Wolffia australiana. The sequence goes on along the minus strand of NC_135836.1, from coordinate 6,311,721 downwards.
TGATATTATTTAGTAGGATAGCCACTCGTGTCAATGAATAGGACTTTTCTTGTGGTAGATGATTATATTCCTGACAACAAAGGTGCAACTTTGACGGGCCGTAAAATGACTCTCCATCATAAACTTGCTCGTGGATCATAAGGGTTATTTAGAGTCTACCACCCCTATTCATCTCATCGAGGACTTATTGTATTGTTCACCTTAGTTGGACCGTCCTTCTTGCTCACTAGAGTTTCTTAAAAATGCATAATTCAGCATCATTAATATCACCTCTTGTGCATTGTTGTGACGTTATACGTGTCGTCGATCCCGACTGTCAATGTATTACATCATATTGGTATCAGAGCCGGTCGTGTTAGCACTTGCTTAACACGGTCAGTAGTATATCATTTGAACTTTATTTCTATTATGCATGTCATATCTTGAAATTCATCTGCATTATAACTCGTCATTTCATTGCATCTAATCATATCATTTGATACTGTAATTGATTTTAAATGAAGCTGACCATAGGATGGTTCGTACGCGAGCCCAAATGCAGAACACCGATGTGGTGGAACATGATGTGGTTTATGAATTTGATCCCATCATAGGAGATCTTCCTCCCGAAGATCCTTTAGATACATCTTATCACGAGGAACTCTTAGAGAACGTAGAGGTAACTTTATCTCCTCCTCCAGTTAGAGAACCCGTCACTCGGGTCCCACTCCAAACAGTGGGTCACGATTCCCGCCCAACATGCTAGATCCGAAGATCGGATTTCTGTCACTACGGTCCCTAGCCTTAGAGCCCCGTCAAACGGGATAGGACTACCAGTTCAGCAAGCGATGTCTCTCGCCGCCCCGGCAAGGCTCCTATGCCGAGCAGTTTGGCTCCGGCCCCAACCTACGTTGCTCCAAGACTAGCGGCATCGCGTCCTTATGGCCAGCATACCTACCAACCGCGTCATTACAAGCAATGGAGCTAGGAGAACCAATGAAGGAGATCGCCACCACCGGAAGGGTATCGCAACCAACGATACCATGATGACCGTTCCTATCCACTCGATAGGAACTATTATCCCATGGAGGCAGGAGCACCACCTCACTACGAGCAACATGGTCAACAATATGGAATAGTGCCAACACCGATTCGTCCTACTGCCCCATATGCGCAAACTTATCCGATAGCACCAAATGGAGTAGCATACACTACCAGTCCTCAACTTGCACCGGTCCCTTATGGGCCCAACCCCGGTCCTCAGTCGTGTTACAGTTTGGCATATATGCCCGTAGCCCCACCACATGGTACTGTCCCGCCTCTACCTACAGTGCAGCAGCCGTATCCATCGGGATATCCGCCAGCACCTCAGCCCATGTATCCCTTAGGTGCAACCATTCAACCAACACTAGCAACCGCTTATGCACCACCACCTCATCAGGTTAACGTCGGTCAAGCGGTACCACCAGCACCAAGAGCACCATATCAACCCTACGGGCACGCCAAAGATGGAATGTACTATCCCCAACCAACTCAACCGGTTGCCCCTAACCCCGAGCAGTTAGGACATTTAGGTCCACAGGGAATTCCCCAACCACCACCTGCACGCCATCATGATGATGAACGTGAAAGAGGACGAGAGGCACATCACGCCATGATTCAGAAAAGTGTACACATAGAAGTACCAATTTTTGAAGGATCACGGAATCGGAATGATTACTCGGATTGGGAATCAGATCTGGAAAGCTATTTCCAGTGGTACGAGATGGATGATGATCTATGCGTATCCTACGCTGAAGCTCGTCTTGGGGGGCAAGCTAAAATTTCCTGGAAGAATGAGAAAGAAGCTGCCCGTCATCGTGGAGATCCACTGATGACATGGGATGAGATGTCCTGAAAGCTAAAGGATAAATATATCCCAAGGCTTTATATGAAACGTTTATTGTTGAAATGGATGGACCTCAACCAAGGTTGGCGAAAGGTGAGTGAATACATCGAAGAAATCGAGCAATACCGTATGAGATGGAAAATTATGGAAAGTCCACAAATTCAGATCGCCTTCTTCATCCACGGACTCCGATCAGATTTAGGAGTCAGGGTTTTGGAGCAAAACCCTAGCACTGTAGACTTAGCATATAGTCTGGTCGAGAGTAATGAATACTCTCATGAGAATGTAGTTACGCCGAGTGTCGTTGCACACTGAGTGAGTGCTACCAACTCGTCTACCAGTACGACCACTCGAGCCACATCCGGATGGAACCAAGGAGCTAACACGACACCGCGTCCAGCAGCACCCACGCCTACTCCGGTCCCCATTTCAACAACGCCGACACCCTCCGTCGTGTCGACAGCTAGAGCCCCGATAGCTGCCCATGAACCCACGCAATGCTTTAATTGCAAAGGGTTTGGACATCGCCGCACTGAATGTCCCTCGCTCTTGCATATGGACATTCATGGGAATCCACTAGATACACCATCGGAGGATGATTTAGAATGACGAATATCCGGGAGAGTGCCCCGAAGGGGAGGAATTGGAAGAGGCCCTCAATTATATCCAAATAATTCCGGTTCCCCTGATTTCTGCTCAACCTGTTGTGACATTACGTATCCAGCAGTGCGCTCAGGTGGGCAGTTCTAGTGCCCATTCGCGTTTAGTTACCCCTACACCACAGGGATCGAACTCTGTCGCTATCGCTATTCCTAGGATGAGCACGCGACCTCCCGGTCCTGCTACAATGACTACACCCCACGCCTCTACCACATCATCAAAGCCATCTCTTCTGAACAACGCTGATGTGACTCAGCGTACATCTATTTTCTATTTGTACGTCAAAATTGTGGGACGTACCTACAAGACAGTGGGAGCTGTGTCAATGCTATTTCTGAGGACACAGCTCCGAAACTTGGACTCACGTTGATACCGCACTCTACGCCGTACAACATATCTTGGATTGACGCATCCACCCTATCGGTGAGGATGCAATGTTATGTTCCATTGAAAATGAGCACGTACGACGAACAGGTGCTCTGTGATGTACTTCCAATGAAAATTGGTAGTATCATCCTAGGATGACCTTGGTTTTTTGATCACGATGTTCAGCTATCCGAATGAGCGAACACGTGCTCGTTCATATATGGGGGTCAACGCCTTATTTGGTATCCTTCTACCTGCACTTATACCCCATCTCTGACTCCTACCTCAGGACAGGATCATCCACAGCCAAGACCTGTTGTAACCAATGGTTGCATCTTTAGGCAAAACCTAGAACCAGAAGACGATGTTATGCCGATTTTCTTTGCACTAGCCATATCCCCGTCAATGGCGATGGAAGAAGCAAAGCTAAAGGACCCCGAGGTAATTCAATTAGTAGAGGAATTCGTAGACGTATTCCCGAGTACTTTCCAAAGATTGATGAACAAAATACTCTGATGACTCTAATTATGTCATAAAATAATCAGGGATTTGCCAGTAATCAGAGCATCATTTGCATACATTGATTCCATATGTACCATTATTTGCATGTATTATTTCCATATTTACTAACCCCACTTGGTTCAGAGAATCAAGTGGATTGGATCTCACCTTTCATCGCAATAAGTTTAGATGTGAATAACATACAATGAAGGCACCTGATTAATCAAGACTTGCAAAAACTTACAAGAAGAAGCCCTAAAAAGACTCAAGAAGCTCAAGGGAGGAACCTATAAATAGTCCTTCAAAGAGCCATTTGGGGTTGTCCAGAATTTCTGTCTAAACAGGTTAGGGCTTGGAGAAGAGGAGTTCTGCAGACCCTCCAAGGGCTGATGAGCATTGGAGCTGGGAGAGAAACAAGCTAGGGCATAACCAGAGCAAGACGATCATCACCTCACCGGAAGGGTTGTGACACCAGGTTGGTGTGATTGTTTTGGTTTCATACATTGTGTTCCTCTCCCTTCTAAGACAGTTGACGTTGGGTTGGAAGGCACCAAGCAGTGTATCTCCAACATTTTCCAACTGAAATTGTTCACTATTCTAGGTTAATTCTATGATTGTTTGTTCAAAACGTGTTTTCTGTTGTTATTCTCCCCAATTCACCTTCTACATCCAAAGTCGCAGCCACAACTCTTGCATCCAGGGCGTCCCGCGCGCAGGCAGAGCCGCGCGCAGCCCCTGCGCACAGAGCACCGCCAGCACGCAAGCCGTGCACAGGCTGTGCGCAGACACGCCCTGCATGCCGCCCGCGCGCAGGCAGAGCCGCGCACAAGCCGTGCGCAAACCCCTGCGCAGGCAGAGCCGTGCGCGAGGCCTGCGCCGCCCACGCGCAAGCCGTGCACAAGCCCCCACGCAGGCAGAGCCTTGCGTGAGGCCTGCGCAACCCGCGCTCAGCCTGCACGCAAGGCACATCTGCAGCTGACGCAGTGAGCAGCCCCGCGCGCAGGCAAACCCACGCGCAGGAAGCCGCACACCACCAACGCCGTGCGCATCCTTGCGCTTGGTTTGCTCTATTTTCAGTGCTACAGGTGTAAGCCTGCAACTGAGAATAGAGCCCTTAAATCCAATCTGAATTTTCTGAATCTTCTGAGGATTAGATTATTTAAATCTAATCTTTGAGGAAACTCAATAAATTTTACTGAAGGTCATCTATAACATTACCTACCGAAGATTATTCTACAGTGTTTAACTAAAGACCTTTGAATTGCTGGTTAGAATAACTTATCTGGATTTGATACTCTGAACTCAATTGCAAAGAATTACTATTACCCTACCTGCTCGTTGTGGTTCGACACCTTACTTGGCCTACACCTGTGAGGTTAATTTTAATTGTTGATGGTCTCAAACACTCACACGACTAATCAGTAAAAACCCCCCTTAATTTGAGATTATCAATTGGCGCTGTTGCTGGGAAGCACGGTATAAAAGTAGTACTTTAACTTCTTTTCAATTGTTATTGATTCATTCTCTTAAAGCTGCGGGATTAAAACTCCTCAGCTTATTGTATTTCTAACAGTCTTTTGAGGTCTATGGTAGTGACAAGATCCAAAGCTTGTGGGAGAATCAAAGAGGATGTTATACAATCGAGAGACTCCACTCCAGAATCTTCAGTCACACAACCAGATAACCAGCAGCAAAGCATGGCAGAAGAGGGACGTCAACAACAGGACAGAAGAAGAACCATGTTGGACAGATCAACTCAGGAAGTTTGAGGCAAACCGACATGAACCTAAACATAGGTGAGGGTATAATCTTCAGGTATCATAATGCATTAATACAGTCTTTACCTGAGTTTAATGGTCATTCTGCACAAAACCCCCTAGAATTCTTAGATGATTTTCATATTAGGTGTTCTTCACAAAATGTGCCAGGATTATCTACAGAGATATTAAAGATGAAATATTTTCCTCTAACTTTAAAGGATAAAGCCTTTGCTTGGTATCGTAACTTAGGAATTACATTCAACTCTTGGGATGAAATGCAGGGAAAGTTTATGCAGAAATTTTACCCTCTCTCTAAAACACACTTCTATAGAAGGGAAATTCACAATTCCCACCCCCACGAATGCGAAGCTTTTAGTGAAGCCTGGGAGAGATTCAATGACCTGTTTAGGAAATGTCCTCATCATGGAATTGAAAATTGTCAATTGGCCCAAATTTTTTATGAATCACTATCAGATTTCATGAAAAATAAGGTGAACTTGGCCACCGGTGGAACTTTCTATACCGCATATGAAGATGAAGTTTTTGATATTTTAGAGAGAGTTGTAGAGACTGATTTGCAGGAGATTGGAGCAAATCAAAATTGGAGGAATGTGCTGCCTAAAAGGGCAGGAGTGCTGCAGGTCAATGCCAAGGAGGTGGAGCTGCATGCAGGACTCAAGAGACTAACCAGAAATTGGATGAGCTTACTTCCACATTGAGAAACGTTTTTCTCAATAGTTCTCCAATAGTTAAAGCTAAAATCTGCTCTCTCTGTTTCAGCAGGGATCATGAAGACGGAGCTTGCCAGTCCATGGAGGAGGAAGTGAAAGCCTTCAACCAACAACAACAACCTTGGTATGGACAGAAGAAGACCAATTTCCACAATGGAGAGGGCTTCACCCAAGGGAGCAAGCCCCCACTTTAATCCCAATTTCAGCAACCTTACCAGGTTCAATCTCAACCCCATCCAGATTTTTCTGCACTAACCCCTGTTATTTCAGATATGATAGAAAAGCAAAATCAGAAGTTGAGAGCAGAGATGGAGATGCGGATGCAGGTGATGATGGAGTTTCAAACGAAGCAAATGCTGGAGTCTCAAGAGCAAACCAAAAGATTGCTAGAGAACCTCAGAATGGGAACTGCTGAACCTAGAGGTAAGAGAGCAGAACATAACTGTCAATCTAGCAGATTTCCTACTCAACCTATGATTAATCCTTGCAATTTACTCCACCTAGAACATTCCGTCCATGAAGAGATCAATCAGGCAGATTTTGAAGTTCTAGCAATCTCAAAATTGAGAAGTGGGAAAGAACTTCAGGATCCTTATCAGAATTCTGCAGAGAATTCAAAGAAGGAAAATGAGCAGGGTAGTGAAGAGAGGGAACCTTCTTATGAGAGGGAACCTCTACCTTCCACTCATGCACAGGATGTCCCTTACCCCTCTGCTTTAAATAGAAAGAAACCTGTTTGTGATTATGAAAATAGGTTGTTAGAAAACTTCAAACAGGCCACTATGACCGTTACTATTGAAGATATGCTTAAATGTGCTCCCTCCTTGAAGAAGTATCCTAAGGATTCTTGCACTAGAAGGAAACCTAGAGAAGTAGTAAAGCTTTCAGAAAATGCTTCTAGCATTCTGAATGTGATTCCTATCAAGATGAGAGACCCGGGAGCTCCGTTCATCACGTGTGAAATCGGAGGAAAAACCTTTTTCCAAAGTTCTATTAGATACCGGAGCCAGCATAAGTATCATTCCTGCAGCTCTATATGAGGAATATGGATTTGGGGAATTAGAGGAAATCCATATGGACTTCTAGCTGATGGCACTGTTAGGCAACCCGAGGGGGGATTGACGGATGTCATGATTACTGTAGAAAATGGTGAAATCCCTGTAGATTTCATAGTAACTGATGTCAAAATATCAGGGAATATTAGTTTAGCCCCTATCATTCTAGGGAGGCCATTTTTAGTAACGGCAAGGACAATCATTGATTGGAAAAAGGGGACTGTAGAATTTAAGATTGGGAATGAAAGAGTCCAGATTGATATATCAAAAATGATGAAGTGCCCCTTAGGGAGAAATGAAGAATTAAAACTTTGTACAGAGGATGAAGGAGAGATTGAGGTGATGAAGGAGTATTTATCACGCGTAGAAGGGTTCAATTCAGAAGATGAAATTACCGACACACCTTCGGTCGAAGTTGATCTAGAGCTAAAACCTTTACCATCCTCCCTAAAATATGCATACTTGGATACCACAAAGACCTTACCTGTGATCTGATGGGGGACCATCCAGGAGACGCCACGATAGGACGACGTCAGCCACGCCAAGCTGCTCGCGCCGATGCTCGCCACCCGGGGTTTAAGTACCCCACATAAGCATCCTTATCTTTACTTGTTTGTTTGTGTTTTGTTTTTGGATTTATAGGCTGGGCTTGTCCCTTTTCCTGTTTCTTTATTTTCAGTTTTTATTTTGTAAATTGTAAGGAGAGGCCGAACCACGTCTCGCGATGGTTCGCCCTCCCCCCATGTTCACTTGGCACCTATCCTCACTATATAAGGGGATAGCATGCCCAAGTGGCGATTTGAGTCAATTGTTGAAAGAATTTTACAACTCTTGTCTCCACCTAACGTAGTGAGTAGAGTGTAGAGGGAATTGGCTAGTCCCGCCCACGTCGAGATCACTCTGTGGATAGAGCCCGCGCCCTCACGTCGAGATCACTCCGTGATGATGCGTCTAATCGCTTCGTCGAGATCACTCCGGAGCGCTTAAAGATTTCAGAAGACGACCATTCTTGGAGCGGAAGACCCTTTCGTTGAGATCACTCCGAAGGGGATTGAAGATTCAAGAGCGTCGCCACCTGCGTCCGTCAAGATCCAGCCGCCCCGTCTCGAGCCTCCTAGAACGTCAAGAAACCCATCTTCTTGAAGTGTTCTTGTGCGGTTACAGCTCAAGAACTCCTTTCTTGAGGCTCAGGATCGTCTCCGCCATCGTCCACCACCGCGCCCGCCATCTCTGCCACCGCCCGCCGCCACAACTGCCATCCCTGCCGCTGTCCGCCATCGCGCCCTCCATCTCGGCCGCCATCTGCCATCACGCCCACCATTCCCGCCGCCATCCGCACCCCTACACACACCCGGCGCCTGCCCGGCGCCCGCCAAGCACTACCCGTACGCGGCCCTTTCCTAGTCTGCGTTCGCACGACGCTCATTGGCCCGCGCCCGCACGCCTGCCGGCGATCGCCGCCACCTGCCTGCGAGCTCCCGTGCGCCACGCGCATGCCGCGCCCGTGCGCCTGCCTGAGCCGCGCTCGTGCGCCTGCCCGAGCCGTGCGTCTCGCGCCTGCCCACGGCCGAGCGCCGCGTGCCCATGCGTGTTTTAGTGGGGGGGAGCTAGTTTATTTTATATGGAAAACGTTGACTCATGTGATTAATTTTAAATAATACTACATGAATTGAACCTGCTTTTAACGATCTTTAACATGCACATACATGAATTAATTTTCTTTCATCCAGTGGTTTGGAAACATGTGTAGAGAAGTTAAGCTCCTAGAGCGGATCAGGAACATGTTGAGGTGCAACACAAGTGATTTTGAGCAATGTGGGTTCAATGTCAAATTGGGGAGGTCGTCTAGTGGTTGATTAGATGATGGAAAGTCTAAGGGTAGAAGCTCTATACTTCAAAGGAGAGTGATGAGTGAATTGAGATCCCCCATTCCAATCAGCTCAAAATAGTCGATCCCACTTATGTATTTTGTCCCACCATTAGCCTACTATCATTCCAAAATAGTGGGCAGTCATTCTCCAAGTCCTATGCACAGAATCCACCATCTCCATCCACCTCATTGTTCCACACACTTCACGCCATATCCATCATAACCTGACTCCACCACCTTGCTCCCACTACCGAAGATATACCTATCTCCCAAGTACGTCTATCTCCCTTTCCACGGTATCACTCCGATACTGCCTCTTCAACTCTTTTTCTGTCCATAATTCACTCTACATTATCTAAATCTTATTCTTCTGTCTCTTCTTCCTACACCAATGTGATTGTTATAACACTCATGCTAGTTGTGACAAGATGTTTGGAAAACCATTTAGATCATGGAAAGTGTTTCATTTTTTGTCATCCTCCTCGTTGATATACAAAAAAAAAAAAAGAAGTTTGAAAAAAAGAAAAAAAAGAAAATACAAGAAGAAGGAGAAGAAGACAAAGAGAAAAGAGGGGTTTGACTTGCACAATTTCTGGTGTTAACTTTCTATTTAGGGCAATATTGTTCTCTATCTTTGTATCATCACATTGGTCCCATCTCTGCTATCTCCCCCACTTCTTCTAAAAATCTTGGGAGTAGGTTGTCGTAGGTAGCACCACATTCCATCAACCATACATTCACCACATTTTTTAACACACTTATTCAAGTCCCCTCATGTTATTCCCATCTCTTGTGTCACAACCCCAACAATCATGCCATATATCCCTTTTTGTTACCTTCATTTTCTGTGCTAAAGAGGAGGAGAAAGTTGGCTGCCTCTATTTTTGGGGTGGAGAAACACTAATGGGAGACAAGTACTCGGTGGCCGCCAACCCGGGAGAGAGTGATCTTGCTTGCGAGAGATGTGAGACCAGCTTCACATGAGTGCAGAGAGTTTACCTTAGGAGTATAGCGTAATACCTAGAAACGAGTACACTCCCTTCTCATCCACTTAGGCATTCAAACCAAGGAGAAAGGAACCCCACATTCCTGAAAAGGCCGTGGCTCAAACTGTCATTTAGTGTTTTAGCTTGGCCTGTGATTGATACACTTAACACTTCCAACACTCATTGTCTGACCTCCAGGATGAAAGAAATGATAATGTGGCAAAATACTTAGATGTTGCTAAGGCACTAGCAATGTCTAAGTAGGGGGGTATATGATAACACCCTAATTTCGGTCTTTATTTCATGTTATTAGCATGATTTATGCATTTAAAAGGCTTAAATTTGGGTTGTTATCATATATTTACACAAAAATAATGCTTCCAAGTAATTTCTGATTTTTCCCTAATTTTCTGTTAATTATATGATTTTTTAAGGATTTATTGAAGCTCGAAATAATTATTTTTGGATGAAAATGGCACATTAAAAAGTTTATTTCGACATTTATCAACATGGGAATTAATCAGGGAATTTTCTAGAATTTTTTATGAATTTTAGGAATTTTCTGGGATTTATTTCAAGAATAAATGCATTTATTCTATGAAAAAAGGGCATATTTATAAGAGAAAAAAATGTATTTATGCAATTTCTAGACTTTTCGGGGCCTTTTTGCAACGTTTCGTTGCAAAAAGACCCTGAAAACAGCTCTCGGTCGCCACGGCAGGCGTAAAGATCCTATTTAAAATCATTCAGGGTTTTATTGCAATTTTTAATATATATTTTTAATGTTTTAGGAGAAATCGGAGGAGAGAGAGTGCGCCAAGGGGCATATGCGCAATTACTTTTAAGCAAGGCCCAAAAGCAATTCCAGGCTTTTAAGGACTTTTCTGCAAAAAGAGGATTCAAAATGCGCCAGCCAATGAGAGAGCGACACGTCATTGCGTGTTTAAAAACGAACTAATAAATAAATCAATTTTAAATCCAATGGATTAAATTGGTTTAAAATTGATTTATTAATAACTTTTGATCCTGAAGTCCGATTGAGATGATTTTTATAGATTTGTTCGTCTTGATCCTCTTTCTATCTGCGGTTAGATCATTCAGATCTAGCCTACATTGATAGATAAATATTAAGTACTAAACGGGGGTAAAATGGTGATTTTTACCCTATAACCTAAGTATAAAAGCTAAATTTCGAGAGGGGAGCTCATTCTGGAGGGTGCTTCATCACAGCTGCAAGACAGAGAGGAGTCCCAGCCTGGATCAAAAGTTTTGGTATTTTTTTTCTTTCATTGTATTCAAACTTTTGTGCATTTTGAATGAAATAGGTTAAGTTGTTTGTTTCTTCATCTCCATTCTAGTCTGAACTTCTAAATCGCTTGGCTTGAGTGGCATGTACAAGCCCTGATTAGGATTGAGAGGAGAAATTGAGGAATTTTACCTGGGCATTCAATTGCATTACAAAAGAAAATTATAAAAAAATTTAGTTTTAATTTTTAGAAGTCTTAATTTACCCCATTTTAGTTCTGAATTATCAATCTGAAAAATCAACCCAACTCATTTTAAGAACCCTCTTTCAACCTCTCTAAATGATTTCTTGGATCCTTTAATTAGGATCAAAGAAGGAAATTTAGAGCTCTTAATTCTTCTAATCTTCCCATCTCTCCTACCCCCCTCTCTAAATTCTCACATAATTAGGGTGACTTGATCCTCATTGAAGATCAAATTCACTCCAATTAGGATCTAAAACACCAAAAATTAAATCAAATTGAAATTCCTACTTGCCTCCCTTGGACGACACTCATACTTATCACTATACATATTAAGTAGAGTTTTATAAATTTTATTGCATAAGCCAAAAATTCACAACAACAAGGGCTAAAAATTTGCGTAATTTTCACCCCTATTTTTGGCTTATCATGGGCGAATAGGGGTCCATTAAGTTTTAAATGGACCTCGGAGGGTCGCCCATGTCAGATTCCGTTGACTGGCGAGCCACCTGCGTGGCAGCCACATCAGGCTCAGCAGCCCGCATTGGATTGCGGGCTGCAAGCGGGGGATTTCGGCGATGTGGATTTTAAAACCAAAATTTACACTTAAATATGCAAATTCATAGAGAATTAAGTATATAGAAAGATGCGGCTACTGACGACGAACAGATTGAATACAGATTCAACTTATTGAGCTTAAGTAGTTAACGAGATATTGCGGAATGGAATTTCGAATAAAAAACTTACCTTGAAGATTCAAAAGCTTCTATAAGGAGCTATAGGAATCTGTTGATAACGAATTTCTAGTTGATTCCAATAGAAGAAGCCCTTCTGAATCCAATGAAACAAGAATCGCGGCAATACGAGCTCTCTCGGCTGTGGCGTCATTCCTGTTTGGTGTCTTTGTCAGTGCACGGTTGATGCGGTCTCTCTCTCTCTCTCGGTTTCTCTAGCACACTGTTTGTCAGTGCACAGTAGGCATTCTTGATTGTTTAAGTTGAAGGACGGATCGCCTAGCCTCCTTCAAGGCTCAGGAATCAACCTGGAGTGAATCCGAACTCGATGTGGATCGCAATCTTGCAGATCCGTCGCCGCATTCTTCCCCAAAGTTCAGGCTGAAATTCACGGGAATCGTGGTGTTTGTTGCGCAGAATTTGCCTATATCGAGTCATGATCACTCCTGGTACCTCTAGGTTTATGCTTTTTTGATTTTTTTCACTTTATTTCATACTTGATATTCTGAAATTTGCATTCCGTTTAGGCTCGCCGTCGTTTTTTATGTTCCAATTTTAATCATTTTAGCTCGTGAATTTTAGTTTGATTTCAAATCAATTAGCCTAGATCGATTGTCCCTTAAAAACTATTTTGAATCACATTTGTTCCTTAAAATCATAAAATTCATGCTCGTGCTGCTGAAAATTCAACAAATCCTGAATCACATTCACGATTTGCAATCATAGGATATATTTGCAATTCCGAATTAATCAGGGTTAAATAAAATATAAGAATAATCAAAATTCTTCTTAACATTCTAAATCCGTGAGAAATCAATCAAACAAAATACAAATTACTAGAAAATATTACCTCAGGCCTTCAAGTCTATGAGAAATTTGAGTACATCTTTATAAAAAGACTTGTATTAACTATTGTGATACATTTCTTCTCTAAATCATTTTCAATTCACTAAAAGAAAACAAATATGTTAAGCACACTTCAAGCGAACTGTTGATCTAGATATTTGTTACACTGACATCCTAAGAATCTAAGATCCATTATATACTTAAACAACCTAGTAGGGGATTAATTAGTAATTCTTGTCAAAGAATGCTAACTAGTCATAAAATCTATTAAAAGTAAAAAAGTCATAGCTACTAAAACTTGAGTGCTAATCCCTAATTTGAAGAGAATTTAATTTTCCTATCGCCTCCCTAGGGTTCGACCCCTTACTCAAGGATTAAGGGACATAAAAATTTAGTGATTAAGTTCGAAAAACTCCCTAAATAATGACAAATAAACAAACATTTTCGAGCTTATCATTTGGCGCCGTTGCCTTGGAGGCTTGATAAGCCAAAAATAGGGGTAAAAACTATGCATTTTTTAGCCCTTGTCGTTGTGGATTTTGGCTTATGCAATAAAATTTATAAGAACTCCACTTAAGACGTATAGTGATAAGTACGAGTGTCGTCCAAGGGAAGCTAGTAAGGAATTCGATTTGGTGATTATTGGTCGTTTCACTCTGATTAAACTGAATTTGATCTTCAATGAGGATCAAGTCACCCTAATTAGATGAGAATTTAGAAAGGGGGGTAGAAGAGTTGAGATGAATAGAAGAAATATGGAGCTCTAAATTGGCTTCTTTTATCCTAATAAAAGGATCCAAGAGGTCAATTAGAGAGGTTAAAAGGGAATTTTTAATTTGAGTTTGGTTTGTTTTTGCAACTTTGATAATTCAAAACTGAAATGGGGGTAATTTAATCTCCTAAGAATTAAAACTAATCTTTTTAGAGTTTTTCTTTCGAATGCAGCTGAATGCTTAGTTGAATCCCTCGAATTCTCCTCTCAATCCTAATCAGGGCTTGTACATGGCGCTTAAGCCAAGCGATTTAGAATTTCAGATCAAAACCAAGAAGAAGAAATAAGAAATTGAACTAATCTCATTCAAAATGCACAAATCCAAATACAATCAAGGAAAAAGTACCAGATAACTTGATCCAGGGTGGGACTCCTCTCTGTCTTGCAGCTGTGATAGAGAACTATCAAGAATGAGCTCCTCCTCTCAAAATTTAGCTTTTATACTGAGGTTATATGGTAAAAATCACCATTTTACCCCCGTTTAGTACTTAATATTTATCTATCAATGTAGGCTAGAGCTGAATGATCCAACCATACAGATAGAAATAGGGGATCAAGACGAACAAATCCATAAAAAAATCATCTCAATCGGACTTCAGGATCAAAAGTTATTAATAAATCAATTTTAAACCAATTTAATCCATTGGATTTAAAATTGATTTATTTATTAGTTTCGTTTTTATACACGCAATGACGTGTCGCTCTCTCATTGGCTGGCGCATTTTGAATACTCCTTTTTGCAGAAAGGTCCTTAAAAAGCCTGGAATTGCTTTTGGACGCCGCCCAAAAGTAATTGCGTATATGCCCCTAGCGCACTCTCTCTCCTTCGATTTCTCCTAAAACATTAAAAATATATATTAAAAATTGCAATAAAACCCTTTATGCCTGCAGTGGCGACCGAGAGCTGTTTTCAGGGTCTTTTTGCAACGAAAGTTCGCAAAAAGGCCCTTGAAAGTTTGAAAATAATAAAAATACTTCTTTTTCTATTATAAATATACTTTTTTTCCTTGAAATAAATACAGTTCATCTTCAAATAAATCTAAGAATAATCCTAAAAATTTCGTAAAAAAATCTAGAAAATTCACTGATTCATTCCCATGCTGATAAATGTCGAAATAATATTAAATATGCCATTTTCATTCAAAAATAATTATTTCGAGCTTCAATAAATCCTTTAAAATTCATAGAATTAACAGAAAATTAGGAAAAAATCAGAAATCACTAGAAAACACTATTTTCATGTAAATATATGATATTAATCCCATTTTATGCTCTTTAAATGCATAAAATCATGCTAATAACATGAAATAAAGACAGAAATTAGGGTGTTATCAAGGCTACAAGGCTTAATTTCATTTTTTTTTTCGAGTTGGGGATTCATTTGAACCCTCATTTGAATGATGAATATTAGGCAAGTGTTTTCGGTTTGATTTTGTTTTTTAAACAAAAAAAAGGTGTTGCTTGAAGTAATGTTTAACAGTTATGGAATTAATGAATTCCATAACAGAAATATGGAACATATGGGAAATTATTCTCCATATAGTCAGGGAAATAATTCTTCCTACTCTTGTGATTACACGGATACATCAACACCGATTTTTCCTGATTATTACAATAATGCTCCTCTTAATCCTCAATTTTCAAATTCTTAATGCAATCCTTCATATAATCATATCGACGTTTTCATGACTGAATTTCAATATAGTAGAAATGGGATTTTCAATAATCAATACGTTCAGGAACTTCTTTTTCATATGATCAATTTTCGTGTAATCCTTCTAATTTTCATCCTATTTCTCCTAATTTTCATGATAATTTTACTATTTCAAGGAATATGAATGGATTTAAAGAAAATGAATGTCCTAATTCTAGAATTTCTGAAAATTTGCTTCCTATGAATCCCAATCTGCAAATTTCACTTCAAATTATTATTCCCCTTCTACTATTGATCATGGTAAGAAAACTTTGCTTGAGTTAATGGTTGAAAAAAATATGCAAAACATGCAAAATACTTCAAATATCACTCATGTTTCTGACAATTGTGATGCATATGCACATGCTAATTTTGAATCTTCAAAGTGTGATTCCCCTTCTACTCCCGATTTTGGCAATAAAACATTGTTTGAATGGATGATTGAGAAAACTATGAAAAATGTGCAAGAAAATGAACATGAGAATTCTCAAATTTCTGATATACATTCATCCTATGATTTTCGATCTTCAGAGTGTTCTTCTCCTTCTACATCCGATCTTCGTGAAAAAACTTTGTTGGAATGGATGATAGATAAAGAAATGCAAAGTGCTTCGAATATCACTAAATTTTCTAAGAAGTGTAATCGATATGGAAATTCTGAATCTTCAAATGGTTGTTCATCTATTTCTCATGATCAAACTAACCAAGGTTTGTCGGATTTTATTGATGAAAACAAACTACGGAAGGAGTATATAAGATTGCAGCAAAAGGAAAAAGCTTGGGAAGAAGAAAAGAAGCTCCTTACAATGCATCTGGACATGCTGAAATCAACACAAAGAGGGATAAGCTATAAGTCTTCAGAAGATTCAGCCCAACTCCAAGCTGCACGATCATTAGATGAAAGGGAAGACTAATCTTCACTCAAATCTTCTACAAGTTTTCAAATTTCTAATTCATCATCTCTATACCATGAAAGTGATTATATGCATGAAATTGAACATAGTAAGGCATCATTTAATTTCATTGACAAAGTTCATGAATACAACATCAAAGATAAGGATATCATGCATGATAGGGATGCAAACGAGGAAGAGGAACACTCATTTTCTGATTTTGTCAATGATTTCAAAAATTCGATTAATGGAGATGAGAATAATATGAAGAATGACTTAGTGATTGGAAAATTTTCAGATTTTGAGGGTTATTGTCCACCAGTCCCTTTTCCCGAAGCACTTTATTCAAGAGCTCCTAGAAGACAAATAGATTTTTTTATAGAGGATAAAGGTGATATAATAGAATTGGAAGAAATTCTTGCTGATATGCATATATTAATTGAAGATTTTGGAAGAGTTATTGAGGAGGAAGATGGAAAATTACTTGAGGATAAAAAGGAGTTACGGGAGAATAAAAATATGACTATACATGATGTTGATGAAGAGAAAGAAATAGATTTCATACATGATATTTATTATAGTAGTTGACAAAAGTTTGTTTGACGCTTTACCTTTAATATCCATAAATGAACATTTTGATGTTACACACTTGCCTCTTCATTCCATATATTTGCAAAGGAAAATGATTAGAGGAATAAATATTATGCCAAATCTAACTAAAATGTTTTATAGTGATTGGCATAATCATCTTTTGAATAATGAGAAAATGAGTTTTCAAGCTCATGATTTTCAAATAAGCATGCCTAATGAATCTATAAGTCCATATTTTCTTTTAAAAAAGATTTTCTTTTCAGATTGTCACGATCATTTTATGGAAAATAGAAGTCTTTCCTGTATGGTTATTGAATATTTTGCCCCATCTAAAAAATTTGACATATCATGTGAGGAATCCATCTTTGAATATCTTTTTAGGGGATCATGTGGATATTACATGGATTATTTTAGTTTGGTTAAATCAAAATTTTATTGCATTGGTATCCATAGTCTGCAAATTCAACTTGCTATCAAAAATCTGTGGACTTACCAAGGCATAGAGCCCACCATGAAATACAAATACATCCATATGGCAATAGAATTACTTGTGTTATAGTAGTATCATAACTTAAGCATGAGATCTAATTTTTAGTGGCATGCGTTTTGTTTGCTTTTCATAAAACTCTTTCTTAAAAAAAAAAGAGAGGGACAGAGATTGCCAAGTTACGCATAACTTCGGTTTTTATTTTCTTTATTGCAGTTAAAGAAGGCAAATCACCATATCCAAGCAAGTTGGAAGTATGTGCCTACGTGCATGAGGTGGCATCATCTCAATAGTAAGGAACAACAACGTCACTACACCCAAGGTTTCCTCACCTTATCGACCCTCCCGAGCAAGTTGGAAGTATGTTCCTACATGCACGAGGTGGCATCATCTCAATAATAAGGTACAACAACGTCACTACACCCAAGGTTTCCTCACCTTATCCGATCTGACGGTCATAACTGAACCTCTCGAGCGACCGTCACTCGGTTCACGCGCTGTACCTACATTGGTGCAACCCACCATTGTATCATCTTCTTCCCCTCGAGCCAGCAGGGCAGCTAAGCCTCCAACGGCTAAGCCTGCCCGCTCTACTTCCTAATGGGTGAGGAAGGGTGCTGAGAAGTGCCCCAAAACACCACCATGGACTAGAGATGCCTCCCACGTAAGGACAAGGAGGTTAGTGTAGCCCCAATGACCTCGAATACTTTTGCCCTACTAGCGGTACCTGAGGTTCCCGAGGCTACCATCCCCATAATGGACACACTTCCCATTAGGTCCATATCTCCCCCCACTCGATCTACCGCCTCTCCTAGACCTCCCACCCAATCTACCGCCTCTCCTAGACCGCCCACCCGATCTACCGCCTCAACCCGACCATCTACTCCGCTTCCCACGTCCTCTCTTAGTATACCGTCCCATCCTTCTCCTATCGCCCCATCCCACCATTCACCTTCCCCGCCCCTCTCCCCCTCCTCGCGTCACTCACCCGCAGCCCGCCCCCCACCACCTCCTTTAATCCGATCCTCTCCACCCGCCCCATCGCCCCATGCTCCACCTCCTACCTCTCCACCACACCGCGATTCTTCTCCACCACCATGCGATCTACCATCCACCCCCAGCTTCCATACCCGTCCCCACCCCCGCCTCCACACCCGCACTCGACCCATCACATATACCTTCTGACCAAATGGAATGCCTGACAAACTGTCAAGCCATTTTCACTAGTTCGGAGGACATGGGTAGCGGTACTAGTGGTCTAGATTCCATAGAAGAGGAGGACGATGTCTCCCTCTCGGAGGACTCTTCTGATATGGATATCTCTTCTTATTCGAGACACCGTTCGGATGCATCACCTCCACCTTCACGCCATACATACAACACCCGATCTCGGGTGCGTCACGCGAGCCGATAGATCTATGATTCCAACTCTCGTTTGGAACTGGAGCGGGATCAGCAACCCTCTCACCCAAACACATCTATTATCCCTTATCACTAGGCACATATTAGGCATAGTGGGGCTCCTCGAACCGATGATTACATCGGATCAGTCCCACTTTATCGGGAGGAAACTTGGGATGGACCATGTTTACTTTACTGCCATCCCTCGAATAAGCTCTGGCTTCTTTTGGAAGCGAGACTATTCGATCGCACTATTGGCTGCAGGGACACGGTACGTCACCTTTGACGTACCATACTCACCAAAGCCCTACCTATTTACTATCGTGTATGCCTTGTATAGCCCCACTGAGACGGAGGTCCTCTAGGCGAAACTCGCCCAACACATTCACTCCCACTCGCAGCTAGTTGATATACCTTGGCTTATAGCTGGAGACTTCAACTGCATACGGGACATCAGCGAGCGCCAAGGGGGCTGCCCACCTCGGCTACGCTCTACGCAAGCCTTCAATGACTATATCCACATGACTTCATTAGTGGAACTACCGACCATAGGGGAGAAGTAGACTTGGTGCAATGAACGTCAAGCGGACGCGCGTAGAAACGAACGGCTTGATCGCTGTTTTACTAATAGTACCGCACTGATGCATTGCACCCTCACAGTAGAGATCCTCCCAAGACTTTACTCGGACCATACACCAATCCTCCTTCTCCAGGAGTCGAGTCATCGGGTCCGGCGTCCCCCCTTTCGCTTGTGGTTAGATCATGGTGATTTCCATAGCTATGTATGTAGCCATTGGCATGGATCGATTTCTACATCCCCTATGGAGAACTTCAGTTATCGCCTGAGGAACCTCAAGTTCCACCTCAAATGGTGGAACCGTCACGTCTTTGGTGACGTCCATTCACCGGTCGAAGAACTTAAAAATAAATTAGCTGATGTCGACCGCCACATACAGGAGTGCTGGACAGATGACATGGGAGAGTGTCAGCTCGGTCTCAGAGAGCAGCTTGAGGATGCCATGCGACAGGAGATATTTTATCTCCAGAAGTCACGTATCCAATGGTTGGGAGAGGGTGATAGAAACACACGTTTCATTCACGCCTTGATCCCTCACAGAGCGCGCCCGAACTATACGACCCTATTGGAGACGTATAGTCAAGATCCTGACCAGCTGGCAGCCGCAGGAGTGGAGTACTATCACTCACTCCTCTCTTCACAACCTACTGTTATGAGAGAGGCCCTTCTTTCCTCCATCCCTTCCTTGGTGACCAGCCAAGACAATGCACTTTTGCTAGCCCTTCCGACCCGAGCGGAGATCAAAGAGGTAGTTTTTTTTTTGGGCCGTAACAAAGCCCAGGACCGGATGGATTCACCGCAGAATTTTATACAGCGTGGTGGGACATTGTAGGGACCGACTTAGTGCTAGCTATCAAGGAGGTGTTCAGGAGTAAAGTCGTCGCATGAAGTTGGAAATCCACTTTTTTAGCGCTCATTCCAAAAATGGACACTCCAACTACCTTCCGAGACTTTCACCCGTCAGTCTTTGTAATGTTTGCTATAAAGTCGCATCTAAGATCATTACAAAATGACTAGGATGCTGCCTTGATAGACTTATCTCGCTAGAGCAGAGTGGTTTTGTCAAGGGTAGACAGATCCATGACAGTATCACACTAGCCATGAAAAAGCCAATAGACACTCGTATCCGGGGCTGCAATGTCATCATCAAGCTAGATATGGAGAAGGCCTTTGATCGAGTTGAGTGGAATTTCCTCCTCGAAGTGTTACGACGCTTCGGTTTCGCGGATGCGTTCATTGCACTCGTCGATGCTTGCATTAGGGAGAATCATTTCTCCCTCTTGATGGATGGAAATTCCATTGGCTTTTTCATGGCTACGCGGGGGCTCAGGCAGGGTGATCCTATTTCACCTACCCTCTTTATCTTGATGGAGGAGGTCTTCAGCCGATTGCTCACACGGACGATCAACCAAGGCCTCATCCAACCGTACTTTACGAAGAGGGGTTGCCCGATTCTCTCACACTCCTTATTTGCTGATGATGCCATCTTGTTCCTTAATGGATCTAAAAAAACTATTAAGGAATTTAGGGGTGTCCTCATGGCGTACGAACAAGACTCAGGCCAGCTCGTCAACGCCTCGAAGAGCAGCTTTATTGTGGGCCCCTCCACTATTATGAAGCGCTCTGAGATCATCCAGCATTACACACGATACTCATGAGGACACCTTCTGTTCGACTACCTTGGATGCCTTATCTTTTATGGCCCTACTCGTCATCATTACTTTGATGCCGTGCTAGGCAAGCTCAGAAAGAAATTAGAGGGATGGAAACTTCGTTTCCTATCCCCAGGAGGCCGCATTCAACTTATCCGGCATGTCCTCATGAGTATCCCGCTACACACTCTGGCGGTCCACTCACTATCTCTTACGGTTCTCCGATCTGTGGAACGTCTATGCGCGCGCTTCTTATGGTCTGGTCACCTCGAGGGAGAGAGACGTCATCATTGGGTTTGTTGGGAGAAAGTGTGTCGGCTGACGGTTGAATGGGGGTCTAGGGATCAGACGCCTCTTAGAGGTCCAGGACATGCTTCAAAAGAAACTTGTATGGCGTATGCGTACCACTCACTCCCCATTGGGGAGTTTCATCTTAGCCAAACATGGAGAATGGGCCCATCGCGAGCTCGATATTCAAGAGCCGAAGCCATGGCGGACGTGGCACCCCCACTGGCTTGAGATGATTCACGTCACACGTTGGCATATCGGCCGAGGAGACATTAGCGCGTGGTACGATACTTGGCATGCTAATGTGCCACTCGCTTGTCATCCTCAGTTCGTACCGCAACGCGTGCGACTCACTATGACCCAGTTGCTTAGAGGCAACACACCACACCTATGGAAGCAGCACGGCTTCCCCTTGGATACCCTATGCAAGGTCCAGTCTACGCCCCCCGACTCTAATTCTGATCGTGCCATCTGGACACTCACATCCCATGGAGCCTACACGTGCTGTTCCTCTTGGGAGCATTTTTGTGTGAAATCTCCCCCATAGCACTGTGGTCGGCGCATCTGGCATTCGGCAATCCCTATGCGCGTCTCCTTTTTCCTTTTTAGACTTCTACACCAAGGCCTACCGACTCGGATAGGCTATTCTCTTACTTCACACTGCCATTGCTGTCCCACCCTCCCGCACACGGAGACGATAGACCACCTTTTCTTCCACAGCGAGACGCTAGTGGAATGCTGGCGTCTCATCATTGACTGCATTCGTCCTCTGACCCCGTCTGAGTGTTTTGACAAGTTTATCCTCTCGCCAACTCGATCTCCACGGAGCCCCATCCTCCCCATCACCATAGCTTATCTTCTATGGGAGATTTGGAAAGGGCAAAATTCTTCTTGTTTTGTAGGTACACCCATGTGCGTTGTGGACATCATGCGTCGAGTTCAGCTGTGGCTTCGGCGCATTCATCCTCTACTCCCCTCCCGGGTCGGTCTATCCGCGCTTGTGTGCGAGCTCCTCCGCTCCTTTGGCATCTCGGTGACCCCCGCCGCCACCCGCATCCAGTATCGAATTGTTTATTGGCTCCCACCGCCAATTTGCTTTCTCGAACTGAATATGGATAGTGCGGCGAAAGGGAACCCGGGGCCAGCTGGGGGGAGGAGGTATCCTCCGAGACCACACAGGGAGTTTACTTTTTGCCTTCTCTTCTTTTTATGGCATACAAACTAATACAGTAGCCGAGGCTATGGCGATACGTGATGGTCTACTCCTCTGCCAAGAACGAAACCTTCATAATATCGTCGTGGAATCGGACTCACAGATATTGGTTGACATGCTTCGTTTAGGCACATGCACCCAGTGGCGACTACATCGCGCGTTTAAAGACATCATGCGGTGCCGCTCGCGCATAGCGTGCTTTCATCATCAGCTGACAGAGGGCAACCAGACAGCCGATGCCCTCGCCAACCACGCGGTACATGCTCGCACCCCCTCTCTTTTCCATTCTTGGCAGGCGCTTCCCCCCACGGCCCGAGGATGCCATCGCGTTGACCGTCTTGGCATGCCCTCCCTCCGCACACGATCCCTCCTCGCGGAGCCAGGCCCGCAAGATTGGAGGATTGCGTGGAGTGCTTGCATTCGAGGCGTGGATAGCGCCCGCCTCGCCTACAACAACACCGGGCCCTACCTCGAACACACTTGACAACGGAGAGGACACACCCCGACTAGAGCGTCACCAGGCACTACATCGACATCGCGGAGCAGCTCTAGAGAGACGATAGTGATCACACTTCCCGGAGCGTTTGCGAGGTATCACTCGTGTATCCTTTTCTTTTCCCTAAATATGGGCGTGGACAAGTGGGATACGAGTGTAATTGGGATATATATACTCGTTCCACACTATAAACATTGAAAAACACTACACTTTATAAATAAAAACCCCCTGGGTGGCATCCAGGGCACGGATTTATCGGACTATGGGCACAACACTAGGGTTGGTTGTACCCGGCACCTTGTTTTTTACCAATGAAAAAAAAAAATCAAGAATGCCTATGATAACTTGCAAATTAACATGATTAATTAATGAATTTTATATTATATTTATGTGTTTTAATGACTATATTTCCATGTTATCATATTAAAATAAAGATAGATCATTTAACCTTTCATTTTATTATTAATTCTGATTTTTTATCATTTTTTATGGAATTTAACTTCATTTCAGTGAAGAAGTATTTTTTACAGGGTTTTAAATACTTGGCTAAAGGTTGGTAAGTGTTTCCATGATTTTTCTGGAATTTTCCATATTTTTATATAATTTTTTGACCATTATATAACCAAGAAATGATTTTTACATATTTAAATAACACATATATTATTTATTTGGCATTTATAATATATTTAAATATTTACTAAGGAGTATCCACGTCATTCGCCCGGGCGAATAAATGGATATATTTATTTAAATAAGAATAAAGAGAGAGAGAGAGAATGAGTGGTTATTATTATATAATAAATAGAGAGAAGAGAGAGAGAAGAATAGTCAACATAAGCGGCTATGATTTAAAATATATAAAAGAGAGAAGAGAGAGAGAAGAATAGTCAACATAAGTGGCTATGATTTAAAATATTTAAAGAGAGAAGAGAGAGAAGAATAGCGGCTTATGATTTAAAATAAAAGAGAGAAGAATGGTCAAAGATTACGGCTAAGAGAATAAAAAATATATATATATATTTTTTTAAAAAGACCTTTTGTCCTTTTCTTTTGTTTTTATTATTTCAGGGTGACGTGGAGAATTCCTAGCCGTTCAAATGACGAAATCACTTGCCAATGATTGCGGGCGGACGACGCGCACAACAACGTGTCAGGGCGTGATCCGAGAAAGCAGAAAACGAGAAATAATCATGCTAGCCAATCAAAACGCGCCATTTCCAAGCTTATTGGAGGAGAGATAAATAAATCCAACGGCTCAGATTTTTTCTCACTAAAACCTTGATATCTTGAGATCTACATGTCCGATTGGGCTGAAATTTTGAGGGTAGGTTCGTCTTTTCCCCCTCTACAATCCAGACGGTTGGATCTTTAAATGGAGGTCTGGAAAAGGGCGAAAATCACTTTTTGGAGGCTCTCCCCAAGCAATTGGCCAGGAAGGACACAGGAGGCATTCTGGAAGTCGTCATATCTGGATCTCTTTATCAAATTTGTAAGTTTCTGAATTGTATTTGATCATCTTCTAGAACGATTCGAAACGCCTTGGCATGGGCGAAATGTACATGCCCTAGATTCATGTTTTGAATGCATCAGCACTTCTTTTGATTTGGATTCGAGATCTGACTTTTGATAATTAATTCTTAATCATTTTAGGACATTTCTGCTTCATTACATTTTTAATTTAGGGTCGAAATTGGGGCTTTCCCCAATTTCTTCACTTTCTCTCTCTAGGTTAATTTGATTTGTTTCTCTCTCTAGATTTCGGTTTTTATTGTTTAGGAATTTAATTTAATATGTAAAAAACCCAAAAATAAAATTTGAACCGAAAATTCATCCATTTTGAACTCCAATTCAAAAATCACTTTCTTGATTATTAAATTCCCAATTTTAATTCTGAAAATTATTATAAATTTTATTAAATTGGGAAATTAATAATTTATATTTTTATGAGCTTAAAATAATAATAATATTCTTATCTGGAATTATCTGACCGAAATCAAAATTAAGTTTTACTTAATTTTGATTATTTTAAGAATATTATTTAATATTAATTGAATTAAATATTGCAAAATTCAAAATTACTTGAGTTGATTCATAAAAATTGTTTGAAAATTCAGAATTGTTGCCTCCTTGCGGATCGACCCCTTGCTTGCTCTATATTCTTATTTAGTAATTAAGGGAATTATAAATTTATTGCATAAGTCTAAAAAGCGCAACGACCACGTAATTTTACGTGATTTTTCGGCTTATCAATTGGCGCCGTTGCCGGGGACGCACGGTTTGAATTTTTAAATTATTCTGTGTGGATTCATTACTCTTTATTTTTTATATTAAGTCTTGGATTGAGCTGAATTTTGCAATTATTTTGTGAATTTTGATGAAATAGTGAAATTGAAAAAAAAAAAAAATTCATCATTGCATAATTAATTTTTCTTGTTCATCAAAACTGATTATTTTTTATATTGATGTGTTTAACATTGCATGTTCGGTAGGAGATCTTTAAAACCTCATCTCGTGAATCTTGAAACAGTTAGTAGAATTCCTAGTTTTGATTGTATTTTTGAAAGCTCCGAAGGTGAAAATCAGCATTTTTGTGACTTAATGGAGAATAATCAAAATTTTGGGGTTGAACAGGGTGTTAGAAGAATGAGGTTGAGAGAATTTTCTGACCCTATAGAGAGTGAAACCTACACTAAAATATCTGCTCCTTTACCAGAAAATGTTAATTTTAGAATTGACCCGAATATGATTAATCAATTGCCTACATTTTATGGAAGATTTAATGAGGAGCCTTATGAGTTTTTGGAAGAGTATAACCAGATTTGTTCTGCTTATAGTTATGCAGGTGTTCCTCAGGAAATTCTCAAACTAAGGTTATTTCAGTTTGCTTTGAAAGATAGGGCAAAAGATTGGTTTAAAGGGGTAGGTCAAGAATTTCAATCTTGGAGTGAAATGCAAGCTTGCTTTTTAAAGAGATTCTTTTCTTATGGAAAGACATCTTCAATTAAGAAACATATAAGAGATTTTTGTCAAGGAACTGACACTCTAGGAGAAGCATGGGAGAGATTCATGTCACTCACTAGGAAGTGCCCACATCATGGCATACCATCTCATGAATTGGTTGAAATTTTTTATGGTGGATTGAATGATCAAGAAAGGCATCTAGTGGATATATCTAGTGGAGGAATGTTCCTTGATACCCATGCAGATGAATCCATGAAATTGATGGAAAAATTAGTAGAAGATTGGACATACCGTCAAAGTTTTTTGTACACTAACCGAAGTGCAGGTCCCAAGCGTGGAGGAATCATTGACATCAAGGCAGTTGAACCGGAGATCAGGATTGATAAGCTAGAAAGAGAAATGAGCAATATTGGTAAAACAGTTAAAGATATGAGCAATGATATTAAATCTTTTTTGCAGGAGTCTAAAGGAAAGGCGAATGCAAACGAGGGCAACAATTCCACTAACAACCCTTGTTGTTTTTGTTCTAGTGAAGAACATTCTGATGAGGCTTGTCCTATGGTTGAACAGGTTAATGCATTTGGGAGACAAGATGCAGGTCAAAACCAATGGAATGCACGACCTAATCAAAATTGGAGCAAAGGAGGAAACAACAATTTCGCCTCAAAGCAATTCGCCCCGCAACCATATCAGCAAAATTTTCAAAATTTTTCTAAGCCCTTTTACTCGTCCTAACAACAATAATGACAACACTAACTCTACTTTAATGGATTTTATCAGGAAATGCAGGAAGAGAGAAAAAGCATGCATGAGGAAAGGAAGATGTTGATGCAAACTTTAGAAGAGCACAAGAAGGAAATTGAGATGCTCAAGCGAGGACAAGGGATTCAAGCACAACAACCTGCTCTCAGGATGAAAGGTAAATCAGAAGAAATCCTTCTAAGAGAAGGACATCCAGGTCAACTCCCTACCCAACCTAATATAAATCCTAGAAATATCATGTTGTGTGTAGATAGAAATTTAGAATCATCATGTTGTGTGTCTTCCGAAATTTTAAATGAATCTTGCATTGGTGAAAATAATAATGTTGCATCATGTCATGATTTTACAAATAATATTTTACATGGCTTTGAAGAAGATATGATTAATGATGAACATGTGAGTGTGATTTCAAAATTACGAAGTGGGAAGGTTTTGTTAGATACTCATAAAAAAAATGTAGGATTGTCGGAGCATCAAGATAAAGAAAATGGAGAGATGGAAAATGATCAACAAGATAAGGGTGGCCAGGATGAGGAAAGGCATCCACGAATGGCAGACCCTAATCCACTTGATTATAGACCACCCATTCCATTTCCTAGTGCTTTAAATATATCTAAGCAAAAACCTGAAAATTCTCATTTGCTTGAAATATTTAAAAATGCAACCATCACTATTCCACTGACTGAGGCAATACAAAATATTCCTTCTTATGCAAAATATGTGAAGGAACTATGTACACCTTCTAGAAAACAGAAAAGGGTACAACTTTCTGAAAATATCAGTTCAATTTTATTGAATGATATTCCTAGGAAAAGAAGAGATCCGGGTGCTCCTCTCATTAAATGTGAAATAGGAGGCATGGTTTTTAGTAAATCACTTCTTGATTCAGGAGCTAGTGTAAACATAATGCCTAAAGCTTTGTATGATAAATTTAAATTTGGTGAGCTTGAACCTATTTTTCTTGAATTACAATTAGCCGATGGTTCAATTAGGCAACCTTATGGAAAATTAGAAGATGTCATAGTAAAAGTGGAGAATTGTAAATTTCCTGTTGATTTCATAGTTGCAGATATGAAAATAACAGGAAATTTGAGCCATGCCCCTATCATTTTAGGTCGACCATTCCTAGCTACGGCGAAAGTTACAACGGATTGGGATAAGGGTACAGTGGAACTTAAAGTAGGAGATGAAAAAATTGAACTATCTATCTCCAAATTAATGAAATACCCTAAAGACACAAGCGAGGATGTTTGCTTTCTAGGGTTGGTAGAAGAAGATGATTTTGATTTTGATCCATGCTCTTATGATTTATTTTCTTGTGAATCT
Source organism: Wolffia australiana (assembly GCF_029677425.1). Taxonomy (NCBI): domain Eukaryota; kingdom Viridiplantae; phylum Streptophyta; class Magnoliopsida; order Alismatales; family Araceae; genus Wolffia; species Wolffia australiana. The sequence continues at coordinate 6,283,746 of NC_135836.1, read as the reverse complement.
AATGAATGTTTGAATGAAAAATCTTCCATACCAACAAATATTTCTTTGCATTCTGAAATTGAACTTAAGCCTTTACCATCATCTCTGAAATATGCTTATTTAGGACCATGCAAGTCTTTTCCTGTAATCATATCATCATTGTTATCATCTGAACAAGAATTAGAGCTTTTGAATGTCTTATCTACTTATAAATCTGCTATAGGATGGACAATTGATGACATTAAAGGCATCAGTCCAAATATTTGTGAGCACAGAATTTTTCTAGAAGACAGTTCTAGGGCAACAAGGCAACCCCAAAGGCGACTTAACCCGCACATGTTGGAGGTTGTTAAAAAGGAAATCATGAAATGGCTAAAAGCTGATTTTATTTATGCCATTTCAGATAGCCCATGGGTAAGTCCTATTCATGTAGTACCTAAGAAAACAGGAATAACAGTGACTAAAGATGAAAATGGTAATGAGGTACAAACTCGAGTAGCTTCTAGTTGGAGAGTATGCATTGATTATAGGAAGCTTAATTCTGTGACTAAGAAAGATCATTATCCATTACCATTTATTGATCAGATTCTTGAAAGACTTTCAGGTCAAAATTTTTATTGTTTTTTAGATGGATATTCAGGTTATAATCAAATTGAAATTAACAAAAGTGATCAAGAGAAAACAACATTTACATGTCCAGTAGGTACTTTTGCATTTAAAAGAATGCCTTTTGGGTTATGTAATGCTCCAGCTACTTTTCAAAGGTGTATGACTGCCATGTTTTCTGAATTAGTAGGGGATTGCTTGGAAATTTTTATGGATGATTTTTCAGTGTTTGGTTCCTCATTCGATATTTGTCTATCTAATTTAACTAAGGTTTTGCAGATATGTGTACAGAACAATCTGGTTCTAAGTTGGGAGAAATCCCACTTTATGGTGGAGGAGGGAATTGTCCTAGGCCACCATATCAGCAAGGATGGGCTAAGGGTGGACAGGGCCAAAGTCGAGGTTATCAAGAACCTCCCCCTGCCCACAACCCTAAAGCAACTTAGGGGATTTCTAGGGCATGCTGGCTTCTACAGAAGATTTATAAAAGATTTTGCTAAAATTTCTAAACCCTTAACTAATTTACTTTCTAAAGATACACTATTTGTTTTTGATGAAAATGCTAAAGCATCATTTTTGCAGATTAAAGAAGCTCTAATTCAAGCACCTATTTTGCAAGCTCCAGATTGGGGTAAGCCTTTTGAAATTATGTGTGATGCTTCTGACAATGCAGTGGGAGCAATTTTAGGACAAAGAGTGGATAAGAAGCCAGTTGCCATCTACTATGCAAGCAAGACTCTAGGAGGAGCATAAGTAAATTACTCAACTACTGAAAAAGAATTGCTTGCTATTATTTTTGCCCTAGAAAAATTTCGTTCTTATCTTTTAGGTAGTAAAATAATTGTGTTTTCAGTTCATGCAGCTTTAAAGTTTTTACTGAATAAAAAAGAAACCAAACCTAGATTAATTCGGTGGATTTTACTTTTGCAAGAATTTGATTTGGAAATAAAAGATAAACGAGGGATAGATAATACTGTTGCAGATCATCTTTCTAGATTATCTACAGAATTATCTATTCCTATTCATGATGGTTTTCCCAACGAATATATTTTAAAAATTCAAAGTAAAAGGCTTCCATGGTACGCTCATATTGTGAATTTTCTTGTCACAGGATTAATACCTAATGATTGGGATATGAATGATAGAAAGAAATTTTATAAAGATATTAATTACTATTATTATGATGAACCTGAGCTTTTTAAATTAGGTGTTGATCATGTGTTTAGAAGGTGTGTACCGGAGGAAGAACAATGGAGCATTTTAGATGCTTGCCATTCTTCTTTATGTGCTGGACATTATGCTCCTAAATTGACTGCATTTAAAGTTTTAAACTGTGGATTTTTCTGGCCAACTCTATTTTCTGATGCTTTTAAGTTTTGCTCTAGTTGTTTAAAATGTCAAGCAGCGCTGAATATCAAAAAGAATGATAGAATGCCACTACAGCCTATCATTGAAGTAGAAATATTTGACCTATGGGGATTGATTTTATGGGACCATTTCCTAATTCAGATGGGCATGAGTACATCTTAATGGGAGTGGATTATCTTTCCAGATGGGTTGAGGCAATCCTCACTAGGTCAAATGATCATAAAGTAGTGCTTAAATTCATTCAACAACATATATTTTGCAGGTTTGGTTGTCCTAGAGCAATCATAAGTGATGGAGGAAGCCATTTTAATAATTCTCAATTCAGGACCATGCTTAAAAAATATGGGGTTCAACATAGAATCACTACCCCATATCATCCACAAGCAAATGGTCAAATTGAGAATTCAAATAGGGAGATTAAAAAGATTATAAAGAAGATCATTAGGCCTGATGGAAAAGATTGGTCTAGCAGATTATATGATGCTCTATGGGCTTATAGAACTGCTTACAAAACACCTTTAGGGATGTCTCCTTACAGGGTTGTTTTTGGTAAAGCATGTCATCTTCCGGTTGAAATAGAACATAGAGCTTATTGGGCTATTAAGAAACTTAATCTCTCTTTAGATGCAGCGGGAAAACAGCGTTTATTGCAGATGCATAAACTCCAGGAGCTAAGGAACGAAGCTTACGAAAATTCAAGAATCTATAAAGCCAGGATGAAGCACTTCCACGACAAGAATATTAACCGAAAATTAAAATCAAGATGGGATGGGCCATTTACAATTTCTGACATATATGATAATGGAGCTGTTTTGATTTTTGATCCTAAGAAAGGGAAGGAGTTCACAGTTAATGGTATGCGACTTAAGCCATATGTGGAAGCAGAAGATATATCGCAACCTACGGCAACAATAACGCTAAATCCGATCGAAACCACCATACAGGAAGCATAAATCTAGGATTTTGATTTCACTACTTTTCTTTTTATTATTGAATTTTGATTTTTGCAAATAAAGGGAATTAACCTAATTCCCTAGCTCGTAATTTTCTTTGATTTTGTTTTCAGTTTATAGCTTTTCTAGAATAAAGAAGATGATCAAGTACAATTCATAAACAACACGAGATGTCGACTCATCATTAGTAAGTCCTTCAAAGATCACGCCAAGCAGGTTTGCAATTCTGAACTTCTGAATTTCAATTTTGATCTTTTTCCCATGCATTGAGGACATTGCATAATTTAGTGGGGGGGAGAGAACATTTCATGTGTTTACATTGCATAATGCAAACCTTTACTTTTCTTTATGTCATATAAATTCCATGTATAAATGAAACCCACCTTTAGGAGATATTCTTCATCCATGAATTCAAATTACATGTGTAGGGAAGTTTGGCTTTATATAGCGGATCATGATCATGCAAAGATGGGACAAACTTTGATTTTGGATGATATGAGAGTTGATTTCCAAATGGCTAGGTTATCTAGTGGGTGTGTAGGGGATAGGAAAATCAAAGGATTGAAGCACTATGGTTCAATATGCTAGAGAGTTGAGTGAATTGAGGACCCCCATCGCGCCACCAATAAATGAGCCGATCCTACTTGATTGTTTTCATTCTTCCATTGAGTCAATCTTACTGTAGGCTGGAAGATAGACATTTTTCCAAGTCCTTAAGCACAGAACTCCCTTTTCTTGATCTACCTTATGCCATTTGCCATACCATTCTACTTATCATGCTATCCACATTATCATCTATTTATTCAACCATGAGCCAATTTTTCCTATCCACTTGTTCAATTTTTTTTTTCTAACCTAACAGCCTTTCATGGATGGTAGCCATCTCCCAAGCCACTCTATCTCTCTTTCCATGGGATCACTTTTATCCCACCTCTATCTCCAATTCTGTCTAAATTTCACTCTTCATATTCTTATTAACTCTTCTTCTCTCAAATGATTTTTTCAAACAAAAAAAAAAAAATCATGCCCTTATTAGAGTCAATGATAAATATGTTTGTATTTGCTTCTTCAAAATATTTAGTAGTTTTTTTTACCCCTTTCAAAAAAAAAAAAAAAAAAAGTGGAAGTCCTCAAGCTCAAGAAAAAATATGAGGAAAATTAAAAAAAAAAAGAAAAAAAAAGGAAAAGCTATTCATTCAAAGAAAACAAATGGGGTTATTGGTAGATTGATTTTTGCTTTGAATTATTGATTCTAGTAAGGGCATTTTTCACTATATCTTCTTTCTATTTCTTTCTCACTTCGTCTAAGTCTTGGGAGAAGGCAACTTGAAATGAGACATCTTTGATATACCCTCCATTCGCGACCCATCTCTTCACCTTTGAGCCTACGTTTTTCATTCATTCTTATGCTCTTACCCATGCCATCACACCACTTGATATTCTGTGCTAACTGGGAGGCGGAGAATGTTTAAATTTCATCTTATAGTGGGAGGAAACGTAGTGGAGAATTTGAACACAAGTAGCCGCTACCCGTGAGAGAGTGATCTTGTTATGAGAGGGAAAGGCCCACCACTTGATGAGTGCAGTGAGGAGCATTATGGATCATAGTGTAATATCTAGAGAGAAGTACATCTTTCTACTCATTTCATTAGCTCTATCCAAACCATGAGGACGGCACTCATATTCCTCACAAGGTGGAATCCGAATTGTCGAAGAGAGTTTCGTTTAAGCATGTTATTGATAATTCTAACACTTCATACAGATGAATGAGTATTGATGGATGAAGAAGTCATCTAAAGAAATAATGGTACATTGCTAAGGGACTAGCAATAATTTAAGTGGGGGGGTATGATAACTTGCAAATTAACATGATTAATTAATGAATTTTATATTATATTTATGTGTTTTAATGACTATATTTCCATGTTATCATATTAAAATAAAGATAGATCATTTAACCTTTCATTTTATTATTAATTCTGATTTTTTATCATTTTTTATGGAATTTAACTTCATTTCAGTGAAGAAGTATTTTTTACAGGGTTTTAAATACTTGGCTAAAGGTTGGTAAGTGTTTCCATGATTTTTCTGGAATTTTCCATATTTTTATATAATTTTTGACCATTATATAACCAAGAAATGATTTTTACATATTTAAATAACACATATATTATTTATTTGGCATTTATAATATATTTAAATATTTACTAAGGAGTATCCACGTCATTCGCCCGGGCGAATAAATGGATATATTTATTTAAATAAGAATAAAGAGAGAGAGAGAGAATGAGTGGTTATTATTATATAAATAAATAGAGAGAAGAGAGAGAAGAATAGTCAACATAAGCGGCTATGATTTAAAATATATAAAAGAGAGAAGAGAGAGAGAAGAATAGTCAACATAAGTGGCTATGATTTAAAATATTTAAAGAGAGAAGAGAGAGAAGAATAGCGGCTTATGATTTAAAATAAAAGAGAGAAGAATGGTCAAAGATTACGGCTAAGAGAATAAAAAATTATATATATATTTTTTAAAAAGACCTTTGTCCTTTTCTTTTGTTTTTATTATTTCAGGGTGACGTGGAGAATTCCTAGCCGTTCAAATGACGAAATCACTTGCCAATGATTGCGGGCGGACGACGCGCACAACAACGTGTCAGGGCGTGATCCGAGAAAGCAGAAAACGAGAAATAATCATGCTAGCCAATCAAAACGCGCCATTTCCAAGCTTATTGGAGGAGAGATAAATAAATCCAACGGCTCAGATTTTTTCTCACTAAAACCTTGATATCTTGAGATCTACATGTCCGATTGGGCTGAAATTTTGAGGGTAGGTTCGTCTTTTCCCCCTCTACAATCCAGACGGTTGGATCTTTAAATGGAGGTCTGGAAAAGGGCGAAAATCACTTTTTGGAGGCTCTCCCCAAGCAATTGGCCAGGAAGGACACAGGAGGCATTCTGGAAGTCGTCATATCTGGATCTCTTTATCAAATTTGTAAGTTTCTGAATTGTATTTGATCATCTTCTAGAACGATTCGAAAACGCCTTGGCATGGGCGAAATGTACATGCCCTAGATTCATGTTTTGAATGCATCAGCACTTCTTTTTGATTTGGATTCGAGATCTGACTTTTGATAATTAATTCTTAATCATTTTAGGACATTTCTGCTTCATTACATTTTTAATTTAGGGTCGAAATTGGGGCTTTCCCCAATTTCTTCACTTTCTCTCTCTAGGTTAATTTGATTTGTTTCTCTCTCTAGATTTCGGTTTTTATTGTTTAGGAATTTAATTTAATATGTAAAAAACCCAAAAATAAAATTTGAACCGAAAATTCATCCATTTTGAACTCCAATTCAAAAATCACTTTCTTGATTATTAAATTCCCAATTTTAATTCTGAAAATTATTATAAATTTTATTAAATTGGGAAATTAATAATTTATATTTTTATGAGCTTAAAATAATAATAATATTCTTATCTGGAATTATCTGACCGAAATCAAAATTAAGTTTTACTTAATTTTGATTATTTTAAGAATATTATTTAATATTAATTGAATTAAATATTGCAAAATTCAAAATTACTTGACTTGATTCATAAAAATTGTTTGAAAATTCTGAATTGTTGCCTCCTTGCGGATCGACCCCTTGCTTGCTCTATATTCTTATTTAGTAATTAAGGGAATTATAAATTTATTGCATAAGTCTAAAAAGCGCAACGACCACGTAATTTTACGTGATTTTTCGGCTTATCAATTGGCGCCGTTGCCGGGGACGCACGGTTTGAATTTTTAAATTATTCTGTGTGGATTCATTACTCTTTATTTTTTATATTAAGTCTTGGATTGAGCTGAATTTTGCAATTATTTTGTGAATTTTGATGAAATAGTGAAATTGAAAAAAAAAATTCATCATTGCATAATTAATTTTTCTTGTTCATCAAAACTGATTATTTTTTATATTGATGTGTTTAACATTGCATGTTCGGTAGGAGATCTTTAAAACCTCATCTCGTGAATCTTGAAACAGTTAGTAGAATTCCTAGTTTTGATTGTATTTTTGAAAGCTCCGAAGGTGAAAATCAGCATTTTTGTGACTTAATGGAGAATAATCAAAATTTTGGGGTTGAACAGGGTGTTAGAAGAATGAGGTTGAGAGAATTTTCTGACCCTATAGAGAGTGAAACCTACACTAAAATATCTGCTCCTTTACCAGAAAATGTTAATTTTAGAATTGACCCGAATATGATTAATCAATTGCCTACATTTTATGGAAGATTTAATGAGGAGCCTTATGAGTTTTTGGAAGAGTATAACCAGATTTGTTCTGCTTATAGTTATGCAGGTGTTCCTCAGGAAATTCTCAAACTAAGGTTATTTCAGTTTGCTTTGAAAGATAGGGCAAAAGATTGGTTTAAAGGGGTAGGTCAAGAATTTCAATCTTGGAGTGAAATGCAAGCTTGCTTTTAAAGAGATTATTTTCTTATGGAAAGACATCTTCAATTAAGAAACATATAAGAGATTTTTGTCAAGGAACTGACACTCTAGGAGAAGCATGGGAGAGATTCATGTCACTCACTAGGAAGTGCCCACATCATGGCATACCATCTCATGAATTGGTTGAAATTTTTTATGGTGGATTGAATGATCAAGAAAGGCATCTAGTGGATATATCTAGTGGAGGAATGTTCCTTGATACCCATGCAGATGAATCCATGAAATTGATGGAAAAATTAGTAGAAGATTGGACATACCACAAAGTTTTTGTACACTAACCGAAGTGCAGGTCCCAAGCGTGGAGGAATCATTGACATCAAGGCAGTTGAACCGAGATCAGGATTGATAAGCTAGAAAGAGAAATGAGCAATATTGGTAAAACAGTTAAAGATATGAGCAATGATATTAAATCTTTTTGCAGGAGTCTAAAGGAAAGGCGAATGCAAACGAGGGCAACAATTCCACTAACAACCCTTGTTGTTTTGTTCTAGTGAAGAACATTCTGATGAGGCTTGTCCTATGGTTGAACAGGTTAATGCATTGGGGAGAAAAGATGCAGGTCAAAACCAATGGAATGCACGACCTAATCGAAATTGGAGCAAAGGAGGAAACAACAATTTCGCCTCAAAGCAATTAAGCAACCATATCAGCAAAATTTTCAAAATTTTTCTAAGCCCTTTACTCTCGTCCTAACAACAATAATGACAACACTAACTCTACTTTAATGGATTTTATCAGGAAATGCAGGAAGAGAGAAAAAGCATGCATGAGGAAAGGAAGATGTTGATGCAAACTATAGAAGAGCACAAGAAGGAAATTCAGATGCTCAAGCGAGGACAAGGGATTCAAGCACAACAACCTCCTCTCAGGATGAAAGGTAAATCAGAAGAAATCCTTATAAGAGAAGGACATCCAGGTCCACTCCCTACCCAACCTAATATAAATCCTAGAAATATCATGTTGTGTGTAGATAGAAATTTAGAATCATCATGTTGTGTGTCTTCCAAATTTTAAATGAATCTTGCATTGGTGAAAATAATAATGTTGCATCATGTCATGATTTTACAAATAATATTTTACATGGCTTTGAAGAAGATATGATTAATGATGAACATGTGAGTGTGATTTCAAAATTACAGTGGGAAGGTTTTGTTAGATACTCATAAAAAAATGTAGGATTGTCGGAGCATCAAGATAAAGAAAATGGAGAGATGGAAAATGATCAACAAGATAAGGGTGGCCAGGATGAGGAAAGGCATCCACGAATGGCAGACCCTAATCCACTTGATTATAGACCACCCATTCCATTTCCTAGTGCTTTAAATATATCTAAGCAAAAACCTGAAAATTCTCATTTGCTTGAAATATTTAAAAATGCAACCATCACTATTCCACTGACTGAGGCAATACAAAATATTCCTTCTTATGCAAAATATGTGAAGGAACTATGTACACCTTCTAGAAAGCAGAAAAGGGTACAACTTTCTGAAAATATCAGTTCAATTTTATTGAATGATATTCCTAGGAAAAGAAGAGATCCGGGTGCTCCTCTCATTAAATGTGAAATAGGAGGCATGGTTTTTAGTAAATCACTTCTTGATTCAGGAGCTAGTGTAAACATAATGCCTAAAGCTTTGTATGATAAATTTAAATTTGGTGAGCTTGAACCTATTTTTCTTGAATTACAATTAGCCGATGGTTCAATTAGGCAACCTTATGGAAAATTAGAAGATGTCATAGTAAAAGTGGAGAATTGTAAATTTCCTGTTGATTTCATAGTTGCAGATATGAAAATAACAGGAAATTTGAGCCATGCCCCTATCATTTTAGGTCGACCATTCCTAGCTACGGCGAAAGTTACAACGGATTGGGATAAGGGTACAGTGGAACTTAAAGTAGGAGATGAAAAATTGAACTATCTATCTCCAAATTAATGAAATACCCTAAAGACACAAGTGAGGATGTTTGCTTTCTAGGGTTGGTAGAAGAAGATGATTTTGATTTTGATCCATGCTCTTATGATTTATTTTCTTGTGAATCTAATGAATGTTTGAATGAAAAATCTTCCATACCAACAAATATTTCTTTGCATTCTGAAATTGAACTTAAGCCTTTACCATCATCTCTGAAATATGCTTATTTAGGACCATGCAAGTCTTTTCCTGTAATCATATCATCATTGTTATCATCTGAACAAGAATTAGAGCTTTTGAATGTCTTATCTACTTATAAATCTGCTATAGGATGGACAATTGATGACATTAAAGGCATCAGTCCAAATATTTGTGAGCACAGAATTTTTCTAGAAGACAGTTCTAGGGCAACAAGGCAACCCCAAAGGCGACTTAACCCGCACATGTTGGAGGTTGTTAAAGGAAATCATGAAATGGCTAAAGCTGATTTTATTTATGCCATTTCAGATAGCCCATGGGTAAGTCCTATTCATGTAGTACCTAAGAAAACAGGAATAATAGTGACTAAAGATGAAAATGGTAATGAGGTACAAACTCGAGTAGCTTCTAGTTGGAGAGTATGCATTGATTATAGGAAGCTTAATTCTGTGACTAAGAAAGATCATTATCCATTACCATTTATTGATCAGATTCTTGAAAGACTTTCAGGTCAAAATTTTTATTGTTTTTTAGATGGATATTCAGGTTATAATCAAATTGAAATTAACAAAAGTGATCAAGAGAAAACAACATTTACATGTCCAGTAGGTACTTTTGCATTTAAAAGAATGCCTTTTGGGTTATGTAATGCTCCAGCTACTTTTCAAAGGTGTATGACTGCCATGTTTTCTGAATTAGTAGGGGATTGCTTGGAAATTTTTATGGATGATTTTTCAGTGTTTGGTTCCTCATTCGATATTTGTCTATCTAATTTAACTAAGGTTTTGCAGATATGTGTACAGAACAATCTGGTTCTAAGTTGGGAGAAATCCCACTTTATGGTGGAGGAGGGAATTGTCCTAGGCCACCATATCAGCAAGGATGGGCTAAGGGTGGACAGGGCCAAAGTCGAGGTTATCAAGAACCTCCCCCTGCCCACAACCCTAAAGCAACTTAGGGGATTTCTAGGGCATGCTGGCTTCTACAGAAGATTTATAAAAGATTTTGCTAAAATTTCTAAACCCTTAACTAATTTACTTTCTAAAGATACACTATTTGTTTTTGATGAAAATGCTAAAGCATCCTTTTTGCAGATTAAAGAAGCTCTAATTCAAGCACCTATTTTGCAAGCTCCAGATTGGGGTAAGCCTTTTGAAATTATGTGTGATGCTTCTGACAATGCAGTGGGAGCAATTTTAGGACAAAGAGTGGATAAGAAGCCAGTTGCCATCTACTATGCAAGCAAGACTCTAGGAGGAGCACAAGTAAATTACTCAACTACTGAAAAAGAATTGCTTGCTATTATTTTTGCCCTAGAAAAATTTCGTTCTTATCTTTTAGGTAGTAAAATATTTGTGTTTTCAGTTCATGCAGCTTTAAAGTTTTTACTGAATAAAAAAGAAACCAAACCTAGATTAATTCGGTGGATTTTACTTTTGCAAGAATTTGATTTGGAAATAAAAGATAAACGAGGGATAGATAATACTGTTGCAGATCATCTTTCTAGATTATCTACAGAATTATCTATTCCTATTCATGATGGTTTTCCCGACGAATATATTTTAAAAATTCAAAGTAAAAGGCTTCCATGGTACGCTCATATTGTGAATTTTCTTGTCACAGGATTAATACCTAATGATTGGGATATGAATGATAGAAAGAAATTTTATAAAGATATTAATTACTATTATTATGATGAACCTGAGCTTTTTAAATTAGGTGTTGATCATGTGTTTAGAAGGTGTGTACCGGAGGAAGAACAATGGAGCATTTTAGATGCTTGCCATTCTTCTTTATGTGCTGGACATTATGCTCCTAAATTGACTGCATTTAAAGTTTTAAACTGTGGATTTTTCTGGCCAACTCTATTTTCTGATGCTTTTAAGTTTTGCTCTAGTTGTTTAAAATGTCAAGCAGCGCTGAATATCAAAAGAATGATAGAATGCCACTACAGCCTATCATTGAAGTAGAAATATTTGACCTATGGGGGATTGATTTTATGGGACCATTTCCTAATTCAGATGGGCATGAGTACATCTTAATGGGAGTGGATTATCTTTCCAGATGGGTTGAGGCAATCCTCACTAGGTCAAATGATCATAAAGTAGTGCTTAAATTCATTCAACAACATATATTTTGCAGGTTTGGTTGTCCTAGAGCAATCATAAGTGATGGAGGAAGCCATTTTAATAATTCTCAATTCAGGACCATGCTTAAAAAATATGGGGTTCAACATAGAATCACTACCCCATATCATCCACAAGCAAATGGTCAAATTGAGAATTCAAATAGGGAGATTAAAAAGATTATAAAGAAGATCATTAGGCCTGATGGAAAAGATTGGTCTAGCAGATTATATGATGCTCTATGGGCTTATAGAACTGCTTACAAAACACCTTTAGGGATGTCTCCTTACAGGGTTGTTTTTGGTAAAGCATGTCATCTTCCGGTTGAAATAGAACATAGAGCTTATTGGGCTATTAAGAAACTTAATCTCTCTTTAGATGCAGCGGGAAAACAGCGTTTATTGCAGATGCATAAACTCCAGGAGCTAAGGAACGAAGCTTACGAAAATTCAAGAATCTATAAAGCCAGGATGAAGCACTTCCACGACAAGAATATTAACCGAAAATTAAAATCAAGATGGGATGGGCCATTTACAATTTCTGACATATATGATAATGGAGCTGTTTTGATTTTTGATCCTAAGAAAGGGAAGGAGTTCACAGTTAATGGTATGCGACTTAAGCCATATATGGAAGCAGAAGATATATCGCAACCTACGGCAACAATAACGCTAAATCCGATCGAAACCACCATACAGGAAGCATAAATCTAGGATTTTGATTTCACTACTTTTCTCTTTTTATTATTGAATTTTGATTTTGCAAATAAAGGGGAATTAACCTAATTCCCTAGCTCGTAATTTTTCTTTGATTTTGTTTTCAGTTTATAGCTTTTCTAGAATAAAGAAGATGATCAAGTACAATTCAGAAACAACACGAGATGTCGACTCATCATTAGTAAGTCCTTCAAAGATCACGCCAAGCAGGTTTGCAATTCTGAACTTCTGAATTTCAATTTTGATCTTTTTCCCATGCATTGAGGACATTGCATAATTTAGTGGGGGGGAGAGAACATTTCATGTGTTTACATTGCATAATGCAAACCTTTACTTTTCTTTATGTCATATAAATTCCATGTATAAATGAAACCCACCTTTAGGAGATATTCTTCATCCATGAATTCAAATTACATGTGTAGGGAAGTTTGGCTTTATATAGCGGATCATGATCATGCAAAGATGGGACAAACTTTGATTTTGGATGATATGAGAGTTGATTTCCAAATGGCTAGGTTATCTAGTGGGTGTGTAGGGGATAGGAAAATCAAAGGATTGAAGCACTATGGTTCAATATGCTAGAGAGTTGAGTGAATTGAGGACCCCCATCGCGCCACCAATAAATGAGCCGATCCTACTTGATTGTTTTCATTCTTCCATTGAGTCAATCTTACTGTAGGCTGGAAGATAGGCATTTTTCCAAGTCCTTAAGCACAGAACTCCCTTTTCTTGATCTACCTTATGCCATTTGCCATACCATTCTACTTATCATGCTATCCACATTATCATCTATTTATTCAACCATGAGCCAATTTTTCCTATCCACTTGTTCAATTTTTTTTTTCTAACCTAACAGCCTTTCATGGATGGTAGCCATCTCCCAAGCCACTCTATCTCTCTTTCCATGGGATCACTTTTATCCCACCTCTATCTCCAATTCTGTCTAAATTTCACTCTTCATATTCTTATTAACTCTTCTTCTCTCAAATGATTTTTTCAAACAAAAAAAATAATAATTATGCCCTTATTAGAGTCAATGATAAATATGTTTGTATTTGCTTCTTCAAAATATTTAGTAGTTTTTTTTACCCCTTTCAAAAAAAAAAAAAAAAAAAAAAGTGGAAGTCCTCAAGCTCAAGAAAAAATATGAGGAAAATAAAAAAAAAAAAAAAAAATTCATTCAAAGAAAACAAATGGGGTTATTGGTAGATTGATTTTTGCTTTGAATTATTGATTCTAGTAAGGGCATTTTTCACTATATCTTCTTTCTATTTCTTTCTCACTTCGTCTAAGTCTTGGGAGAAGGCAACTTGAAATGAGACATCTTTGATATACCCTCCATTCGCGACCCATCTCTTCACCTTTGAGCCTACGTTTTTCATTCATTCTTATGCTCTTACCCATGCCATCACACCACTTGATATTCTGTGCTAACTGGGAGGCGGAGAATGTTTAAATTTCATCTTATAGTGGGAGGAAACGTAGTGGAGAATTTGAACACAAGTAGCCACTACCCGTGAGAGAGTGATCTTGTTATGAGAGGGAAAGGCCCACCACTTGATGAGTGCAGTGAGGAGCATTATGGATCATAGTGTAATATCTAGAGAGAAGTACATCTTTCTACTCATTTCATTAGCTCTATCCAAACCATGAGGACGGCACTCATATTCCTCACAAGGTGGAATCTGAATTGTGGAAGAGAGTTTCGTTTAAGCATGTTATTGATAATTCTAACACTTCATACAGATGAATGAGTATTGATGGATGAAGAAGTCATCTAAAGAAATAATGGTACATTGCTAAGGGACTAGCAATAATTTAAGTGGGGGGGTATGATAACTTGCAAATTAACATGATTAATTAATGAATTTTATATTATATTTATGTGTTTTAATGACTATATTTCCATGTTATCATATTAAAATAAAGATAGATCATTTAACCTTTCATTTTATTATTAATTCTGATTTTTTATCATTTTTTATGGAATTTAACTTCATTTCAGTGAAGAAGTATTTTTTACAGGGTTTTAAATACTTGGCTAAAGGTTGGTAAGTGTTTCCATGATTTTTCTGGAATTTTCCATATTTTTATATAATTTTTTGACCATTATATAGCCAAGAAATGATTTTTACATATTTAAATAACACATATATTATTTATTTGGCATTTATAATATATTTAAATATTTACTAAGGAGTATCCACGTCATTCGCCCGGGCGAATAAATGGATATATTTATTTAAATAAGAATAAAGAGAGAGAGAGAGAATGAGTGGTTATTATTATATAATAAATAGAGAGAAGAGAGAGAGAAGAATAGTCAACATAAGCGGCTATGATTTAAAATATATAAAAGAGAGAAGAGAGAGAGAAGAATAGTCAACATAAGTGGCTATGATTTAAAATATTTAAAGAGAGAAGAGAGAGAAGAATAGCGGCTTATGATTTAAAATAAAAGAGAGAAGAATGGTCAAAGATTACGGCTAAGAGAATAAAAAAATATATATATTTTTTTTAAAAAGACCTTTTGTCCTTTTCTTTTGTTTTTATTATTTCAGGGTGACGTGGAGAATTCCTAGCCGTTCAAATGACGAAATCACTTGCCAATGATTGCGGGCGGACGACGCGCACAACAACGTGTCAGGGCGTGATCCGAGAAAGCGGAAAACGAGAAATAATCATGCTAGCCAATCAAAACGCGCCATTTCCAAGCTTATTGGAGGAGAGATAAATAAATCCAACGGCTCAGATTTTTTCTCACTAAAACCTTGATATCTTGAGATCTACATGTCCGATTGGGCTGAAATTTTGAGGGTAGGTTCGTCTTTTCCCCCTCTACAATCCAGACGGTTGGATCTTTAAATGGAGGTCTGGAAAAGGGCGAAAATCACTTTTGGAGGCTCTCCCCAAGCAATTGGCCAGGAAGGACACAGGAGGCATTCTGGAAGTCGTCAGATCTGGATCTCTTTATCAAATTTGTAAGTTTCTGAATTGTATTTGATCATCTTCTAGAACGATTCGAAAACGCCTTGGCATGGGCGAAATGTACATGCCCTAGATTCATGTTTTGAATGCATCAGCACTTCTTTTTGATTTGGATTCGAGATCTGACTTTTGATAATTAATTCTTAATCATTTTAGGACATTTCTGCTTCATTACATTTTTAATTTAGGGTCGAAATTGGGGCTTTCCCCAATTTCTTCACTTTCTCTCTCTAGGTTAATTTGATTTGTTTCTCTCTCTAGATTTCGGTTTTTATTGTTTAGGAATTTAATTTAATATATAAAACCAAAATAAAATTTGAACCAAATATTCATCCATTTTGAACTCCAATTCAAAAATCACTTTCTTGATTATTAAATTCCCAATTTTAATTCTGAAAATTATTATAAATTTTATTAAATTGGGAAATTAATAATATATATTTTTATGAGCTTAAAATAATAATAATATTCTTATCTGGAATTATCTGACCAAAATCAAAATTAAGTTTTACTTAATTTTGATTATTTTAAGAATATTATTTAATATTAATTGAATTAAATATTGCAAAATTCAAAATTACTTGAGTTGATTCATAAAAATTGTTTGAAAATTCAGAATTGTTGCCTCCTTGCGGATCGACCCCTTGCTTGCTCTATATTCTTATTTAGTAATTAAGGGAATTATAAATTTATTGCATAAGTCTAAAAAGCGCAACGACCACGTAATTTTACGTGATTTTTCGGCTTATCAGCCTACTGTCCATTTTGTGTTGTACGCTGAACGTACATCGCAATGCCATTGGCTCGTTGAGCCTTCCCGTGTCTCCTTTCCATGCGCAACACGCACGGGATCGGGCACGTGCGTGTCACACACGGATAGCTCTGCCTCTTCCTCCTGATTGGCTCGTGCGGCGCTGCATGTGGAGCGCATCGTTCGTGGGCCCTGCGCGACTTAACCACTTGCGTGAGCGCCAAAACTGGCCCAATAAGGGCCAGTTTAATAATAATAAAAAGTTTTTAATTAAAAAACAAATGGAATAAGTCCTAAAAATTGTTTAATAATGCGAGGCAAACCCTGCACGCCACCTGCACGCAGGTAGAGCCGCGCGCAAGCCGTGCGCAAACCCCTGCGCAGGCAGAGCCGTGCGCGAGGCCTGCACTGCCCGCGCGTAGGTAGAGCTGCGCGCAAGCCGTGCGCAACCCCCCTCGCAGGCAGAGCCTTGCGCGAGGCCTGCGCAACCCGCGCTCAGCCTGCACGCAGGGCCCATCTGCAGCCGAGGTAGTGAGCAGCCCCGCGCGCAGGAAGCCGCACACCACCAAGGTCGTGCGCATCCTTGCGCTTGGTTTGCTCTATTTTCAATGCTCCAGGTGCAAGCCCGCAACTGAGAATAGAGCCCTTAAATCCAATCTGAATTTTCTGAATCTTCTGAGGGTTAGATTATTTAAATCTAATCTTCTGAGGAATCTCAATAAATTTTACTGAAGGTCATCTAAAAAATTACCTACCGAAGATTATTCTACAGTATTTTACTAGAGACCTTTGAATTGCTGGTTAGAATAACTTATCTGGATTTGATACTCTAAACTCAATTGCAAAGAATTACTATTACCCTACCTGCTCCTTGTGGTTCGACACCTTACTTGCCCTACACCTGTGAGGTTAATTTTAATTGTTGACGGTCTCAAACACTCACACGACTAATCAGTAAAAATCCCCCTTAATTTTATATTATCATACTCCGCCCCTTCATAGGAAAATTTGTGCTAGTATATTTTGACGATATTTTGGTTTATAGTTACACCAAGGAGTGACCATCTCCAACACTTACACCAAGTATGTGCCGCTTTACGCCTTGAGCAGCTCTATGCACACCCCAAGAAGTACACCTTCTTCACCCCGGAAGTATCCTTCTTGGGATTCATATTATCCTCAAAAGGGATAGTCGTTGACAAGCCAAAGTTGAGGCGATCACTACTTGGCCAAAATTGAAAAATGTACATGATGTACTAAGTTTTAGTGGACTCGTCACCTTTTATCGGAGGTTCATACCGGGATTTAGTGGTGTAACTGCACCTTTTACTGACCTCCTCAAAAGGGACCAGTTCGAGTGGACATCTTCAGCAGATAACGCCTTTGAGCTTGTCAAGAAGCTCATAACGGAAGCAGCGATACTAAGACGACCCGACTTCGCCAAAGTCTTTGAGGTCTTGTGTGACACTTCCGGTGTTGGAATAGGAGTCCTAAGTCAAGGACATCCCATAGAATACTTTAGTGAAAAGTTGAATGACACGCGCAAAGATCTGATAATTATGACAGAGAATTCTACTCATTGGTGCAATCCATATGCCATTGGCGTCACTTTCTCCGACCAAAGGAGTTCGTCCTATTTTCAGACCATTGCGTGTTATGTCATTTACATGAGCAACGTAAGGTTAGTGATCGCCATGCTCGTTGGATAGCATATTTACAAGACTTTACATTTGCCACAATAAGGGGAAGGACAACATCATCACCGACGCCCTAAGTAGACGACCCTTGCTTCTGAATATGATGAACACTCAAGTCCTTGGATTTGAGCAATTACGGGACGGCTATATCGATTGTCCCGACTTTGGAAAGATTCTTGCACAGGTCTGTGAGAACTTGATCCCAAAATCACGAGAGTACTACATCGTCGACAGATACTTTTTCCACGGCAAACGGCTATGCATTTCCCGGGCTCAATGCGTGAATTCTTGATATGGGAGACACATGCCGGCAGGTTAAGTGGACACTTTGCAGTAAACAAAAGCATTCAATCAATGGAGCAATAATTCTCTTGGCCATCTCTTAAACGAGATGTAGGAAATATCATTTCTCGTGCTGCCCGGCCACCCGCAGGCACCGCTCATCGCCGTGGTGCCCCTGCGCCCACAACCAGAGCGCAGCGCGCCCGACACCACACGAACTCATCCGCGCGTGCCCTGCCAGCGCTCGCGCGCCACCGACGCGCACCAGCACCCAACCGACGATCGTCCGTGTGCGCATCCCTGACGCACCCCGTCACGCGAACCCCCCCTGGCCTCACTCCTCACCTGCACGGCGCCACCTCGAAGTCGAATCAGCGCGACACCATGGACTATTGCCAACAAGTGGACTAACATCAAATCCGGTACCTGTTTGTCTCCCCTTCCGTATTTCCAGTATTATTATGTATTGCAGTGCCCTCTCCCGCTATCTCGTCCTCTACCGAATCTTATTGACTTGTCTAGGATAACCACCTTTGTCGAGAGCTAGGCCTTTCTTGTGGTAAAGGAAGAAATTGCCAATTTTAGACGTGAACATCCTTGGGCCGTCAAACGCCCCTTACTCCTTAGACGTCGTAGTCTGTCTTCGTAGGGTCATTGGGAGTTTAACGGGATCAATATCTCGTTATTGATTGACGTGACTCCCCTCCCTATTTGTGGTCGCCGATTATTGCCCACTAAGGGATTTCCTTCTCTCGGCATTCATTCATATTACTTACTAACCCACTCATCGTCGATCCCGGCCGTCATCGTATTACATTATCCACGTTGAGCCATCCGTGCGGATTGCTTCTCTATGACCATTCTTGGGATTCCTAAATGAATTTTTGAAAAGATAATGAAAAGATGAGGGTCGAGGGCGACTACGTTGCCGAAGGGGAATATCCCGCTGAGATGCTCACACTTGTCGGGCTCGCCTGACTCGTACCAGCCAGGTAAGACTCACACAGAGATCGTCGTCATTTTCTCAACCTGTCTCACTCTCACCTACGTCGAACCCGAGCGCGGAGGAGGCAAATCGAAAGTATACTGAAGAAAGTAAGAGACGTAAATAGCAATAAGGAGAGGGATACCTTCGTCGTGTCCTACGACGGTAAAATCTCGAACACAAGGGACCGGACGTAGCGGTATGGACGGGGCGGGGCGGGGCGATGCTGTGGGACGCGGGCAGTACGGCTGGCAAGGGGCGAGCGCGTGATGGCAGGTCGATGCAAACTGTTGCGTGAGCGCGTGACGGCGCACAGGCGCGCACTGTTGTGCGGCGCGATCGCGAGTGGCGCGCAGGCAACTGCGCGCGCGGGCGTGAGAGATCGGTGGAAGGGCACTGCTCACAGGGTGGCGGCTGCGCTGAGAGAGCGGCAGGGCATCCGCGGCGGCGTGCAGGCTTCAACACGCTATAGTGAGTACGGCGGCGTGCAAGGGCGCACAGCAACAGGGAGCACGTTGTGTGAGCCACGACACGAGTGCGCGCAAAGCAGTGGTGCACGGACATGCAGAAGGCGGTGGGTTGGCGGTGGACAGCAGCAGGTGGTCGCCGACGCGAGCGCGCGAGCAAGCTCTCCGTGCAGGCGGGCGTACGACGGTGGACACCGCGTGCAAGCGCGTTGTGAGGCAGTAGTGGAGGAAGGCGATTCGTCGGCCATGCCGGCGGCCTCTTGGTGGGGAACGGCATTGGGCTATCGGCAGATTAGGTTGGCAATCGGCGATGCGCACGGGCGGCGGTGCGACGGTGGATCAGTGTGCGGGCGGCGCAGTGAGACAGTAGCAAGGGATGGAGGTGGACGTCGGCAGCGGCGGCGGCGTTCGTGGCGGAGAACGGTGGCGGCGGCGGTGGGCGTCTCCTCCTTCTCTTTTCCTCTTCTCTTTCTCCTCTTCTCTTCCTCTTCCTTCTTCTTCTTCCTTCTTCTTCTTCCTTCTTCTTCTTCCTTCTTCTTCTCCTTTCTTCTTCTTCCTCTCCTCAACGAGAATGACTCTTTAAATTCAAACCTTATGTTTTCAAAGAAAAACAAGAGTGTCTAAAGTGGGCGCCCTCCCCTTCCTCTTATAGGGAATAGGTGGATGGGCCCCCTAAAATAAAAAAAACACAATAAAAGAAAGGAAAAATGGCTAAAAGGGCTAGTCCCATTAGCGGGAGGGGAAGGTATCCTCATACGGGAACTTCCCCTCACGACAACATAGATGCAGGAAATGAAAGATAGATGCGGGAAATAAAAGACGAGTCGAAGGTGGCGCGTCGTCACGCCGAATTTGAACCCGAAGTTGCACGTCGTTGATGTGGCTCATTATGTCGGCTGGACACCTGTCGGTGGCGGGCTCGATGACGGTGCTTGCTCCTCGAGTGACGGCCCTACGGTGTCGGACGGTGCCGCGCCATCAGATAGAGATAGAGAAAGAGATAGTATTAGCGATAGAGATAGAGATTATGATAGAGATAGAGATAGAGATAGAGATAGAGATAGAGATAGAGATAGAGATAGAAATAGAAATAGAGATAGAGATAGAGATAGAGATAGATCGAGATAAAGATAGAGATAGAGATGGAGGTAGAGATAAAGATAGAGATAGAGATCGAGCCAGAGATAGAGATAGAGATCGAGCCAGAGATAGCGATAGATTTAGCGATAGAGATAGAGATAGAGATAGAGATAGAGATAGAGATAGAGATGGAGATAGAGATAAAGATAGAGATAGAGATAAAGATAGAGATTGAGATAGAAATAGAGATATAGATAGAGATTGACACTGAGATAGAGATAGAGATAGAGATTTAGTTATAGAGATAGAGATAGAGATAGAGATACAAATAGAGATAGAGATAAAAATATAGATAGAGATAGAGATAGAGAAAGAGATACTGTTAGCAAGGATGCCAACACATCGACATCAGACGCGTTGCCACGTTCATCTGAAGTCAACGCCGCTATGATGCAGACTCCGCTACAGTCAATCGAGAGTCATGCCACTACTATGGACACATCCTAACCATCACGTACATCTCCACGCATGCATGCTTCCACACCAGTCATGACAAGTTGCCACGGCAGATACATAACTGCCCTTTGACATGGCACGACCGTCCCTCATCTTTTTTTTATTTAGTCGTACTTTCTCTTTCCTCCAAGGCCCATATATAGAGGCCATTGTTTCAAGAAACAGTTAGGCAGTAATTATTCAAGAATTGAGTTTGTTCTAACTCTTGTCGGAGGACTGCCCAGCCTCCACTATCCTTCCTTGGACCCTAGCACCGCCGCAGCCGCCGCCACCGCCGCCTCGCGTCGCTGGTCTTCTACCCCTTTGTGCCTCCTCTCTCTCTCCTCCTCTTCCCTTCCATTCCCTCTCTCTCCCTCTCTCTCTCTCTCTATCTCATGCCTCCCTCTCTTGCCCTCCCAGGGTTGACCTAGGGCGCTCCTGCTTGCCCTAAGGTCCCCCCTCTGCCCGCGTTCAGGCTGTCCAAGGGCTGCCAAGGATGCTCCTTCAAGGCCGCCCAAGGGCTGCCCATGCTGCCCCCTGAAGGCTGCCCATGGCCGCCCCTTGGTAGCTCATTCCGGGCCGCCCAAGGCCGACCCGGCCACCCCATCAAGGCCGCCCCTTGGCAGCCCATTCAGGGGCCCCATGGCCCGGCAAGGCTGCCCACTCTAGACTGCCCAAGGCCACCCCTTGGCAACCCCTTCAGGGCCGCCCAAAGACCGCCCAGGCCGCCCCTGCCAGGACCACCCAAGGCTGCCCTCGGCCGCCCGCTTGGGGCCACCCAAAGGCCACCTTGGCCGCCCTTGGCAGGGCCGCCAAAGGCCGCCCCCAGGCCGCCCCCAAGCCGCCAGCTTGGGCCACCCAAAGGCTGCCCAGGGCACCCCAACCAGGGCTGCCCAGGCCGCCCCTATCAGGGCCGCCCCTGACTGCCCGATTGGGGCCGCCCAACCAGGGCTGCCAAGGCAGCCCTAGGCTGCCAGCCCAGAGCCACCCAAGGGCTGCTCCAGGAACGGCTCGTGCCCTGTCTGTCTGTTGATGACTTTAGTTATGTCATAAAATAATCAGGGATTTTTCAGTAATCAAAGCATCATTTGCATACATTAATTCCATATTTACCATTATTTGCATGCATTATTTCCAAAGTTCAGAGAATCAAGTGGCTTAGATCTCACCTTACATCTCAATGAGTACAGATGTGGATAAAATACAATGAAGATGGCACCTGATTAAGCAAGATTATCAAAATTTACAAGAAGAAGTCCTTAAAGCCCAAGAAGCCCAAAAGACTCAAGAAGCCCAAGGGAGGAACCTATAAATAGTCCTTCAAATAGACATTTGGGGGCTGACTAGAATTTCTGCCAAAACAGGTTAGGACTTGAGGAGAAGAGTTCTACAGACCCTCCAAGAGCTGATGAGCACTGGAGTTGGGGAGAGGAAGCAAGCTGAGGCATAACCAGAGCAAGAAGATCACCACCTCGCCGGAAGGATCGTGACACAAGGTTGTTGTGATTGTGCTGGTTTCAGAGATTGTATTCCTTCCCCTCTAAGACAATCTACGTTGGGCTGGGAAGCATCCATCAGAGTACTTCCAGCATTTTCCAACTAAAATTGTTGTCTATTTTGGTTAATCTGAAGTTTCTTATTCACATTGTTCTTGCGTTTTCTCAGTTCATCCCATTCATGTTTCACAGTTGTTCTATTGTCCTTTCTACTCCATTTTTATCTTCTTCACCAGAATTTCAAGCAAATCACACTCACAGGAACAGTGCGCAGCTCTGCGTGTACCAAGCTTAGCGTAGATAAGCCACACAAAGCTCAGCGCGCAGCCCAGTCGAGCGCAGCCAAGCAGCGCGCAGATAAGCTGTGCGCAGTAGAGCACTGCACAGCTAGGCCGCGCGACGCTCAGCTAAGCTGCGCGCAACTGAGCAACACGCAGCAAAGCTACGCAACGCTCAGCGCGTAGCCAGCTGCGCGCAGTTAAGGCATGTGTAGCTGAGCAGCGTGCAGCTAAGCCGCACGACGCTCAACGCGCAGGCCAACTGCGCGCAGCTTAGAGCAGCTGTGCGTTTGCTCGCTCAGTGCACAGGCCAGCCACGTGCAGCTAAGCTGCGCATAGCCAAGCAACTGCGCGTTTGTTCTATCCTCATTCTAAAGTTGCAGGTACCAACCTGTAATTGAGGACTTAGAGGCATAAGCCTCTAATTGATTACGAAGCCAAATTTAAATAAATTCTGCTGAAGACTAAATTTTCTGCACCCAATCTTCTGAAGTAACTCTATAAATTACATTCAGAGTACTCTATAAAGTATTTACTGAAGTTCATTCCACAGAATTTTACTGAGGATCTTTGCATCTCTAGTTGGAATAACTTGTAGGAATTGATTGTTGGGTTCTAGTGGCCTTGAGATGCAAGAACAATACAAAACGATGCGCAACGAAAGTCTTTTTGCGAATCGAACGGCATTGACAAAAACCATTAAACAAAGTACCTTTGCACGAATCTCATTCGTGATTTCTTTGATCTGGGAGTGAGACGAGTCGAGCTGCTCAAGTGTGCAGCCTCTAGACGTATCCATGCGGTCCTCGGCGCATCAGATCTCCTCCTTCTCGTTGACGAGCCCCGTTTTCTCCGTCGGCATCGTTACGTCGTCCCGATCACATCAGGGATGGAGAGGGGGTGTGGGGAGAGTGGAGAAGAAGGGGAAAGGCCCCTGAAAAATTCTGGCCTAGGTGAGTTTCGTTCAGGGCCTTCCCCTATTTATACTAAGTGGGTATTTTTCATAAAAACCCCCAAAACTTAAGTATATCTTCCAACGTCCAAAAGACCATTTGCGTGTGACCCTCTAGGCCCATGTGTTAGTCTAGTTAACGACTCCAACGGCCCAATAACCTTTATTGGCCTTCCAAATTAATTACCTATATCATCATATAGATTAATTAATGTCGGATCAATTTTACCCAATCGATAGGTTGAGATTCCGACACGTGGGGTGCCAAGCTACACCTCGTGTCCTAGAAGATACAAAAGAGTGTGTATCGACTCACTCATGGAACCTGTTCATCATCGGTTACTGTGTATGTATAGTCCCTCATCCACTTGACGCTCCTTGGACAACTTAGGGTATGGTCAACTGTCAAACCCTAATCGATCATCCGAGTTAGTACTGATGCATTCGGAAATCATCAGAAAACTCTTCTCCGATATTTCACTACCCTGGCCAAGGACTTCATTGCATCGTCTTCCTTGAGCTGTCACCTCTTATACCGAGGGTGGACGATCCCATCTTGACTACTCAATCGTCTTCGTGTACTTCTTGATGCACCTAAACTATGATCGTTTAGAATCCCATGATTAGAGACTCGTTGGCCATAGCCAAAGTACTACCGTCTGTCCACAAGACGTCTTTGGTGTCTTAGGTCTAAGGACCACTTACACAACCGTGACGTGAATCAACCTGATTGACAGTTTGGTATAATACCATTCAAGGATTCGTACGGATCAATTCAGTGAACTCTTTCCACTAAAGAGCACCCACTATCTATCCTTAGTGTCGCCACACTAATGGCTACGGGACCGGCCATACTTATGATATGAGTGAGGCTAGATAGTGCTATTCTATCCGGATACTTCGATGTCCTTCTCATGTATCCTTTGAATAGGAATGTTTAGAACACATGCTTAAAGACGAGTGATCTCTGTATTATGATCTCATCATAATTCACTAAGTCTGATCATGTATTCATGGACTTCATTATACGCATCACAGGTGCACTATAATGAATATGTTCTATTAATGAACATGGAACGAGATGTGGAATGTGTGATTGGTTGCGCGCCACATATATTTCCATCATTGCTAACATAAATAAATTGAAAAGAATTACTATTTCCTTATCTGCTCCTTGTGGATCGACACCGTACTCGCCCTAAGGCTGTGAGGTTAATTTTTATTTTGTTGATCAACTCAAATACTCAGGCGACTAATTAGTAAAAAAAACCAGTAAAAATAGCATAATTTGAGCTTATCATCTGTGCTCCCCCGCCTTGCCCGTGTCTGCACCCGTTGGCCTTGCTCTTCACATGGGCCGTACAATGCCTAGATTCGCCCAGACTTGTAATAGTCAGGATTTCCTGTAGCCTGTTCACACATTACGGTGCCGAGGTATCCCTGAAACTTTTTGGTGTTAAAGTGTTCTCCGTCTAGTATTTCTCAAGAAGTCTGCACCGTTGTCGGATTTGACTTGGTTTGGATTTCCCTGAATTCTCTCTCGTTCGTGAGTCTCCCTCCTGACATGAACTCGGATATTAGTTTTGGTGTTTCGGCATCGTCGCGGTGGGTGAAGACAGTACTCCCGTTCTCGGTGAGGATCGGAGCTGCACCACCAGAATTTCATTGGTTTTAAACTCCAATCGACCGTGTGGAATTCTATGGGCTGTTTTATCCCTCCTTTACCCCATCCATCCGTTACCTCCAATCCGTCCGCATCAATTCTCTGTCTCCCCAATCAAACAATTCCTAGTCGTCCTGCATCAAATTGGTATCAGAGCCTAACCTATCAGCCCAGTCATTTTTGCGATCGTAGACGTCTTCATTAGTCAGTCCCATTGCGTGCATCTGCGTTCAGGCAAACGAGTCTCCGCTCCGATGAAAGACCAACCCCAAGATGGTCCTGAGGTGTCCGTCCCGGTCCATGAGTTGTCCTCTTCTGTCCCAGTGACTTCCTCACATGGGGACATCGATCGTGTGTTAGATGCTGTCTAGAACGGCTTTCGTGATGTGAATACACGAATTGCCAATATGGACAACAGTCTAACTAATTCGATCGATGTAGTGAGCGAACGGACATACCAACTCGAGAATAGAGGTCGTGCTCAACATCGTCGTGATCGTGAAGGCCATTACCCACCAGATCCTAGATCTCGAGATCGTAATAGGAATCATCGTCACCTTGATGATCCAATACGACTGGAGGATAGATCTAGAAGCCGAAATCAGAATCGTCCTGAACGAGACGATCTGATTCCTCTAGAGATTCGCACTCCGGTCCGTGATAGGAATTGTCGAGACGATTACTATACGCTTGAGCCTAGGACCCTAGGCCAGGATAGGAATCGTCCTCCACGAAACGATCCCTATCTACATGTTGATAGAGCCCCTGTACATGATGGAAATCGCCCCCCAGGGAACGATTACCACCCACCGAAGGAGAGGATCCCAAAGTGCGATAGGAATCATTCCCCTTCAAATGATCCTTATCTGCCTGATGATAGACATCGTGGATGGAACGGGAATTGTCTAGACAGGAACGATCCTTTTCCACCCGAGGATGTGGTTCTCCCTCGCGATCACTGCCATGGGGATCACGACAACCAGTGGTAGCAAATCCAACGTAGTGTCAAAGTCGATGTTCCGTACTACGAGGGATCTTGGGACCCGAAAGAGTATCTTGATTGGGAGTCCAAACTGAATAGTTATTTCAAGTGGTACAATATGTTAGAGTGGCAGAAAGTCCAACACGCCAAAACGAGACTAGGTGGGCAAGCAAAAATCTTTTGGGAGAACCTTGAATTTTCAATTTATAACTGTTGTGAGGCACCCGTAGATACTTGGCTTCAAATTAAGGACAAACTGCATGAGAAGTACGTTCTCCCTGCTTATTTAGATAGCCTTCTCGATCAGTGGCATAAACTACAGCAGGGTAGACGTCCCATCTCCGAAATATATTACTCAATTCAAACAATTCTACATGAGGTGCCGAGTTGAGGAGAGCCCCTGAGTCATCATTTCTTGATTTAGAACCGGTCTCAATCCTTATTTAGAGACTGAACTGCTTGTGTGCAAGGCTGCGACACTCGAGCAAGCCTATCAGATTGTAGAAGATCTAAAGCTATATCAAAACTTATACCATACTCCAATCTACAATTGTCCTGCACTTACCGATCGTAGTCATTCTTCCAATCCCTCTTACTCCAACCGTGTGGCCCAGCACAATGCCCCGTTAGCCTCCCAGCCCCACCACCAGTTCCCACTCCCACTCGCACTACCACAGAGCACCGTCCTCCAGCTCCTACACTATCCTCCACTACACCAAACACACGCATATCCTCTGCCCTCGATTCCATCGCTAGGGCTCCTCCTCAACCCAATACCACACATATTGGTCCCTCCGGTTTGGCATGCTTTAAATGCCAGGGACGCGGCCATAGAGCTTCTCAATGCTCGACATGAACCTTACATATAGGTCACGAACCCTCCGGTGACACCCCCTCCTTAGATGAGCAGCCAATTGATAAGGAGGAATATAGAGTAGAAAACTACGTCAAAGACAAATTCGTGCACGAGGAAGATTTAGTGGGCTTTATCGGTATCCCCGACTGCCCACCCACTCTTCCTCGTCATGATCCATCTAAGTCCATTCGAGGAGTTGTCCGATGCACCCTTACCCAGCTTTCGACTGATAATTATGCTTTGAGGACCCCCATATTCTATACATATTTCAAGATTCGTGACAAGATGTGTAAAATGATTGTAGACAGCAGTAGTTGTATTAATGCCATATCCGATGTCATGACGTCATGCTTGGGATTACCTCTAATTGACCATCCTAACCTGCATTTTGTATCCTGGATTGATGCTACCTCGATTTCCGTAAACAATCAATGTCGTATTCCTTTAAAGGTTTAGTCATACGAGGAAGACGTATTGTGCGATCTGCTACCCATGAAGGTGGGCGGCTTTATCCTCGGCCGCGCTTGGTTGTATGATAACGATGTACATCTTTTCGGTAGAAGCAACACATGCTCATTAATCCATCAGGGGAAGAAAATCACGTGGCATCCTTCTACCCAAAGCCCACAAAAGCCTTCGCCAATATCTCCATCCGTAGGCTTGTGTATCCTTAGCAGTCACCAATTTCAGAAGGAATTAGATAGTGAACTGACTATGTGTGATGTAACACGTTGTCAGCCGGGATCGACCGCACGTATAACGCTACAAGAAGGTACGAGGAAGATATTAATGAAAATGAGTTATGCAATGTAAGCAAACTCTAACGAGCGATAAGGACTGACCGGCTAAGGTGAACAATACAATACGTCCACAAATAGAGGAGTAGATCAAGTAGACTCTAGATGACCTTCGGAATCCACGAGCAAATCTACAAAGGGGAGGCGTCTTACGGCCTGTCGGAGTTAAACCCTTGACACCAGCAATCTAGTCGTCAATCGCAAGAAATCTCTAACTCTCGACAATGGCAGCTAACCTATTTGGCGTTGTCGATAAAAGGGGCGGCAGTGGAACACATAGGGGATGACGACACTGTATGAAGTAATAATATTGAAAAAGATAAGGGGAATAGAAAATAGAGCATGGAATTATCCTTCCATGGGTACTGGTTGAGAGACGCCAAGGAACCCCCGATTGATAAGGGCGCAGCGGCGTACGATGCAGCCGAGGAGTCACACGACCCGTGAGCAAATCGACAAGGTTGGCGCACGGGGGGGTAGGGGCAAGGCCTGCGCGGAGTGCTACAAGGTGGCACAACCGGAGGGCAGCGGGACCTATGCGGGAGCACGACTACAGGGCTCGGCCGGCGGGCGGCACAGCTTGGTGGGTGCGCGGTTGCGGTTCGCGTGTGGGTGCACGCCAAGAGGGAGAGCCCAACGATCGGTGGGATTGGCAGGCGCGCAGCCACGGGCGTGTCTACGCGCGACGGAACTGGCGTGCGCGTGCGGGGCCACGGCCGCGTAGGCAAGCGTTACAAATGGGGCGGACGCGTGGTCAATCGTCACAACCAGCGGCATCAACTGGCAGGCGCGTGCGGCTGCTCGGCGGGTGGTTGAGGCCCACTCGGAGCATGGCAGGAGGGCGTGATCGGCGAGCAGCAAGATGGGTGTGGGGCTAGAGGGCGTGGTCCGCGGGCGACAAGGCTGATGCGGGTGGAGATAACGAGTGCCCAACCAAGAGATGGCGTAGTTAGGAGCGGTGCATTGCTGACAGGGTCTTCCGAAGCGGGCAGCGGTGGGCAGTGACAGGTGAGCACGTCCGGACGTTGACGATGCAATCAATCCTGGCGTGCCCACGGTTTTGTGCGGATCTTGAATGTTTAACCGCAAAGAAATGTCAAATCTTTAAAACAAAACTGGAACCTTTCCTCAGTCGGACAGACACGGAGTGATCTGAACTTGCTTACAGCTCGACAACCAGGACACAATCTTCCACAATCCAAACTCTATGCTATTCGAACTAGCTCTCTCAGGAATGAAAGGACAAAAGGAAGAAGAATAATTCAGATTTCAAATTCTCAAGTCTGTCTTTCCCTTGGGCATACCATCCCCTTATATAGGTGATGTAACACGACAACAGCCGAGATCGACGGTGTGTGTTACATCACAATGATGCACGAGAGATGGTGTTATTGATAATGAATGATGCAGTTTTAAGAACTCGATTGAGCATAAGGTCGGGCCGACTAGGGGAACAACTCAGTAAATCATCGATGGCAGACAGGAAGATAGACTCGAGATGACCCATCGAATCGGCGACCAATACTACGACGGAGAGGTATTTTACGGCCCGTTGGATTCAAACCCCAAATGCCAACAATATAATTGTCACTCGCGAAGAGAGTCCCTACCTCTCGACAAGGGTGGCATCCTATCCGATATTAATAAAATAAAATCGGCCGAGAATTTAGATAGGGGCGACGGCATTGGAGAAAGTAATAATACTGAAAATTGAAGGGGGAAATCAAATTTAGAACCTGGTTATGAACCGTCCACCGGTCGTGTTCGACAGAAGCTCCAGAATTTCCAGTTGACATGGCGAGGGGCATAGGCGCCGTTGAGTAGCGGCTCGGAGGCGAACGGTTGGGGCTCGACCACAGATGTGGCTAGAGACAGTTGACTCCGGCTCGGGGCGTACGGCGATGGAGACTGCAGGCGCGCCAATTCAAGTGCTCCGCGAATAGCAGGCCGCGCGTGAGTGCTCCTTCTGACGGCGGAGAATTTGGTGGACAAGTCCACTCAGGGTGGCAAAACTGCACGACATCGCAGGCACCGTAAGCGGAAGACCCCGCACAGAGGGGCGCGCGGCCGTGTGGTTGACAGCGATGCCCGACCAAACTGGCCGCGGAGGGCGCAAAGCTCACTGCGGATTAGAGGGCCTCGCGCAAGTCTTCCTTCTGACGGCGGAGAATTCGACGGACAAGGCCACCCGGGAGTGGCGAGACCGCTCGACGCCGCGAGTACCATGAGCGGAAGATCCCTCACAGGGGTGCACGACCGAGAGGATGGCTGCGATGCCTGACCAAATCGGCCGCGGAGGCCGCCGAGCTCACGGCAAGGGCATAAGGGGTCACGGGATCCCGCGTCGGCGGGCGGGAAAAAGTGAACGTCGATCGATGCTGGCGAAGCAGTGCACGGCCGGGCGATGGAAGGCAGTTGCTCTCGTGGGAGAACAATCAGAAGAACCCCCAATCGCCAGCAACGGCGACCGTTTCTGGCGGAGGTGCAAGTCCAGATCCAGATCCGGCTTTGGGAGGTGAACGGTTGCTAGGAGGGCGAGAACGGTAGTATGGAAACTTACTAATTCTCTCTAATGAAAGCAATAAAAAAAACATAGGGAGGAAGGGTGGTTCCTTTCTTCCAAAGCTCTCCCTCCCCCTTGGGCATACCTTATCCTTACATAGGGAGGAAGGGTGCCAAGAGGCCCACCTTAGAGGAGGAAACCATTGCGAGACGTGGTCCTCCTCTTTATAAGTATTTCAAAAATGGAAACGGAAATATGGACGAGGCCCAAAACAATGGCCCAATCCAATTGTCCTGAAAATTATAACTAAAATAACAAAGAAAACTTACGAAAGATCACGACGAGTACTTGAATTCTGGGTCGCGTATGTCGGCACGAGCAGCTCAATGTGGTTGGGCTCGTCTAGTGTCAGTGTCAGCTCGATGGTCCCCCATCAATAGGGAGGATGGGTGTCAAGTGACCGTGCTTAGAGGAGGAAACCGTCGCGAGACGAGGTCCTCCTCTTTATAAGCATTTCAAAAAGTAAAAACAAAAACATGGATGAGGCCCAAAACAATGGCCCAATCCAATTGTTCAGAAATTACAACTAAACCAAATAATGAAGAAAACTTACGAATCATCATGCCAAATACTTGAATCTGGGGTCAGGGACATCAGCGCGAGCGTGACATTGGACGACTACGGGGTGTACGACTTTGGGATATATGACGAAGGATGGGACTTCGGGATAGATGGGCTGACTACGAGAAGGTGGACGGCTAAGGATGGTGCGGATATTTGAGGGATAAAACAGCCACAGAAATCACACGGTCGGATTCAGACTTTAAAACCTATGAAAATCTGGTGGTGCATCTCCGACCCTTATCGAGGGCGGGAGTATTGTCTTCCCTTGCCGCGATGATGCCAAGCGCCGAAATCAATATGACAAATTCACGTCGCGAAGAAACACTCGAGAAGAAGAGAGAAGAGGTAGAAAATCCAAACCAAATCAAAGTCTGACGGCGGTGGAAACCTCTCGAGAAAATACTGAACGGAGAACACTTCGACACTAGAGAGTTCAAGCATACCTCTGCATCGTAGTGCATGAAGAGGATGCGAGAAATTCTGATCGTGACGTGGCTAGACGAATCCGGGCGTTGTGAGGCCCACTGGACGATGGGATCTGGACATTCCGGGCATTGTGAGGCCCACTTGATGATGGGATCTGGACGTTCCGGACATTGAATGGCCCTGGTTGTAGTGACATAAAGATAGTACAATATCTAGGTATCGACCGGACGACGTCTTGACGACATCCAACATCACTTTCTCTCTTCATATCTCTGTTTCTATTTCTATCTTTGTCTATCTCTATCTCTATCTTTATCTCTATCTCTATCGATATTTCTATATCGATCTCCATCTCTATCTCTATCTCTAGCTCTATCTCTATCTCTATCTTTATCTATATCTTTACCTCTATCCTTATATCTATCTCTATCTCTATCTCAATCCTTAACTCTCTTCATACCTCTGTTTGTACCTCTATCTTTATCTATATGTTTATTTCTATCTCTATATCTATCTCTATCTCTATTACTATCTCCGTCTCTATCTCTATCTCTATCTCTATGTGTATCTCCATCTCTATCTCTTTCGCTATCTCTATCTTTATCTCTGTCTCTATATCTATATGTATCTCTATCTCTATCTCTATCTCTATCTCTGGCTCTATATCTATATGTATCTCTATATCTATCTCTGTCTCTATTTATATATCTAGCTCTTTCTCAATATCCATCTGTATCTCTATCTATATATCTATCTCTATGTCTATCTGATGGGGGACCATCCCGGAGACGTCACGACCAGACGACATTAGCCTCACCAAGCTGCTCGCGTCGATGCTCGCCACCCGGGGTTTAAGTACCCCGCGCGTAAGCATCCCTATCTTACTTGATTTTGTTTATGTTTTTGTCTGTGTTTTTGGATTTCATGGACTGGGCCAGTGTTGGGCGTCGTCCTCGTCTTTTACTTTTATGTTTCAATTTTATTTTCAAATTGTAAGGAGAGACCGAACCACGTCTCGCGACGGTTCATCCTCCCCCCCACGTTCACTTGGCACCTACCCTCACTATATAAGGGGATAGCATGCCCAAGAGAACATTTGAGTCATTTGTTGAAGGAAAATTTACCAACACCTGTCTCCACCCCTATCGTAGTTAGAGAGTAGAGAGGTTTGGCTGGCCTCGCCCACGTCGAGATCACTCCGTGGTTAGAGCCCCGTCGCCATGTCGAGAACACTCCATGACGACGTGTCCAAGCATCCCGTCCAGATCACTCCGGGCCGAGTAAAGAATCCAAGAAGTCGTCGCCATCCGAGGGAGTCCAAGGCTGCAGGTTTGACGTCGACGATCGCCTTCCACGGGATTATTCAAGATCCCACCAAGGTTCCCAAGAAAGCCCAAGAAACCATCTTCTTGAAGGTTTCTTGGGGCGCTTACAGCTCAAGAAACACCCCACCTTGAGCTCAAGATCCGCTCTGCCGCCACCGCCTTCGCCCCGTCACCCTCCACCGCCGCCGATCTCGGCTCCGTCCAGCGCCCGCACTCCGCCTGCACTGGCGTGCCGCCAGCGCCCGCGCGCTGGCACATCCGCACGCCGCCCGCACTCCGCTCGCACCCGAGTGCCATCCGCGCCCGGCGCCGCCTGCGCCCGCGCGGCCCCACGCCCGCACGTCTCATGCCCCGTGCTCGCGCGCCTGCTATCACGCGCCCCCTTGCACGCGCGCCCTGTGGCCGTGACCGACACCGCCACGCCCGCGCGCGCTGCCGAGCCGTGCGCCGCCGCGCGTACTCTTGCACCAGCGCGACCCACGCTCACGCGCCCCTGCGCCCGCGCTCGCGCCACGCACCCGCGCCGCGCGCCCCACCCGACTTGTCCTCGGCTACGCCCATTCGGTTCTGACCGTCCTCCGATCACGTCCATCGTCCAGCCCCTATCCAATCGTTGCTGTTCCCTACCGTCGACATCAACTCGAACTCGAACTACGCTGTGGACTATCGACAATTAAGGTACCTTCTCGTCTCCCCTCTGTTATTCCAGTATTATTACCCTCTACAGTCTCGTCATTCCCTATCTCGTCATTCCCTATTACGTCTTGTTGATAGGGCAGCCACCATCGTTGAGAGCTAGGACTTTTCTTGTGGTTGAAAGGGTAACCGTTGATTTAGACACAGAACATTCTAGGGCCGTCAAACGCCCCTCACCGCTTAGTCATTGAGTCGGTCCAGCGGGTCATTGGGGGTTTGATCTAGGATCAATATCTTCACTTGATTGACGAAGATCCTCTTCCCTAACTGTGAACGACTGGATTATTGCTCATTTGACAATATCATTTATCGGCATAATTCATATAATTCACGAACCTACTCATCAGTTCTTGTGGCATAATACGAGCCGTCCGATCCCGGCAGGTCGTATTGCATCACTATCTCTATGTCTATCTCTATCTCTATTTCTATCTTAAACTCTATCTCTATCTCCATCTCTATTTCTAACTCTATATCTATCTTTATCTCTATCTCTAACTCTAACTCTATCTCTATCTCTATCTTTCTCTATATCTCTATCTCTATATCTATGTCTATCCCTACCTCTATCTCAATGGCTGTCTCCATCTTTATCCCTATTTGTATCTCTATCTCTATCTCTATTTGTATATGTATCTCTATCTCTATCTTTATCTTTATCTCCATCTCTATCTCTATCTCTATCTCTATGTCTATATCTGTCTTAATCTCTATCTCTATGTCTATCTCTAAATCTATCTCTATCTCTATCTGTATCTCTATCTCTATCTCTATCCCTATCTTTATCCATATCTTTAACTCTATCGCTATATCTCTCTCTATCTCTCTCTCTATCTCTATCTCTATCTCTATCTCTATCTCTATCTCTATCTCTATCTCTATCTCTATCTCTATCCCTATCTCTATCTCTATCTCTATCTCTATCTCTATTTCTATCTTTATCTCAATCTCTAACTCTATCTCTATCTCTATCTCTCTTCATACCTCTGTTTCTATCTCTATCTTTGTCTCTATCTCTATCTCTATCTTAATCTCTATCTTTATGTATATTTATATATCTATCTATATCTCTATCTCTACCTCTATCTCTATCTCTGATTCTATATTTATGTTTATCTAAATCACTATCTCTATCTCTATATCAATCTCTATGGCTCTCTCTATCTCAATCTTTATCTCTATCTGTATCTTTATATCTAACATTAACTCTATCTATATATCTATCTCAATCTCTATCTCTATGTTTTTCTCTATCTCTATCACTATCATTATCTCAAACTATATCTTTATCTTTTTCTATATCTCTATCTTTATTTCTATCTCTATCTCTATCGTTATCTCTATCTCTATCTCTATCTTTATCTCTATCTCTATCTCTATCTCTATCTCTATCTCTACATCTCTCTCTATCTCTATCTCTATCTCTATCTCTATCTCTATCTCTATCTCTATCTCTATCTCTATCTCTATCTCTATCTCTATCTCTATCTCTATCTCTATCTCTATCTCTATCACTGTCTCTATCTGCATCACTATATTTTTCTCGATCTCTATCCCTATCTCTATCTCTATCTATATCTCTATCTCAATCTCTACCTTTATCTCTATCTCTATCTCTATCACTTTATCATTATCTTTATCTCTATCTCTATGTCTATCTCTATCTCAATCCCTGTCTCTATCTCTATGTCTACCTCTAGCTCTATCTCTATCTCTGTTTCGATTTCTACTTCTGTCTCTATCTCTAACTCGTCCCTATCTCTATCTCTATCTCTATCTCTATCTCTCTCTTTATCTCTATCTGCATTTCTATCTCTATCATAATTGTTAGCTCTATCGCTAGCTCTATCTATATCTGTATCTCTATCCCTATCTCTATCTCTATCTATGTCTCTATCTCTATCTCTATCTCAACCTCTACCTTTCTCTCTATCTCTATCTCTATCTCTTTATCTATATCTTTATCTCTATCCCTATGTCTATCTCTATCTCAATCTCTATCTCTATCTCTATGTCTACCTCTAGCTCTATCTCTATCTCTGTTTCGATTTCTATTTCTGTCTCTATCTCTAACTCGTCCCTATCTCTATCTCTATCTCTACCTCTATCCCTATTTCTATCTCTATCTCTATCTCTATCTCTCTCTTTAACTCTGTCTGCATTTCTATCTCTATCTTAATTGTTATATCGATCGCTAACTCTATCTATATCTCTATCTGTCACTCTGTCTCTATCTCGATCTCTATCTCTTTCTCAATCTAAATCTCTATCTTTATCTCTATCTGTATCTTTATCTCTATCATTATCTCTCCCTCTATAAATTGTCTCTATCTCTACCTCTATCCCTATTTCTATCTCTATCTCTATATCTATTTTTATCTTTTTCTCAATTTCTCTCTCTATCTCTATCTCTGTCTCTATCTCTATTTCTATCTCTATCTCAATCTTTATCTCTATTTCTATCTCCATCTCTATCCCGATCTATACCTCTATCTCTATCTCTATCTCTATCTCTATCTCTATCTCAATCTCTATCTCTATCTCTATCTTTATCTCTATCTCTATCTCTATCTATATCTCTATCTCAATCTCTATCTGTATCTCTATCTCTTTCTCTATCTCTATCTCTATCTCTATCTCTATCTTTATCTTTTTCTGAATTTCCCTCTCTATCTCTATCTCTATCTCTATGTGTATCTGTATTTCTGTCTCTATCTCAATCTCTATCTCTATTTTTATCTCTATCTCTATCTCCATCTCTATCCCTATCTGTATCTCTATCTCTTTCTTTATCTATATATCTATCTCTATTTTTATCTCTATCCATATCTCCATCTCTATCCCTATCTCTATCTCTACCTCTATCTCTATCTCTTTCTTTATCTATATATCTATCTCAATCTCTCTAGTTATTTGTATATATATCTCTATCTCTATCTCTTCCTCTATCTCTATCTCTATCTCTTTCGCTATGTCTATCTCTTTCGCTATGTCTATCTCAATCTCTGTCTCTTTGTCTATCACTATCATTATCTCAAACTATATCTTTATCTTTTTCTATATCTCTATCTTTATTTCTATCTCTATCTCTATCGCTATCTCTATCTCTATCTCTATCTTTATCTCTATCTTTATCTCTATCTCTATCTCTATCTCTATCTCTATCTCTACATCTCTCTCTATCTCTATCTCTATCTCTATCTCTATTTCTATCTCTATCTCTATATCCATCTCTATCTCTACCTCTATCTCCAACTCTATCTCTTTCTCTATCTCTATCTCGATCTCTATCTCCATCTCTATCTTTATCTTTGTCTCTATCTTTATCTTTATTCAAATCTCAATCTCTTTCTCTATCTCTATGTTTATCCGTATCTAGATTTCTATATATATCTCTATCTCTACCTATATCTTTATCTCTATTTCATTTGCTATTTCTATCTCTATCTGGATCTCTATCTCTATCTTTATCCCAATCTCAAACTCTATCACTCCCTCTATCTCTATCTCTATCTCTATCTCTATCTCTATCTCTATCTCTATCTCTATCTCTATCTCTATCTCTATCTCATCTTTATCTCTATCTCTATCTCTATCTCTATCTCTATCTCTACCTCTATCTCTATCTCTATCTCTATCTCTATCTCTATCTCTATCTCTATCTCTATCTCTACCACTATCTCTATCTCTATCTCTGTCTCTATCTCTATGTGTATCTCTATCTCAATCTAAATCTTTATCTCTCTCTATATCTCTATCTCTATCTCTATCCCTTTCTCTAACTCTATCTCTATCTCTATCTCTGTCTCTGTCTTTATCTCTATCTCTATCTCTATCTCTGTCTCTATCTCCATTTCTATCTCTGTCTCTATCTCCATTTCTATCTCTATCTCTATCTCTACCTCTATCTCTACCTCTATCTATATCTCTATCTATATCTTTATCGTTATTTCTGTCTCTATCTCTATCTCTATCTCTATCCCTTTTTTTATCTCACTCTCTATCTCTATCTCTATCTCTATATCTATCTCTATCTCTATCTCTATCTCTATCTTGATCTCTATCTCTATCTCTATCTCTATCTTTATCTCTATCTCTATCCATATCTCTATCTTTATCTGTATCTCTAACTCTATCTCTATCTGTATCTCTATCTCTACCTCTGTCTCTATCTCTATGTCTATCTCTATATCTATCTCTATCTCTATCTTTATCTCTATTCTTATATCCATCTCTATCTCTGATGCCGTGGCACCGTGTGACACTGCAGGACCGTCGCTCGAGGAGCCCACATCGTCATCGAGCCCGCCGTCGATGGACACCTGGGTTCAGATATTTGGCGTGACGACGCGCCACCTTCGCATCGTTTATTTACTCGCTTCTTATTTTGTTTCGCAGTTTTGCCCGTCTCATCCACGATGTAGAGAGGGGAAGTTCCCGCATGAGGATATCTTCGCCCCCCCTCGTGCTGGTCCTTCATAAACCCCTTTTCTATTTTCATTTTACCTTTTCATTTTGTAGTTAAGGGGGCCCGTTTAACTCTCTCCTATAAAAGGGAGGGGAGGGCGCCCCTCAAAACACTCTTGATTTTGTTTGAAAAAATAACGTTTGGAATTTGAAGAGTTATTTACGTTGAGGAGAGGAAGAAGAATAAGAAAGAGGAAGAAGAAGAAGAAGAAGAGGAAGAAGAAGGGAGGAGAAGGGAAGGAGAGAAGAAGGGGAGAAGAGAAGGCCGCCGACGCCGTTGCCTTCCGCATGCACGCCGCTTCACGCCCGACCGCCGCCGACCACACACTGCTGCACGCCGCCTTCACGCCCTCCGCCACCATTTTCTCGCCCCAGATGCCGCATCTCCGCCATCGCCCGCTGCCTTTCCCGCCGTCCCCTGCCACTCACCGTGCCATTGCTCGCCATCTCCACGCCGCTGCCTACCGCCCCGCGGCGGCCTCAGCTGTCGCGCCGAGCACCGCGCGCTGCCCTGTGTCGTGCTGTGTCCCGCTCGCGCAGGCGGACCACCGCCGCCCGCGCCCCCACTGCGGACAGCGCCTGCCCCGCATCGCCCGCCAGTGAACAACCTAGCGTGGCGCTCGATCACCTCCGTGCAGGGGTCACACCTTGCGCTGTGCCACCAGCTCGTGAACCATGCCCAGCTCCGTGCCTTTCATCGTGCCACGCCGGCTCAGGGCCGGGGGCTGTACCCTACGCTGCGCCCCGTCACCAAGCTACGCCCCGAGCAGCACACTTGATGTAACACGACCTGCCGGGATCGAGCAGCTCGCGTTAACACCACAAGGAGTGGAGGGCAGAGCAGCGGAGCGGCAGCATGGGGCAGGCGCTTAGACGGTGGTGATTGGGTGGGCCCTGCTTCATTCTGCTATTGAGCGGCAAAGTTAGGCGTCGCCGGTGCGAAGCGGCGGCTGTATATCCTACTGCAATCATTTACTTGCAGCGGTAAAGTAGCGGCGGCGTGTCATCCAACGATCGTCTCCCCCTGAAGCTTCTCTAGGAGATCAGAGTGACGGGTAAGTGGCTACGAACGGCGCAGCGGCATAAGGCGGCTGCTTCTACAATCTATCGGCGGACTACGAAGGCTCTAACTACGAAGGCCGTAACTAATATGGCTCTATCTAAGAAGGCTCTAGCTAACTACGGAGGACTACACTTCTCGAAAGTCTTCTAACGTACTCTAAGGTGCATACGGCGCTGGTAGCTACGGCGGCGCAGGTAGGCGCGGGTACGGAACTCTAAATCATGCGCGATAAGGATGTCAGAGGTGACGCACGATGATCTAGGGCGGTGATGGCAGTC
Organism: Wolffia australiana; assembly: GCF_029677425.1. Taxonomy (NCBI): domain Eukaryota; kingdom Viridiplantae; phylum Streptophyta; class Magnoliopsida; order Alismatales; family Araceae; genus Wolffia; species Wolffia australiana. The sequence continues at coordinate 6,244,238 of NC_135836.1, read as the reverse complement.
GAGGCCGGTCGGGTTGGCCAAGGGCGGATGAGGAGGAGGAGGGCAGCGCCCAAGGCACCGAGGAGGTGGAGGGCGACTGAAGCGTCTAAGGGCCATGTGGTGACCGATAGCTGTCGAAACGGTTCAGGCTGGCCAGAGGTGACTAGGGTCGGCCAGAGGATGTCGAGGTGGCCGAGGGCAGCCGAAGCAGGCGTAGTCGCCTGGAGGTGGCCAGAGGGACTAGAGTCCATTGGAGGGGCTGGTGGCCGTCGGAGGGGCTGGAGGCCGTCGGAGGGCCAGAGGTGGTCTGGCGGACGGCGGTCGGCCGCCTGAGGGCAGTCGGGCAAGTCACTCGTGGTTGCCTGGGAGCAGTGGCGCTTGTGGTCCGCACGGTGGCCATAGCGGCCGTGGAGCTCGTAGGCGCGGAGTGACCGTGGTCGGCCAAAGCAGCCAAGGCCGCCATGGAGGCCGCGACCGGTTTAGATGGCTGAGGCGGCCTACAGAGCCATTGACGGCTGTAGAATGTCGAGGGGGCCGAGGGTAGGCCCGCTTGTATCGATAGGGTGGCCCTGGCGGTCGACGGCCACCGTAGACGGCTAGAGTCGTCCGCAGAGGATCGGAGATGTGATGACTCTCAATAAGTCATCAAATATTTAGACTTTTAAGTATCAAAGCATCAAGAATATTTAGTTAATTCATGTGAGTTGTCATGCATATGCATTATTTTATAAAATTACTAACCCCACTTGATTCTTCGAATCAAGTGGATTATATTTGACATTTTTTGGTTAGTAAGTTCAGAAACAGGTTAAGACAACCAAAGGAGGACGACAAGAATCAAGAGGAGTTGGCAAAAATTCAAGAAGAAGAAAATTCCGAAAATGCCCCCGGGGCATGTGTTAAGAGAAACCTATAAATACTCTCTTGAGAGTTCATTTTGAGGTTGTCCAGAATTTCTCTCAAGGAAGCTAGGGCTTGGAGAGAAAGGATTTCTGCAGACCCTCCAAGGCTGATGAGCATTGGAGCTGGGAGAGAAGCAAGCTGAGGAGTAGCTGGAGCACGACGATCGTCGCCTTGCCCGGAAGGAGTGACACAAGGAGGCGTGAGAGTTTTAGTTTTAGTGCAATCTTCTTCTCCCTTCTAAGACAATCAGAGTTAGGCTGAAGATCACAAGCTCTGGCTTCAGCATTTCCAATTTCTGTTGTTCCTCTGGTTATGCTTGATTTCGAATCTCATAGTTGATTGAATCGTTTTCCATTCTGTTCTAGCAAAAATTCCATCGTTCTCCACATCAGATCGTTAAATCCATCCCTGTAGAACTTCCAAGCAGCTAGCAACCCAGGCAACAGCCTAGGTTGCCAGCAATCCAAGCTGCGGGGAACAACGCCGCACGCAGCAGCGCTGCGTGCAACAGGCTCACCCGCACGCAGCAGCACAGCGAGTAGAGCTCGCCCGCGCGCAGCAGCGCTGCGAGCAGGTTCGCCCGCGCACAGCACCGCCGCGAGCAGGCTCGCCCATGCGCAGCAACGCTGCAGCAGGCTCACCAGCGCGCTGAGATGCCGCGAGCAGGCTTGCTTGCCCGCAGTAGCGCCGCGAGCAGCGCTCGCTTGCACTAGGTGGCAACGTGCAAGCCTGCGCGCAAGTAAGAGCCTGCGTTCAGCGCTGCTATGGTAGTGACTCGTTCAAGGGCTGGTAAAAGATCTACAGAGACCGTTGCACGCGATGCAACTCCAGAATCTACAGTTATAGAACCTGAAATTCAGCAGGAAACAATGGCAGAAGAGAGACATCAGCAGAATGAGAGAAGGAGAACAATGCTGGACAGGTCGACACCGTCGGGAAGCCTGCGACAAACTGATGTCAACCTGAACATAGGTGAAGGTATTTTATTCAGATATGATAATGCTTTGATTAATTCTTTACCTGAATTTAACGGACTACCTACACAGAGCTCGCCCGCGCGCTGCAGCGCTGCAGCAGGCTCACTAGCGCGCTGAGACGCCGCGAGCAGGCTTGCCTGCCCGCAGCAGCGCCGCGAGCAGCGCTCGCTTGCGCTGGGTGGCAACGTGCAAGCCTGCGCGCAAGTAAGAGCCTGCGTTGAGGCCTACCTACACGTAGGGTGCTTGCTTATTTTCCCCAAGGGGCAAAGATACACTGTCAGCAGATAAATTCTCTACTGACTGACCTACTCAGTTAAATTCTATAAAGTTTACTTGTAGAACTGATAACAATTTAACTGAATTATAGAACTGAACTTAGCAGTCTGAGTTTTAATATACTTCGAATTAAAAAAAAAAGAAAATACTCTAAATTTACCTGCTCCCTATGGATCGACACCCCACTTGCCCTAAGGCTGTGAGGTTATAAATTGTGTTAGATAAGCTCAGTCCTCACACGATTAGACCGAGAAATACCCCGTAAAAACACCGCAAAACTGAGATTATCAAGGTGGTTGTAAGCGCCTGGAGCCGACCGACAGTAGGCAGAGAAGGCCATAGGCGGCGGGGGCGACCGTAGGTGATCGTACGCGTGCGAAGACATCCATGGTGGACAGGGGAGGGTTGTAGGCCGGTTGAGGAGTCTGTAGGTAGGGCCGACGATGGTCGATGGAAGGCCAGAGGCAGTCGACTGAGAGGCAGCGTTTAGGCGACCGGCGGAGGTCAGAATCAGACTAGACTGGTCGGACGATGGCGAGGCAAATGACGACGCCCAACAATGGCGGTCAAGGAAGCGCAGAGGCCGCCAAGGCGGCGGCGCCGGTGATGGCAGCGCCGGCATTCCAGAGAAGCGAACACGAAAATGCCTGCCCTAACCTCCTTTCCTTGGGGGAATTTTTGTAAATTCGTCCAACTTTAAAAAATACACTAAAATCTCTCAAAAACACTTCTAAAATGACTAGAAATTCAAAAGGGCTACATTTTCAATTCGATTTCACTTGGCTCCTGGTTCTTACAGGGGGCAGCCTTCCTTTTATAGGGAAGGAGGGAGCCAAATCTGTTAGATAATTACAAACAAACGAACAACAAAAGAACAACAAACAAACAAACAACAAACAAACACCAAACAAACAAACAGAAAAAAACAGGAAGATAACTCCCTAAGGCAAGATGGTCCCCCATCAGCACTCCTATGTGCCCGCGCCCGGTCCCAGCGCTGCGCCGCGCCCGCGCATTGTGCCACCCCTTACGCTGCCGCTTACCCGTGCCACCGCCTCGCCTTCACCCGTGCCACTCAGCCGCCCGCACCCTCGACATTACTTCCCCTCCTGCTCTTGTGTTACAAAATAGTTGTTGCCAGAGGCGACGAAGGTACCCTTCCTTACTGCTCTTTACGTCTCTTACCTTTTTCAGTACACTTTCGCATTGCCTCCTCTGCGCTTGGGTTAGACGTAGGTGAGGGTAAGACATGTTGAGAAAATGACTACAATTTCTGTGAGAGTCTTACCTGGCTGGTATGAGTCGGGCGAGCCCGATGAGTGTGAGCATCTAAGCGGGATATCCCCGTTCGGCAACGTAGTCGCCCTCGACCCTCTTGTGTGAGGTTCGGGAGGTCTGGTTGACCCTACCGTAGGCGACCCCATCAGATCTCTGGAATGGCACCCCGCATATCGGCACTCGCACGTACTACACGTAGGACTTTTGCATTTTCCGTCTACATCCATATCTGTCCATCCGCATTATCGGACAACTCTTGCCATCGTCATCTGATAGAGTCCCTTATTCGATACCGAGCTGCTACCCTCGGTGTCGACCGAATGATGTTTTGCCAATGTCCGGCATCAAATTGGTATCAGAGCCTGGCTGTGGTCGCCCACAGTACATCTCCGACTTCGCATCCACATCTAGTTGCATGCGCATTGCATCGTCTTTTCGAAAATTCATTTAGGAATCCCAAGAATGGCCGTAGAGTTGCGATCCACGCAAATGGCACAACGCGGAGGTTCTACCTCCCCGTGACGATCAGAACCGTCGCAAGACGAGAGAGATAATGATACTGCCCTCTCGGGACCCCAACCCGCGACACCCGTAGCGAGTCCTGTACTACCGCCTGTCGAGGCCACGCGGACCACACCCGACGGTACGGGTACTCCCAGGACATCGGGCCCACCGGGGCTTCCCGGTGCGACCCGCGAACCGCAGCACTCTCCACGCGGTTCACCGTGATTCCTCGATGACGCATCAACGAGTGATTATGAGGATAGGGCGACCGTAGGTCGACAACCCAACAGGAAATCTCCCCTTATCGAGTACAACTCCCGAGCGACCCCCACACGGGGTCGAGGATGAGGTCGGGGAGGAGCCCCTCGCTAGTAGCCGCTTCGAGAAGAACCACCAGACGATCAAGGAGCCTACTTCCGCGCCATGACTGCTAGGATGGAACGCACGGAGCACATGTTCACCAACCCACGGACGTCCGAGCACGGAGCTGACATGAGTCTGGCCGCCAGAGAGCGACCTCGCAACCCGCCATGGGTTGCTCGACAAGGAACCCAGGGGAGATACATCCACCACCTCGATGATGATTACGAGGGATTTGACCACCGTTCAGATGGCATCCCTTCGTAGGGATGCATGATTAGAGATCCAGCACGAGACCCTCAGGATGTTCGTGCCTGGGATATGCAGCATCCGCGGGACAACCCCGCTCGCGGGTATGATGCGGACCGACCGGTCCGCCCGGACCCTTACGTCTGACGGTATGATCGCGCACTGGACGCCGAATATCTGGTCCACCATTACGACCCCGTCCAGCCACGCGATCCTAGACTACTGATTGACCCACCGGTGCGCCGTGAGGACTACTTCCAGCCGCCCCCACCACGACACTACTGGGTTGACGATGTCCCCTTACACCCATCTACGTGATGCCCATTGATTGTACACCTCGTGAGGGACCACGTCCTGGGTGGAAATGGCGCAGAAATTACGGAGCAACTACGTTTATCGGCAGTATCAAATGTCTGTCTTCCTCTCGTGGCTCGATCTCAAGCAAGGTCGACTCACAGTGATAGAGTACATCAAAGCCTTCTAGGAATGTCGGATGCGTTACCGCTTCATGGAGGACCACGGATTATCATTGGATTGTTCGCCCATGGCCTCAGACCTGCCTTGCGCAACAAGGTCCTTGAGTGCCATCTGGCCGAAGTTGACGAGGCTTACCACTTAGTGGAGCACATGGATCCTCCTGCCGACGACACCCCGGCACCTAGCACTAACACCGCGCCCCAAAACCCACCAATCCGGACCATTCCCGCTCATACCACACCACCCGCGACTACACGGGTTATTCCGACCACCGGGGGGCAAGGAACTGTCCCCGTCACTTCCGTAGGGTCCACCCCATTAGCTCGGGCCGCCACTAATGGCTTACCGGCCCTGAGCACTGGCATTAGCCAAGCACATGTGACGTGCTACAAGCGCCAAGGAAGAGGACACCGGGCCAATCAATGCCCCTCTTCAGCACTTTTGATCGACGCTAGAGACGTCGCTCCGGATCACATAGACGGAGTGGGTACCACAGAGACGAAGAGTTTGCCCTTGAGTATGAGGAGCCCGATAGACAGTTCGAGTACATACAGATTATCGAGGCACGAGAGACCCCCTCCATGACACCACATGTGTCCAACCGGCTGTTCGCCAACATTGACATCGATGCACCCGGCACTTGTAGAGCGCGTCCATCACCGCGGGTTACCACTCCTGCCAGGACCCGCAGCCGAAACCCTTTGTTGAACCCGCACCTTGATCTTCTATACATACGTGAAGATCAACGACAAGGCGTGCAAGCTGATCATGGACAGCGGGAGTTGCATAAACTCAATCTCCGATATGATGGTTACCTAACTAGGGTTGGCCGCGATCAAGCACCCTACTCCCTACGACGTCTCGTGGATCGACGCTTCTTCGCTACCAGTGAAGCGTCAATGTCGCATTTCGTTGAAGGTGAGTGCCTACGATGAGAACGTCCTCTGCGACGTACTCCCCATGAAAGTGGGGAGCATCATCCTAGGCCGTCCCTGGCTATACGACCACGATGTCACCCTAACCGGGCGAATGAACACCTGTTCGTTCATGTACCAGGGACGATGGGTTACATGGTACCCATACTCCATGAAGCCGACGAACAAACCGGCCGCGACCAAACCCGTAGGGTTAATGGTTGTCAGATGGCCCTTGTTCACCCGTGACCTAGGTCGCGAGGGAGACGACACACCCTCGTGCCTCGCCGTCACCCTCAACGTCCCCACCGATCCACCGGTTACACCTCATTCACCTGAGGTCGAGGCCCTCATATCGGAGTTCGAAGATGTCTTCCAGGATGAGCTACCTGGTGGATTGCCCCCGATGCGGAACATATAGCATGCAATCGACCTAGTACCCAGCGCATCACTACCAAACCTACCGCATTATCAAATGGAGCTACCGAAGTACGAGGAGTTACTATGGCAGGTCAGGGAGCTCTTATAGAAGGGCCTTATCCAGGAGAGCCTTAGCCCATGTGAGGTTCCGGCCCTCTTAGCCCCGAAGAAGGATATCACGTGGCGTATGTGCTGCAATAGTCGTGCCATCAACAAGATAACTGTCAAGTACCATTTTCCCATTCCCCGAGTCCAGAATTTATTTGACGTGATGGCCAGATCTACCGTCTTCTCCAAGATAGATCTGAGGAGTGGATACCATCAGGTTCAGATTCGTCCGGGCAACGAATGGAAGATGCCCTTTAAGATAAAGGACGAGTTATATGAGTGGAGAGTCATGCCATTTGGCCTCTCCAATGCGCCGAGTACATGCCAGGGCCTCATGAATGAGGTACTACACGCATTCATAAGGAAGTTTGTAGTCGTCTACTTTGACGACATCCTCGTCTACAGTCGATTGAAAGACGAGCACCTCAACCACCTCCAGCAGGTTTGCACCATCCTGCGGTGCGAGCAGCTATACGCTCACCCCAAGAAGTGCAGCTTCCTCACCTCGGAAGTTGCCTTCCTTGGGTTTATCGTCTCCGCCCATGGCGTTGCCGCTTACCCGGAGAAGGTTCGGGCTATCACGTCATGGCCGACACTGGCCAATTTGCACGACGTTAGGAGTTTCATAGGTCTCGCGACCTTCTACAGATGATTCATACAGAACTTTAGTTCCGTCACGGCTCCTATCACCGATTGCCTCAAGGAGGAGTCGTTCACTTGGACACCAGCATCAGAACGAGCTTTCCAGTAGATAAAGCTCATGATGACACAGTACCGGTACTCCGCCTACCCGACTTCGGGAAGGTATTCGAGGTCACATGTGACGCCTCGGGCATTGGGATTGGTGGCGTCCTCAGTCAGGAGGGTTGCCCTGTCGAGTTCTTCAGCGAGAAGCTGAATGACGCCAAGCTGCGTTACTCCACTTACGACAAGGAGTTCTATGCCGTCATACAGGCCTTACGGCATTGGCGGCACTACCTCCTATCCTCGGAGCTCGTACTCTTCTCGGACCCCGACGCACTCAAATATCTGCACTTGCAGCAGAAATCAAGTACCTACAAGACTACACGTTTGTCATCAAGCACAATAAGGGCAAGGACAACGTCGTCGCTGACACCATTAGCCGGAGAGCCCACGTGCTAAACGTCATGAAGGTGACAGTCCTAGGGTTTGAGACCGTCTGAGACGGGTACAACAGCTGCCCCGATTTCAGTTTGATCATCGTCGAGGTCCGACGAGGCCCGTTCCAGGATTATAGGGACTTCGTTATCACGGATGGATACCTGTTCTACAAGAAAAGGTTATGCATGCCTCGCACGTCGTTGCGTGACTTCCTCACTTGGGAGTGTCACGCCGGAGGACTTAGCAGCCACTTCGACCGCGACATGACTATTGCAGCCATAGAATACCAATTCTACTAACCTTCGTTGAAGCGCGATGTCGGCAACATAGTTGCCCAATGCCGCGTTTGTGCCTTGGCCAAACAGGTCAAGAAGAGCGCCGGGTTATACACCCCACTACCGACGCCCAAGCGTCCATGGGACGATGTGAGTATGGATTTCGTCCTAAGATTACCTTGCACCGCAAGGCACCACGACTCTATCATGGTAGTCGTGGATAGGTTCTTGAAGATGGCACACTTCGTGCCTTGCGCGAAGACATCCGACGCCACGAAGGTTGCCCAGCTATTCTTCAGGGAGATTGTGCGCCTTCACGGCTTGCCAGCTCCGATCGTGTCTGATCGGGACATACGCTTCAAAAGCTACTTCTGGAAGACCTTGTGGAGCCTCTTGGGCACGAAGCTCAAATTTTTGACTGCCTACCATCCGCAGACCGACAGTCAGACAGAAGTAGTCAATCCAAGTTTGGGCCACCTCCTCCGTTCCCTAGTTGGTGAACATCTTGCGTCGTGGGATCTGATCATACCTCGTGCTGAGTTCGCCTACAACTCCTCGGTGAACCGTACCACCGGGTTGAGCCCCTTTGAGATCGTCTACGGCCAGGCCCCCGGTCGACCATTAGACCTAGCTCCCATAGATCCTCATGTTAGGGTTTCACAAGTCAGTCTTGCATCTACCGAGCATATTTCTGCATTACATCATCGCATTCATGATAGGATCACGCAGCAAAATCCATTGTACAAGCAAGCCGCCGACTTGCATCACCAACCCAGAGATTCGACGTGGGAGACTTAGTGATGGTTAGACTTAGGCTGGAGAGGTACTCTCTCGGGACGGCTACAAAGCTGCATGCTCGTAGTGTCGCCGGTTCCCAATCCTCCGAAGAGTGGGCGACAACACCTACGTCGTGGAGATTCCCCCACTTGGGGAATAGGCTCTACATTCAGTTGGGGACCTAGCTCCGTACCGGGCCCCTTCTCACTCCCAAGACTCAGCCTCTCTAGACCCCATCATTGTGAGTGAGTTTGCCGCGACCATTCCCAAAATTATTTCGCCCGATAGCCCCGAGGCAATCGATTGTGTACTACAGGAGGTAATTGACCATGCAAGGGAGGGGGTATCGAGGAGATTCCTGGTGTGCTGGGCAGGACGGGCTTGCGCAGATGACACCTGGATTTCAGAGGAGGAGCTCTAGCGCCTTCGGCCCGATCTACTCCAACCGCTGCCGTTCATCCGCCCTGACTCGCTGGAGTCGAGTCCTTCCCACCCCAGGAGGATTGATGGCGTGACACCATCCAACACCGCAGGACAGTTGCTCGAGGAGCCCGCATCATCATCGAGCCCACTGCCGACGCGCATCCAGTTGACACGACAGGCCAAAGCGACAATGCGCACACCCGCGTTCAGATATTCAGCGTGACGACGCGCCAGCTTCGGATCGTTTATTTACTCGTGATGTAATACGTCGTCGGCCGGGATCGATCGGATCGTATTACGTCACAGGAAATGATGAGCAAGTTTGTGGTTTCTATGAATGAATGCCGAAAGATGAAATTTCCGAATGAGCAATAGGTGAACATCCACAGGTAGGGAGGGAAATCACGTCAATCAATAAGAGATATTGATCCGATTCAGACTCCCAATGACCCCTGTAATCAACTAGGATGTCTAAGGAATGAGGGGCGTTTTACGGCCCAAAAGAGTTCGACGCCTAAGGATCAGCGGTCAACCTTCAACCACGGAGAGACCTAACACTCGACGAGGGTGGCTATCCTATCAGTGATTGCACGAAACCTGACACTCGACGACGATCGGCGCGCAGCCGCAAGACCCGCGCGAGTGGCGAAAGAATCCGACGCACGGTCACGGGCGAAAGGCGGGCCCGGCGTGGCGAGGGGCAGGCGCGAGAGCGGGGTTCTTGGGTCTGCCAGGGGCGGCCCTGGCAAGATGCGGGAGCATGCGGTAGACAGGCCGTGCGCGCGATCGTGTCCGCGTGTATGAGCGCGGGCCTGCGCATAGCGGCGGTACGCAGACGCGCACGAACGCTCGACAAGCACGCACGGCACAAGACGTGTGGTCGCGTGAGGCCGGATGCAAGCACGGAGGAGAGGAGGCAGCCAAGGCGGGGTCGGTCGGCGATTGGACGGTGGATGCACGGAGGCGAGGTGCGTAGCCGGTGGCGGAGGAATGTGGTGGCGGAGCCAGTGGCAGAGCGAGAGCAGGGTTCTTGGGTCTCAAGAAGAGTGTTTCTTGATACGTAACAGCCCAAGAACTTCTTGGATGGTGGAGTTCTTGAACTTCTTGGAGAGACCCGGCGTGGTGATGGCGGATCGTAACGGAGGCTGACGATGGCGCTTTCTTGAATCTCCAACGCCTTCGGAGTGATCTCGACGAAGGGGTCTTCAGCTCCAAGAGATGTCGCCTTCTTGAATTCTTTAAGCGTTTCGGAGTAATCTCGGCGAAACGATTGACCACGTCATCACGAAGTGATCTCGACGTGACGGCGCGAGCTCTATCCATGGAGTGATCTCGACGTGGGCGAGGATCGTCACTCCTCTCTACGATCTAAGTCCTATCTACGATATAGTGGAGACACAAGTTGGAAATTCTTCTTCAACAAATGACTCTACTTTCCATTTGGGCATGCTATCCCCTTATATAGTGAGGATAGGTGCCAAGTGAACGTGGGGGAGGACGAATCGTCACGAGACATGGTTCGTCCTCTCCTTACAATTGAGAATAAAAACTAAAAATAAAAGGAAAGACAAGGATGGGGCCCAACACCGGCCCAGTCCATGAAATCTAAGAACAAAAAACACAAAACAAAACAAGTAAAGATAGGATGCTTACGCGGGGTACTGAAACCCCGGGTGGAGAGCATCGGCGCGAGCAGCTCGGTGAGGCTGACGTCGTCCCGTCGTGGCGTCTCCTGGATGGTCCCCCATCAACTAGCTTCTTATTTCCTTTCGTAGTTTCGCCCGTCTCGTCCACGATGTAGAGAGGGGAAGTTCCCGCATGAGGATATCTTCCCCTCCCCTCTCGGTGGGCCTTCATAAACCCCTTTTCTATTTTCATTTTACCTCTTCATTTTATAGTTAAGGGGGCCCATTTACCTCTCTCCTATAAAAGGGAGGGGAGGGCGCCCCTCAAAACACTCTTGATTTTCTTGAAAACTATAATGTTTGGAATTTGAAGAGTCATTCACGTTGAGGAGAGGAAGAAGAAGAAGAAAGAAGAAGAAGGAAGAAGAAGAAGAGGAAGAAGAAGAAGGGAGGAGAAGGGAAGGAGAGGAGAAGGGGAGAGAGAAGACCGTCGATGCCGTCCCCTCCCGCCTGCACGCTGCTTCCCCTGCTTCCCACACATCACGCGCCACCGCCGCTGATCACCCACCGCCGCACGCCGCCTTCACGCCCTCCGCCACTGTTTTCTCGCCCCAGACGTCGTATCTCCGCCACCGCCTGCTGCCTTTCCGGCCGTCCCCTCCTGCTCATCGCGCCACTGCTTGCCATCTCCACGCTGCAGCCTACAGCCCCGTGGCCGACGCAACTGTCATGCCGAGCACTGCGCGGCGCCCTATGTGCGCTGTACTCTGCTCGCGCAGGCCGATCGTGATGGATATATATGTGGCCGGCAAGCCAATCACACATTCCACATCTCGTTCCATATTCATTAATAGAACATATTCATTATAATGCACGTGTGACGCGTATAATGAAGTCCATGAATACATGATCAGATTTAGTGAATTACGATGAGATGGTAACACGGAGATCACTAGTCTTTAAGCATGTGTTCTAAACATTCTCATTCAAAGGATACGCGAGAAGGACGTCGAAGTATCTAGATAGAATAGCACTATCTAGCCTCACTCATATGATGAGTATGGCCGGTCCCGTAGCCATTAGTGTGGGGACACTAAGGATAGATAGTGGGTGCTCTTTAGTGGAAAGAGTTCACTGAATTGATCGTACGGATCCCTGAATGGTATTATACAGAACTGTCAATCAGGTTGATTCACGTCACGGTTGTGTAAGTGATCCTTAGACCTGAGACACCAAAGACGTCTTGTGGACGGACGGTTGTACTTTGGCTATGGCTAATGAGTTTCTAATCATGGGATTCTAAACGGTCTTAGTTCGGGTGCATCAAGAAGTACACGAAGGCAATTGAGTGGTCAAGATGCGATCGTCCACCCTCGGTATAAGAGGTGACAGCTCAAGGAAGATGATGCAATGAAGTCCTTGGCCAAGGTAGTGAAATATTGGAGAAGAGTTTTCCGATGATTTTCGAATGCATCAGTACTAACTCGGATGATCGATTAGGGTTTGACAGTTGACCATACCCTAAGTCGTCCAAGGAGCGTCAAGTGGATGAGGGACTATACATACACAGTAACCGATGATGAACAGGTTCCATGAGTGAGTCGATACACACTCTTTTGTATCTTCTAGGACACGAGGTGTAGCTTGGCACCCCACGTGTCAGAGTCTCAACCTATCGATTGGGTTAAATCGATCCGACATTAATTAATCTATATGATGATATAGTTAATTAATTTGGAAGGCCAATAAAGGTTATTGGGCCGTTGGAGTCGTTAACTAGACTGATACATGGGCCTAGAGGGTCACACGCAAATGGTCTTTTGGACGTTGGAAGATATACTTAAGTTTTGGGGGTTTTTATGAAAAATACCCACTTAGTATAAATAGGGGAAGGCCCTGAACGAAATTCACCAAGGCCATAATTGTTCAGGGGCCTTTCCCCTTCTTCTCCACTCTCCCCACACCCCCTCTCCATCCCTGATGTGATAGGGACGACGTAACGATGCCGACGGAGAAATAACGGGGCTCGTCAACGAGAAGGAGATCTGACGTGCCAAGGACTGCGTGTATACGTCTAGAGGCTGCACACTTGAGCAGCTCAACTCGTCTCGCTCTGGGATCGAAGAAATCACGAATCAGATTCGTGCAAAGGTACATTGTTTAATGTTTTTATCGATGCCGTTCGATTCGCACAAAAGACTTCCGCTGCGCATCGTTTTGATTTGTTCATCCAGATCTAGGCCTCTAGAACCCAACAGAACACCACCGCCCGCACCGGCGCTGCGGACCGCGCCCGCCCCGCATCACCCGCCAGCGAACAACCCAATGCGGCGCTTCATTGCCTCCGTGCCGGGGCCACACCTTGCCCCGCGCCACCAGCTCCTGAACCATGCCCAGCTCCGCACCTCTACTCGTGCTGTGCCGACTCAGGCCCACGCGCCATACCCTGCACCGTACCCCATCACCAAGCTACGCCCCGAGCTGTGCACTCCTCAGCAGCCGCCCCCGGTCCCAACGCTGCGCCGTGCCCACGCCTTGCGCTGCCCCTAACACTGCTGCTTACCCGTGCCACCACCTCGCCTTCATCCGTGCCACTCAGCGGCCCGCATCCTTGACATTACTTCCCCTCCGGCTCTTGTGTTACGAAATAGCTGTTGCCAGACGCGACGAAGGTACCCTTCCTTACTGCTCTTTACGTCTCTTACCTTTTTCAGTACACTTTTGTATTGCCTCCTCCGCGGTCGGGTTAGATGTAGGTGAGAGTTAGACAGGTTGAGAAAAATGACGAGTCGTGCGAAATTTCAGGGAGAGTCTTACCTGGCTGGTACGAGTCGTGCGAGCCCGACGAGTGTGAGCATCTAAGCGAGATATCCCCGTTCGGCAACGTAGTCGCCCTCGACCCTCTCGGGCAAGGTTCAAAGGTCTGGTTGACCCTACCCTAGGCGACCGCATCACATCTCATGAACGGAACCCCCGCATATCAGCACTCGCACGTACTACACGTAAGACTTTCGTATTTTCCACCTACCTCCAAATCTGTCCATCCGCATTATCGGACGACCCTAACCATCGTCGTCCCATAGAGTCCCTTATTCGATACCAAGCCGCTAGCCTCGGTGTCAACCGAAAGACGTCTTGCCGAAGTCCGACATCAATCTCTATCTCTGAATTAAACTCTATCTCTATCACTATATCCATCTCTATCTCTATTTTCATCTCTATATCTATCTCTAGCTCTATCTCTATCTCTATCTATATCTCTATCTCTATCTCTATCTCTATCTCTATCTCTATCTCTATCTCTATCTCTATCTCTATTTCTATCTCTATATCTATCTCTAGCTCTATCTCTATCTCTATCTCTATCTCTATCTCTATCTCTATTTCTATCTCTATCCATATCTCTATCTCTATCTCTATCTCTATCTCTATCTCTATCTATATCTCTATCTCTATCTCTATCCCTATTTGTATCTTTATCTTTAGCCCAATCTCTATCTCTATCTCTATCTCTATTTCTATCTCTATCTCTATCTCTATCTCTATCTCTATCTCTATCTCTATCTCTATCTCTATCTCTATCTCTATCTCTATCTCTATCTCTATCTCTATCTCTATCTCTATCTCTATCTCTATCTCTATCTCTATCTCTATCTCTATCTCTATCTCTATCCCTATCTCTATCTCTATCTATATCTCTATCTATATCTCTAACTCTATCTCTATCTCTATCTGTATCTCTATCTCTATCTGTATCTCTATCTCTTTCTCTATCTCTATCTCTATCTCTATCTTTTTCTCAATTTCTCTCTCTATCTCTGTATTAAACTCTATCTCTATCTCTTTCTCTATCTATATCTCTTTCTCTAACTCTATCTCTATCTCTATCTCTATCTCTATCTCTATCTTCATCTCTATCTGTATATCTATAGTTATCTCTATCTGTATCTCTATCTCAATCTCTATCTGTATATCTATCATTATCTCTATCTCTATCTCTATTTCTATCTCTATCTCTAGTTCTAACTCTAGCTCTATCTCTATCTATCTCTATCTCTATCTCTATTTAGATCTCTATATTTATCTCTATCTCTATCTCTATCTCTATCTCTATCTTCATCTCTATCTGTATATCTATAGTTATCTCTATCTCTATCTCTATCTCCATCTCTATCTGTATATCTATCATTATCTCTATCTCTATCTCTATCTCTATCTCTGTCTCTATCTCTATTTCTATCTCTATCTCTAGTTCTAACTCTAGCTCTATCTCTATCTATCTCTATCTCTATCTCTATCTATCTCTATCTCTATCTCTATTTAGATTTCTATATTTATCTCTATCTCTATCTCTATCTCTATTTCTATCTCGTTCTTTATCTCTATCTCTATATCTATCTCTGTCTATATCTCTATCTCTATCTCTATCTTTATTTCCATCTCTATTTCTCTCTTTATCTCTATCTGTATCTCTATCTCTATCTCTATCTTTACCTGTATATGTATCTCTATCTCAATCTCTATCTCTTTATCCGATTATATCTCTTACTCTTTATCTATCTATCTTTCCATCTATATCTATATCTCTATCTCTACCTCTCTCTCTATCTCTATCTCTATATCTGTATCTCAATCTCTCTCCCTATCTATATCTCTAACTCAATCTCGATCTCTATCTCCATGTCTATCTCTCTCTCTATATCTGACTCTATCTTTATCACTTTCTCTATTTCTATCTCTATCTCCGTCTCTATTTCTATGCTTATTTCTATCTCTATCTCTATCTCTATCTGTATATGTATCTCTCTCTCAGTCTCTATCTCGATATCTTACTCTATCTCTCTCTCTTTATATATCTATCTCTCCATCTATATTTCTATCTCAATATCTATCTCTATCTCTATGTCTATCTCTATATCTAAATCTCAATCTCTTTCTCTATCTACATCTCTATCTCTATCTCCATCTTTCTCTCTATCTATATCTCTATCTCTATCTCTATCTCTCTCTATCTTTATATCTGTATCTCAATCTCTATCTCTATCGATATCTCCATCTCTATCTCCATCTCAATCTTTCTCTCTATCTCTATCTCTATATCGGACTATATGTCTATCTCTTTATTGATCTTTCTATCTATCTATATCTCCATCTCAATATCTATCTCTATCTCTATCTCTCTCTATCTATATCTGTATATCAATCTTTATTTCTATCTATATCTCTATCTCTATCTCTATCTCTATCTCTATCTCTATCTCTATCTCTATCTCTATCTCTATCTCTATCTCTATCTCTATCTTTATCTCTACCTCTATCTCTATCTTCATCTTTATCTCCATCTCTATCTCTATCTTTATCTCTATCTCTATCTTTATCTCTAGCTCTAGCTCTATCTCTAGCTCTATCTTTATCTCTATCTCGATCTCTATCGCTAGCTGTAGCTCTATCTCTATCTCTATCTCTCTCTCTTTCTCCATTTCTAACTGTATCTGTATCTGTATCTGTATCTCTATCTCTATTTCTATCTCTATCTGTATCTCTATCTCCATCTATATCTGTGTCTCTAGCTATAGTTCTATCTCTATCTCTATCTCTATCTCAATATCTATCTCTATCTCTATCTCGATCGCGATCTCTATCTCAATCTTAATCTCTATCTCTATATCTCTCTATATCTCTATCTCTATCTCTATCTCTATCTCTATCTCTATCTCTATCTCTATCTCTATCTCTATCTCTATGTCTAGCTCTAGCTCTAGCTCTATCTCTATCTCTATCTCTAGCTCTAGCTCTAGCTCTAGCTCTATCTCTATCTTCATCTCCATCTCCATCTCTATCTCTATCTTTATCTCTATTTTTATCTTTATCTCTAGCTCTAGCTTTATCTCTAGCGCTATCTTTATCTTTATCTCTAGCTCTAGCTCTATCTCTAGCGCTATCTTTATCTCGATCTCGATGTCTATCACTAGCTCTAGCTCTACCTCTAGCTCTATCTCTCTCTCTATCTCCATTTCTAACTGTATCTGTATCTGTATCTGTATCTGTATCTCTATCTCTATCTCTATCTCTATTTCTATCTCTATCTCTATCCCTATCTCCATCTATATCTGTGTCTCTAGCTCTAGTTCTATCTCTTTCTCTATCTCTATCTCTATCTCTATTTCTATCTCTATCTATATCTATATCTCTATGTCTATCTCTATCTTTATCTCTATCTTTATTTTAATCTCCATATTTATCTCTATCTCTATCTCTATCTCCACCTCTACCTTTATCTCTATCTCTATCTCTATGATCTTTATCTCTATCTCTATCTTAATCTCTATCTCGATCGCTATCTCTATCACTTTCTGTATCTGTATTTCTATCTTTGTCCCTATCTTTATCTCTATCTCTATGTGTATCTCTATCTTTACGACAATTTCTAACTCTATCTCTATCTGTATCTCTATTCCTATCTCTATGTCTAGCTTTATCTCTACCTCAATTTCTATCTCTATATTTATCCCTTTTCCTATCTCTGTCAGTATCTCGTTCGCTATCTATATCTCAATCGCTATTTCTATCTCTATCTCTATCTCTGTCTATATCTATATCTCTATCTCATTCTCTATCTCTATCTCTATGCCTATTTCTAATTCTATATTTAACTTTATCTCTATCTCTATCTCAATGTCTATCTTCATCTCTATCTCTATATCTATCTCTATCTCTATTTGTATCTCTATCTCTTTCTCTATCTCTATCTCTATCCCTATCTCTATCTATATGTCTATCTCTATCTCTAGCTCTATCTCTCTCGCTCTATCTATATCTCTATTTCTTTCTCCATCTCTATCTCTATCATTATGTCTATGGTTATGTTTATCTTTATCTCAATCTCTTTCTCTATTTCTATACATATATTTATCTCTATATTTATCTCTATATTTATCTCTATCTCTATCACTATCTTTATCTTTTTCTCTATCTCTATCTCTAGCTCTATCTCTATCCCTATAACTATTTCTATCTCTATCTCTGTCGATATCTCTATCTTTATCTCTATCTCTATTTCTATCTCTGTATTTATCTTTACCTAAATATATATATTTATCTCTATCTCTATCTCTATCTTTATATCTGACTTTATCACTATCTCTTTATCTTTCTTGGTCGCCTTGTTTAATTTTCTATAATCAATACACACCCTCCATCCTGTGATTAACCTCTTCTGCACCTCTTCTCCTTTCTCATTAATCTCTACAGTCACTCCTGACTTCTTAGGAACCATGTGCACCGGGCTCACCCATCTACTATCGGAAATCGCGTATATGACACCGGCATTTAACCACTTTAGGATTTCCTTCTCAAGGACTTCTCTCATATGAGGATTAAGCCTTCTTTGATGCTCTCTACAAGGCTTAGCTTCTTCTTCCAAGAAGATCCTATGCTCACAAATTGAGGATGGGATCCCCTTGATATCATCAAAAGTCCAACCTATGGCTTCTTTGTGCCCTCTAGGTACCTTGAGCAAGTCGTCTTCTTGTTCTAGAGTGAGTGATGAGGATATAATCACAGGTAAATTCTTATTGACATCCAAATATGCATATTTGAGGGATGAGGGTAGTGGTTTAAGTTCTGGGCTTACTGCAACTACAGGGGAATCTATGAGCCTATCATCGAACTCTCTACTTTCTATATGAGATACATACTCTTTCACTACTTCTTCCTCGCCCTCTTCTTCTGCACATAAGTTGAGTTCTTCATTGCTCCCTAAGGGGCACTTCATCATCTTCGAAATATCAATTTGCACTCTCTCTTTTCCTATCTTAAACTCTATAGTCCCTTTCTCCCAATCCATGATCGTCCTCGCCGTTACTAAAAACGGTCTTACTAGAATAATAGGAGCTAAATTAATGCTTCCTGAAATTTTTACGTCAGTGACTATAAAATCTACAGGAATTTCACAATTTTCTACAGTAATCATGACGTCCGTCAGTCTTCCTTCAGGTTGCCTAACAGTTCCGTCGGCTAGGAGTAGTCCATATGGATTTCTTCAAGCTCCCCAAGGCCGTAGGAATGATGCTAATGCTCGCTCCCATATCTAATAAAACTTTTGAAAAAGTTTTTCCTCCTATTTCACATGTGATGAAAGGGGCACCTGGATCCCTCATTTTGATAGGGATGTCGTTCAAAATACTAGAAGCATTTTCTGAATGTTTTACTACCTCCCTAGTTTTTCTAGTAGTGCAAGAATCCTTAAGATATTTCTTAAGAGAGGGTGCACACCTAAGCATGTCTTCCACTGTGACAGTCATGGTGGCCTTTTTAAAATTTTCTAATTACCTGTTCTCATAATCATGTACAGGTTTTTTTCTATTCAGAGCAGATGGGTAAGGTACATTTTGCCCACTCGTAGAAGGTAGAGGTTCCTCCGCGTAGGGAAGATCCTCCCCTTCTTCCTCCCTTGGCTCATTTCTCTTTCTAGGATTCTCTACAGAATTCTGATAAGGATCCTGAAGTTCTTTTCCATTTCTCTATTTTGAGATTGCTAGAACTTCAGGATCTTCCTCCTTCATTTCATCATGAGTTGCATGTTGTACATGGTGTAAGTTGCATGGGTTTATCATAGGCTTAGTGGGAAATCTATGAGATGTGCAAGGAGGTTCTGTAGGTGTACCTTGATGTTCAGAAGGTCCAGGCCTGAAGCTCTCTAGCAGCTTCCTCATTTGCTCCTGTGATTCCAGCATTTGCTTCGTCTGGAATTGCATCATCACTTGCATCCGCATCTCCATCTCCGCCCGCAACTTTTGATTTTGCTTCTCTATCATGTCTGAAATGACAGGGGTTAGCGTAGAGAAATAGGGTTGGGTCTGAGATGGGACCTGATACTGCTGCTGAGGCCTAGACTGGAACTGCTGCCTTTGCTGAAATTGAGGTTGAACTGCAGGCTTGTTCCCTTGGTGGAAGCTCTCTCCACCTTGGAATCCAACTCTCTTTTGGCCAGCCCATGGTTGTTGTTGGTTGAATGCTTTCACCTCTTCTTCCATGGCTTGGCAAGCCCCATCTTCGTGTTCTCTGCTAAAACAGAGAGAGCAAATTTTAGCTTTAACGATGGGAGAGTTACCTAGAAAGACATTCTTCAAGGTGGAGGTGAGCTCCTCCAACTTCTGGTTGGTCTCCCTTAAGCCTGCTTGCAGCTCCCCCTCCATGGCATTTACTTGTAGCGCTCTTGCCCTCTTGGGCTGCAGATTTCTTCCATTTTGATTTGCTCCAATTTCCTGCAAATCAGTTTCTGCAACTCTCCAAAATGTCAAAAACTTCATCCTCATATGCCGTGTAAAATGTTCCACCGGTGGCTAGATTCACCTTGTTCTTCATGAAATCTGAGAGAGATTCATAAAAAATTTGGGCTAGTTGGCATTGTTCTATTCCATGATGAGGGCATTTCCTCAGCAGGTCATTGAACCTCTCCCATGATTCACTAAAAGCCTCTCCTTCATGGGGGTGGAAATTATGGATTTCTCTTCTATAAAAATTAGTTTTGGAGAGAGGGTAAAATTTCTGCAGAAATTTTCCCTGCATCTCATCCCAAGTACTAAAAGTAATTCCTAAATTACGATACCAGGAAAATGCTTTATCTTTTAACGTCAACGGAAAATATTTCATTTTAAGCATTTCTGTAGATAATCCTGGAACGTTTTGGGAGGAACATCTAATATGAAAGTCATCTAGGAATTCTAGAGGGTTTTGTGCAGGTAATCCGTTAAATTCAGGTAAAGAATGTATCAAAGCATTATCATACCTGAATAAGATACCCTCACCTATGTTCAGATTTACATCCATTTGTCGCAGGCTTCCGGAGGGTGTCGACCTGTCCAGCATGGTTCTCCTCCTCTCCTGCTGATGGTGTCTTTCTTCTGCCATAGTTTCCTGCTGAATTTCTGGTTCTGTGACAGTAAATTCTGGAGTTGCGTCGCGTGCAACGTTCTCTATAGACTTTTCACCAGCCCTTGAACGTGTCAATACCATAGAACTTCAGCAGAGAGTTAGAAAGACAATAAGCTGAGGATTTCAAGTCCTGCAGCTTTAGGAGAATGAGTAAAGAATAACTGAAAAGACAGAAAATAATCTACTACTGTAATACCGTGCTCCCCGGCAACGGCGCCGTTGATTGATAAGCTCAAATGTTAGGTGTTTTTACTGGTTATTTATCAGTTAGATGTGTGAGGAATGAGCTTATGCAACACAATTTATAACCTCACAGCCTAAGGGCAAGTAAGGGTCGATCCACAGGGAGCAAGGAAACCGATAGTAAGTTTCTTTTCCATTCAATTCAATTGGCAGATTTGTATGTCAATCTTGGAAGTTAGAGGAGTTAACTTCAAGAATACTCAATAAATTTCCTCAGAGAAGAAGTCTGAAGGCTCTCTACAGAAATCAGGTATCTCCTCCTTGCAACTAAAGACCAGAAACCTGTAGACAGGGGGTATTTCTTTGTCTACAGGTGCACACCTGTGGGTTTGGCAATTCACCAAACACTTGGTGTGCGCCCGTGCAGGCTGGCCTGCACGTTGCCTTAGCTGCGTGCAGAGAAGCCTGCACGCTGTTGGGGCCTGCACAGCTCAGCTGCGTGCAGTCTAGCCGCGCGTAGCTACTGCTGCACACGGCTAGGCCGCGCGCGGCGGTTGCTGCTGGCGGCCTAGCTGCGCCTCGCAGCTGCGCGCGCGGTAGCAGCTGCGCGTCGCAGCTGCGCACAGCGGCTCCTGCGCGCGGCTTAGCCACGCGTGGTTGCTGCTGTGCGCGACTGATGGCGCGCCTGCCCGCGTGCGGTGCCGCGGCACTGCTGCAGGCGGCCCTTGCTGCCTGCAGCTGACGCTGATGGGTGCCTTGGGCGGCTAGCGACCGAGGCGGTGGCCTTGGTCGCTGGCGGCCCTGGCCGTTGGCAACCTAGGCTGCTGCCTGGGTTGCTAACTTCCTGAAAATTCTGCAGGGATGGATTTCACGATCTGATGTGAAGAACGATGGAATTTTTGCTAGAACAGAATGGAAAACGATTCAATCAACTATGAAATTCTAAATCAAGCATAACCAGAGGAACAACAGAAATTGTAAATGCTGAAGACACAGCTTGTGATCTTCCGCCCAACTCTGATTGTCTTAGAAGGGAGAAGAAGATTGCACTGAAACTGAAACGCTCACGCCTCCTTGTGTCACTCCTTCCGGGCAAGGCGACGATCGTCGTGCTCCAGCTACTCCTCAGCTTGCTTCTCTCCCAGCTCCAATGCTCATCCGCCTTGGAGGGTCTGCAGAAATCATTTCTCTCCAAGCCCCAGCTTCCTTGAGAGAAATTCTGGACAACCTAAAATGAGCTCTTCAGAGACTATTTATAGGTTTCTCTTAAAACAAGCTCCGGGGGCATTTTTGGAATTTTCTTCTTCCTGATTTCTCGCCAGCTCCTCCTGATCAACTTCATCTTTCCTTGGCCTTGGGTATTTGAGCCTGAGTGCCTTTACTTACGCCTTGGCGTGCCGGTCGGGCTGGATGCAAACCGACGGGGCTGTTGATGAGGACGATGGTGTCTCAAAGACGTCTCTAGTAAAACGAGCTGGGGTTTCATCACTAATAAAAGAGATACCTGCCTTTTAATAGTATGCATTTTAAAAACTTTGAAATGATTAACTAATGTAATAATAAGTAAAAGTATTTTAAATATGCACAAAGTTTCTATGTCATGAATTATGTTTTTATTATATATTTTTTGACTAATATCTGAAAATCGGAACTCACTGGATTAATTCAATTAGCAACATTTTAATTGATGCCTGACGTCATCATTGACATCATCCGACGGGTAATTTCTTACGGTTATGAAACTGTGTGATGCAGTGCTCCTAGGTGGATGTACGTGCAGGCCCCAACTCGTGGGTTTTTGTCGTGCTCCAAGCTTCGGGTCTGGTGACCGATGATAGTGATGGTGACCTTCTAATCCTCATCAGATTGATGACGACTATAATGCAGAGCGGAATAACTCTGTTGGCCCTCACACATAACAGACATGTTTGACCTGTACCAAAGAAATCACTCAAGACATGTTTCAGAATATAATTGTCTCTCACCTATTCTAACTTGAGTGTGGTGGAGTGCAGCTGATAAGTATACTGAAGTAGATAATTCAATTGGCGAGCAAGGGAAACGACGTACCTCGTCGGTGGTGTTACCCATTGTTGAGGTACTCGTCGGTGTAATTTGCTAGTGCGGATAGGTGCGGTGGAGACATGCCGGAGAGGGGCACGATAATGCTCAACTGGTGGCAGCAGAGCTGCATAGGAGTCATGACACGGGGAGGAGAAAGTTGAGAAAGGGCTCACGGCAGCATGACACGGTGATGATGTGACACGATGCCAGCGGCACGATTCGATGCATGTTGCGTGGGTCTTGTAGACGCGGCAGGAAACTAGGCAACCGGAGTGGCGGTCAAGCAGTGTCAAGGGCGCTCATACAGTCCATGCAGGTGGGTGGGCCGCGAAGTTACGACCACGTGGTGACGCGAGTGGTAGAGTGGGTGCACTAGCAAGTAGGTGCAGTACGCAAGTGTTAGAGTCATCGCAGGCGTCCAATGGGCGACGTGCATGATTGGGTGGCAACACGAATGACCGAGGTGACGTAATCAGGGGTGGATGTCGGTGTCATGAAGGACCGGGTAGTGTCACGTTCATTTGGCAAAAGTGCAGTACAAGGGGCTGGAGGGTAGCAAGAGTGACGAGGTAGTGTTAACGGTGGCCGAGCATCATCGTGGGAGCTGACTAACTAACTAGAACGTGTTTGGCCGGTTGACTGACTGGTTGGTGTTTGGCCGGGTGGAGTCGTGCGCAGCTGGTCAACGGTGATGCAGTGTGACCAATGAATGGTACAAGCGGCCAACAAAGATGCCAAAGCGACGGAGCACGGCACTCGATGGTGGTAACCAGCCTAACAAAAAGGCCCATATTTCCCCTATAAGAGGGGGGAGTGCCCATCGTAAGAAAGAGAAGAAAAAGTGAAGAAAAGAAAGAAACAATGTAGCCCCTTTGTCTTTTATGGTTTATTTATTTTATTTATTACTAAAATATCCCTTTGAGAGAGAGAGGGGTTAGGGCTTCATCACAGCCTTCGCAAGAGCACTACTGCCGACATTGCTGGTGTTGTCGTCGCTGCCCTTGGGGTTGCCTTGCTGCCATCAGTCATGCCCGAGCAACTAGCAGACGGGCGCAGCCATCGCTGCCAAACCAGGCAGCAACCGTAGCGACGCTCTGCAGTCACAGCCGCGAGCTACGGCCACCACCGCGCATTGTGATCGCAGCTGCGAGCAGCAGCCGCAACCGCAATCGCTAGAGCAGCCGCAGATGCCCGTAGTGCCCGTAGTCGCCGAAGCCGCCCGCAACGGCCACAACCGTAGCCTTCCATAGCGGCCGCAACCGCTGCAACGACCTTAGCCACCACAGCCGTAGCTGCTTACAGCGGTTGTAGCCACTTGTAGTAGCTGTAGTCATCGTCCAAAGCCATGCAGCCACGCAGCCGTAGCCGGGCAGCAACACAACCGTGAAGCCGTGCAACTGCGCAACCACAATTGTTGCTGTGCAGCAGAAGCTGTAGCCGACGCAGCCACAGCTGTGTAACTGCACAATCAGGCAATCATGCTGCCACATAACCGTGTTACAGTCACAACCCCATAGTCCGAGCGGCGGCCACACAGCTGCATTCACATCTGTGCAGCCACACAGTCGCCGTCGCGCAGCAACACAGTCGTCGCCGTGCAGCCGTAGTCATGCAGGCGCAACCACGTAGCCGCACAACCAAGCCACAATCGTAGTCACACAACCATGAAGCAGCCGCATCCGCCTGCCTGGCTGCATCTACTACCACGTTGTGTTGGCGTGTTGCCGCCACGGCTTCCTGCGCCGCCACCATCCTGGCGTTGTCATGTCTACACGCGCCACAAGTGTGCCTACTGTTCTCTAGAGTAGTTTAGAGGATGGCATTCGCCGAACGAACCGTCGCTGCCACTTCACCGCCATAAAGTACATGCTGCCGCACGATGAATCGCCGCCGTCGTCGCCGCCGATGCCTACTTCTGTCCGCTGATAGTTAGATTTAGTCAGTCACAACCACAACATCGTAGCAACTACTTACTTCATCATCGTTGAAGTCCGATGCCCACCCGGACGCCCTGTGCTGCTGCTCTACCAATCAGCCCTCCTCTCCTTGTGGTGTAACACGAGCCGTTTGATCCTGGCGCGTCTTGGTACGTCAGTGCTGACATGCTTTACCTGGGTATTTGAATATGGGTATTTTCACCTTCGTCTTGGCATGCCGGTCGGGCTGGATATGAATCGGCGGGGCCATCGATGATGATGACGATGGCTCTGAAGACATCTCCGATGTAGGCTTGCTTGCTCCATCATTAATACATAAGGGGATGAACTATCATTTGATGACAACACACGGAGGGTGTGAGGGCTAAACTGAATTTAAGGAAACATCGGAGAGTGCAAGGAACAAGGTTGTGTGTGACAAAGAGCTTGGGGAAGAAGATTTGTTGTGTAAAAAATGTTTCAAGGTCATGCTTATGGACATGAGGACAAGGTTGCGGATGCGAGAGTAAAACGTGCGACATGAAAGTGGGTGACTGGGTTAGTGTAACCACATGCAAGTGCAAGTTAGCGCATCAGAGAACAAGGTTTATCAAGAGACACAAGGCTACAAGAGGCCGCAGGAGATAGATAGCTTCATGTGAGCTCCATGTAAAGACAGGGATCTAATGGCTTGAGGGTGAGTGTCATAAAGTGTAAGCAACCAAAGGTAGTACCAAAGTGCGAGGGAAAAATGGAGCAAGGGTGTGTGGGAAAATACAAGAACAAGCATGATGAATAAGAATTTTGTGTTTGATCATCAAATATAATGCAATTATTTCATTGAATAATCAAACATTATGGGTTATGATTGTCCGTCATGGTGATGCGGGGGAGTGTTTCCAAAGGATTGGTATAGAGAGACGTAAGAATATATTGAGCTTGAAGTGATTTTGAAGCAGATAGAATAATATGATGGGAGAAATTCATGTGGTTGATAAAAATAAATTATAAACTTGAATACATAAAGAGAAAGGGTTGTCTTTTAAAATACTCTACTTGGTTAATCTAGACTGAATTGGACAAATATTAGTATGTAAGTAGTTACAATAACATTTATAAAAGTAAATTGATTAATCCAAAATGAGAGATGGATACTTTAATATTAGTTTGATTTCATTGATTTTTTTTATTGGCAAAAACACAGTGCCGGGTACGTCTAACCCTGATGTTATGCCCGTAGACCAATCCAGCTGTGCCCTGGATGCCACCCAAGGGGGTTTTATATATAAAGTGGATTGTTTATCAGCGTTTTAGGCGTGGAGCGAGCATAAATATCCCAATTACAATCGGATCCCACTCTTCCACGCCCATGTGCACGAAAGAGAAAAGATACATAAGTGATACCTAACAGGTGGTTTGAGAAGGTCGCTCATGGCGGCGTGTCTCCGGATCCCCCCGTGGTGGTGACGATGCACAGAGTGTGGGGGGCTCTCCCCGCCATTGAGAAGTGTCGTCGATGAGGTGTATGACGGGGCCATCAATAAAGAGGGAGAGCGAGCGCTCCGCCTCCCGTGCTTCATGAAAGACGCCAACCGCAAGGGTAAATCTCTAGGAGATGTATGCATGCCAACATGAGTATGGGGAGCCAGTATAGCAGGGTTGATGTGTGGAGTGCTGTCCAACCCGCCATCCACAGATGTTAGTGTTGAGGCGCTCGGCAAATTGGACGATCAGGCAAGAGGGTGAGTTCTCCCGCCGTCATCCCTCCATACAATCTGCCACTCTCGTGGCTTCCCCTTCGACAGTGTGCGATGCATGCGAAGAGCCGGCAAGCCAAGGCGTTCCATGTGGTAGCATCCACGAGCTGTCGGAGGGAGTTCCTGCCAAGAAAAGAAAAAGAGGTAGGGGTAGGTGTGTATACCGCGTGGTTGGCAAGAGCATCTGCTGTCCTTCTAGGTGTGTGAGGGCGGCACCGTATGATGTCCTGCCAGACCCACTAAAGCCGCCAATGGGAGCATTTACCTTCACGAAGCATGTTAACTATTACCTGTGAGTCCAATTCTATGACGACATTGTAAAGGTTTTGTTCCTCGTAGAGGAGTAAACCATCACGTATCACCATAGCCTCGGCTACTATATTAGTCTGAATGCCATAGAATGACAAAAGAGCAAAGATAATACTCCATGTATGGTCATGGAGGATACCGCTCCTTCCAGCTGGACCAGGATTCCCTTTGGCCGCACCATCCACATTCAGCTTGAGGGTGCTGATTGGTGGTGGATGCCAACGAACAATCTGGAGCCGAATGCGGGTAGCGGCGAGGGTCACTCGGATGCCCCAAGAATGAAGGAGGTCACACGAGAGGACTGAGATGTGGGCACGAGGAGGTATAAGATGGTGGATGTGCCGTATCCATAGCTTGACTCGTCGCATGATATCCAAGGCACGCATGGGAGCACCTGCAAAACGAGAGGAATTGCGCCCTTTCCATATCTCCCATAGTAAGTAGGCTATGGTGATGTGGAGGAAGGGGCTCTGTTTGGAGCGTGTTGGCGAGAGATACATCTTGCCAAAACACTCTAACAATATCGAGTATACTGTTGGATAATCTGAGAGCACTTTGATACCTTGCAAATTATCATGTTTAATTGATGAATATTACATTATATTTATGTGTTTTAATGACCATATTTGCATGTTATCATATATAAATGGAGATAAATGACTTGCACTTTGATTTTATTATCGATTTTATTTTTTATTATTTTTACATGTTTTTTAACCTCATTTCATTGAAGAAATATTTTTTACATGGCCTTAAATACTTTGGTAAGGGCTTTCCTAATTTTTGTGGAATTTTATATTTTTTTTATAATTTTCTGACAAGTGTTTAGCCAAGAAATGATTTTTATGAATTAAAAGAATATATTATATTATTTATTTAGTATTTAAAAATTCTTTAATGGCATTATTTATTAAATCTATGGCATCCACGTCATTCACCCAAAAATTCAGGCGAATGATTGGAAGCGCCAAGATTAGTCAATGATATGCTTATTATGGCATCGCGCATCACGATGCCATAATGAGTGAATCATGTACGTTGAAAAAAAGAAACATGGTGCGGTGAGCGAGAAGAAGAAAAAGGTACGTTGTTTTATTTATTTTGATTCTTTTTGTACACTAAATGCACGCGGAGAATCAATCTCCGTGTGCATTTATTCAAATAGATACCTCGTACCGCAGTCAGTTAGCCGTGTGCACTAAATGCACGCGGCAACCAACACGTGCATTTTTTTTGATGAAATAATGATTACACGCAAAAATTGATTTGCTGCGTGCATTTAATGCACGCGGAAATCGACCTTGTGTGTAATAACTATTTAAAGACCTCTTTTGTCTTTTCTTTTTTTAAGACACACGGTGACGTGGCGCTTCATGAGCTACTCAAATGATGTGTCATTCTCCAATGATTGCGCTGGAGACGCGCACAACGACGTGCCAGAACGCAATCAGAAAATGCCATTTTTTTGAGATATTTTGAAGAGAAATAAAAGATTCAGCAGTTGACATTAAACGCCAGCAAAATGGCGATATGTTGAGATCTAGACGTCTGATTGAGCTGAAATTTTTAGGGCAAGTTTTTCTTTTACCCCTCTAGATCCATTCGTTTGGATCTTTAAATAGAGGTCTGGAAAAAAGCGAAATTCACTTTTTGAAGCTCTCTCCAAGGATTTGGCCGAGAAGGACACATGAGTTGCTTTGGAAGTCGACATATCTTGATTCTGCATTCAATGTTGTAAGTTTCTGATTTGTATTTTGAACTTGTTCTTGAGAGATTCTAAAACACCTTGGCATGGGCAAAATGTACATGCCCCAGAAGTTGTTTTGAATGAAATTAGCATTCCGATTCGAGTCTGATTTGATATCTGATTTTTAGTCTTTAGTTTTTAATAGATTTGGAATAATTCTGCATTTTTATAGCTTTAAATTAGGGTCAGATTTCACTTTTTCCCCAAATTCTTCACGTTCTCTCTGTAGGTTAATTCATCTATTTTCTCTCTCTAGATTTCAAAATTGATTGTTTCGAAATTTAATTTAATATATAAAAAATCTAAATATAAGATTTCATCCAAAATTCGTCCATCTTGAAGTCCAATTTTAAAAACCCCTTCTTGATTATTAATTCCTAATTTTAATTCTTAAAATTATCTTAAAATTTTATAATATTTGGAAATTAGTAATTCAAATTAATCTGATCCTATAATTAAAATTATTCTATCTTGAGTGTTTTGGCCAAAAATACTTAAAATTAAAATTAAGTTTTACTTAATTTTGAATAATTAAAAATATAATTAAGTACAATTAAGTTTATTATTTGTAAAATTAATTCATTCTTCAATTAATTTATTTAAAATTGGATAAAATCTTGCTTGTTGCCTCCCTGTTGTTCAACCCCTTGCTCGCTCTATACACTGTATTTAGTGATTAAGGGCATTTATAAATGTTATTGTATGTCTAAATGCCCAATCAACAACGTATTTACACATGAATTTTAGGCTTATCATATTTTAAAGTGGTGGAAGAACCGACCATGAAGCTACGCTTTGAGGCATTGACGAGCTGGCTAGAAGCCCACTCGTACGCAATGAGGACACTCATAAGTTCCTTAATGGATTTTTTAAATCCATTGAGGAAAAGGATGACATCATCTACAAATAGTGAGTGCGAGAGGATCTGGCATCCCCTTTTTGTAAAAGATGGTTGGATGAGGCCTCGGGCAATCGTTCTTGTGAGCAATTGGCAAAAGACCTCCTCCATCAATATGAAAAGAGTGGTTTACAAAGGATCACCTTGCCGTAGAGCTCTCATGGCCGTGAAGAATCCAGTGGAATTTCCGTCCACCAAGAGAGAGAAGTGGTTCTCTCTAATGCAGGCATCGACGAGATCAATGACTGCATCGGTGAACCCAAAATGACGTGACACCTGGGTAAGGAAATTCCACTCTACTCGATCAAAAGCCTTTTCCATATCCCATTTGATGATGACATTCAAACCTTGAATATGAGTGTTTAAGGACTGGGCTAACTCAAGAACTAGCATGATACTGTCATGGATCTATCGACCCTTGACAAAACCACACTATTCAGGTGAGATAAGTCTATCAAGGAAGGTCCCTAGTTGATTTTTAATGATCTTAGATGCAACTTTCTAACATATATTACAAAGACTGATAGGTAGAAAGTTCTTAAATGAAATTGGGTTTTCCACTTTTGGGATAAGTGCCAAGAAAGTGGATTTCCAATTTCGTGGTAGGACTTTGCGTGGAAATACCTTCTTGATAGCAAGCACCAAATCCGTGCCTACGATATCCCAACATGCTATATAGAATTCCGTTGAGAATCCATCTGATCCTGGAGCCTTATTCCTACCCAAGGAAAAGACTACCTCCTTGATCTCCGCTCACGCAGGAAGGGCTGTGAGTAGTGCGCTCTCCTAGTCAGTCACCAAATGGGGAATGGAGGCGAGTAGGTCCTCGCTCATGACAGTCGGCTATGAGGAAAGGAGCGAGCTATAATATGCAATGCCTGCAGTCACTAGTTGGATAGGGTCCTGATTATACGTTCCTAATAGGGTTGTATAATTAGGACGGGCTCAGTGGCGAATCGAGGCTTGAAAGAAACCTGTGTTTCTGTCACCTTCTCTCAGCCATTGGATATGTGATTTCTGGAGGTAGAAAATCTCATGTCGTCGCAAAGCATCCTCAAGCTGCTCGCCAAGCATAGTCTTGCGCTCTCCTGCGTTGTCCGTCCAATCATCCTGTAGTTTTCGCTCAATAGCAACTAGCTCCCTCCTGAGTGTTTTTACTGGTGCATGCACGTCTCCGAATACATGTCGATTCTACCATTTCAGGTAGAACTTGAGGTTCCTCAGTCTATAATTGAAGTTCTCGAGAGGCGAATCAGAGATCGTTCCATGCCAGTGACTATGGACAAAACCTTGAAAGGCTTCATGCTCTAGCCACATAGCCTGGAATCGAAAGGGAGGGCGACGGACACGAGTAGTAGAGTCTGGAAGGAGTAAAAGCGGTGTGCGGTTGGAGTAGTAACATGGAACTATCTCGATGGTAAGGGTGCAGTGCATCAGTGCAGTGTTGTTACAAAAATAATGGTCGAGCCGCTTGTACATACACGCAGATGCCTGGCGCTTATTGTACCATGTCCACTTCTCACATATAGTGGGAGGCTCCACGAGGGAAGCCTGGTGAATAAAGTCATTGAACGCTTGCATAGATCGTGCCCTAGGCGGGCGGCCTCCCTGGCATTCATTGACTGCCCGTATGCAGTTAAAGTCCCCCGCTATAAACCAAGGGAGATCAACAAGTCTCAGATGGGTCTCGATATGTAGGGTGAGTTCCTCCCAAAGTGCTTCCCGCACTAGATGTCTATGCGAGGCATAGAGGACCGTGAGCGTGTATGGCTTTGGGGAGTACGGTACTGCAAAAGTGATGTATTGTGTCCCTTCAGCAAGAAATTCCAACGAATAATCTCACTTCCAAAAGAGCCAAAGCTTATTCGAGGAATGACAGTAAACATGATACATTCCGAGTTTCTTCGTAATAGAATAAGATTGATATGGTGTAATCATCTTCTCAATAAGCCGAACTGTCCCAAGGTTGTGCTTATTAATCAGGGCAACAAGGTGTTACTGGGTTAGAGGGCTGCCTATCCCTCTATAATTCCAAATGAGGCTTGGAATCATGAGGCTAACGGCTCGCGTGATGCACCCTCAATCGGATGTTATATATATGACGTGTATGGAGGGCATCCGAATGATGTCCTGGAGGAGGGAAGGTATCCATGTCTGAATCCTCAGAAAGAGGCATTATCCTCCTCCTCTCCCGTGGAAGCGTGACCACTAGTGCCTCCACTAGTATCCTCAGAACTAGTGAATAAAATTTGACGGTCAGTCAAGCATTCGTCCCTCTCAAATGGGATATGTGGTGGATGGAGGTTGGGAAGGGAGGTGAGTATATCGGGTGGGGGCATGTGGCTAGGAGGGGATGGTGGGATGGGATTGTGAAAGGGTGGAGGAGGTGGAGGGGATGAAGGTGGAGCTGGGGGTAATGGTGGGGAGGGGTGGGGAGGTGTAGGCCGAGGTGAATGGGAAGATGTAGGCCGAGGGGGTTAGAGATAGAGAGAGAGAGATAGGGTTAGAGATAGAGATAGAGATAGAGATAAATATAGAGGTAGAGATAGAGATAGAGATTGAGATAGATATAGAGATATAGATAGAGTTAGAGATAGAGGTAGAGATAGAGATAGAGACATAGATAGTGATAGAGATAGAGATAGATATAGAGATAGAGATAGAGATAGAGGTAGAGATACAGATACAGATACAGATAGAAATAGAGATAGAGATAGAGATAGAGAGATAGATAGAAATAGAGATAGAGATACAGGTATAGATAGAGATAGAAAGAGAAATAGAGATAGAGATAAAGATAGAAATAGAGATCGAGATAGAGATCGAGATATAGATAGAAATAGAGACAGAGATAAAGATAGAGATAGAGATAGATATAGAGATACATATAGAGATAGGGATAGAGATAGAGGTATAGATAAAGATAGCGATAGACATAGAGATTGAGATAGAGAGAGATATAGAAATAGAGATAGAAATCGAGATAGAGATAGAGATAGAGAGAGTTATAGAAATAGAGATAGAAATAGAGATAGAGATAGAGATAGTGATATAAGGTGAGAAAGAGATACACATACCGATAGACATAAATATAGAGAAAGAGATAATGATAGAGATAGATATAGACATAGAGATAGAGATAGACATAGTAATAACGATAGACATAGAGATAAAGATAGAGATAGAGATAGAGATAGAGATAGACATAGAGATAGAGATAGAGATAGAGATAGACATAGTAATAACGATAGAGATAGAGAAAGAGATAATGATAGAGATAGATATAGACATAGAGATAGAGAGAGACATAGTAATATCGATAGAGATAGAGATAAAGATAGAGATAGAGATAGAGATAGAGATAGAGATAGAGATAGAGATAGAGATAGAGATAGAGATAGAGATAGAGATAGCGATAGAGATAGAGATAGAGACAGAGATAGAGATAGAGATAGAGATAGAAATAGAGATAGAGATCGAGATAGAGATAGAGATAGCGATAGAGATAAAGATAGAGATAGATATAGAGATAGATATACAGATAGAGAAAGAGATAGATATAGAGATCGAGATGGAATCGCGATAGAGATATTGATAGAGAAAGAAATAAAAAAATAGATAGAGATAGAGATAGAAATTAATATAGAGATAGAGATTGAGATAGATATGGAGATTAAGATAGAATTAGAGATTGAGATGGAGATAAAGATAGAGATAGTGATAGAGATAGAGATAGAGATAGATATAGGGATAGAGATAGAGATAGAGATAGAGATAGAGATAGAGATAGCGATAGAGATAGAGATAGAGATAGAGATAGAGAAAGAGATAGAGATATGATGGAGATAGAGATAGAGACAGAGATAGAGATAGCGATAGAGCCAGAGATAAATATAGAGATAGAGATCGAGATAGAGAAAGATAGAAATAGATATACAGATGGAGATACAGATAGAGCTCGTAATAGAGAAAGAGATAGAGATAGAGATAGAAATAGAGATAGAGATAGAGATAGAGATAGATATAGAAATAAAGATAGAGATAGAGATAGAGAGAGAGATAAAGATAGAGATAGAGAGAGTGATAGAGATAGAGATAGAGATTGAGATAGATATAGAGATTAAGATTGATATAGAGATAGAAATGAAGATAGATGTAGAGATGAAGATAGAGATAGAGTGAGAGATAGGGTTAGAGATAGAGATAGAGATAAAGATAGAGATAGACAAATAGATAGAGATAGAGATAGATATAAAGATAGCGATAGAAACGGAGACAGAGATAGAGATCGAAATAGATATAGATATAGAATTAACGATATAGAAAGAGATAGAGATACAAAAAGAGATAGCGATAGAGATAGAGATAGAGATGGACATAAAGATAGAGATAGATATATAGATAGAGTTAGCGACAGCGATAGAGAAAGAGATACAGAGAGAGATAGAGATAGACATAGAGATAGAGATAGATATATAGATAGAGATAGCGACAGCGATAGAGAAAGAGATACCGAGAGAGATAGAGATAAAGATAGAAATAGCGATAGAGATAGAGATAGAGATAGCGATACAGATAGAGATAGATATTGAGATAAAGATAGAGATAGAGATGGAGACTGAGATAGAGATAGAGATACCGATAGAGATAGAGATAGAGATAGAGATACAGATAGATTTAGAGATAGACATAGAAATAGAGATAGAGATAGAGATAGAAATAGAGATAGAGATAGAGATAGGGATAGAGATAGTGATGGAGATAGAGATAGATAGAGAGAGAGGTAGGGATAGAGATAGAGCCAGAGATAGATATAGATATAGAGATCGAGATAGAGACAGATAGAAATAGATATAGAGATGGAGATAGAGATAGAGATCGTGATAGAGATAGAGATAAAGAGAGAGATAGAGATAGAGATAGAGATAGAGAAAGAGATACAGATTGAGATAGAAATAGAGATAGAGATACAGACAGATATAGAAATAAAGATAGAGATAGAGATAGAGATAGAGATAAAGATAAAGATAGAGATTGCGATAGAGATAGAGCGAGAGTGATAGAGATAGAGATAGTGATAGAGATAGAGATAGATATAGAGATAGAGATAGAGATAGAGATAGAGATAGAGATAGAGATAGAGATAGAGATAGAGATAGAGATAGAGATAGAGATATAGATAGACATAGAGATGTAGATAGAGACAGAGATAGAGATAGAGATAGAGATAAATATTGAGGTAGAGATAGAGATAGAGATTGAGATTGAGATAGAGATAGAGATAGCGATAGAGATATAGATAGAGTTAGAGATACAGGGAGAGATAGAGATAGAGATATAGATAGTGATAGAGATAGAGATAGATATAGCGATAGAAATATAGATAGAGATAGAGGTAGAGATACAGATACAGATAGAAATAGAGATAGAGAGATAGATAGAAATAGACATAGAGATAGAGATACAGGTACAGATTGAGATAGAAATAGAAATAGAGATAGAGATAAAGATAGAAATAGAGATCGAGATAGAGTTCGAGATATAGATAGAGATAGCTGCATGATCAGAAAAAATAGTAATCTTACTACCTAGTAAATAAGACCTAAACTTTTCTAATGCAAAAATAATAGCTAACAGCTCCTTCTCGGTGGTGGTATAATTCAGTTGTGCGTCGACTAAGGTTCTGCTGGCGTAGTAGATGACCACGGGTTTCTTGTCGATTCGTTGACCTAACACTGCACCTACTACAAAATCAGAAGCATCGCACATTAGTTCAAAAGGAAGGGTCCAATCGGGCCCTTGCAAGATAGGCGCATTAACTAAGGCTTCCTTCAATTTATAAAATGCATCTTTAGCTTCTAGTGTTAGTTCAAACTCATTGTTCTTAGACGATAAAAGATTTGTGAGAGGTTTAGAAATTTTAGCAAAGTCGAGAATAAAACGTCTATAGAAACCCGCATGGCCGAGGAAACCCCTAAGGGTTTTTAGGTTGGTTGGAGGTGGAAGGCCCTGGATGATTTCGATCTTGGCCTTGTCCACTTCCAATCCATGGTTGCTTACCATGTGGCCCAGCACTACTCCCTCCTGCACCATGAAATGGGATTTTTCCCAGCTTAGGACAAGGTTGGACTCAATGCACCTCTTCAATACTTTGGTGAGGCTTAGTAAGCAGTTTTCAAAGGTAGATCCAAAAACTGAAAAATCATCCATAAAGATTTCTAGACATTCTCCTACTAAATCAGAAAAGAGGGCATTCATACATCGCTGAAATGTGGCGGGGGCATTGCATAGCCCGAAGGGCATACGCCTAAAGGCATATGTCCCTACGGGACTCGTAAATGTTGTCTTCTGTTGATCATCAGGATGGATGTTTACTTGGTTGTACACTGAATAACCGTCAAGAAAACAAAACTATTGTTGCCCGACAACTTTTCTAATATTTGATCCATAAAGGGTAGAGGGTAGTGGTCTTTCTTGGTTGCCTTGTTTAGCTTCCTATAATCAATACATACTCTCCATCCAGTGGTCAATCTCTTCTGCACCTCTTCCCCTTTTTCATTCACTTCTACTGTAATTCCAGATTTCTTTGGTACCATGTGTACGGGACTCACCCATCTACTGTCGGATATGGCATAAATAATTCCTGCATTCAACCACTTTATAATTTCTTTCTCAAGAACTTCTCTCATGTAAGGGTTGAGTCTCCTTTGATGCTCTCTACAAGGTCTTGCTTCCTCTTCTAAAAATATCCTATGTTCACAGATCGAAGATGGAATTCCCCTAATATCATCAAATGTCCAACCTATGGCATTTTTGTGCTCCCTAAGTACATCGAGCAAGTCACTTTCTTGTTCAGGAGTGAGTGATGAGGAAATGATTACCGGTAAGATTTTCTTCTCATCTAGATATGCATATTTGAGGGATGAGGGTAAGGGTTTCAATTCTGGTCCTACCTCTACCGAAGGGGAGTCTATGATTTCTTCCTCTAGCTCTCTGCCCTCTACTTGTGACAAGTATTCCTTAATCACATCCTCTCTGTCACCCCCTGCACACAATTTTAACTCCTCATTGCTTCCTAAGGGACATTTGATCATTTTTGATATATCAAGTTGAACTCTCTCCTTTCCAATTTTAAACTCCACCGTCCCCTTTTCCCAATCCATTATCATTTTTGCCGTAACTAGAAATGGTCTTCCTAAGATAATAGGAGCTAAGCTAATGTTTCCCGATATTTTCACATCAGTCACTATAAAATCTATGGGTATTTCACAATTCTCTACAGTGATCATGACATCGGTTAACCTTCCCTCGGGTTACCTAACAGTTCCATCAGCTAGGAGTAAATCCATATGTATTTCCTCTAATTCTCCAAACCCACACTCCTTATATAATGCCGTTGGGATGATGCTTATGCTTGCTCCCGTATCTAATAAAACTTTAGAGAATGTGATAAAAGGGGCTCCGGGGTCTCTCATTTTGATAGGGATGTCATTAAGGATGCTAGAGGCATTTTCAGATAATTTAACTACTTCCCTAGGCTTCCTAATGGTGCAAGAATCCTTAAGGTATTTCTTTAGGGAGGGTGCACACCTAAGCATGTCCTCTATAGTAACAGTCATGGTGGCTCTTTTAAAGTTCTCAAGTAATCTATTTTCATAATCAAGAGTCGGTTTTTTCCTATTTAAAGCTGAAGGGTAAGGAACATGTTGCCCACTCGTAGAAGGTAGAGGTTCCTCCACGTAGGAAGAATCCTCTCCTTCTTCCTCTCTTGATTCATTCCCCTTCTTAGAATTCTCTATAGAATTCTGATAAGGATCCTGAAGTTCCTTTCCATTTCTCAATTTTGAGATTGCTAGAACTTCAGGATCTTCTCCATTCGTATCATCATGAATGGAGTGTTGCACATGATGTAGGTTGCATGGATTTATTATCGGTTTCGTGGGAAGTTTATATGATGTGCAATGGGGTTCTAGAGTTATACCTTGGTGTTCAGGTGGTGCAGGTCTGAAGCTCTCCAATAGCTTCCTCATCTGTTCTTGGGACTCCAACATCTGCTTCGTTTGGAACTCCATCATGACTTGCATGCGCATCTCCATCTCCGCTCTCAACTTCTGATTTTGCTTCTCGATCATATCTGAAATAACCGGTTAGTGTAGAGAAATCAGGTTGAGTTTGAGAGGGAGCATGATACTGCTGTTGGTGTCTTGATTGAAACTGCTGCTTCTACTGAAATTGGTGTTGAAAAGGAGCTTTGTTCCCTTTGGTGAAGCTCCCTCCGTTTTGGAAATTTGGCCTCTTTTGACCTGCCCACGGTTGTTGCGGCTAGTTGAAGGCCTTCACCTCTTCTTCCATGGCTTGGCAGGCCCCATCTTCATGTTCCCTACTGAAGCAGAGAGAGCAGATCTTAGCTTTAATGATAGGAGAGTTGCCTAAAAAGACATTCTTCAAGGTGGAGGTGAGCTCCTCCAATTTCTGGTTAGTCTCCCTTAGGCCCGCTTGTAGCTCTCCCTCCTTGGCGTTAACCTACAGAACTCCTGCTCTTTTTGGCTGCAGGTTTCTCCCATTCTGATTGGCTCCAATCTCCTGCAAGTCAGTTTCTGCAACTCTCTCCAAAATATCGAAAACCTCATCCTCGTATGTGTAAAACGTTCCACCCGGCGAGATTTACTTTGTTTTTCATAAAATCAGAGATTCATAAAATATTTGGGCTAGTTGACATTGCTCAATGCCATGGTGAGGACATTTCCTCAACAAATCATTGAATCTCTCCATGACTCACTAAATGCTTCTCCGTCATGAGGATGGAAATTGTGAAGTTCTCTTCTATAAAAATTCGTTTTGGAGAGAGGGTAAAATTTCTGCACAAATTTTCCTTGCATCTCTTCCCAAGAATTAAAAGTGATTCCTAGATTACGATACCATGCAAACGCTTTATCTTTAAGAGTTAGAGGAAAATATTTCATTTTTAACATCTCCGTAGATATTCCAGGAACATTTTGAGAAGAGCATCTAATATGAAAATCATCAAGGAATTCTAAATTCTGTGCAGGTAATCAGTTAAATTCAGGTAGAGAATTGATCAATGCATTATCGTATCGAAACAAGATACCTTCACCGATGTTTAGATTTACATCGGTTTGTCGTAAGCTTCCGGATGGTGTAGACCTATCCAGCATAGTTCTTCTCCTCTCATTTTGCTGATGTATCTCTTCAGCCATATTTCTCTGCTGAATTTCTGGTTCTGTGACTGTAGAATCTGGGGTGGCGTCTACTAATGTTTTCTGCAGACTTCTCACCAGCTCCTGAGCGTGTTACTACCATAAATCTTCAGCAAAATGTTAGACGATGAGCTGAGGATTTTAAAGTCCTTCAGCTTAAGAGGATAATAAAGAATGACTGTAGATTCAGAAAAACAAAAATTCCTACTATAATACCGTGCTCCCCGGCAACGGTGCCAGTTGATGAGCCCAATTTTAGGGTGTTTTTTACTGGTTATTTATCAGTTGAATTCGTGTGAGGATTGAGCTTATGCAACGAAATTTATAACCTCACAGCCTTTGGCAAGCAAGGGTCGATCCACAGTAAGCAAAGAAAACAGCGGAAAATTCCAAGTGTTAATCTCTGTAGAAATTTTCTTCAGAATAAGTTGCAGAAAATTCCTTAAAAGTATGGATTCAGCTAATTCTTCAGTCAAATTATCTTCAGTTAAGTTTTACGGAGATATCTTGGCAAACTCAATTGAGCAGAACCGTCAGTAGAGAAATTTTCTTTGTTGACGGTTCGCTTATGCCCTGTGAGGCAATTGAGCAAACACCCTGCGGGTGTTTGTGCACGCGCGAACGCCTGCGCGCGGGTGAGCCTGCTCGCGGCGCTGCTGCGCGCGGGCGAACCTGCACGCGGCGCTGCTGCGCGCGGGCGAGCCTGCGCGCGGCGCTGCGGTGCGCGGCGAGCCTGCTCGCAGTGCTGATTCGCGCGGGCGAGCTTGCTTGCTACTTGGATTGCTGGCAACCTAGGATGAGGCCTGGGTTGCTAGCAGTTGGAAGTTCTGCAGGGAAGGAGTTCACGATCGGATGCGAGAACAATGAAATTTTTGCTAGACATAATGGAAAAGCGATTCAATCAACTATGGGATTCAAATCAAACGTAAACAAAGGAACAACAGAAATTGGAAATGCTGAAGACACAGCTTGTGATCTTCAGCCCAACCCTGACTGCCTTAGAAGGGAGAAGAAGATTGTACCAAAACCGAAATGCTCACGCCTCCTTGTGTCACTCCTTCCGGGCAAGGCGACGATCGTCGTGCTCCAGCTACTCCTCTTGCTTCTCTCCCAGCTCAAATGGTCATCAGCCTTGGAGGGTCTGCAGAAATCCTTTCTCTCAAGCCCTAGCTTCCTTGAGAGAAATTCTGGACAACCTAAAATCAACTCTCAAGAGAGTATTTATAGGTTTCTCTTAAGTCATGCCAGGGCATTTTCGTAATTTCTGCTTCTTTGAATTTTTGCCCGCTCCTCTTGATCCTCGTCTCTTTCCTTGATCTTCTTAACCTGTCTCTGAATGTTTACTAACCATAAAATGTTAAATATATTCCACTTGATTCAAAGGATCAAGTGGGGTTAGTGGTTTGACAAAATGATGCATATGCATGATATTAGCATGAATTAACATTATAATTTTGATGAATGAGAACTAAAAAGTTTAATTATTTGATGACATATTTGAGAGTCATCAAACACTAACTTAGATCATTACTAGTCCTTTAGTAATGAAATGCAGGTGAGAATAAAAGATGATCTCAAGTTGACCTCGACTTCCGATAGCTTTGATTCATGCTCTTTTCAAGGAGTATTTTCAGCAATTGAACTTGACCAGCATAGGAGAAATTTAGGATCTATCTTAGCCTTCTACCTCAACTAAGTGCACTTGATCTACGGTGTACATATAGTAAGTACATAGTATATGGAGTAAGGTCGAGTTAACACCCCAAGCGCACCACTGAACAAGGCGTGGAGAGCGGTGCTAATGGTAGCTCAATACTATGGCTATAGTAGCATCGGCTCAAACACATGGGAGACAGCTTTTCCACCTTTATTTTCTTTGGCATTTGCTGCTTGTTGGTCATTTTTATGACAATCAACTTTAGTAACTATGATGCAAGCTTTGCTTGTTTTTGCATAATGCAGCTTTCACTTTATAATTTGGTGGCGCTTATCCACTACCCATCTGCCGTCCTTAGTAGACCGGCAGCTTATTCCCGACAGTTTTGTATCCTTCTTGGTTCAGGAGCTTCTCACATCATAATAATATTGCCAATGAGCTAGCACTAACCCTACTCTCCACTAAAGCTAAAAATTTCGTGCATGTAAGTGCTAACTCAACCCAAGTCGGTGGTGAGGTGAGAGAAATATAATGGTAAGAGATGTGGATGAAATAGTCGTATCATAGTGCACCTAGCTAGGCTTACTTCACCTAGGATTTCCTAGCTGGCCACTCTTGCACCTCTACCCTTTTGAAAAGAATCGAATTATCATGCATAGCATTGGACAAGCATCTCCTAGGATCATCAAATATCCATGGTTTGTGAATGCAGAACGAAAAATTTTAATGGATGATGCATGCAACTGTACTCCCTCCCCAATAAAAAGGCATGTTCCTACATGACAAATCATAATTACGAGAAAGGAGAAAGAGAGATCAAACCATGGAAGGAAAGGCGATCAGCATTCGTGTTGTCCAGTGACGGTGTACCTAGCTTGGATAGGAGTAGCTGCACGAGACAGAAACAAAAAGCGAAGAAAACAAAACAAAACACACCAAAATAACAAAACAGAGAAAATAGGAAATGGAAGCAAAAACTAGTCAGATCATGAGCTCTTGTGCGGTGGCTTTTCTAAAGTAATATTCATGGGGCTATTAAGATCTTCTTCTTCTAAGTAGGGTTTGAGCCGTTGCCCATTCACAGTGAATTGTCTTTGAGATGTAGGATCAAAAATGGTAACGCTCCATTCTCAAAACCTGCTGAACAAGGAAGGGGCCATCCCATCGCGTTTTCAATTTTCCTGAAAAGAGTTTTAATCTAGAGTTGTAAAGCCATACTTTTGATTCTCTACAAAAATTGTCTCTTCAAGCTCTTATCATGAAACATCTTCATCTTGGCTTTATAAATCATCGAATTCTCATAAGCCTCATTTCTTAACTCTTCCAACTCATTCGATTGAAGAAGTCTATGCTTGCGGCTCTATCCAAATCTAGGTTGAGTTTGCTAATAGCCCACAGGGCCTTGTGTTCTAACTCAAGTGGTAGGTGACAAGCCTTCCCAAAGATAAGTCCAAAGGAGACATGCCGAGAGGAGTTTTGTAAGCGGTCCTATAGGCCCATAATGCCTCGTCTAGCTTCCTAGACCAATCTTTCCCATCCGGACGCAATCTTTCCTAGGCTCAAAATTTTCTTAACCGCCCGATTGCACAATTCAACTTGGCCATTGGCTTGAGGGTGATAAGGAGTAGTGACTCGATGATGGACACCAAACTTCTTGAGGAGGTTCCTAAAGTTGTAGTTTGTAAAGTGGGAACCTCCATCACTAATGATAGTCACTACCTTACTGTCATTGGTTTTGGAGGGAATGGCTTCTACCCATTTGGAGACATAATCGACAGCCATCAAAATATATTCATAACCATTAGAACTAGGGAAGGAACCCATAAAATCGATTCCCCATAAATCAAATATTTCTACTTCTAGGATGGGTTGTAGGGGCATTCTATCTTTCCTATTTATGTTGACGGATGCTTGGCATGCTAAACAAGTATTATAAAATTTCTGGGCGTCATGAAATAATGTAGGCCAAAAGAAACCCGATTCAACAACTTTATGAGTTGTTACCTTGGCCGAGTAGTGTCCCCCTCCGGGTTTGGAATGACAGAATTCCAAAATGCTTCTTTGCTCGCTCTCGGGGACACACCGCCTCAAAATTTGATCTTGGCCTTGATGGAATAGCTCCGGATCTTCCCAAAAGTAAAATTGTGCATCCTTAAGCAGCTTCTTCCTCCCATGAGACATCCATCCTGTGGGAATTTTTCCTGAAACCAACAAATTGACAATGTGCGCGTACCAAGGAAGCGATGTTCCTTGTGTGGTTAGAAAATATTCATCAGGAAATGCATCATTTATAATCTCAGGTTAGATGCTCATGATTCGAGAGAGATGAACTGCTACTACATGTTCACACCCTTTCGTATCGTTGATCTCTAATTCAAATTTCTGCAATAAAAGCACCCATCTAATCAACCTAGGTTTGGCCTCCTTCTTCTAACAAGTATCTAATAGCTGCATGGTCAGAAAAAACAGTAATTTTACTACCTAACAAGTAAGATCTAAACTTTTCTAAAGCAAAAATAATGGCTAGCAGTTCCTTCTCAGTAGTAGTATAATTTAGCTCTGCCGTCCACTACGGTTCTGCTGGTGTAGTAGATAACCACGGGTTTCTTGTCGATTTGCTGACCTAACACTGCACCTACTGCAAAATCAGAAGCATCACACATTAGTTCAAAAGGAAGGGTCCAATCGGGCCCTTGCAAGATAGGCGCATTAACTAAGGCTTCCTTCAATTTATAAAATGCATCTTTAGCTTCTAGTGTTAGTTCAAACTCATTGTTCTTAGACGATAAAATATTTGTAAGAGGTTTGGAAATTTTAGCAAAGTCAAGAATGAAACGTCTATAGAAACCCGCGTGGCCGAGGAAACCCCTAAGGGTTTTTAGGTTGGTTGGAGGTGGAAGACCCTGGATGATTTCGATCTTGGCCTTGTCCACTTCCAATCCACGGTTGCTGACCATGTGTCCCAGCACTACTCCCTCCTGCACCATGAAATGGGATTTTTCCCAGCTTAGGACAAGGTTGGACTCAATGCACCTCTTCAATACTTTGGTGAGGCTTAGTAAGCAGTTTTCAAAGGTAGATCCAAAAACTGAAAAATCATCCATAAAGATTTCTAGACATTCTCCTACTAAATCAGAAAAGAGGGCATTCATACATCGCTGAAATGTGGC
Organism: Wolffia australiana; assembly: GCF_029677425.1. Lineage (NCBI taxonomy): Eukaryota > Viridiplantae > Streptophyta > Magnoliopsida > Alismatales > Araceae > Wolffia > Wolffia australiana. Next base: position 6,200,716 of record NC_135836.1, on the reverse strand, counting down.
GGGGGCATTGCATAGCCCGAAGGGCATACGCCTAAAGGCATATGTCCCTACGGGACTCGTAAATGTTGTCTTCTGTTGATCATCAGGATGGATGTTTACTTGGTTGTACACTGAATAACCGTCAAGAAAACAAAACTATTGTTGCCCCGACAACTTTTCTAATATTTGATCCATAAAGGGTAGAGGGTAGTGGTCTTTCTTGGTTGCCTTGTTTAGCTTCCTATAATCAATACATACTCTCCATCCAGTGGTCAATCTCTTCTGCACCTCTTCCCCTTTTTCATTCACTTCTACTGTAATTCCAGATTTCTTTGGTACCATGTGTACGGGACTCACCCATCTACTGTCGGATATGGCATAAATAATTCCTGCATTCAACCACTTTATAATTTCTTTCTCAAGAACTTCTCTCATGTAAGGGTTGAGTCTCCTTTGATGCTCTCTACAAGGTCTTGCTTCCTCTTCTAAAAATATCCTATGTTCACAGATCGAAGATGGAATTCCCCTAATATCATCAAATGTCCAACCTATGGCATTTTTGTGCTCCCTAAGTACATCGAGCAAGTCACTTTCTTGTTCAGGAGTGAGTGATGAGGAAATGATTACCGGTAAGATTTTCTTCTCATCTAGATATGCATATTTGAGGGATGAGGGTAAGGGTTTCAATTCTGGTCCTACCTCTACCGAAGGGGAGTCTATGATTTCTTCCTCTAGCTCTCTGCCCTCTACTTGTGACAAGTATTCCTTAATCACATCCTCTCTGTCACCCCCTGCACACAATTTTAACTCCTCATTGCTTCCTAAGGGACATTTGATCATTTTTGATATATCAAGTTGAACTCTCTCCTTTCCAATTTTAAACTCCACCGTCCCCTTTTCCCAATCCATTATCATTTTTGCCGTAACTAGAAATGGTCTTCCTAAGATAATAGGAGCTAAGCTAATGTTTCCCGATATTTTCACATCAGTCACTATAAAATCTATGGGTATTTCACAATTCTCTACAGTGATCATGACATCGGTTAACCTTCCCTCGGGTTACCTAACAGTTCCATCAGCTAGGAGTAAATCCATATGTATTTCCTCTAATTCTCCAAACCCACACTCCTTATATAATGCCGTTGGGATGATGCTTATGCTTGCTCCCGTATCTAATAAAACTTTAGAGAATGTGATAAAGGGGCTCCGGGGTCTCTCATTTTGATAGGGATGTCAATAAGGATGCTAGAGGCATTTTCAGATAATTTAACTACTTCCCTAGGCTTCCTAATGGTGCAAGAATCCTTAAGGTATTTCTTTAGGGAGGGTGCACACCTAAGCATGTCCTCTATAGTAACAGTCATGGTGGCTCTTTTAAAGTTCTCAAGTAATCTATTTTCATAATCAAGAGTCGGTTTTGTCCTATTTAAAGCTGAAGGGTAAGGAACATGTTGCCCACTCGTAGAAGGTAGAGGTTCCTCCACGTGGGAAGAATCCTCTCCTTCTTCCTCTCTTGATTCATTCCCCTTCTTAGAATTCTCTATAGAATTCTGATAAGGATCCTGAAGTTCCTTTCCATTTCTCAATTTTGAGATTGCTAGAACTTCAGGATCTTCTCCATTCGTATCATCATGAATGGAGTGTTGCACATGATGTAGGTTGCATGGATTTATTACCGGTTCCGTGGAAGTTTATATTATGTGCAATGGGGTTCTAGAGTTATACCTTGGTGTTCAGGTGGTGCAGGTCTGAAGCTCTCCAATAGCTTCCTCATCTGTTCTTGGGACTCCAACATCTGCTTCGTTTGGAACTCCATCATGACTTGCATGCGCATCTCCATCTCCGCTCTCAACTTCTGATTTTGCTTCTCGATCATATCTGAAATAACCGGGGTTAGTGTAGAGAAATCAGGTTGAGTTTGAGAGGGAGCATGATACTGCTGTTGGTGTCTTGATTGAAACTGCTGCTTCTACTGAAATTGGTGTTGAAAAGGAGCTTTGTTCCCTTTGGTGAAGCTCCCTCCGTTTTGGAAATTTGGCCTCTTTTGACCTGCCCACGGTTGTTAAGTGCTAGTTGAAGGCCTTCACCTCTTCTTCCATGGCTTGGCAGGCCCCATCTTCATGTTCCCTACTGAAGCAGAGAGAGCAGATCTTAGCTTTAATGATAGGAGAGTTGCCTAAAAAGACATTCTTCAAGGTGGAGGTGAGCTCCTCCAATTTCTGGTTAGTCTCCCTTAGGCCCGCTTGTAGCTCTCCCTCCTTGGCGTTAACCTATAGAACTCCTGCTCTTTTTGGCTGCAGGTTTCTCCCATTCTGATTGGCTCCAATCTCCTGCAAGTCAGTTTCTGCAACTCTCTCCAAAATATCGAAAACCTCATCCTCGTATGCGGTGTAAAACGTTCCACCCGAAGCGAGATTTACTTTGTTTTTCATAAAATCAGAGAGATTCATAAAATATTTGGGCTAGTTGACATTGCTCAATGCCATGGTGAGGACATTTCCTCAACAAATCATTGAATCTCTCCCATGACTCACTAAATGCTTCTCCGTCATGAGGATGGAAATTGTGAATTTCTCTTCTATAAAAATTGCTTTGGAGAGAGGGTAAAATTTCTGCACAAATTTTCCTTGCATCTCTTCCCAAGAATTAAAAGTGATTCCTAGATTACGATACCATGCAAACGCTTTATCTTTAAGAGTTAGAGGAAAATATTTCATTTTTAACATCTCCGTAGATATTCCAGAACATTTTGAGAAGAGCATCTAATATGAAAATCATCAAGGAATTCTAACGAATTCTGTGCAGGTAATCCGTTAAATTCAGGTAGAGAATTGATCAATGCATTATCGTGATCAAAACAAGATACCTTCACCGATGTTTAGATTTACATCGGTTTGTCGTAAGCTTCCGGATGGTGTAGACCTATCCAGCATAGTTCTTCTCCTCTCATTTTGCTGATGTATCTCTTCAGCCATATTTCTCTGCTGAATTTCTGGTTCTGTGATCAGAGAATCTGGGGTGGCGTCTCTACTAATGTTTTCTGCAGACTTCTCACCAGCTCCTGAGCTGTTACTACCATAAATCTTCAGCAAAATGTTAGCAGACGATGAGCTGAGGATTTTAAAGTCCTTCAGCTTAAGAGGATAATAAAGAATGACTGAGATTCAGAAAAACAAAAATTCCTACTATAATACCGTGCTCCCGGCAACGTGCCAGTTGATGAGCCCAATTTTAGGTGTTTTTACTGGTTATTTATCAGTTGAATTCGTGTGAGGATTGAGCTTATGCAACGAAATTTATAACCTCACAGCCTTTGGCAAGCAAGGGTCGATCCACAGAAGTAAAGAAAACAAATGGAAAATTCCAAGTGTTAATCTCTGTAGAAATTTTCTTCAGAATAAGTTGCAGAAAATTCCTTAAAAGTATGGATTCAGCTAATTCTTCAGTCAAATTATCTTCAGTTAAGTTTTACGGAGATATCTTGGCAAACTCAATTGAGCAGAACCGCAAGAGAGAAATTTTCTTTGTTGACGGTTCGCTATGCCCTGTGAGGCAATTGAGCAAACACCACCGCGGTGTTTGTGCACGCGCTAACGCCGCGCGCTGGTGAGCTCGCTGCTGCGGCGCTGCTGCGCGCCGGGCGCTGCACGCGCGCTGCGCGTTAACCTGCACGCTGGCGCCGCTGCTACGGGGCGAAGCTGCACAAGCTGGCGTCATGCAAGCGAGCCTGCTCGCAGTGCTGATTCGCGCGAGCTTGCTTGTTACTTGATTGCTGGCAACCTAGGCTGAGGCCTGGGTTGCTGGCAGTTGGAAGTTCTGCAGGAAGGAGTTCACGATCGGATGCGAACAATGAAATTTTTGCTAGACATAATGGAAAACGATTCAATCAACTATGGGATTCGAAATCAAACGTAACCAAAGGAACAACAGAAATTGGAAATGCTGAAGACACAGCTTGTGATCTTCAGCCCAACCCTGACTGTCTTAGAAGGGAGAAGAAGATTGTACCAAAACCGAAATGCTCACGCCTCCTTGTGTCACTCCTTCCGGGCAAGGCGACGATCGTCGTGCTCCAGCTACTCCTCGGCTTGCTTCTCTCCCAGCTCAAATGGTCATCAGCCTTGGAGGGTCTGCAGAAATCCTTTCTCTCCAAGCCCTAGCTTCCTTGAGAGAAATTCTGGACAACCTAAAATCAACTCTCAAGAGAGTATTTATAGGTTTCTCTTAAGTCATGCCCAGGGGCATTTTCGTAATTTCTGCTTCTTTGAATTTTTGCCCGCTCCTCTTGATCCTCGTCTCTTTCCTTGATCTTCTTAACCTGTCTCTGAATGTTTACTAACCATAAAATGTTAAATATATTCCACTTGATTCAAAGGATCAAGTGGGGTTAGTGATTTTACAAAATGATGCATATGCATGATATTAGCATGAATTAACATTATAATTTTGATGAATGAGAACTAAAAAGTTTAATTATTTGATGACATATTTGAGAGTCATCAAACACCCCCCAACTTAGATCATTACTAGTCCTTTAGTAATGAAATGCAGGTGAGAATAAAAGATGATCTCAAGTTGACCCTCGACTTCCGATAGCTTTGATTCATGCTCTTTTCAAGGAGTATTTTCAGCAATTGAACTTGACCAGCATAGGAGAAATTTAGGATCTATCTTAGCCTTCTACCTCAACTAAGTGCACTTGATCTACGGTGTACATATAGTAAGTACATAGTATATGGAGTAAGGTCGAGTTAACACCCCAAGCGCACTACTGAACAAGGCGTGGAGCGGTGCTAATGGTAGCTCAATACTATGGCTATAGTAGCATCGGCTCAAACACATGGGAGACAGCTTTTCCACCTTTATTTTCTTTGGCATTTGCTGCTTGTTGGTCATTTTTTATGACAATCAACTTTAGTAACTATGATGCAAGCTTTTGCTTGTTTTGCGCAATGCAGCTTTCACTTTATAATTTGGTGGCGCTATCCACTACTCCATCTGCCGCCCTTAGTAGACCGGCAGCTTATTCCCACGGTTTTGTATCCTTCTTGGTTCAGGAGCTTCACTCACATCATAATAATATTGCCAATGAGCTAGCACTAACCCTACTCTCCACTAAAGCTAAAAATTTCGTGCATGTAAGTGCTAACTCAACCCAAGTCGGTGGTGAGGTGGAGAAAATAAAATGGTAAGAGATGTGGATGAAATAGTACGTATCATAGTGCACCTAGCGAGGCTTACTTCACCTAGGATTTCCTAGCTGGCCACTCTTGCACCTCTACCCTTTTGAAAAGAATCGAATTATCATGCATATCATTGGACAAGCATCTCCTAGGATCATCAAATATCCATGGTTTGTGAATGCAAAACGAAAATTTTAATGGATGATGCATGCAACTGTACTCCTCCCCAATAAAAGGCATGTTCCTACATGACAAATCATAATTACGAGAAAGGAGAAAGAGAGATCAAACCATGGAAGGAAAGGCGGCGATCAGCATTCGTGTTGTCCAGTGACGGTGTACCTAGCTTGGATAGGAGTAGCTGCACACGAAGACAGAAACAAAAACGAAGAAAACAAAACAAAACACACCAAAATAACAAAACAGAGAAAATAGGAAATGGAAGCAAAACTAGTCAGATCATGAGCTCGTATGTGGCTTTTCTAAAGTAATATTCATGGGGCTATTAAGATCTTCTTCTTCTAAGTAGGGTTTGAGCCGTTGCCCATTCACAGTGAATTGTCTTTGAGATGTAGGATCAAAAATGGTAACCGCTCCATTCTCAAAACCTGCTGAACAAGGAATGGGCCATCCCATCGCGTTTTCAATTTTCCTGAAAAGAGTTTTAATCTAGAGTTGTAAAGCCATACTTTTTGATTCTCTACAAAAATTCGTCTCTTCAAGCTCTTATCATGAAACATCTTCATCTTGGCTTTATAAATCATCGAATTCTCATAAGCCTCATTTCTTAACTCTTCCAACTCATTCGATTGAAGAAGTCTATGCTTGCCGGCTCTATCCAAATCTAGGTTGAGTTTGCTAATAGCCCACAGGGCCTTGTGTTCTAACTCAAGTGGTAGGTGACAAGCCTTCCCAAAGATAAGTCCAAAGGGAGACATGCCGAGAGGAGTTTTGTAAGCGGTCCTATAGGCCCATAATGCCTCGTCTAGCTTCCTAGACCAATCTTTCCCATCCGGACGCAATCTTTCCTAGGCTCAAAATTTTCTTAACCGCCCGATTGCACAATTCAACTTGGCCATTGGCTTGAGGGTGATAAGGAGTAGTGACTCGATGATGGACACCAAACTTCTTGAGGAGGTTCCTAAAGTTGTAGTTTGTAAGTGGGAACCTCCATCACTAATGATAGTCACTACCTTACTGTCATTGGTTTTGGAGGAATGGCTTCTACCCATTTGGAGACATAATCGACAGCCATCAAAATATATTCATAACCATTAGAACTAGGGAAGGAACCCATAAAATCGATTCCCCATAAATCAAATATTTCTACTTCTAGGATGGGTTGTAGGGGCATTCTATCTTTCCTATTTATGTTGACGGATGCTTGGCATGCTAAACAAGTATTATAAAATTTCTGGGCGTCATGAAATAATGTAGGCCAAAAGAAACCCGCTTCAACAACTTTATGAGTTGTTACCTTGGCAGTAGTGTCCTCCGGGTTTGGAATGACAGAATTCCAAAATGCTTCTTTGCTCGCTCTCGGGACACACCGCCTCAAAATTTGATCTTGGCCTTGATGGAATAGCTCCGGATCTTCCCAAAAGTAAATTGTGCATCCTTAAGCAGCTTCTTCCTCCCATGAGACATCCATCCTGTGGGAATTTTTCCTGAAACCAACAAATTGACAATGTGCGCGTACCAAGGAAGCGATGTTCCTTGTGCGGTTAGGACATATTCATCAGGAAATGCATCATTTATAATCTCAGGTTAGATGCTCATGATTCGAGAGAGATGATCTGCTACTACATTTTCACACCCTTTCTTATCTTTGATCTCTAAATCAAATTCCTGCAATAAAAGCACCCATCTAATCAACCTAGGTTTGGCCTCCTTCTTCGTTAACAAGTATCTAATAGCTGCATGGTCAGAAAAAACAGTAATTTTACTACCTAACAAGTAAGATCTAAACTTTTCTAAAGCAAAAATAATGGCTAGCAGTTCCTTCTCAGTAGTAGTATAATTTAGCTGCGCGTCCACTAAGGTTCTGCTGGTGTAGTAGATAACCACGGGTTTCTTGTCGATTTGCTGACCTAACACTGCACCTACTGCAAAATCAGAAGCATCACACATTAGTTCAAAAGGAAGGGTCCAATCGGGCCCTTGCAAGATAGGCGCATTAACTAAGGCTTCCTTCAATTTATAAAATGCATCTTTAGCTTCTAGTGTTAGTTCAAACTCATTGTTCTTAGACGATAAAATATTTGTAAGAGGTTTGGAAATTTTAGCAAAGTCAAGAATGAAACGTCTATAGAAACCCGCGTGGCCGAGGAAACCCCTAAGGGTTTTTAGGTTGGTTGGAGGTGGAAGACCCTGGATGATTTCGATCTTGGCCTTGTCCACTTCAATCCACGGTTGCTGACCATGTGTCCCAGCACTACTCCTCCTGCACCATGAAATGGGATTTTTCCAGCTTAGGACAGGGTTGGACTCAATGCACCTCTTCAATACTTTGGTGAGGCTTAGTAAGCAGTTTTCAAAGGTAGATCCAAAAACTGAAAAATCATCCATAAAGATTTCTAGACATTCTCCTACTAAATCAGAAAAGAGGGCATTCATACATCGCTGAAATGTGGCGGGGGCATTGCATAGCCCGAAGGGCATACGCCTAAAGGCATATGTCCCTACGGGACTCGTAAATGTTGTCTTCTGTTGATCATCAGGATGGATGTTTACTTGGTTGTACACTGAATAACCGTCAAGAAAACAAAACTATTGTTGCCCCGACAACTTTTCTAATATTTGATCCATAAAGGGTAGAGGGTAGTGGTCTTTCTTGGTTGCCTTGTTTAGCTTCCTATAATCAATACATACTCTCCATCCAGTGGTCAATCTCTTCTGCACCTCTTCCCCTTTTTCATTCACTTCTACTGTAATTCCAGATTTCTTTGGTACCATGTGTACGGGACTCACCCATCTACTGTCGGATATGGCATAAATAATTCCTGCATTCAACCACTTTATAATTTCTTTCTCAAGAACTTCTCTCATGTAAGGGTTGAGTCTCCTTTGATGCTCTCTACAAGGTCTTGCTTCCTCTTCTAAAAATATCCTATGTTCACAGATCGAAGATGGAATTCCCCTAATATCATCAAATGTCCAACCTATGGCATTTTTGTGCTCCCTAAGTACATCGAGCAAGTCACTTTCTTGTTCAGGAGTGAGTGATGAGGAAATGATTACCGGTAAGATTTTCTTCTCATCTAGATATGCATATTTGAGGGATGAGGGTAAGGGTTTCAATTCTGGTCCTACCTCTACCGAAGGAGTCTATGATTTCTTCCTCTAGCTCTCTGCCTCTACTTGTGACAAGTATTCCTTAATCACATCCTCTCTGTCACCCCCTGCACACAATTTTAACTCCTCATTGCTTCCTAAGGGACATTTGATCATTTTTGATATATCAAGTTGACCTCTCTCCTTTCCAATTTTAAACTCCACCGTCCCCCTTTCCCAATCCATTATCATTTTTGCCGTAACTAGAAATGGTCTTCCTAAGATAATAGGAGCTAAGCTAATGTTTCCCGATATTTTCACATCAGTCACTATAAAATCTATGGGTATTTCACAATTCTCTACAGTGATCATGACATCGGTTAACCTTCCTCGGTTACCTAACAGTTCCATCAGCCTAGAGTAAATCCATATGTATTTCTCTAATTCTCCAAACCCACACTCTTATATAATGCCGTTGGGATGATGCTTATGCTTGCTCCCGTATCTAATAAAACTTTAGAGAATGTGATAAAAGGGGCTCCGGGGTCTCTCATTTTGATAGGGATGTCATTAAGGATGCTAGAGGCATTTTCAGATAATTTAACTACTTCCCTAGGCTTCCTAATGGTGCAAGAATCCTTAAGGTATTTCTTTAGGGAGGGTGCACACCTAAGCATGTCCTCTATAGTAACAGTCATGGTGGCTCTTTTAAAGTTCTCAAGTAATCTATTTTCATAATCAAGAGTCGGTTTTTCCTATTTAAAGCTGAAGGGTAAGGAACATGTTGCCCACTGTAGAAGGTAGAGGTTCCTCCACGAGGAAGAATCCTCTCCTTCTTCCTCTCTTGATTCATTCCCTTCTTAGAATTCTCTATAAATTCTGATAAGGATCCTGAAGTTCCTTTCCATTTCTCAATTTTGAGATTGCTAGAACTTCAGGATCTTCTCCATTCGTATCATCATGAATGGAGTGTTGCACATGATGTAGGTTGCATGGATTTATTATCGGTTTCGTGGGAAGTTTATATGATGTGCAATGGGGTTCTAGAGTTATACCTTGGTGTTCAGGTGGTGCAGGTCTGAAGCTCTCCAATAGCTTCCTCATCTGTTCTTGGGACTCCAACATCTGCTTCGTTTGGAACTCCATCATGACTTGCATGCGCATCTCCATCTCCGCTCTCAACTTCTGATTTTGCTTCTCGATCATATCTGAAATAACCGGGTTAGTGTAGAGAAATCAGGTTGAGTTTGAGAGGAGCATGATACTGCTGTTGGTGTCTTGATTGAAACTGCTGCTTCTACTGAAATTGGTGTTGAAAAGGAGCTTTGTTCCCTTTGGTGAAGCTCCCTCCGTTTTGGAAGTTTGGCCTCTTTTGACCTGCCCACGGTTGTTGCGGCTAGTTGAAGGCCGTCACCTCTTCTTCCATGGCTTGGCATGCCCCATCTGCATGTTCCCTACTGAAGCAGAGAGAGCAGATCTTAGCTTTAATGATAGGAGAGTTGCCTAAAAAGACATTCTTCAAGGTGGAGGTGAGCTCCTCCAATTTCTGGTTAGTCTCCCTTAGGCCGCTTGTAGCTCTCCCTCCTTGGCGTTAACCTATAGAACTCCTGCTCTTTTGGCTGCAGGTTTCTCCCATTCTGATTGGCTCCAATCTCCTGCAAGTCAGTTTCTGCAACTCTCTCCAAAATATCAAAACCTCATCCTCGTATGTGTAAAACGTTCCACCCGAAGCGAGATTTACTTTGTTTTTCATAAAATCAGAGAGATTCATAAAATATTTGGGCTAGTTGACATTGCTCAATGCCATGGTGAGGACATTTCCTCAACAAATCATTGAATCTCTCCCATGACTCACTAAATGCTTCTCCGTCATGAGGATGGAAATTGTGAATTTCTCTTCTATAAAAATTCGTTTTGGAGAGAGGGTAAAATTTCTGCACAAATTTTCCTTGCATCTCTTCCCAAGAATTAAAAGTGATTCCTAGATTACGATACCATGCAAACGCTTTATCTTTAAGAGTTAGAGGAAAATATTTCATTTTTAACATCTCCGTAGATATTCCAGGAACATTTTGAGAAGAGCATCTAATATGAAAATCATCAAGGAATTCTAACGAATTCTGTGCAGGTAATCCGTTAAATTCAGGTAGAGAATTGATCAATGCATTATCGTATCGAAACAAGATACCTTCACCGATGTTTAGATTTACATCGGTTTGTCGTAAGCTTCCGGATGGTGTAGACCTATCCAGCATAGTTCTTCTCCTCTCATTTTGCTGATGTATCTCTTCAGCCATATTTCTCTGCTGAATTTCTGGTTCTGTGACTGTAGAATCTGGGGTGGCGTCTCTACTAATGTTTTCTGCAGACTTCTCACAGCTCTGGCGTGTTACTACCATAAATCTTCAGCAAAATGTTAGCAGACGATGAGCTGAGGATTTTAAAGTCCTTCAGCTTAAGAGGATAATAAAGAATGACTGTAGATTCAGAAAAACAAAATTCCTACTATAATACCGTGCTCCCCGGCAACGGTGCCAGTTGATGAGCCCAATTTTAGGGTGTTTTTTACTGGTTATTTATCAGTTGAATTCGTGTGAGGATTGAGCTTATGCAACGAAATTTATAACCTCACAGCCTTTGGCAAGCAAGGGTCGATCCACGTAGCAAAGAAAACAGCTGAAAATTCCAAGTGTTAATCTCTGTAGAAATTTTCTTCAGAATAAGTTGCAAAAATTCCTTAAAAGTATGGATTCAGCTAATTCTTCAGTCAAATTATCTTCAGTTAAGTTTTACGGAGATATCTTGGCAAACTCAATTGAGCAGAACCGCTGCAGAGAGAAATTTTCTTTGTTGACGGTTCGCTTATGCCCCGTGAGGCAATTGAGCAAACACCCTGCAGGTGTTTGTGCACGCGCGAACGCCTGCGCGCTGGTGAGCCTGCTCGCGGCGCTGCTGCGCGCGGGCGAACCTGCACTGGCGCGCTGCTGCGCTGGCGGCGAAGCTCGCGCTACGCGCCGCGGTGCGCGCGAGCCTGCTCGCAGTGCTGATTCGCGAGGCGAGCTTGCTGTTACTTGATTGCTGGCAACCCTAGGCTGAGGCCTGGGTTGCTAGCAGTCGGAAGTTCTGCAGGGAAGGAGTTCACGATCGGATGCGAGAACAATGAAATTTTGCTAGACATAATGGAAAACGATTCAATCAACTATGGATTCAAATCAAACGTAACCAAAGGAACAACAGAATTGGAAATGCTGAAGACACAGCTTGTGATCTTCAGCCCAACCTGACTGTCTTAGAAGGAGAAGAAGATTGTACCAAAACCGAAATGCTCACGCCTCCTTGTGTCACTCCTTCCGCAAGGCGACGATCGTCGTGCTCCAGCTACTCCTTGCTTCTCTCCCAGCTCAAATGGTCATCAGCCTTGGAGGGTCTGCAGAAATCCTTTCTCCAAGCCCTAGCTTCCTTGAGAAATTCTGGACAACCTAAAATCAACTCTCAAGAGAGTATTTATAGGTTTCTCTTAAGTCATGCCCAGGGGCAGTTTCGTAATTTCTGCTTCTTTGAATTTTTGCCCGCTCCTCTTGATCCTCGTCTCTTTCCTTGATCTTCTTAACCTGTCTCTGAATGTTTACTAACCATAAAATGTTAAATATATTCCACTTGATTCAAAGGATCAAGTGGGGTTAGTGATTTTACAAAATGATGCATATGCATGATATTAGCATGAATTAACATTATAATTTTGATGAATGAGAACTAAAAAGTTTAATTATTTGATGACATATTTGAGAGTCATCAAACACTAACTTAGATCATTACTAGTCCTTTAGTAATGAAATGCAGGTGAGAATAAAAGATGATCTCAAGTTGACCTCGACTTCCGATAGCTTTGATTCATGCTCTTTTCAAGGAGTATTTTCAGCAATTGAACTTGACCAGCATAGGAGAAATTTAGGATCTATCTTAGCCTTCTACCTCACCTCAGTGCACTTGATCTACGGTGTACATATAGTAAGTACATAGTATATGGAGTAAGGTCGAGTTAACACCCCAAGCGCACTACTGAACAAGGCGTGAGAGCGGTGCTAATGGTAGCTCAATACTATGGCTATAGTAGCATCGGCTCAAACACATGGGAGACAGCTTTTCCACCTTTATTTTCTTTGGCATTTGCTGCTTGTTGGTCATTTTTATGACAATCAACTTTAGTAACTATGATGCAAGCTTTTGCTTGTTTTGCGCAATGCAGCTTTCACTTTATAATTTGGTGGCGCTTATCCACTACCCATCTGCCGCCCTTAGTAGACCGGCAGCTTATTCCCCCGATGAAGTTTTGTATCCTTCTTGGTTCAGGGAGCTTCACTCACATCATAATAATATTGCCAATGAGCTAGCACTAACCCTACTCTCCACTAAAGCTAAAAATTTCGTGCATGTAAGTGCTAACTCAACCCGAAGTCGGTGGTGAGGTGAGAGAAATATAATGGTAAGAGATGTGGATGAAATAGTACGTATCATAGTGCACCTAGCTAGGCTTACTTCACCTAGGATTTCCTAGCTGCCCACTCTTGCACCTCTACCCTTTGAAAAGAATCGAATTATCATGCATATCATTGACAAGCATCTCCTAGGATCATCAAATATCCATGGTTTGTGAATGCAAACGAAAATTTTTAATGGATGATGCATGCAACTGTACTCCCCTCCCCCCAATAAAAAGGCATGTTCCTACATGACAAATCATAATTACGAGAAAGGAGAAAGAGAGATCAAACCATGGAAGGAAAGGCGGCGATCAGCATTCGTGTTGTCCAGTGACGGTGTACCTAGCTTGGATAGGAGTAGCTGCACACGAAGACAGAAACAAAAACGAAGAAAACAAAAACAAAACACACCAAAATAACAAAACAGAGAAAATAGGAAATGGAAGCAAAAACTAGTCAGATCATGAGCTCTCGTGCGGTGGCTTTTCTAAAGTAATATTCATGGGGCTATTAAGATCTTCTTCTTCTAAGTAGGGTTTGAGCCGTTGCCCATTCACAGTGAATTGTCTTTGAGATGTAGGATCAAAAATGGTAACGCTCCATTCTCAAAACCTGCTGAACAAGGAAGGCCATCCCATCGCGTTTTCAATTTTCCTGAAAAGAGTTTTAATCTAGAGTTGTAAAGCCATACTTTTTGATTCTCTACAAAATTGCCTCTTCAAGCTCTTATCATGAAACATCTTCATCTTGGCTTTATAAATCATCGAATTCTCATAAGCCTCATTTCTTAACTCTTCCAACTCATTCGATTGAAGAAGTCTATGCTTGCGGCTCTATCCAAATCTAGGTTGAGTTTGCTAATAGCCCCACAGGGCCTTGTGTTCTAACTCAAGTGGTAGGTGACAAGCCTTCCCAAAGATAAGTCCAAAGGGAGACATGCCGAGAGGAGTTTTGTAAGCGGTCCTATAGGCCCATAATGCCTCGTCTAGCTTCCTAGACCAATCTTTCCCATCCGGACGCAATCTTTCCTAGGCTCAAAATTTTCTTAACCGCCCGATTGCACAATTCAACTTGGCCATTGGCTTGAGGGTGATAAGGAGTAGTGACTGATGATGGACACCAAACTTCTTGAGGAGGTTCCTAAAGTTGTAGTTTGTAAGTGGGAACCTCCATCACTAATGATAGTCACTACCTTACTGTCATTGGTTTTGGAGGGAATGGCTTCTACCCATTTGGAGACATAATCGACAGCCATCAAAATATATTCATAACCATTAGAACTAGGAAGGAACCCATAAAATCGATTCCCATAAATCAAATATTTCTACTTCTAGGATGGGTTGTAGGGGCATTCTATCTTTCCTATTTATGTTGACGGATGCTTGGCATGCTAAACAAGTATTATAAAATTTCTAAGGCCATGAAATAATGTAGGCCAAAAGAAACCCGATTCAACAACTTTATGAGTTGTTACCTTGGCCGAGTAGTGTCCTCCGGTTTGGAATGACAGAATTCCAAAATGCTTCTTTGCTCGCTCTCGGGGACACACCCTCAAAATTTGATCTTGGCCTTGATGGAATAGCTCCGGATCTTCCCAAAAGTAAAATTGTGCATCCTTACAGCTTCTTCCTCCCATGAGACATCCATCCTGTGGGAATTTTTCCTGAAACCAACAAATTGACAATGTGCGTACTCAAGGAAGCGATGTTCCTTGTGCGTTAGGACATATTCATCAGGAAATGCATCATTTATAATCTCAGGTTAGATGCTCATGATTCGAGAGAGATGATCTGCTACTACATTTTCACACCCTTTCTTATCTTTGATCTCTAAATCAAATTCCTGCAATAAAAGCACCCATCTAATCAACCTAGGTTTGGCCTCCTTCTTCGTTAACAAGTATCTAATAGCTGCATGGTCAGAAAACAGTAATTTTACTACCTAACAAGTAAGATCTAAACTTTTCTAAAGCAAAATAATGGCTAGCAGTTCCTTCTCAGTAGTAGTATAATTTAGCTGCGCGTCCACTAAGGTTCTGCTGGTGTAGTAGATAACCACGGGTTTCTTGTCGATTTGCTGACCTAACACTGCACCTACTGCAAAATCAGAAGCATCACACATTAGTTCAAAAGGAAGGGTCCAAGCGGGCCCTTGCAAGATAGGCGCATTAACTAAGGCTTCCTTCAATTTATAAAATGCATCTTTAGCTTCTAGTGTTAGTTCAAACTCATTGTTCTTAGACGATAAAATATTTGTAAGAGGTTTGGAAATTTTAGCAAAGTCAAGAATGAAACGTCTATAGAAACCCAGGTCGAGGAAACCCCTAAGGGTTTTTAGGTTGGTTGGAGGTGGAAGACCCTGGATGATTTCGATCTTGGCCTTGTCCACTTCCAATCCACGGTTGCTGACCATGTGTCCCAGCACTACTCCTCCTGCACCATGAAATGGGATTTTTCCCAGCTTAGGACAAGGTTGGACTCAATGCACCTCTTCAATACTTTGGTGAGGCTTAGTAAGCAGTTTTCAAAGGTAGATCCAAAACTGAAAAATCATCCATAAAGATTTCTAGACATTCTCCTACTAAATCAGAAAAGAGGCATTCATACATCGCTGAAATGTGGCGGGGGCATTGCATAGCCCGGAAGGGCATACGCCTAGGCATATGTCCCTACGGGACTCGTAAATGTTGTCTTCTGTTGATCATCAGGATGGATGTTTACTTGGTTGTACACTGAATAACCGTCAAGAAAACAAAACTATTGTTGCCCGACAACTTTTCTAATATTTGATCCATAAAGGGTAGAGGGTAGTGGTCTTTCTTGGTTGCCTTGTTTAGCTTCCTATAATCAATACATACTCTCCATCCAGTGGTCAATCTCTTCTGCACCTCTTCCTTTTCATTCACTTCTACTGTAATTCCAGATTTCTTTGGTACCATGTGTACGGGACTCACCCATCTACTGTCGGATATGGCATAAATAATTCCTGCATTCAACCACTTTATAATTTCTTTCTCAAGAACTTCTCTCATGTAAGGGTTGAGTCTCCTTTGATGCTCTACAAGGTCTTGCTTCCTCTTCTAAAAATATCCTATGTTCACAGATCAAGATGGAATTCCCTAATATCATCAAATGTCCAACCTATGGCATTTTTGTGCTCCCTAAGTACATCGAGCAAGTCACTTTCTTTGTTCAGGAGTGAGTGATGAGGAAATGATTACTAAGATTTTCTTCTCATCTAGATATGCATATTTGAGGGATGAGGGTAAGGGTTTCAATTCTGGTCCTACCTCTACCGAAGGGAGTCTATGATTTCTTCCTCTAGCTCTCTGCCCTCTACTTGTGACAAGTATTCCTTAATCACATCCTCTCTGTCACCCCTGCACACAATTTTAACTCCTCATTGCTTCCTAAGGGACATTTGATCATTTTTGATATATCAAGTTGAACTCTCTCCTTTCCAATTTTAAACTCCACCGTCCCTTTTCCCAATCCATTATCATTTTTGCGTAACTAGAAATGGTCTTCCTAAGATAATAGGAGCTAAGCTAATGTTTCCCGATATTTTCACATCAGTCACTATAAAATCTATGGGTATTTCACAATTCTCTACAGTGATCATGACATCGGTTAACCTTCCTCGGTTACCTAACAGTTCCATCAGCCAGAGTAAATCCATATGTATTTCCTCTAATTCTCCAAACCCACACTCCTTATATAATGCCGTTGGGATGATGCTTATGCTTGCTCCCGTATCTAATAAAACTTTAGAGAATGTGATAAAAGGGCTCGGTCTCTCATTTTGATAGGGATGTCATTAAGGATGCTAGAGGCATTTTCAGATAATTTAACTACTTCCCTAGGCTTCCTAATGGTGCAAGAATCCTTAAGGTATTTCTTTAGGAGGGTGCACACCTAAGCATGTCCTCTATAGTAACAGTCATGGTGGCTCTTTAAAGTTCTCAAGTAATCTATTTTCATAATCAAGAGTCGGTTTTTCCTATTTAAAGCTGAAGGGTAAGGAACATGTTGCCCACTCGTAGAGAAGGTAGAGGTTCCTCCACGAGGAAGAATCCTCTCCTTCTTCCTCTCTTGATTCATTCCCCTTCTTAGAATTCTCTATAGAATTTGATAAGGATCCTGAAGTTCCTTTCCATTTCTCAATTTTGAGATTGCTAGAACTTCAGGATCTTCTCCATTCGTATCATTATGAATGGAGTGTTGCACATGATGTAGGTTGCATGGATTTATTACCGGTTTCGTGGGAAGTTTATATGATGTGCAATGGGGTTCTAGAGTTATACCTTGGTGTTCAGGTGGTGCAGATCTAAAGCTCTCCAATAGCTTCCTCATCTGTTGTTGGGACTCCAACATCTGCTTCGTTTGGAACTCCATCATGACTTGCATGCGCATCTCCATCTCCGCTCTCAACTTCTGATTTTGCTTCTCGATCATATCTGAAATAACCGGGGTTAGTGTAGAGAAATCAGGTTGAGTTTGAGAGGGAGCATGATACTGCTGTTGGTGTCTTGATTGAAACTGCTGCTTCTACTGAAATTGGTGTTGAAAAGGAGCTTTGTTCCTTTGGTGAAGCTCCCTCCGTTTTGGAAATTTGGCCTCTTTTGACCTGCCCACGGTTGTTGTTGCGGCTAGTTGAAGGCCTTCACCTCTTCTTCCATGGCTTGGCAGGCCCCATCTTCATGTTCCCTACTGAAGCAGAGAGAGCAGATCTTAGCTTTAATGATAGGAGAGTTGCCTAAAAAGACATTCTTCAAGGTGGAGGTGAGCTCCTCCAATTTCTGGTTAGTCTCCCTTAGGCCCGCTTGTAGCTCTCCCTCCTTGGCGTTAACCTATAGAACTCCTGCTCTTTTTGGCTGCAGGTTTCTCCCATTCTGATTGGCTCCAATCTCCTGCAAGTCAGTTTCTGCAACTCTCTCCAAAATATCGAAAACCTCATCCTCGTATGTGTAAAACGTTCCACCCGGCGAGATTTACTTTGTTTTTCATAAAATCAGAGAGATTCATAAAATATTTGGGCTAGTTGACATTGCTCAATGCCATGGTGAGACATTTCTCAACAAATCATTGAATCTCTCCCATGACTCACTAAATGCTTCTCCGTCATGAGGATGGAAATTGTGAATTTCTCTTCTATAAAAATTCGCTGGAGAGAGGGTAAAATTTCTGCACAAATTTTCCTTGCATCTCTTCCCAAGAATTAAAAGTGATTCCTAGATTACGATACCATGCAAACGCTTTATCTTTAAGAGTTAGAGGAAAATATTTCATTTTTAACATCTCCGTAGATATTCCAGGAACATTTTGAGAAGAGCATCTAATATGAAAATCATCAAGGAATTCTAACGAATTCTGTGCAGGTAATCCGTTAAATTCAGGTAGAGAATTGATCAATGCATTATCGTATCGAAACAAGATACCTTCACCGATGTTTAGATTTACATCGTTTGTCGAAGCTTCCGGATGGTGTAGACCTATCCAGCATAGTTCTTCTCCTCTCATTTTGCTGATGTATCTCTTCAGCCATATTTCTCTGCTGAATTTCTGGTTCTGTGACTGTAGAATCTGGGGTGGCGTCTCTACTAATGTTTTCTGCAGACTTCTCACCAGCTCCTGAGCGTGTTATTACCATAAATCTTCAGCAAAATGTTAGCAGACGATGAGCTGAGGATTTTAAAGTCCTTCAGCTTAAGAGGATAATAAAGAATGACTGTAGATTCAGAAAACAAAAATTCCTACTATAATACCGTGCTCAACGGTGCCAGTTGATGAGCCCAATTTTAGGTGTTTTTTACTGGTTATTTATCAGTTGAATTGCAGAGGATTGAGCTTATGCAACGAAATTTATAACCTCACAGCCTTTGGCAAGCAAGGGTCGATCCACGTAGCAAAGAAAACAGCGGAAAATTCCAAGTGTTAATCTCTGTAGAAATTTTCTTCAGAATAAGTTGCGAAAATTCCTTAAAAGTATGGATTCAGCTAATTCTTCAGTCAAATTATCTTCAGTTAAGTTTTACGGAGATATCTTGGCAAACTCAATTGAGCAGAACCGCCGAGAGAAATTTTCTTTGTTGACGGTTCGCTATGCCCTGTGAGGCAATTGAGCAAACACCTGCGGTGTTTGTGCACGCCGCCAACGCCGCGCTGGTGAGCCTGCTCGCGCGCTGCTGCCGCGCTGGCGAACCTGCACGCCGCTGCTGCGCTGGCGGGCGAGCTCTACGCGCGCCATGGTGCGCGGCGAGCTGCTCGCAGCGCTGATTCGCGCGCAGCTTGTTTGCTACTTGATTGCTGGCAACCCAGGCTGAGGCCTGCTGCTAGCAGCCGGAAGTTCTGCAGGAAGGAGTTCACGATCGGATGCGAGAACAATGAAATTTTTGCTAGACATAATGGAAAACGATTCAATCAACTATGGGATTCAAATCAAACGTAACCAAAGGAACAACAGAATTGGAAATGCTGAAGACACAGCTTGTGATCTTCAGCCCAACCCTGACTGTCTTAGAAGGGAGAAGAAGATTGTACCAAAACCGAATGCTCACGCCTCCTTGTGTCACTCCTTCCGGCAAGGCGACGATCGCCGTGCTCCAGCCTACTCCTCGGCTTCTCTCCCAGCTCAAATGGTCATCAGCCTTGAGGGTCTGCAGAAATCCTTTCTCTCCAAGCCCTAGCTTCCTTGAGAGAAATTCTGGACAACCTAAAATCAACTCTCAAGAGAGTATTTATAGGTTTCTCTTAAGTCATGCCCAGGGCATTTTCGTAATTTCTGCTTCTTTGAATTTTTGCCGCTCCTCTTGATCCTCGTCTCTTTCCTTGATCTTCTTAACCTGTCTCTGAATGTTTACTAACCATAAAATGTTAATATATTCCACTTGATTCAAAGGATCAAGTGGGGTTAGTGATTTTACAAAATGATGCATATGCATGATATTAGCATGAATTAACATTATAATTTTGATGAATGAGAACTAAAAGTTTAATTATTTGATGACATATTTGAGAGTCATCAAACACCCTAACTTAGATCATTACTAGTCCTTTAGTAATGAAATGCAGGTGAGAATAAAAGATGATCTCAAGTTGACCCGACTCCGATAGCTTTGATTCATGCTCTTTTCAAGGAGTATTTTCAGCAATTGAACTTGACCAGCATAGGAGAAATTTAGGATCTATCTTAGCCTTCTACCTCAACTAAGTGCACTTGATCTACGGTGTACATATAGTAAGTACATAGTATATGGAGTAAGGTCGAGTTAACACCCCAAGCGCACTACTGAACAAGGCGTGAGAGCGGTGCTAATGGTAGCTCAATACTATGGCTATAGTAGCATCGGCTCAAACACATGGGAGACAGCTTTTCCACCTTTATTTTCTTTGGCATTTGCTGCTTGTTGGTCATTTTATGACAATCAACTTTAGTAACTATGATGCAAGCTTTTGCTTGTTTTTGGCGCAATGCAGCTTTCACTCTATAATTTGGTGGCGCTTATCCACTACCCATCTGCCGTCCTTAGTAGACCGGCAGCTTATTCCCCCGACGAAGTTTTGTATCCTTCTTGGTTCAGGGAGCTTCACTCACATCATAATAATATTGCCAATGAGCTAGCACTAACCCTACTCTCCACGAAAGCTAAAAATTTCGGCATGTAAGTGCTAACTCAACCCAAGTCGGTGGTGAGGTGAGAGAAATATAATGGTAAGAGATGTGGATGAAATAGTACGTATCATAGTGCACCTAGCTAGGCTTACTTCACCTAGGATGTCCTATCTGGCCGCTCTTGCACCTCTACCCTTTGAAAAGAATCGAATTATCATGCATATCATTGGACAAGCATCTCCTAGGATCATCAAATATCCATGGTTTGTGAATGCAAAACGAAAAATTTTAATGGATGATGCATGCAACTGTACTCCCCTCCCCCCAATAAAAAGGCATGTTCCTACATGACAAATCATAATTACGAGAAAGGAGAAAGAGAGATCAAACCATGGAAGGAAAGGCGATCAGCATTCGTGTTGTCCAGTGACGTGTACCTAGCTTGATAGGAGTAGCTGCACACGAAGACAGAAACAAAAACGAAGAAAACAAAAACAAAACACACCAAAATAACAAAACAGAGAAAATAGGAAATGGAAGCAAAAACTAGTCAGATCATGAGCTCTCGTGCGGTGGCTTTTCTAAAGTAATATTCATGGGGCTATTAAGATCTTCTTCTTCTAAGTAGGGTTTGAGCCGTTGCCCATTCACAGTGAATTGTCTTTGAGATGTAGGATCAAAAATGGTAACCGCTCCATTCTCAAAAACCTGCTGAACAAGGAAGGGGCCATCCCATCGCGTTTTCAATTTTCCTGAAAAGAGTTTTAATCTAGAGTTGTAAAGCCATACTTTTTGATTCTCTACAAAAATTCGTCTCTTCAAGCTCTTATCATGAAACATCTTCATCTTGGCTTTATAAATCATCGAATTCTCATAAGCCTCATTTCTTAACTCTTCCAACTCATTCGATTGAAGAAGTCTATGCTTGCCGGCTCTATCCAAATCTAGGTTGAGTTTGCTAATAGCCCACAGGGCCTTGTGTTCTAACTCAAGTGGTAGGTGACAAGCCTTCCCAAAGATAAGTCCAAAGGGAGACATGCCGAGAGGAGTTTTGTAAGCGGTCCTATAGGCCCATAATGCCTCGTCTAGCTTCCTAGACCAATCTTTCCATCCGGACGCAATCTTTCCTAGGCTCAAAATTTTCTTAACCGCCCGATTGCACAATTCAACTTGGCCATTGGCTTGAGGGTGATAAGGAGTAGTGACTGATGATGGACACCAAACTTCTTGAGGAGGTTCCTAAAGTTGTAGTTTGTAAAGTGGGAACCTCCATCACTAATGATAGTCACTACCTTACTGTCATTGGTTTTGGAGGAATGGCTTCTACCCATTTGGAGACATAATCGACAGCCATCAAAATATATTCATAACCATTAGAACTAGGAAGGAACCCATAAAATCGATTCCCATAAATCAAATATTTCTACTTCTAGGATGGGTTGTAGGGGCATTCTATCTTTCCTATTTATGTTGACGGATGCTTGGCATGCTAAACAAGTATTATAAAATTTCTGGGCCATGAAATAATGTAGGCCAAAAGAAACCCGATTCAACAACTTTATGAGTTGTTACCTTGGCCGTAGTAGTGTCCCCCTCCGGGTTTGGAATGACAGAATTCCAAAATGCTTCTTTGCTCGCTCGGGACACACCGCCTCAAAATTTGATCTTGGCCTTGATGGAATAGCTCCGGATCTTCCCAAAAGTAAAATTGTGCATCCTTACAGCTTCTTCCTCCCATGAGACATCCATCCTGTGGGAATTTTTCCTGAAACCAACAAATTGACAATGTGCGCGTACCAAGGAAGCGATGTTCCTTGTCTTGGTTAGGACATATTCATCAGGAAATGCATCATTTATAATCTCAGGTTAGATGCTCATGATTCGAGAGAGATGATCTGCTACTACATTTTCACACCCTTTCTTATCTTTGATCTCTAAATCAAATTCCTGCAATAAAAGCACCCATCTAATCAACCTAGGTTTGGCCTCCTTCTTCGTTAACAAGTATCTAATAGCTGCATGGTCAGAAAAAACAGTAATTTTACTACCTAACAAGTAAGATCTAAACTTTTCTAAAGCAAAAATAATGGCTAGCAGTTCCTTCTCAGTAGTAGTATAATTTAGCCTTGCGTCCACTAAGGTTCTGCTGGTGTAGTAGATAACCACGGGTTTCTTGTCGATTTGCTGACCTAACACTGCACCTACTGCAAAATCAGAAGCATCACACATTAGTTCAAAAGGAAGGGTCCAATCGGGCCCTTGCAAGATAGGCGATTAACTAAGGCTTCCTTCAATTTATAAAATGCATCTTTAGCTTCTAGTGTTAGTTCAAACTCATTGTTCTTAGACGATAAAATATTTGTAAGAGGTTTGGAAATTTTAGCAAAGTCAAGAATGAAACGCCTATAGAAACCCACGTGGCGAGAAACCCCTAAGGGTTTTTAGGTTGGTTGGAGGTGGAAGACCCTGGATGATTTCGATCTTGGCCTTGTCCACTTCAATCCACGGTTGCTGACCATGTGTCCCAGCACTACTCCTCCTGCACCATGAAATGGGATTTTTCCCAGCTTAGGACAAGGTTGGACTCAATGCACCTCTTCAATACTTTGGTGAGGCTTAGTAAGCAGTTTTCAAAGGTAGATCCAAAAACTGAAAAATCATCCAAAAAGATTTCTAGACATTCTCCTACTAAATCAGAAAAGAGGGCATTCATACATCGCTGAAATGTATGGGGCATTGCATAGCCCGAAGGGCATACGCCTAAAGGCATATGTCCCTACGGGACTCGTAAATGTTGTCTTCTGTTGATCATCAGGATGGATGTTTACTTGGTTGTACACTGAATAACCGTCAAGAAAACAAAACTATTGTTGCACCGACAACTTTTCTAATATTTGATCCATAAAGGGTAGAGGGTAGTGGTCTTTCTTGGTTGCCTTGTTTAGCTTCCTATAATCAATACATACTCTCCATCCAGTGGTCAATCTCTTCTGCACCTCTTCCCCTTTTTCATTCACTTCTACTGTAATTCCAGATTTCTTTGGTACCATGTGTACGGACTCACCCATCTACTGTCGGATATGGCATAAATAATTCCTGCATTCAACCACTTTATAATTTCTTTCTCAAGAACTTCTCTCATGTAAGGGTTGAGTCTCCTTTGATGCTCTCTACAAGGTCTTGCTTCCTCTTCTAAAAATATCCTATGTTCACAGATCGAAGATGGAATTCCCTAATATCATCAAATGTCCAACCTATGGCATTTTGTGCTCCTAAGTACATCGAGCAAGTCACTTTCTTGTTCAGGAGTGAGTGATGAGGAAATGATTACGGTAAGATTTTCTTCTCATCTAGATATGCATATTTGAGGGATGAGGGTAAGGGTTTCAATTCTGGTCCTACCTCTACCGAAGGAGTCTATGATTTCTTCCTCTAGCTCTCTGCCCTCTACTTGTGACAAGTATTCCTTAATCACATCCTCTCTCTGTCACCCCCTGCACACAATTTTAACTCCTCATTGCTTCCTAAGGGACATTTGATCATTTTTGATATATCAAGTTGAACTCTCTCCTTTCCAATTTTAAACTCCACCGTCCTTTTCCCAATCCATTATCATTTTTGCCAGAATTCAGAAATGGTCTTCCTAAGATAATAGGAGCTAAGCTAATGTTTCCCGATATTTTCACATCAGTCACTATAAAATCTATGGGTATTTCACAATTCTCTACAGTGATCATGACATCGGTTAACCTTCCTCGGGTTACCTAACAGTTCCATCAGCTAGGAGTAAATCCATATGTATTTCCTCTAATTCTCCAAACCCACACTCCTTATATAATGCCGTTGGGATGATGCTTATGCTTGCTCCCGTATCTAATAAAACTTTAGAGAATGTGATAAAAGGCCCGGGTCTCTCATTTTGATAGGGATGTCATTAAGGATGCTAGAGGCATTTTCAGATAATTTAACTACTTCCTAGGCTTCCTAATGGTGCAAGAATCCTTAAGGTATTTCTTTAGGAGGGTGCACACCTAAGCATGTCCTCTATAGTAACAGTCATGGTGGCTCTTTTAAAGTTCTCAAGTAATCTATTTTCATAATCAAGAGTCGGTTTTTTCCTATTTAAAGCTGAAGGGTAAGGAACATGTTGCCCACTCGTAGAGGGTAGAGGTTCCTCCACGAGGAAGAATCCTCCTTCTTCCTCTCTTGATTCATTCCCTTCTTAGAATTCTCTATAGAATTTGATAAGGATCCTGAAGTTCCTTTCCATTTCTCAATTTTGAGATTGCTAGAACTTCAGGATCTTCTCCATTCGTGATCATCATGAATGGAGTGTTGCACATGATGTAGGTTGCATGGATTTATTATCGGTTTCTGGGAAGTTTATATGATGTGCAATGGGTTCTAGAGTTATACCTTGGTGTTCAGGTGGTGCAGGTCTGAAGCTCTCCAATAGCTTCCTCATCTGTTCTTGGGACTCCAACATCTGCTTCGTTTGGAACTCCATCATGACTTGCATGCGCATCTCCATCTCCGCTCTCAACTTCTGATTTTGCTTCTCGATCATATCTGAAATAACCAAGTTAGTGTAGAGAAATCAGGTTGAGTTTGAGAGGAGCATGATACTGCTGTTGGTGTCTTGATTGAAACTGCTGCTTCTACTGAAATTGGTGTTGAAAAGGAGCTTTGTTCCCTTTGGTGAAGCTCCTCCGCTTTGGAAATTTGGCCTCTTTTGACCTGCCCACGGTTGTTGCGGCTAGTTGAAGGCCTTCACCTCTTCTTCCATGGCTTGGCAGGCCCCATCTTCATGTTCCCTACTGAAGCAGAGAGAGCAGATCTTAGCTTTAATGATAGGAGAGTTGCCTAAAAAGACATTCTTCAAGGTGGAGGTGAGCTCCTCCAATTTCTGGTTAGTCTCCCTTAGGCCCGCTTGTAGCTCTCCCTCCTTGGCGTTAACCTATAGAACTCCTGCTCTTTTTGGCTGCAGGTTTCTCCCATTCTGATTGGCTCCAATCTCCTGCAAGTCAGTTTCTGCAACTCTCTCCAAAATATCGAAACCTCATCCTCGTATGCGGTGTAAAACGCTCCACCCGGCGAGATTTACTTTGTTTTTCATAAAATCAGAGAGATTCATAAAATATTTGGGCTAGTTGACATTGCTCAATGCCATGGTGAGGACATTTCTCAACAAATCATTGAATCTCTCCCATGACTCACTAAATGCTTCTCCGTCATGAGGATGGAAATTGTGAATTTCTTCTATAAAAATTGCTTTGGAGAGAGGGTAAAATTTCTGCACAAATTTTCCTTGCATCTCTTCCCAAGAATTAAAAGTGATTCCTAGATTACGATACCATGCAAACGCTTTATCTTTAAGAGTTAGAGGAAAATATTTCATTTTTAACATCTCCGTAGATATTCCAGGAACATTTTGAGAAGAGCATCTAATATGAAAATCATCAAGGAATTCTAACGAATTCTGTGCAGGTAATCCGTTAAATTCAGGTAGAGAATTGATCAATGCATTATCGTATCGAAACAAGATACCTTCACCGATGTTTAGATTTACATCGGTTTGTCGTAAGCTTCCGGATGGTGTAGACCTATCCAGCATAGTTCTTCTCCTCTCATTTTGCTGATGTATCTCTTCAGCCATATTTCTCTGCTGAATTTCTGGTTCTGTGGATCAGAGAATCTGGGGTGGCGTCTCTACTAATTTTTTCTGCAGACTTCTCACCAGCTCCTGAGCGTGTTACTACCATAAATCTTCAGCAAAATGTTAGCAGACGATGAGCTGAGGATTTTAAAGTCCTTCAGCTTAAGAGGATAATAAAGAATGACTGTAGATTCAGAAAAACAAAAATTCCTACTATAATACCGTATCCCCTGCAACGGTGCCAGTTGATGAGCCCAATTTTAGGTGTTTTTACTGGTTATTTATCAGTTGAATTGCGTGTGAGGATTGAGCTTATGCACGAAATTTATAACCTCACAGCCTTTGGCAAGCAAGGGTCGATCCACGTAAGCAAAGAAAACAGCGGAAAATTCCAAGTGTTAATCTCGTAGAAATTTTCTTCAGAATAAGTTGCAGAAAATTCCTTAAAAGTATGGATTCAGCTAATTCTTCAGTCAAATTATCTTCAGTTAAGTTTTACGGAGATATCTTGGCAAACTCAATTGAGCAGAACCGCCAGAGAGAAATTTTCTTTGTTGACGGTTCGCTATGCCCCTGTGAGGTAATTGAGCAAACACCCTGCGGGTGTTTGTGCACGCCAACGCCCGCGCTGCTGGTGAGCCTGCTCGCTGGCGCTGCTGCTGGGCGATGGCACCTGCACGCGGCGCTGCTGCGGCGAGCCTGCGCGCTGGCGCTGCGGTCTTGGCCAGCCTGCTCGCGAAGGCTGATTCGTGGCGAGCTTGTTTGCTACTTGATTGCTGGCAACCTAGGCTGAGGCCTGGGTTGCTAGCAATCGGAAGTTCTGCAGGGAAGGAGTTCACGATCGGATGCGAACAATGAAATTTTTGCTAGACATAATGGAAAACGATTCAATCAACTATGGGATTCAAATCAAACGTAACCAAAGGAACAACAGAAATTGGAAATGCTGAAGACACAGCTTGTGATCTTCAGCCCAACCCTGACTGTCTTAGAAGGGAGAAGAAGATTGTACCAAAACCGAAATGCTCACGCCTCCTGTGTCACTCCTTCCGGCAAGGCGACGATCGTCAGTGCTCCAGCTACTCCTCGGCTTGCTTCTCTCCCAGCTCAAATGGTCATCAGCCTTGGAGGGTCTGCAGAAATCCTTTCTCTCCAAGCCCTAGCTTCCTTGAGAGAAATTCTGGACAACCTAAAATCAACTCTCAAGAGAGTATTTATAGGTTTCTCTTAAGTCATGCCCAGGGCATTTTCGTAATTTCTGCTTCTTTGAATTTTTGCTCCTCTTGATCCTCGTCTCTTTCCTTGATCTTCTTAACCTGTCTCTGAATGTTTACTAACCATAAAATGTTAATATATTCCACTTGATTCAAAGGATCAAGTGGGGTTAGTGATTTTACAAAATGATGCATATGCATGATATTAGCATGAATTAACATTATAATTTTGATGAATGAGAACTAAAAAGTTTAATTATTTGATGACATATTTGAGAGTCATCAAACACCCCCCAACTTAGATCATTACTAGTCCTTTAGTAATGAAATGCAGGTGAGAATAAAAGATGATCTCAAGTTGACCCTCGACTTCCGATAGCTTTGATTCATGCTCTTTTCAAGGAGTATTTTCAGCAATTGAACTTGACCAGCATAGGAGAAATTTAGGATCTATCTTAGCCTTCTACCTCAACTAAGTGCACTTGATCTACGGTGTACATATAGTAAGTACATAGTATATGGAGTAAGGTCGAGTTAACACCCCAAGCGCACTACTGAACAAGGCGTGGAGAGCGGTGCTAATGGTAGCTCAATACTATGGCTATAGTAGCATCGGCTCAAACACATGGGAGACAGCTTTTCCACCTTTATTTTCTTTGGCATTTGCTGCTTGTTGGTCATTTTTTATGACAATCAACTTTAGTAACTATGATGCAAGCTTTTGCTTGTTTTTGCGCAATGCAGCTTTCACTTTATAATTTGGTGGCGCTTATCCACTACCCATCTGCCGTCCTTAGTAGACCGGCAGCTTATTCCCCCGACGAAGTTTTGTATCCTTCTTGGTTCAGGGAGCTTCACTCACATCATAATAATATTGCCAATGAGCTAGCACTAACCCTACTCTCCACTAAAGCTAAAAATTTCGTGCATGTAAGTGCTAACTCAACCCGAAGTCGGTGGTGAGGTGAGAGAAATATAATGGTAAGAGATGTGGATGAAATAGTACGTATCATAGTGCACCTAGCTAGGCTTACTTCACCTAGGATTTCCTAGCTGGCCACTCTTGCACCTCTACCCTTTTGAAAAGAATCGAATTATCATGCATATCATTGGACAAGCATCTCCTAGGATCATCAAATATCCATGGTTTGTGAATGCAAACGAAAATTTTAATGGATGATGCATGCAACTGTACTCCTCCCCAATAAAAAGGCATGTTCCTACATGACAAATCATAATTACGAAAGGAGAAAGAGAGATCAAACCATGGAAGGAAAGGCGATCAGCATTCGTGTTGTCCAGTGACGGTGTACCTAGCTTGGATAGGAGTAGCTGCACACGAAGACAGAAACAAAACGTAAGAAAACAAAAACAAAACACACCAAAATAACAAAACAGAGAAAATAGGAAATGGAAGCAAAACTAGTCAGATCATGAGCTCGTGCGGTGGCTTTTCTAAAGTAATATTCATGGGGCTATTAAGATCTTCTTCTTCTAAGTAGGGTTTGAGCCGCTGCCCATTCACAGTGAATTGTCTTTGAGATGTAGGATCAAAATGGTAACCGCTCCATTCTCAAAAACCTGCTGAACAAGGAAGGGGCCATCCCATCGCGTTTTCAATTTTCCTGAAAAGAGTTTTAATCTAGAGTTGTAAAGCCATACTTTTTGATTCTCTACAAAAATTCGTCTCTTCAAGCTCTTATCATGAAACATCTTCATCTTGGCTTTATAAATCATCGAATTCTCATAAGCCTCATTTCTTAACTCTTCCAACTCATTCGATTGAAGAAGTCTATGCTTGCCGGCTCTATCCAAATCTAGGTTGAGTTTGCTAATAGCCCACAGGGCCTTGTGTTCTAACTCAAGTGGTAGGTGACAAGCCTTCCCAAAGATAAGTCCAAAGGGAGACATGCCGAGAGGAGTTTTGTAAGCGGTCCTATAGGCCCATAATGCCTCGTCTAGCTTCCTAGACCAATCTTTCCCATCCGGACGCAATCTTTCCTAGGCTCAAAATTTTCTTAACCGCCCGATTGCACAATTCAACTTGGCCATTGGCTTGAGGGTGATAAGGAGTAGTGACTGATGATGGACACCAAACTTCTTGAGGAGGTTCCTAAAGTTGTAGTTTGTAAAGTGGGAACCTCCATCACTAATGATAGTCACTACCTTACTGTCATTGGTTTTGGAGGGAATGGCTTCTACCCATTTGGAGACATAATCGACAGCCATCAAAATATATTCATAACCATTAGAACTAGGGAAGGAACCCATAAAATCGATTCCCCATAAATCAAATATTTCTACTTCTAGGATGGGTTGTAGGGGCATTCTATCTTTCCTATTTATGTTGACGGATGCTTGGCATGCTAAACAAGTATTATAAAATTTCTGGGCGTCATGAAATAATGTAGGCCAAAAGAAACCCGATTCAACAACTTTATGAGTTGTTACCTTGGCCGAGTAGTGTCCCCCTCCGGGTTTGGAATGACAGAATTCCAAAATGCTTCTTGCTCGCTCTCGGGACACACCGCCTCAAAATTTGATCTTGGCCTTGATGGAATAGCTCCGGATCTTCCCAAAAGTAAAATTGTGCATCCTTACAGCTTCTTCCTCCCATGAGACATCCATCCTGTGGGAATTTTTCCTGAAACCAACAAATTGACAATGTGCGTACCAAGGAAGCGATGTTCCTTGTGCGGTTAGGACATATTCATCAGAAATGCATCATTTATAATCTCAGGTTAGATGCTCATGATTCGAGAGAGATGATCTGCTACTACATTTTCACACCCTTTCTTATCTTTGATCTCTAAATCAAATTCCTGCAATAAAAGCACCCATCTAATCAACCTAGGTTTGGCCTCCTTCTTCGTTAACAAGTATCTAATAGCTGCATGGTCAGAAAAAACAGTAATTTTACTACCTAACAAGTAAGATCTAAACTTTTCTAAAGCAAAAATAATGGCTAGCAGTTCCTTCTCAGTAGTAGTATAATTTAGCTGCGTCCACTAAGGTTCTGCTGGTGTAGTAGATAACCACGGGTTTCTTGTCGATTTGCTGACCTAACACTGCACCTACTGCAAAAATCAGAAGCATCACACATTAGTTCAAAAGGAAGGGTCCAATCGGGCCCTTGCAAGATAGGCGCATTAACTAAGGCTTCCTTCAATTTATAAAATGCATCTTTAGCTTCTAGTGTTAGTTCAAACTCATTGTTCTTAGACGATAAAATATTTGTAAGAGGTTTGGAAATTTTAGCAAAGTCAAGAATGAAACGTCTATAGAAACTCACAGGTCGAGGAAACCCCTAAGGGTTTTAGGTTGGTTGGAGGTGGAAGACCCTGGATGATTTCGATCTTGGCCTTGTCCACTTCCAATCCACGGTTGCTGACCATGTGTCCCAGCACTACTCCCTCCTGCACCATGAAATGGGATTTTTCCCAGCTTAGGACAAGGTTGGACTCAATGCACCTCTTCAATACTTTGGTGAGGCTTAGTAAGCAGTTTTCAAAGGTAGATCCAAAACTGAAAAATCATCCATAACGATCTCTCGACATTCTCCTACTAAATCAGAAAAGAGGGCATTCATCCATCGCTGAAATGTGGCGTGGGCATTGCATAGCCCGAAGGGCATACGCCTAAAGGCATATGTCCCGACGGGACTCGTAAATGTTGTCTTCTGTTGATCATCAGGATGGATGTTTACTTGGTTGTACACTGAATAACCGGCAAGAAAACAAAACTATTGTTGCCCCGACGACTTTGCTAATATTTGATCCAGAAAGGGTAGAGGGTAGTGGTCTTTCTTGGTTGCCTTGTTTAGCTTCCTATAATCAATACATACTCGCCATCCAGTGGTCAATCTCTTCTGCACCTCTTCCCCTTTTTCATTCACTTCTACTGTAATTCCAGATTTCTTTGGTACCATGTACGGACTCACCCATCTACTGTCGGATATGGCATAAATAATTCCTGCATTCAACCACTTTATAATTTCTTTCTCAAGAACTTCTCTCATGTAAGGGTTGAGTCTCCTTTGATGCTCTCTACAAGGTCTTGCTTCCTCTTCTAAAAATATCCTATGTTCACAGATCAAGATGGAATTCCCCTAATATCATCAAATGTCCAACCTATGGCATTTTTGTGCTCCCTAAGTACATCGAGCAAGTCACTTTCTTGTTCAGGAGTGAGTGATGAGGAAATGATTACCGGTAAGATTTTCTTCTCATCTAGATATGCATATTTGAGGGATGAGGGTAAGGGTTTCAATTCTGGTGCTACCTCTACCGAAGGAGTCTATGATTTCTTCCTCTAGCTCTCTGCCCTCTACTTGTGACAAGTATTCCTTAATCACATCCTCTCTGTCACCCCCTGCACACAATTTTAACTCCTCATTGCTTCCTAAGGGACATTTGATCATTTTTGATATATCAAGTTGAACTCTCTCCTTTCCAATTTTAAACTCCACCGTCCCTTTTCCCAATCCATTATCATTTTTGCCAGAATTAGAAATGGTCTTCCTAAGATAATAGGAGCTAAGCTAATGTTTCCCGATATTTTCACATCAGTCACTATAAAATCTATGGGTATTTCACAATTCTCTACAGTGATCATGACATCGGTTAACCTTCCCTCGGGTTACCTAACAGTTCCATCAGCTAGGAGTAAATCCATATGTATTTCCTCTAATTCTCCAAACCCACACTCCTTATATAATGCCGTTGGGATGATGCTTATGCTTGCTCCCGTATCTAATAAAACTTTAGAGAATGTGATAAAAGGGGCTCCGGGGTCTCTCATTTTGATAGGGGTGTCATTAAGGATGCTAGAGGCATTTTCAGATAATTTAACTACTTCCCTAGGCTTCCTAATGGTGCAAGAATCCTTAAGGTATTTCTTTGGGGAGGGTGCACACCTAAGCATGTCCTCTATAGTAACAGTCATGGTGGCTCTTTAAAGTTCTCAAGTAATCTATTTTCATAATCAAGAGTCGGTTTTTTCCTATTTAAAGCTGAAGGGTAAGGAACATGTTGCCCACTAGAAGGTAGAGGTTCCTCCACGTAGGAAGAATCCTCTCCTTCTTCCTCTCTTGATTCATTCCCCTTCTTAGAATTCTCTATAGAATTCTGATAAGGATCCTGAAGTTCCTTTCCATTTCTCAATTTTGAGATTGCTAGAACTTCAGGATCTTCTCCATTCGTATCATCATGAATGGAGTGTTGCACATGATGTAGGTTGCATGGATTTATTATCGGTTTAGTGGGAAGTTTATATGATGTGCAATGGGGTTCTAGAGTTATACCTTGGTGTTCAGGTGGTGCAGGTCTGAAGCTCTCCAATAGCTTCCTCATCTGTTCTTGGGACTCCAACATCTGCTTCGCTTGGAACTCCATCATGACTTGCATGCGCATCTCCATCTCCGCTCTCAACTTCTGATTTTGCTTCGATCATATCTGAAATAACCGGGTTAGTGTAGAGAAATCAGGTTGAGTTTGAGAGGAGCATGATACTGCTGTTGGTGTCTTGATTGAAACTGCTGCTTCTACTGAAATTGGTGTTGAAAAGGAGCTTTGTTCCCTTTGGTGAAGCTCCTCCGCTTTGGAAATTTGGCCTCTTTTGACCTGCCCACGGTTGTTGCGGCTAGTTGAAGGCCTTCACCTCTTCTTCCATGGCTTGGCAGGCCCCATCTTCATGTTCCCTACTGAAGCAGAGAGAGCAGATCTTAGCTTTAATGATAGGAGAGTTGCCTAAAAGACATTCTTCAAGGTGGAGGTGAGCTCCTCCAATTTCTGGTTAGTCTCCTTAGGCCCGCTTGTAGCTCTCCCTCCTTGGCGTTAACCTACAGAACTCCTGCTCTTTTTGGCTGCAGGTTTCTCCCATTCTGATTGGCTCCAATCTCCTGCAAGTCAGTTTCTGCAACTCTCTCCAAAATATCGAAACCTCATCCTCGTATGTGTAAAACGTTCCACCCGAAGCGAGATTTACTTTGTGTTTCATAAAATCAGAGAGATTCATAAAATATTTGGGCTAGTTGACATTGCTCAATGCCATGGTGAGGACTTTTCCTCAACAAATCATTGAATCTCTCCCATGACTCACTAAATGCTTCTCCGTCATGAGGATGGAAATTGTGAATTTCTCTTCTATAAAAATTGCTTTGGAGAGAGGGTAAAATTTCTGCACAAATTTTCCTTGCATCTCTTCCCAAGAATTAAAAGTGATTCCTAGATTACGATACCATGCAAACGCTTTATCTTTAAGAGTTAGAGGAAAATATTTCATTTTTAACATCTCCGTAGATATTCCAGGAACATTTTGAGAAGAGCATCTAATATGAAAATCATCAAGGAATTCTCTAACGATTCTGTGCAGGTAATCCGTTAAATTCAGGTAGAGAATTGATCAATGCATTATCGTTTAAACAAGATACCTTCACCGATGTTTAGATTTACATCGGTTTGTCGAAGCTTCCGGATGGTGTAGACCTATCCAGCATAGTTCTTCTCCTCTCATTTTGCTGATGTATCTCTTCAGCCATATTTCTCTGAATTTCTGGTTCTGTGATCAGAGAATCTGGGGTGGCGTCTCTACTAATGTTTTCTGCAGACTTCTCACCAGCTCCTGAGCGTGTTACTACCATAAATCTTCAGCAAAATGTTAGCAGACGATGAGCTGAGGATTTTAAAGTCCTTCAGCTTAAGAGGATAATAAAGAATGACTGTAGATTCAGAAAAACAAAAATTCCTACTATAATACCGTGCTCCCCGGCAACGGTGCCAGTTGATGAGCCCAATTTTAGGGTGTTTTTTACTGGTTATTTATCAGTTGAATTCGTGTGAGGATTGAGCTTATGCAACGAAATTTATAACCTCACAGCCTTTGGCAAGCAAGGGTCGATCCACGAAGCAAAGAAAACAGCGGAAAATTCCAAGTGTTAATCTGAGAAATTTTCTTCAGAATAAGTTGCAGAAAATTCCTTAAAAGTATGGATTCAGCTAATTCTTCAGTCAAATTATCTTCAGTTAAGTTTACGGAGATATCTTGGCAAACTCAATTGAGCAGAACCGCCGAGAGAAATTTTCTTTGTTGACGGTTCGCTATGCCCTGTGAGGCAATTGAGCAAACACCGCTGGTGTTTGTGCACGCCAACGCCCGCGCTGGTGAGCCTGCTCGCGCGCTGCTGCGCTGGCGAACCTGCACGCGCGCGCTGCTGCGCGGGTTAACCTGCACGCCGGCGCTGCGCTGCGCTGGCGAAGCCTCGCGCGCTGCGCGCCATGTGCGCTGATTCGAGCCTGCGAGCTTGCTTGTTACTTGATTGCTGGCAACCTAGGCTGAGGCCTGGGTTGCTAGCAGTCGGAAGTTCTGCAGGGAAGGAGTTCACGATCGGATGCGAGAACAATGAAATTTTTGCTAGACATAATGGAAAACGATTCAATCAACTATGGATTCAAATCAAACGTAACCAAAGGAACAACAGAAATTGGAAATGCTGAAGACACAGCTTGTGATCTTCAGCCCAACCCTGACTGTCTTAGAAGGAGAAGAAGATTGTACCAAAACCGAAATGCTCACGCCTCCTTGTGTCACTCCTTCCGGCAAGGCGACGATCGTCGTGCTCCAGCTACTCCTCGGCTTGCTTCCCAGCTCAAATGGTCATCAGCCTTGGAGGGTCTGCAGAAATCCTTTCTCCAAGCCCTAGCTTCCTTGAGAGAAATTCTGACAACCTAAAATCAACTCTCAAGAGAGTATTTATAGGTTTCTTCTTAAGTCATGCCCAGGGCATTTTCGTAATTTCTGCTTCTTTGAATTTTTGCCCGCTCCTCTTGATCCTCGTCTCTTTCCTTGATCTTCTTAACCTGTCTCTGAATGTTTACTAACCATAAAATGTTAAATATATTCCACTTGATTCAAAGGATCAAGTGGGGTTAGTGATTTTACAAAATGATGCATATGCATGATATTAGCATGAATTAACATTATAATTTTGATGAATGAGAACTAAAAATTTTAATTATTTGATGACATATTTGAGAGTCATCAAACACCCTAACTTAGATCATTACTAGTCCTTTAGTAATGAAATGCAGGTGAGAATAAAAGATGATCTCAAGTTGACCTCGACTTCCGATAGCTTTGATTCATGCTCTTTTCAAGGAGTATTTTCAGCAATTGAACTTGACCAGCATAGGAGAAATTTAGGATCTATCTTAGCCTTCTACCTCAACTAAGTGCACTTGATCTACGGTGTACATATAGTAAGTACATAGTATATGGAGTAAGGTCGAGTTAACACCCCAAGCGCACTACTGAACAAGGCGTGGAGAGCGGTGCTAATGGTAGCTCAATACTATGGCTATAGTAGCATCGGCTCAAACACATGGGAGACAGCTTTTCCACCTTTATTTTCTTTGGCATTTGCTGCTTGTTGGTCATTTTTTATGACAATCAACTTTAGTAACTATGATGCAAGCTTTTGCTTTTTTGCAATGCAGCTTTCACTTTATAATTTGGTGGCGCTTATCCACTACCCATCTGCCGCCCTTAGTAGACCGGCAGCTTATTCCCGACGGGTTTTGTATCCTTCTTGGTTCAGGGAGCTTCACTCACATCATAATAATATTGCCAATGAGCTAGCACTAACCCTACTCTCCACGAAAGCTAAAAATTTCGTGCATGTAAGTGCTAACTCAACCCGAAGTCGGTGGTGAGGTGAGAGAAATATAATGGTAAGAGATGTGGATGAAATAGTACGATCATAGTGCACCTAGCTAGGCTTACTTCACCTAGGATTTCCTAGCTGGCCACTCTTGCACCTCTACCCTTTTGAAAAGAATCGAATTATCATGCATATCATTGACAAGCATCTCCTAGGATCATCAAATATCCATGGTTTGTGAATGCAAAACTAAAAATTTTAATGGATGATGCATGCAACTGTACTCCTCCCCAATAAAAGGCATGTTCCTACATGACAAATCATAATTACGAGAAAGGAGAAAGAGAGATCAAACCATGGAAGGAAAGGCGGCGATCAGCATTCGTGTTGTCCAGTGACGGTGTACCTAGCTTGGATAGGAGTAGCTGCACACGAAGACAGAAACAAAAACGAAGAAAACAAAAACAAAACACACCAAAATAACAAAACAGAGAAAAAAGGAAATGGAAGCAAAAACTAGTCAGATCATGAGCTCGTATGTGGCTTTTCTAAAGTAATATTCATGGGGCTATTAAGATCTTCTTCTTCTAAGTAGGGTTTGAGCCGTTGCCCATTCACAGTGAATTGTCTTTGAGATGTAGGATCAAAAATGGTAACCGCTCCATTCTCAAAACCTGCTGAACAAGGAAGGCCATCCCATCGCTTTCAATTTTCCTGAAAAGAGTTTTAATCTAGAGTTGTAAAGCCATACTTTTTGATTCTCTACAAAAATTCGTCTCTTCAAGCTCTTATCATGAAACATCTTCATCTTGGCTTTATAAATCATCGAATTCTCATAAGCCTCATTTCTTAACTCTTCCAACTCATTCGATTGAAGAAGTCTATGCTTGCCGGCTCTATCCAAATCTAGGTTGAGTTTGCTAATAGCCCACAGGGCCTTGTGTTCTAACTCAAGTGGTAGGTGACAAGCCTTCCCAAAGATAAGTCCAAAGGGAGACATGCCGAGAGGAGTTTTGTAAGCGGTCCTATAGGCCCATAATGCCTCGTCTAGCTTCCTAGACCAATCTTTCCCATCCGGACGCAATCTTTCCTAGGCTCAAAATTTTCTTAACCGCCCGATTGCACAATTCAACTTGGCCATTGGCTTGAGGGTGATAAGGAGTAGTGACTCGATGATGGACACCAAACTTCTTGAGGAGGTTCCTAAAGTTGTAGTTTGTAAAGTGGGAACCTCCATCACTAATGATAGTCACTACCTTACTGTCATTGGTTTTGGAGGGAATGGCTTCTACCCATTTGGAGACATAATCGACAGCCATCAAAATATATTCATAACCATTAGAACTAGGGAAGGAACCCATAAAATCGATTCCCATAAATCAAATATTTCTACTTCTAGGATGGGTTGTAGGGCATTCTATCTTTCCTATTTATGTTGACGGATGCTTGGCATGCTAAACAAGTATTATAAAATTTCTGGGCGCCATGAAATAATGTAGGCCAAAAGAAACCCGATTCAACAACTTTATGAGTTGTTACCTTGGCCGAGTAGTGTCCTCCGGTTTGGAATGACAGAATTCCAAAATGCTTCTTTGCTCGCCTCGGGACACACCGCCTCAAAATTTGATCTTGGCCTTGATGGAATAGCTCCGGATCTTCCCAAAAGTAAAATTGTGCATCCTTAAGCAGCTTCTTCCTCCCATGAGACATCCATCCTGTGGGAATTTTTCCTGAAACCAACAAATTGACAATGTGCGCGCACCAAGGCGATGTTCCTTGTGCGGTTAGGACATATTCATCAGGAAATGCATCATTTATAATCTCAGGTTAGATGCTCATGATTCGAGAGAGATGATCTGCTACTACATTCTCACACCCTTTCTTATCTTTGATCTCTAAATCAAATTCCTGCAATAAAAGCACCCATCTAATCAACCTAGGTTTGGCCTCCTTCTTCGTTAACAAGTATCTAATAGCTACATGATCAGAAAAACAGTAATTTTACTACCTAACAAGTAAGATCTAAACTTTTCTAAAGCAAAAATAATGGCTAGCAGTTCCTTCTCAGTAGTAGTATAATTTAGCCATGCGTCCACTAAGGTTCTGCTGGTGTAGTAGATAACCACGGGTTTCTTGTCGATTTGCTGACCTAACACTGCACCTACTGCAAAATCAGAAGCATCACACATTAGTTCAAAAGGAAGGGTCCAATCGGGCCCTTGCAAGATAGGCGCATTAACTAAGGCTTCCTTAAATTTATAAAATGCATCTTTAGCTTCTAGTGTTAGTTCAAACTCATTGTTCTTAGATGATAAAAGATTTGTAAGAGGTTTGGAAATTTTAGCAAAGTCAAGAATGAAACGTCTATAGAAACCCAAGGTGAGGAAACCCCTAAGGGTTTTTAGGTTGGTTGGAGG
This sequence comes from Wolffia australiana, assembly GCF_029677425.1. Taxonomy (NCBI): domain Eukaryota; kingdom Viridiplantae; phylum Streptophyta; class Magnoliopsida; order Alismatales; family Araceae; genus Wolffia; species Wolffia australiana. Next base: position 6,162,246 of record NC_135836.1, on the reverse strand, counting down.
TGGAAGACCCTGATGATTTCGATCTTGGCCTTGTCCACTTCCAATCCACGGTTGCTGACCATGTGTCCCAGCACTACTCCCTCCTGCACCATGAAATGGGAGTTTTCCCAGCTTAGGACAAGGTTGGACTCAATGCACCTCTTCAATACTTTGGTGAGGCTTAGTAAGCAGTTTTCAAAGGTAGATCCAAAACTGAAAATCATCCATAAAGATTTCTAGACATTCTCCTACTAAATCAGAAAGAGGGCATTCATACATCGCTGAAATGTGGCGGGGCATTGCATAGCCCGAAGGGCATACGCCTAAAGGCATATGTCCCACGGGACTCGTAAATGTTGTCTTCTGTTGATCATCAGGATGGATGTTTACTTGGTTGTACACTGAATAACCGCCAAGAAAACAAAACTATTGTTGCCCGACAACTTTTCTAATATTTGATCCATAAAGGGTAGAGGGTAGTGGTCTTTCTTGGTTGCCTTGTTTAGCTTCCTATAATCAATACATACTCTCCATCCAGTGGTCAATCTCTTCTGCACCTCTTCCCCTTTTTCATTCACTTCTACTGTAATTCCAGATTTCTTTGGTACCATGTGTACGGGACTCACCCATCTACTGTCGGATATGGCATAAATAATTCCTGCATTCAACCACTTTATAATTTCTTTCTCAAGAACTTCTCTCATGTAAGGGTTGAGTCTCCTTTGATGCTCTCTACAAGGTCTTGCTTCCTCTTCTAAAAATATCCTATGTTCACAGATCAAGATGGAATTCCCTAATATCATCAAATGACCAACCTATGGCATTTTTGTGCTCCCTAAGTACATCGAGCAAGTCACTTTCTTGTTCAGGAGTGAGTGATGAGGAAATGATTACCGGTAAGATTTTCTTCTCATCTAGATATGCATATTTGAGGGATGAGGGTAAGGGTTTCAATTCTGGTCCTACCTCTACCGAAGGGGAGTCTATGATTTCTTCCTCTAGCTCTCTGCCCTCTACTTGTGACAAGTATTCCTTAATCACATCCTCTCTGTCACCCCCTGCACACAATTTTAACTCCTCATTGCTTCCTAAGGGACATTTGATCATTTTTGATATATCAAGTTGCACTCTCTCCTTTCCAATTTTAAACTCCACCGTCCTTTTCCCAATCCATTATCATTTTTGCCAGAATTCAGAAATGGTCTTCCTAAGATAATAGGAGCTAAGCTAATGTTTCGATATTTTCACATCAGTCACTATAAAATCTATGGGTATTTCACAATTCTACAGTGATCATGACATCGGTTAACCTTCCTCGGTTACCTAACAGTTCCATCAGCTAGAGTAAATCCATATGTATTTCCTCTAATTCTCCAAACCCACACTCCTTATATAATGCCGTTGGGATGATGCTTATGCTTGCTCCGTATCTAATAAAACTTTAGAGAATGTGATAAAAGGCTCCGGGTCTCTCATTTTGATAGGGATGTCATTAAGGATGCTAGAGGCATTTTCAGATAATTTAACTACTTCCCTAGGCTTCCTAATGGTGCAAGAATCCTTAAGGTATTTCTTTAGGGAGGGTGCACACCTAAGCATGTCCTCTATAGTAACAGTCATGGTGGCTCTTTTAAAGTTCTCAAGTAATCTATTTTCATAATCTAGAGTCGGTTTTTTCCTATTTAAGGCTGATGGGTAAGGAACATGTTGTCTACTCGTAGAAGGTAGAGGTTCCTCCACGTGGGAAGGATCCTCTCCTTCTTCCTCTCTTGATTCATTCCCTTCTTAGAATTCTCTATAGAAATCTGATAAGGATCCTGAAGTTCCTTTCCATTTCTCAATTTTGAGATTGCTAGAACTTCAGGATCTGCACCATTCGTATCATCATGAATGGAGTGTTGCACATGATGTAGGTTGCATGGATTTATTATCGGTCTCGTGGGAAGTTTATATGATGTGCAATGGGGTTCTAGAGTTATACCTTGGTGTTCAGGTGGTGCAGGTCTGAAGCTCTCCAATAGCTTCCTCATCTGTTCTTGGGACTCCAACATCTGCTTCGCTTGGAACTCCATCATGACTTGCATGCGCATCTCCATCTCCGCTCTCAACTTCTGATTTTGCTTCTCGATCATATCTGAAATAACCGGGTTAGTGTAGAGAAATCAGGTTGAGTTTGAGAGGAGCATGATACTGCTGTTGGTGTCTTGATTGAAACTGCTGCTTCTACTGAAATTGGTGTTGAAAAGGAGCTTTGTTCCCTTTGGTGAAGCTCCTCCGCTTTGGAAATTTGGCCTCTTGACCTGCCCACGGTTGTTGCGGCTAGTTGAAGGCCTTCACCTCTTCTTCCATGGCTTGGCAGGCCCCATCTTCATGTTCCCTACTGAAGCAGAGAGAGCAGATCTTAGCTTTAATGATAGGAGAGTTGCCTAAAAGACATTCTTCAAGGTGGAGGTGAGCTCCTCCAATTTCTGGTTAGTCTCCCTTAGGCCCGCTTGTAGCTCTCCCTCCTTGGCGTTAACCTATAGAACTCCTGCTCTTTTTGGCTGCAGGTTTCTCCCATTCTGATTGGCTCCAATCTCCTGCAAGTCAGTTTCTGCAACTCTCTCCAAAATATCGAAACCTCATCCTCGTATGCGGTGTAAAACGTTCCACCCGAAGCGAGATTTACTTTGTTTTTCATAAAATCAGAGAGATTCATAAAATATTTGGGCTAGTTGACATTGCTCAATGCCATGGTGAGGACATTTCCTCAACAAATCATTGAATCTCTCCCATGACTCACTAAATGCTTCTCCGTCATGAGGATGGAAATTGTGAATTTCTCTTCTATAAAAATTGCTTTTGAGAGAGGGTAAAATTTCTGCACAAATTTTCCTTGCATCTCTTCCCAAGAATTAAAAGTGATTCCTAGATTACGATACCATGCAAACGCTTTATCTTTAAGAGTTAGAGGAAAATATTTCATTTTAACATCTCCGTAGATATTCCAGGAACATTTTGAGAAGAGCATCTAATATGAAAATCATCAAGGAATTCTAACGAATTCTGTGCAGGTAAGCCGTCAAATTCAGGTAGAGAATTGATCAATGCATTATCGTATCGAAACAAGATACCTTCACCGATGTTTAGATTCACATCGGTTTGTCGTCAGCTTCCGGATTGTGTAGCCCTATCCAGCATAGTTCTTCTCCTCTCATTTTGCTGATGTATCTCTTCAGCCATATTTCTCTGCTGAATTTCTGGTTCTGTGACTGTAGAATCTGGGGTGGCGTCTCTACTAATGTTTTCTGCAGACTTCTCACCAGCTCCTGAGCGTGTTACTACCATAAATCTTCAGCAAAATGTTAGACGATGAGCTGAGGATTTTAAAGTCCTTCAGCTTAAGAGGATAATAAAGAATGACTGTAGATTCAGAAAAACAAAAATTCCTACTATAATACCGTGCTCCCCGGCAACGGTGCCAGTTGATGAGCCCAATTTTAGGGTGTTTTTTACTGGTTATTTATCAGTTGAATTCGTGTGAGGATTGAGCTTATGCAACGAAATTTATAACCTCACAGCCTTTGGCAAGCAAGGGTCGATCCACAGTAAGCAAAGAAAACAGCGGAAAATTCCAAGTGTTAATCTCTGTAGAAATTTTCTTCAGAATAAGTTGCAGAAAATTCCTTAAAAGTATGGATTCAGCTAATTCTTCAGTCAAATTATCTTCAGTTAAGTTTTACGGAGATATCTTGGCAAACTCAATTGAGCAGAACCGTCAGTAGAGAAATTTTCTTTGTTGACGGTTCGCTTATGCCCTGTGAGGCAATTGAGCAAACACCCTGCGGGTGTTTGTGCACGCGCGAACGCCTGCGCGCGGGTGAGCCTGCTCGCGGCGCTGCTGCGCGCGGGCGAACCTGCACGCGGCGCTGCTGCGCGCGGGTTAACCTGCACGCGACGCTGCTGCGCGCGGCGCTGCGGTGCGCGGCGAGCCTGCTCGCAGTGCTGATTCGCGCGGGCGAGCTTGCTTGCTACTTGGATTGCTGGCAACCTAGGCTGAGGCCTGGGTTGCTAGCAGTCGGAAGTTCTGCAGGGAAGGAGTTCACGATCGGATGCGAGAACAATGAAATTTTGCTAGACATAATGGAAAACGATTCAATCAACTATGGATTCAAATCAAACGTAACCAAAGGAACAACAGAAATTGGAAATGCTGAAGACACAGCTTGTGATCTTCAGCCCAACCTGACTGTCTTAGAAGGGAGAAGAAGATTGTACCAAAACCGAAATGCTCACGCCTCCTTGTGTCACTCCTTCCGGCAAGGCGACGATCGTCGTGCTCCAGCTACTCCTCGGCTTGCTTCTCTCCCAGCTCAAATGGTCATCAGCCTTGGAGGGTCTGCAGAAATCCTTTCTCTCCAAGCCCTAGCTTCCTTGAGAGAAATTCTGACAACCTAAAATCAACTCTCAAGAGAGTATTTATAGGTTTCTCTTAAGTCATGCCCAGGGCATTTTCGTAATTTCTGCTTCTTTGAATTTTTGCCCGCTCCTCTTGATCCTCGTCTCTTTCCTTGATCTTCTTAACCTGTCTCTGAATGTTTACTAACCATAAAATGTTAATATATTCCACTTGATTCAAAGGATCAAGTGGGGTTAGTGATTTTACAAAATGATGCATATGCATGATATTAGCATGAATTAACATTATAATTTTGATGAATGAGAACTAAAAATTTTAATTATTTGATGACATATTTGAGAGTCATCAAACACCCCCCAACTTAGATCATTACTAGTCCTTTAGTAATGAAATGCAGGTGAGAATAAAAGATGATCTCAAGTTGACCCTCGACTCCGATAGCTTTGATTCATGCTTTTTTCAAGGAGTATTTTCAGCAATTGAACTTTACCAGCGTAGGAGCAATTTGGGAGCTATCTTAGCCTTCTACTTCAACTAAGTGCACTTGATCTACGGTGTAGATTTAGTGAGTACGTCGTATCTGGAGTAAGGTGGAGCTAACACCCCAAGCGCACTACTGAACAAGGCGTGAGAGCGGTGCTAATGGTAGCTCAATACTATGGCTATAGTAGCATCGGCTCAAACACATGGGAGACAGCTTTTCCACCTTTATTTTCTTTGGCATTTGCTGCTTGTTGGTCATTTTTTATGACAATCAACTTTAGTAACTATGATGCAAGCTTTTGCTTGTTTTTGCGCAATGCAGCTTTCATTTTATAATTTGGTGGCGCTTATCCACTACTCCATCTGCCGCCCTTAGTAGACCGGCAGCTTATTCCCCGACGGTTTTGTATCCTTCTTGGTTCAGGAGCTTCACTCACATCATAATAATATTGCCAATGAGCTAGCACTAACCCTCTCCACTAAAGCTAAAAATTTCGTGCATGTAAGTGCTAACTCAACCCAAGTCGGTGGTGAGGTGAGAGAAATATAATGGTAAGAGATGTGGATGAAATAGTACGTATCATAGTGCACCTAGCTAGGCTTACTTCACCTAGGATTTCCTAGCTGGCCACTCTTGCACCTCTACCCTTTTGAAAAGAATCGAATTATCATGCATATCATTGGACAAGCATCTCCTAGGATCATCAAATATCCATGGTTTGTGAATGCAAACTAAAAATTTTAATGGATGATGCATGCAACTGTACTCCCCTCCCCCCAATAAAAAGGCATGTTCCTACATGACAAATCATAATTACGAGAAAGGAGAAAGAGAGATCAAACCATGGAAGGAAAGGCGGCGATCAGCATTCGTGTTGTCCAGTGACGGTGTACCTAGCTTGGATAGGAGTAGCTGCACACGAAGACAGAAACAAAAACGAAGAAAACAAAAACAAAACACACCAAAATAACAAAACAGAGAAAATAGGAAATGGAAGCAAAAACTAGTCAGATCATGAGCTCTCGTGCGGTGGCTTTTCTAAAGTAATATTCATGGGGCTATTAAGATCTTCTTCTTCTAAGTAGGGTTTGAGCCGTTGCCCATTCACAGTGAATTGTCTTTGAGATGTAGGATCAAAAATGGTAACCGCTCCATTCTCAAAAACCTGCTGAACAAGGAAGGGGCCATCCCATCGCGTTTTCAATTTTCCTGAAAAGAGTTTTAATCTAGAGTTGTAAAGCCATACTTTTTGATTCTCTACAAAAATTCGTCTCTTCAAGCTCTTATCATGAAACATCTTCATCTTGGCTTTATAAATCATCGAATTCTCATAAGCCTCATTTCTTAACTCTTCCAACTCATTCGATTGAAGAAGTCTATGCTTGCCGGCTCTATCCAAATCTAGGTTGAGTTTGCTAATAGCCCACAGGGCCTTGTGTTCTAACTCAAGTGGTAGGTGACAAGCCTTCCCAAAGATAAGTCCAAAGGGAGACATGCCGAGAGGAGTTTTGTAAGCGGTCCTATAGGCCCATAATGCCTCGTCTAGCTTCCTAGACCAATCTTTCCCATCCGGACGCAATCTTTCCTAGGCTCAAAATTTTCTTAACCGCCCGATTGCACAATTCAACTTGGCCATTGGCTTGAGGGTGATAAGGAGTAGTGACTCGATGATGGACACCAAACTTCTTGAGGAGGTTCCTAAAGTTGTAGTTTGTAAAGTGGGAACCTCCATCACTAATGATAGTCACTACCTTACTGTCATTGGTTTTGGAGGGAATGGCTTCTACCCATTTGGAGACATAATCGACAGCCATCAAAATATATTCATAACCATTAGAACTAGGGAAGGAACCCATAAAATCGATTCCCCATAAATCAAATATTTCTACTTCTAGGATGGGTTGTAGGGCATTCTATCTTTCCTATTTATGTTGACGGATGCTTGGCATGCTAAACAAGTATTATAAAATTTCTGGGCCATGAAATAATGTAGGCCAAAAGAAACCCGATTCAACAACTTTATGAGTTGTTACCTTGGCCGAGTAGTGTCCCCCTCCGGGTTTGGAATGACAGAATTCCAAAATGCTTCTTTGCTCGCTCTCGGGGACACACCGCCTCAAAATTTGATCTTGGCCTTGATGGAATAGCTCCGGATCTTCCCAAAAGTAAAATTGTGCATCCTTAAGCAGCTTCTTCCTCCCATGAGACATCCATCCTGTGGGAATTTTTCCTGAAACCAACAAATTGACAATGTGCGCGTACCAAGGAAGCGATGTTCCTTGTGCGGTTAGGACATATTCATCAGGAAATGCATCATTTATAATCTCAGGTTAGATGCTCATGATTCGAGCGATGATCTGCTACTACATTTTCACACCCTTTCTTATCTTTGATCTCTAAATCAAATTCCTGCAATAAAAGCACCCATCTAATCAACCTAGGTTTGGCCTCCTTCTTCGTTAACAAGTATCTAATAGCTGCATGGTCAGAAAAAACAGTAATTTTACTACCTAACAAGTAAGATCTAAACTTTTCTAAAGCAAAAATAATGGCTAGCAGTTCCTTCTCAGTAGTAGTATAATTTAGCTGCGCGTCCACTAAGGTTCTGCTGGTGTAGTAGGTAACCACGGGTTGCTTGTCGATTTGCTGACCTAACACTGCACCTACTGCAAAATCAGAAGCATCACACATTAGTTCAAAAGGAAGGGTCCAATCGGGCCCTTGCAAGATAGGCATTAACTAAGGCTTCCTTCAATTTATAAAATGCATCTTTAGCTTCTAGTGTTAGTTCAAACTCATTGTTCTTAGACGATAAAATATTTGTAAGAGGTTTGGAAATTTTAGCAAAGTCAAGAATGAAACGTCTATAGAAACTCACAGGCCGAGGAAACCCCTAAGGGTTTTTAGGTTGGTTGGAGGTGGAAGACCCTGGATGATTTCGATCTTGGCCTTGTCCACTTCCAATCCACGGTTGCTGACCATGTGTCCCAGCACTACTCCCTCCTGCACCATGAAATGGGATTTTTCCCAGCTTAGGACAAGGTTGGACTCAATGCACCTCTTCAATACTTTGGTGAGGCTTAGTAAGCAGTTTTCAAAGGTAGATCCAAAACTGAAAAATCATCCATAAAGATTTCTAGACATTCTCCTACTAAATCAGAAAAGAGGGCATTCATACATCGCTGAAATGTGGCGGGCATTGCATAGCCCGAAGGGCATACGCCTAAAGGCATATGTCCCTACGGGACTCGTAAATGTTGTCTTCTGTTGATCATCAGGATGGATGTTTACTTGGTTGTACACTGAATAACCGTCAAGAAAACAAAACTATTGTTGCCCCGACAACTTTTCTAATATTTGATCCATAAAGGGTAGAGGGTAGTGGTCTTTCTTGGTTGCCTTGTTTAGCTTCCTATAATCAATACATACTCTCCATCCAGTGGTCAATCTCTTCTGCACCTCTTCCCCTTTTTCATTCACTTCTACTGTAATTCCAGATTTCTTTGGTACCATGTGTACGGGACTCACCCATCTACTGTCGGATATGGCATAAATAATTCCTGCATTCAACCACTTTATAATTTCTTTCTCAAGAACTTCTCTCATGTAAGGGTTGAGTCTCCTTTGATGCTCTCTACAAGGTCTTGCTTCCTCTTCTAAAAATATCCTATGTTCACAGATCGAAGATGGAATTCCCCTAATATCATCAAATGTCCAACCTATGGCATTTTTGTGCTCCCTAAGTACATCGAGCAAGTCACTTTCTTGTTCAGGAGTGAGTGATGAGGAAATGATTACCGGTAAGATTTTCTTCTCATCTAGATATGCATATTTGAGGGATGAGGGTAAGGGTTTCAATTCTGGTCCTACCTCTACCGAGGGAGTCTATGATTTCTTCCTCTAGCTCTCTGCCTCTACTTGTGACAAGTATTCCTTAATCACATCCTCTCTGTCACCCACCTGCACACAATTTTAACTCCTCATTGCTTCCTAAGGGACATTTGATCATTTTTGATATATCAAGTTGAACTCTCTCCTTTCCAATTTTAAACTCCACCGTCCCTTTTCCCAATCCATTATCATTTTTGCCGTAATTCAGAAATGGTCTTCCTAAGATAATAGGAGCTAAGCTAATGTTTCCGATATTTTCACATCAGTCACTATAAAATCTATGGGTATTTCACAATTCTCTACAGTGATCATGACATCGGTTAACCTTCCCTCGGGTTACCTAACAGTTCCATCAGCTAGAGTAAATCCATATGTATTTCCTCTAATTCTCCAAACCCACACTCCTTATATAATGCCGTTGGGATGATGCTTATGCTTGCTCCGTATCTAATAAAACTTTAGAGAATGTGATAAAAGGGGCTCCGGGTCTCTCATTTTGATAGGGATGTCATTAAGGATGCTAGAGGCATTTTCAGATAATTTAACTACTTCCTAGGCTTCCTAATGGTGCAAGAATCCTTAAGGTATTTCTTTAGGAGGGTGCACACCTAAGCATGTCCTCTATAGTAACAGTCATGGTGGCTCTTTTAAAGTTCTCAAGTAATCTATTTTCATAATCAAGAGTCGGTTTTCCTATTTAAAGCTGAAGGGTAAGGAACATGTTGCCCACTCGTAGAAGGTAGAGGTTCCTCCACGTAGGAAGAATCCTCTCCTTCTTCCTCTCTTGATTCATTCCTTCTTAGAATTCTCTATAGAATTCTGATAAGGATCCTGAAGTTCCTTTCCATTTCTCAATTTTGAGATTGCTAGAACTTCAGGATCTTCTCCATTCGTATCATCATGAATGGAGTGTTGCACATGATGTAGGTTGCATGGATTTATTATCGGTTTTCAGGAAGTTTATATGATGTGCAATGGGGTTCTAGAGTTATACCTTGGTGTTCAGGTGGTGCAGGTCTGAAGCTCTCCAATAGCTTCCTCATCTGTTCTTGGGACTCCAACATCTGCTTTTGGAACTCCATCATGACTTGCATGCGCATCTCCATCTCCGCTCTCAACTTCTGATTTTGCTTCTCGATCATATCTGAAATAACCGGTTAGTGTAGAGAAATCAGGTTGAGTTTGAGAGGAGCATGATACTGCTGTTGGTGTCTTGATTGAAACTGCTGCTTCTACTGAAATTGTTGAAAAGGAGCTTTGTTCCCTTTGGTGAAGCTCCCTCCGTTTTGGAAATTTGGCCTCTTTTGACCTGCCCACGGTTGTTGCGGCTAGTTGAAGGCCTTCACCTCTTCTTCCATGGCTTGGCAGGCCCCATCTTCATGTTCCCTACTGAAGCAGAGAGAGCAGATCTTAGCTTTAATGATAGGAGAGTTGCCTAAAAAGACATTCTTCAAGGTGGAGGTGAGCTCCTCCAATTTCTGGTTAGTCTCCCTTAGGCCCGCTTGTAGCTCTCCCTCCTTGGCGTTAACCTACAGAACTCCTGCTCTTTTTGGCTGCAGGTTTCTCCCATTCTGATTGGCTCCAATCTCCTGCAAGTCAGTTTCTGCAACTCTCTCCAAAATATCGAAAACCTCATCCTCGTATGCGGTGTAAAACGTTCCACCCGAAGCGAGATTTACTTTGTTTTTCATAAAATCAGAGAGATTCATAAAATATTTGGGCTAGTTGACATTGCTCAATGCCATGGTGAGGACATTTCCTCAACAAATCATTGAATCTCTCCCATGACTCACTAAATGCTTCTCCGTCATGAGGATGGAAATTGTGAATTTCTCTTCTATAAAAATTGCTTTGAGAGAGGTAAAATTTCTGCACAAATTTTCCTTGCATCTCTTCCCAAGAATTAAAAGTGATTCCTAGATTACGATACCATGCAAACGCTTTATCTTTAAGAGTTAGAGGAAAATATTTCATTTTTAACATCTCCGTAGATATTCCAGGAACATTTTGAGAAGAGCATCTAATATGAAAATCATCAAGGAATTCTAACGAATTCTGTGCAGGTAATCCGTTAAATTCAGGTAGAGAATTGATCAATGCATTATCGTATTTAAACAAGATACCTTCACCGATGTTTAGATTTACATCGGTTTGTCGAAGCTTCCGGATGGTGTAGACCTATCCAGCATAGTTCTTCTCCTCTCATTTTGCTGATGTATCTCTTCAGCCATATTTCTCTGCTGAATTTCTGGTTCTGTGATCAGAGAATCTGGGGTGGCGTCTCTACTAATGTTTTCTGCAGACTTCTCACCAGCTCCTGAGCGTGTTACTACCATAAATCTTCAGCAAAATGTTAGCACGATGAGCTGAGGATTTTAAAGTCCTTCAGCTTAAGAGGATAATAAAGAATGACTGTAGATTCAGAAAAACAAAATTCCTACTATAATACCGTGCTCAAAACGGTGCCAGTTGATGAGCCCAATTTTAGGTGTTTTTACTGGTTATTTATCAGTTGAATTCGTGTGAGGATTGAGCTTATGCAACGAAATTTATAACCTCACAGCCTTTGGCAAGCAAGGGTCGATCCACAGTAAGCAAAGAAAACAGCGGAAAATTCCAAGTGTTAATCTCTGTAGAAATTTTCTTCAGAATAAGTTGCAGAAAATTCCTTAAAAGTATGGATTCAGCGAATTCTTCAGTCAAATTATCTTCAGTTCAGTTTTACGGAGATATCTTGGCAAACTCAATTGAGCAGCACCGTCAGCAGAGAACTTTTCTATGTTGACGGCTCGCTTAGGCCCCGTGAGGCAAGTGAGCAAACACCCTGCGGGTGTTTGTGCACGCGCGAACGCCTGCGCGCGGGTGAGCCTGCTCGCGGCGCTGCTGCGCGCGGGCGAACCTGCACGCGGCGCTGCTGCGCGCGGGTTAACCTGCACGCGGCGCTGCTGCACGCGGGCGAGCTCGCTGGCGCTGCGGTGGGCGAGCCTGCTCGCAGATGCTGATTCGCGGGCGAGCTTGCTTGTTACTTGATTGCTGGCAACCTAGGCTGAGGCCTGGGTTGCTAGCAGTTGGAAGTTCTGCAGGAAGGAGTTCACGATCGGATGCGAGAACAATGAAATTTTTGCTAGACATAATGGAAAAAGCGATTCAATCAACTATGGATTCAAATCAAACGTAACCAAAGGAACAACAGAAATTGGAAATGCTGAAGACACAGCTTGTGATCTTCAGCCCAACCCTGACTGTCTTAGAAGGAGAAGAAGATTGTACCAAAACCGAAATGCTCACGCCTCCTTGTGTCACTCCTTCCGGCAAGGCGACGATCGTCGTGCTCAGCTACTCTCGGCTTGCTTCTCTCCCAGCTCAAATGGTCATCAGCCTTGGAGGGTCTGCAGAAATCCTTTCTCTCCAAGCCCTAGCTTCCTTGAGAGAAATTCTGGACAACCTAAAATCAACTCTCAAGAGAGTATTTATAGGTTTCTCTTAAGTCATGCCCAGGGCATTTTCGTAATTTCTGCTTCTTTGAATTTTTGCCCGCTCCTCTTGATCCTCGTCTCTTTCCTTGATCTTCTTAACCTGTCTCTGAATGTTTACTAACCATAAAATGTTAAATATATTCCACTTGATTCAAAGGATCAAGTGGGGTTAGTGATTTTACAAAATGATGCATATGCATGATATTAGCATGAATTAACATTATAATTTTGATGAATGAGAACTAAAAAGTTTAATTATTTGATGACATATTTGAGAGTCATCAAACACCCCCCAACTTAGATCATTACTAGTCCTTTAGTAATGAAATGCAGGTGAGAATAAAAGATGATCTCAAGTTGACCCTCGACTTCCGATAGCTTTGATTCATGCTCTTTTCAAGGAGTATTTTCAGCAATTGAACTTGACCAGCATAGGAGAAATTTAGGATCTATCTTAGCCTTCTACCTCAACTAAGTGCACTTGATCTACGGTGTACATATAGTAAGTACATAGTATATGGAGTAAGGTCGAGTTAACACCCCAAGCGCACTACTGAACAAGGCGTGGAGAGCGGTGCTAATGGTAGCTCAATACTATGGCTATAGTAGCATCGGCTCAAACACATGGGAGACAGCTTTTCCACCTTTATTTTCTTTGGCATTTGCTGCTTGTTGGTCATTTTTTATGACAATCAACTTTAGTAACTATGATGCAAGCTTTTGCTTGTTTTTGCGCAATGCAGCTTTCACTTTATAATTTGGTGGCGCTTATCCACTACCCATCTGCCGTCCTTAGTAGACCGGCAGCTTATTCCCCCGACGAAGTTTTGTATCCTTCTTGGTTCAGGGAGCTTCACTCACATCATAATAATATTGCCAATGAGCTAGCACTAACCCTACTCTCCACTAAAGCTAAAAATTTCGTGCATGTAAGTGCTAACTCAACCCGAAGTCGGTGGTGAGGTGAGAGAAATATAATGGTAAGAGATGTGGATGAAATAGTACGTATCATAGTGCACCTAGCTAGGCTTACTTCACCTAGGATTTCCTAGCTGGCCACTCTTGCACCTCTACCCTTTTGAAAAGAATCGAATTATCATGCATATCATTGGACAAGCATCTCCTAGGATCATCAAATATCCATGGTTTGTGAATGCAAAACGAAAAATTTTAATGGATGATGCATGCAACTGTACTCGCCTCCCCAATAAAAGGCATGTTCCTACATGACAAATCATAATTACGAGAAAGGAGAAAGAGAGATCAAACCATGGAAGGAAAGGCGGCGATCAGCATTCGTGTTGTCCAGTGACGGTGTACCTAGCTTGGATAGGAGTAGCTGCACACGAAGACAGAAACAAAAACGAAGAAAACAAAAACAAAACACACCAAAATAACAAAACAGAGAAAATAGGAAATGGAAGCAAAACTAGTCAGATCATGAGCTCTCGATGTGGCTTTTCTAAAGTAATATTCATGGGGCTATTAAGATCTTCTTCTTCTAAGTAGGGTTTGAGCCGTTGCCCATTCAGTGAATTGTCTTTGAGATGTAGGATCAAAAATGGTAACCGCTCCATTCTCAAAAACCTGCTGAACAAGGAAGGCCATCCCATCGCGTTTTCAATTTTCCTGAAAAGAGTTTTAATCTAGAGTTGTAAAGCCATACTTTTGATTCTCTACAAAAATTGCCTCTTCAAGCTCTTATCATGAAACATCTTCATCTTGGCTTTATAAATCATCGAATTCTCATAAGCCTCATTTCTTAACTCTTCCAACTCATTCGATTGAAGAAGTCTATGCTTGCCGCTCTATCCAAATCTAGGTTGAGTTTGCTAATAGCCCACAGGGCCTTGTGTTCTAACTCAAGTGGTAGGTGACAAGCCTTCCCAAAGATAAGTCCAAAGGGAGACATGCCGAGAGGAGTTTTGTAAGCGGTCCTATAGGCCCATAATGCCTCGCCTAGCTTCCTAGACCAATCTTTCCCATCCGGACGCAATCTTTCCTAGGCTCAAAATTTTCTTAACCGCCGATTGCACAATTCAACTTGGCCATTGGCTTGAGGGTGATAAGGAGTAGTGACTCGATGATGGACACCAAACTTCTTGAGGAGGTTCCTAAAGTTGTAGTTTGTAAAGTGGGAACCTCCATCACTAATGATAGTCACTACCTTACTGTCATTGGTTTTGGAGGGAATGGCTTCTACCCATTTGGAGACATAATCGACAGCCATCAAAATATATTCATAACCATTAGAACTAGGGAAGGAACCCATAAAATCGATTCCCCATAAATCAAATATTTCTACTTCTAGGATGGGTTGTAGGGGCATTCTATCTTTCCTATTTATGTTGACGGATGCTTGGCATGCTAAACAAGTATTATAAAATTTCTGGGCGTCATGAAATAATGTAGGCCAAAAGAAACCCGATTCAACAACTTTATGAGTTGTTACCTTGGCCGAGTAGTGTCCCCTCCGGGTTTGGAATGACAGAATTCCAAAATGCTTCTTTGCTCGCTTCGGGGACACACCGCCTCAAAATTTGATCTTGGCCTTGATGGAATAGCTCGGATCTTCCCAAAAGTAAAATTGTGCATCCTTAAGCAGCTTCTTCCTCCATGAGACATCCATCCTGTGGGAATTTTTCCTGAAACCAACAAATTGACAGTATGCACTCAAGGAAGCGATGTTCCTTGTGCGGTTAGGACATATTCATCAGGAAATGCATCATTTATAATCTCAGGTTAGATGCTCATGATTCGAGAGAGATGATCTGCTACTACATTTTCACACCCTTTCTTATCTTTGATCTCTAAATCAAATTCCTGCAATAAAAGCACCCATCTAATCAACCTAGGTTTGGCCTCCTTCTTCGTTAACAAGTATCTAATAGCTGCATGGTCAGAAAAAACAGTAATTTTACTACCTAACAAGTAAGATCTAAACTTTTCTAAAGCAAAATAATGGCTAGCAGTTCCTTCTCAGTAGTAGTATAATTTAGCTGCGTCCACTAAGGTTCTGCTGGTGTAGTAGATAACCACGGGTTTCTTGTCGATTTGCTGACCTAACACTGCACCTACTGCAAAATCAGAAGCATCACACATTAGTTCAAAAGGAAGGGTCCAATCGGGCCCTTGCAAGATAGGCGCATTAACTAAGGCTTCCTTCAATTTATAAAATGCATCTTTAGCTTCTAGTGTTAGTTCAAACTCATTGTTCTTAGACGATAAAATATTTGTAAGAGGTTTGGTAATTTTGGCAAAGTCAAGAATGAAACGTCTATAGAAACCCGCGTGGCCGAGGAAACCCCTCAGGGTTGTTAGGTTGGTTGGAGGTGGAAGACCCTGGATGATTTCGATCTTGGCCTTGTCCACTTCAATCCACGGTTGCTGACCATGTGTCCCAGCACTACTCCCTCCTGCACCATGAAATGGGATTTTTCCCAGCTTAGGACAAGGTTGGACTCAATGCACCTCTTCAATACTTTGGTGAGGCTTAGTAAGCAGTTTTCAAAGGTAGATCCAAAACTGAAAAATCATCCATAAAGATTTCTAGACATTCTCCTACTAAATCAGAAAAGAGGGCATTCATACATCGCTGAAATGTGGCGGGGGCATTGCATAGCCGAAGGGCATACGCCTAAGGCATATGTCCCTCACGGGACTCGTAAATGTTATCTTCTGTTGATCATCAGGATGGATGCTTACTTGGTCGTACACTGAATAACCGTCAAGAAAACACAACTATTGTTGCCCCGACGACTTTTCTACTATTTGATCCATAAAGGGTAGAGGGTAGTCGTCTTTCTTGGTTGCCTTGTTTAGCTTCCTATAATCAATACATACTCCATCCAGTGGTCAATCTCTTCTGCACCTCTTCCTTTTTCATTCACTTCTACTGTAATTCCAGATTTCTTTGGTACCATGTGTACGGACTCACCCATCTACTGTCGGATATGGCATAAATAATTCCTGCATTCAACCACTTTATAATTTCTTTCTCAAGAACTTCTCTCATGTAAGGGTTGAGTCTCCTTTGATGCTCTCTACAAGGTCTTGCTTCCTCTTCTAAAAATATCCTATGTTCACAGATCGAAGATGGAATTCCCCTAATATCATCAAATGTCCAACCTATGGCATTTTTGTGCTCCCTAAGTACATCGAGCAAGTCACTTTCTTGTTCAGGAGTGAGTGATGAGGAAATGATTACCGGTAAGATTTTCTTCTCATCTAGATATGCATATTTGAGGGATGAGGGTAAGGGTTTCAATTCTGGTCCTACCTCTACCGAAGGGGAGTCTATGATTTCTTCCTCTAGCTCTCTGCCCTCTACTTGTGACAAGTATTCCTTAATCACATCCTCTCTGTCACCCCCTGCACACAATTTTAACTCCTCATTGCTTCCTAAGGGACATTTGATCATTTTTGATATATCAAGTTGAACTCTCTCCTTTCCAATTTTAAACTCCACCATCCCCTTTTCCCAATCCATTATCATTTTTGCCGTAACTAGAAATGGTCTTCCTAAGATAATAGGAGCTAAGCTAATGTTTCCCGATATTTTCACATCAGTCACTATAAAATCTATGGGTATTTCACAATTCTCTACAGTGATCATGACATCGGTTAACCTTCCCTCGGGTTACCTAACAGTTCCATCAGCTAGGAGTAAATCCATATGTATTTCCTCTAATTCTCCAAACCCACACTCCTTATATAATGCCGTTGGGATGATGCTTATGCTTGCTCCCGTATCTAATAAAACTTTAGAGAATGTGATAAAAGGGGCTCCGGGGTCTCTCATTTTGATAGGGATGTCATTAAGGATGCTAGAGGCATTTTCAGATAATTTAACTACTTCCCTAGGCTTCCTAATGGTGCAAGAATCCTTAAGGTATTTCTTTAGGGAGGGTGCACACCTAAGCATGTCCTCTATAGTAACAGTCATGGTGGCTCTTTTAAAGTTCTCAAGTAATCTATTTTCATAATCAAGAGTCGGTTTTTTCCTATTTAAAGCTGAAGGGTAAGGAACATGTTGCCCACTCGTAGAA
The DNA here is from genome assembly GCF_029677425.1 of Wolffia australiana. NCBI lineage: Eukaryota > Viridiplantae > Streptophyta > Magnoliopsida > Alismatales > Araceae > Wolffia > Wolffia australiana. The sequence continues at coordinate 6,144,969 of NC_135836.1, read as the reverse complement.
GGTAGAGGTTCCTCCACGTAGGAAGAATCCTCTCCTTCTTCCTCTCTTGATTCATTCCCCTTCTTAGAATTCTCTATAGAATTCTGATAAGGATCCTGAAGTTCCTTTCCATTTCTCAATTTTGAGATTGCTAGAACTTCAGGATCTTCTCCATTCGTATCATCATGAATGGAGTGTTGCACATGATGTAGGTTGCATGGATTTATTATCGGTTTCGTGGGAAGTTTATATGATGTGCAATGGGGTTCTAGAGTTATACCTTGGTGTTCAGGTGGTGCAGGTCTGAAGCTCTCCAATAGCTTCCTCATCTGTTCTTGGGACTCCAACATCTGCTTCGTTTGGAACTCCATCATGACTTGCATGCGCATCTCCATCTCCGCTCTCAACTTCTGATTTTGCTTCTCGATCATATCTGAAATAACCGGGGTTAGTGTAGAGAAATCAGGTTGAGTTTGAGAGGGAGCATGATACTGCTGTTGGTGTCTTGATTGAAACTGCTGCTTCTACTGAAATTGGTGTTGAAAAGGAGCTTTGTTCCCTTTGGTGAAGCTCCCTCCGTTTTGGAAATTTGGCCTCTTTTGACCTGCCCACGGTTGTTGCGGCTAGTTGAAGGCCTTCACCTCTTCTTCCATGGCTTGGCAGGCCCCATCTTCATGTTCCCTACTGAAGCAGAGAGAGCAGATCTTAGCTTTAATGATAGGAGAGTTGCCTAAAAAGACATTCTTCAAGGTGGAGGTGAGCTCCTCCAATTTCTGGTTAGTCTCCCTTAGGCCCGCTTGTAGCTCTCCCTCCTTGGCGTTAACCTACAGAACTCCTGCTCTTTTTGGCTGCAGGTTTCTCCCATTCTGATTGGCTCCAATCTCCTGCAAGTCAGTTTCTGCAACTCTCTCCAAAATATCGAAAACCTCATCCTCGTATGCGGTGTAAAACGTTCCACCCGAAGCGAGATTTACTTTGTTTTTCATAAAATCAGAGAGATTCATAAAATATTTGGGCTAGTTGACATTGCTCAATGCCATGGTGAGGACATTTCTCAACAAATCATTGAATCTCTCCCATGACTCACTAAATGCTTCTCCGTCATGAGGATGGAAATTGTGAATTTCTCTTCTATAAAAATTCGTTTTGGAGAGAGGGTAAAATTTCTGCACAAATTTTCCTTGCATCTCTTCCCAAGAATTAAAAGTGATTCCTAGATTACGATACCATGCAAACGCTTTATCTTTAAGAGTTAGAGGAAAATATTTCATTTTTAACATCTCCGTAGATATTCCAGGAACATTTTGAGAAGAGCATCTAATATGAAAATCATCAAGGAATTCTAACGAATTCTGTGCAGGTAATCCGTTAAATTCAGGTAGAGAATTGATCAATGCATTATCGTATCGAAACAAGATACCTTCACCGATGTTTAGATTTACATCGGTTTGTCGTAACTTCCGGATGGTGTAGACCTATCCAGCATAGTTCTTCTCCTCTCATTTTGCTGATGTATCTCTTCAGCCATATTTCTCTGCTGAATTTCTGGTTCTGTGACTGTAGAATCTGGGGTGGCGTCTCTACTAATGTTTTCTGCAGACTTCTCACCAGCTCCTGAGCGTGTTACTACCATAAATCTTCAGCAAAATGTTAGCAGACGATGAGCTGAGGATTTTAAAGTCCTTCAGCTTAAGAGGATAATAAAGAATGACTGTAGATTCAGAAAAACAAAAATTCCTACTATAATACCGTGCTCCCCGGCAACGGTGCCAGTTGATGAGCCCAATTTTAGGGTGTTTTTTACTGGTTATTTATCAGTTGAATTCGTGTGAGGATTGAGCTTATGCAACGAAATTTATAACCTCACAGCCTTTGGCAAGCAAGGGTCGATCCACAGTAAGCAAAGAAAACAGCGGAAAATTCCAAGTGTTAATCTCTGTAGAAATTTTCTTCAGAATAAGTTGCAAAAAATTCCTTAAAGTATGGATTCAGCTAATTCTTCAGTCAAATTATCTTCAGTTAAGTTTTACGGAGATATCTTGGCAAACTCAATTGAGCAGAACCGTCAGTAGAGAAATTTTCTTTGTTGACGGTTCGCTTATGCCCTGTGAGGCAATTGAGCAAACACCCTGCGGGTGTTTGTGCACGCGCGAACGCCTGCGCGCGGGTGAGCCTGCTCGCGGCGCTGCTGCGCGCGGGCGAACCTGCCTGGCGCGCTGCGTGGGGTTAACCTGCCGCGCTGCTGCTGCGCGGCGACCTTGCTGGCGCTGCGGTGCGCGTGGCGAGCCTGCTCGCAGTGCTGATTCGCGCGGGCGAGCTTGCTTGCTACTTGGATTGCTGGCAACCTAGGCTGAGGCCTGGGTTGCTAGCAGTTGGAAGTTCTGCAGGGAAGGAGTTCACGATCGGATGCGAGAACAATGAAATTTTTGCTAGACATAATGGAAAACGATTCAATCAACTATGGGATTCGAAATCAAACGTAACCAAAGGAACAACAGAAATTGGAAATGCTGAAGACACAGCTTGTGATCTTCAGCCCAACCCTGACTGTCTTAGAAGGGAGAAGAAGATTGTACCAAAACCGAAATGCTCACGCCTCCTTGTGTCACTCCTTCCGGGCAAGGCGACGATCGTCGTGCTCCAGCTACTCCTCGGCTTGCTTCTCTCCCAGCTCAAATGGTCATCAGCCTTGGAGGGTCTGCAGAAATCCTTTCTCTCCAAGCCCTAGCTTCCTTGAGAGAAATTCTGGACAACCTAAAATCAACTCTCAAGAGAGTATTTATAGGTTTCTCTTAAGTCATGCCCAGGGGCATTTTCGTAATTTCTGCTTCTTTGAATTTTTGCCCGCTCCTCTTGATCCTCGTCTCTTTCCTTGATCTTCTTAACCTGTCTCTGAATGTTTACTAACCATAAAATGTTAAATATATTCCACTTGATTCAAAGGATCAAGTGGGGTTAGTGATTTTACAAAATGATGCATATGCATGATATTAGCATGAATTAACATTATAATTTTGATGAATGAGAACTAAAAAGTTTAATTATTTGATGACATATTTGAGAGTCATCAAACACCCCCCAACTTAGATCATTACTAGTCCTTTAGTAATGAAATGCAGGTGAGAATAAAAGATGATCTCAAGTTGACCCTCGACTTCCGATAGCTTTGATTCATGCTCTTTTCAAGGAGTATTTTCAGCAATTGAACTTGACCAGCATAGGAGAAATTTAGGATCTATCTTAGCCTTCTACCTCAACTAAGTGCACTTGATCTACGGTGTACATATAGTAAGTACATAGTATATGGAGTAAGGTCGAGTTAACACCCCAAGCGCACTACTGAACAAGGCGTGGAGAGCGGTGCTAATGGTAGCTCAATACTATAGCTATAGTAGCATCGGCTCAAACACATGGGAGACAGCTTTTCCACCTTTATTTTCTTTGGCATTTGCTGCTTGTTGGTCATTTTTTATGACAATCAACTTTAGTAACTATGATGCAAGCTTTTGCTTGTTTTTGCAATGCAGCTTTCACTTTATAATTTGGTGGCGCTTATCCACTACCCATCTGCCGTCCTTAGTAGACCGGCAGCTTATTCCCCCGACGAAGTTTTGTATCCTTCTTGGTTCAGGGAGCTTCACTCACATCATAATAATATTGCCAATGAGCTAGCACTAACCCTACTCTCCACTAAAGCTAAAAATTTCGTGCATGTAAGTGCTAACTCAACCCGAAGTCGGTGGTGAGGTGAGAGAAATATAATGGTAAGAGATGTGGATGAAATAGTACGTATCATAGTGCACCTAGCTAGGCTTACTTCACCTAGGATTTCCTAGCTGGCCACTCTTGCACCTCTACCCTTTTGAAAAGAATCGAATTATCATGCATATCATTGGACAAGCATCTCCTAGGATCATCAAATATCCATGGTTTGTGAATGCAAACGAAAATTTTAATGGATGATGCATGCAACTGTACTCCCTCCCCAATAAAAAGGCATGTTCCTACATGACAAATCATAATTACGAGAAAGGAGAAAGAGAGATCAAACCATGGAAGGAAAGGCGATCAGCATTCGTGTTGTCCAGTGACGGTGTACCTAGCTTGGATAGGAGTAGCTGCACACGAAGACAGAAACAAAACGCAGAAAACAAAACAAAACACACCAAAATAACAAAACAGAGAAAATAGGAAATGGAAGCAAAAACTAGTCAGATCATGAGCTCTCGTGTGGCTTTTCTAAAGTAATATTCATGGGGCTATTAAGATCTTCTTCTTCTAAGTAGGGTTTGAGCCGTTGCCCATTCACAGTGAATTGTCTTTGAGATGTAGGATCAAAAATGGTAACCGCTCCATTCTCAAAAACCTGCTGAACAAGGAAGGGGCCATCCCCTCGCGTTTTCCATTTTCCTGAAAAGTTTAATCTAGAGTTGTAAAGCCATACTTTTTGATTCTCTACAAAAATTCGTCTCTTCAAGCTCTTATCATGAAACATCTTCATCTTGGCTTTATAAATCATCGAATTCTCATAAGCCTCATTTCTTAACTCTTCCAACTCATTCGATTGAAGAAGTCTATGCTTGCCGGCTCTATCCAAATCTAGGTTGAGTTTGCTAATAGCCCACAGGGCCTTGTGTTCTAACTCAAGTGGTAGGTGACAAGCCTTCCCAAAGATAAGTCCAAAGGGAGACATGCCGAGAGGAGTTTTGTAAGCGGTCCTATAGGCCCATAATGCCTCGTCTAGCTTCCTAGACCAATCTTTCCCATCCGGACGCAATCTTTCCTAGGCTCAAAATTTTCTTAACCGCCCGATTGCACAATTCAACTTGGCCATTGGCTTGAGGGTGATAAGGGTTAGTGACTGATGATGGACACCAAACTTCTTGAGGAGGTTCCTAAAGTTGTAGTTTGTAAAGTGGGAACCTCCATCACTAATGATAGTCACTACCTTACTGTCATTGGTTTTGGAGGGAATGGCTTCTACCCATTTGGAGACATAATCGACAGCCATCAAAATATATTCATAACCATTAGAACTAGGGAAGGAACCCATAAAATCGATTCCCCATAAATCAAATATTTCTACTTCTAGGATGGGTTGTAGGGGCATTCTATCTTTCCTATTTATGTTGACGGATGCTTGGCATGCTAAACAAGTATTATAAAATTTCTGGGCGTCATGAAATAATGTAGGCCAAAAGAAACCCGATTCAACAACTTTATGAGTTGTTACCTTGGCCGAGTAGTGTCCCCCTCCGGGTTTGGAATGACAGAATTCCAAAATGCTTCTTTGCTCGCTCTCGGGGACACACCGCCTCAAAATTTGATCTTGGCCTTGATGGAATAGCTCGGATCTTCCCAAAAGTAAAATTGTGCATCCTTACAGCTTCTTCCTCCCATGAGACATCCATCCTGTGGGAATTTTTCCTGAAACCAACAAATTGACAATGTGGCGTACCAAGAGCGATGTTCCTTGTGCGGTTAGGACATATTCATCAGGAAATGCATCATTTATAATCTCAGGTTAGATGCTCATGATTCGAGAGAGATGATCTGCTACTACATTTTCACACCCTTTCTTATCTTTGATCTCTAAATCAAATTCCTGCAATAAAAGCACCCATCTAATCAACCTAGGTTTGGCCTCCTTCTTCTAACAAGTATCTAATAGCTGCATGGTCAGAAAAAACAGTAATTTTACTACCTAACAAGTAAGATCTAAACTTTCTAAAGCAAAAATAATGGCTAGCAGTTCCTTCTCAGTAGTAGTATAATTTAGCTGCGTCAACTAAGGTTCTGCAGGAGTAGTAGATAACCACGGGTATCTTGTCGGTTTGCTGACCTAACACTGCACCTACTGCAAAATCAGAAGCATCACACATTAGTTCAAAAGGAAGGGTCCAATCGGGCCCTTGCAAGATAGGCGCATTAACTAAGGCTTCCTTCAATTTATAAAATGCATCTTTAGCTTCTAGTGTTAGTTCAAACTCATTGTTCTTAGACGATAAAATATTTGTAAGAGGTTTGGAAATTTTAGCAAAGTCAAGAATGAAACGTCTATAGAAACCACGTGGCCGAGGAAACCCTAAGGGTTTTTAGGTTGGTTGGAGGTGGAAGACCCTGGATGATTTCGATCTTGGCCTTGTCCACTTCAATCCACGGTTGCTGACCATGTGTCCCAGCACTACTCCCTCCTGCACCATGAAATGGGATTTTTCCCAGCTTAGGACAAGGTTGGACTCAATGCACCTCTTCAATACTTTGGTGAGGCTTAGTAAGCAGTTTTCAAAGGTAGATCCAAAAACTGAAAAATCATCCATAAAGATTTCTAGACATTCTCCTACTAAATCAGAAAAGAGGGCATTCATACATCGCTGAAATGTGGCGGGGGCATTGCATAGCCCGAAGGGCATACGCCTAAAGGCATATGTCCCTACGGGACTCGTAAATGTTGTCTTCTGTTGATCATCAGGATGGATGTTTACTTGGTTGTACACTGAATAACCGTCAAGAAAACAAAACTATTGTTGCCCCGACAACTTTTCTAATATTTGATCCATAAAGGGTAGAGGGTAGTGGTCTTTCTTGGTTGCCTTGTTTAGCTTCCTATAATCAATACATACTCTCCATCCAGTGGTCAATCTCTTCTGCACCTCTTCCCCTTTTTCATTCACTTCTACTGTAATTCCATATTTCTTTGGTACCATGTGTACTGGACTCACCCATCTACTGTCGGATATGGCATAAATAATTCCTGCATTCAACCACTTTATAATTTCTTTCTCAAGAACTTCTCTCATGTAAGGGTTGAGTCTCCTTTGATGCTCTCTACAAGGTCTTACTTCCTCTTCTAAAAATATCCTATGTTCACAGATCGAAGATGGAATTCCCCTAATATCATCAAATGTCCAACCTATGGCATTTTTGTGCTCCCTAAGTACATCGAGCAAGTCACTTTCTTGTTCAGGAGTGAGTGATGAGGAAATGATTACCGGTAAGATTTTCTTCTCATCTAGATATGCATATTTGAGGGATGAGGGTAAGGGATTCAATTCTGGTCCTACCTCTACCAAGGAGTCTATGATTTCTTCCTCTAGCTCTCTGCCCTCTACTTGTGACAAGTATTCCTTAATCACATCCTCTCTGTCACCCCTGCACACAATTTTAACTCCTCATTGCTTCCTAAGGGACATTTGATCATTTTGATATATCAAGTTGAACTCTCTCCTTTCCAATTTTAAACTCCACCGTCCCCTTTTCCCAATCCATTATCATTTTTGCCGTAACTAGAAATGGTCTTCCTAAGATAATAGGAGCTAAGCTAATGTTTCCCGATATTTTCACATCAGTCACTATAAAATCTATGGGTATTTCACAATTCTCTACAGTGATCATGACATCGGTTAACCTTCCCTCGGGTTACCTAACAGTTCCATCAGCTAGGAGTAAATCCATATGTATTTCCTCTAATTCTCCAAACCCACACTCCTTATATAATGCCGTTGGGATGATGCTTATGCTTGCTCCCGTATCTAATAAAACTTTAGAGAATGTGATAAAAGGGGCTCCGGGGTCTCTCATTTTGATAGGGATGTCATTAAGGATGCTAGAGGCATTTTCAGATAATTTAACTACTTCCCTAGGCTTCCTAATGGTGCAAGAATCCTTAAGGTATTTCTTTAGGGAGGGTGCACACCTAAGCATGTCCTCTATAGTAACAGTCATGGTGGCTCTTTTAAAGTTCTCAAGTAATCTATTTTCATAATCAAGAGTCGGTTTTTTCCTATTTAAAGCTGAAGGGTAGAACATGTTGCCCACTCGTAGAAGGTAGAGGTTCCTCCACGTAGGAAGAATCCTCTCCTTCTTCCTCTCTTGATTCATTCCCCTTCTTAGAATTCTCTATAGAATTCTGATAAGGATCCTGAAGTTCCTTTCCATTTCTCAATTTTGAGATTGCTAGAACTTCAGGATCTTCTCCATTCGTATCATCATGAATGGAGTGTTGCACATGATGTAGGTTGCATGGATTTATTATCGGTTTCGTGGGAAGTTTATATGATGTGCAATGGGGTTCTAGAGTTATACCTTGGTGTTCAGGTGGTGCAGGTCTGAAGCTCTCCAATAGCTTCCTCATCTGTTCTTGGGACTCCAACATCTGCTTCGTTTGGAACTCCATCATGACTTGCATGCGCATCTCCATCTCCGCTCTCAACTTCTGATTTTGCTTCTCGATCATATCTGAAATAACCGGGTTAGTGTAGAGAAATCAGGTTGAGTTTGAGAGGGAGCATGATACTGCTGTTGGTGTCTTGATTGAAACTGCTGCTTCTACTGAAATTGGTGTTGAAAAGGAGCTTTGTTCCCTTTGGTGAAGCTCCCTCCGTTTTGGAAATTTGGCCTCTTTTGACCTGCCCACGGTTGTTGCGGCTAGTTGAAGGCCTTCACCTCTTCTTCCATGGCTTGGCAGGCCCCATCTTCATGTTCCCTACTGAAGCAGAGAGAGCAGATCTTAGCTTTAATGATAGGAGAGTTGCCTAAAAAGACATTCTTCAAGGTGGAGGTGAGCTCCTCCAATTTCTGGTTAGTCTCCCTTAGGCCCGCTTGTAGCTCTCCCTCCTTGGCGTTAACCTATAGAACTCCTGCTCTTTTTGGCTGCAGGTTTCTCCCATTCTGATTGGCTCCAATCTCCTGCAAGTCAGTTTCTGCAACTCTCTCCAAAATATCGAAAACCTCATCCTCGTATGCGGTGTAAAACGTTCCACCCGAAGCGAGATTTACTTTGTTTTTCATAAAATCAGAGAGATTCATAAAATATTTGGGCTAGTTGACATTGCTCAATGCCATGGTGAGGACATTTCCTCAACAAATCATTGAATCTCTCCCATGACTCACTAAATGCTTCTCCGTCATGAGGATGGAAATTGTGAATTTCTCTTCTATAAAAATTCGTTTTGGAGAGAGGGTAAAATTTCTGCACAAATTTTCCTTGCATCTCTTCCCAAGAATTAAAAGTGATTCCTAGATTACGATACCATGCAAACGCTTTATCTTTAAGAGTTAGAGGAAAATATTTCATTTTTAACATCTCCGTAGATATTCCAGGAACATTTTGAGAAGAGCATCTAATATGAAAATCATCAAGGAATTCTAACGAATTCTGTGCAGGTAATCCGTTAAATTCAGGTAGAGAATTGATCAATGCATTATCGTATCGAAACAAGATACCTTCACCGATGTTTAGATTTACATCGGTTTGTCGTAAGCTTCCGGATGGTGTAGACCTATCCAGCATAGTTCTTCTCCTCTCATTTTGCTGATGTATCTCTTCAGCCATATTTCTCTGCTGAATTTCTGGTTCTGTATTGTAGAATCTGGGGTGGCGTCTCTACTAATGTTTTCTGCAGACTTCTCACCAGCTCCTGAGCGTGTTACTACCATAAATCTTCAGCAAAATGTTAGCAGACGATGAGCTGAGGATTTTAAAGTCCTTCAGCTTAAGAGGATAATAAAGAATGACTGTAGATTCAGAAAAACAAAAATTCCTACTATAATACCGTGCTCCCCGGCAACGGTGCCAGTTGATGAGCCCAATTTTAGGGTGTTTTTTACTGGTTATTTATCAGTTGAATTCGTGTGAGGATTGAGCTTATGCAACGAAATTTATAACCTCACAGCCTTTGGCAAGCAAGGGTCGATCCACGATGCAAAGAAAACAGCGGAAAATTCCAAGTGTTAATCTGTAGAAATTTTCTTCAGAATAAGTTGCAAAAAATTCCTTAAAAGTATGGATTCAGCTAATTCTTCAGTCAAATTATCTTCAGTTAAGTTTTACGGAGATATCTTGGCAAACTCAATTGAGCAGAACCGTCAGTAGAGAAATTTTCTTTGTTGGACGGTTCGCTATGCCCTGTGAGGCAATTGAGCAAACACCCTGGGTGTTTGTGCCTGTGAACGCTGCGCGCTGGTGAGCCTGCTCGCGGCGCTGCTGCGCGGGCGAACCTGCACGCGGCGCTGCTGCGCGCGGGTTAACCTGCACGCGGCGCTGCTGCGCGCGGGCGAGCCTGCGCGCGGCGCTGCGGTGCGCGGCGAGCCTGCTCGCAGTGCTGATTCGCGCGGGCGAGCTTGCTTGCTACTTGGATTGCTGGCAACCTAGGCTGAGGCCTGGGTTGCTAGCAGTCGGAAGTTCTGCAGGGAAGGAGTTCACGATCGGATGCGAGAACAATGAAATTTTTGCTAGACATAATGGAAAACGATTCAATCAACTATGGGATTCGAAATCAAACGTAACCAAAGGAACAACAGAAATTGGAAATGCTGAAGACACAGCTTGTGATCTTCAGCCCAACCCTGACTGTCTTAGAAGGGAGAAGAAGATTGTACCAAAACCGAAATGCTCACGCCTCCTTGTGTCACTCCTTCCGGGCAAGGCGACGATCGTCGTGCTCCAGCTACTCCTCGGCTTGCTTCTCTCCCAGCTCAAATGGTCATCAGCCTTGGAGGGTCTGCAGAAATCCTTTCTCTCCAAGCCCTAGCTTCCTTGAGAGAAATTCTGGACAACCTAAAATCAACTCTCAAGAGAGTATTTATAGGTTTCTCTTAAGTCATGCCAGGGCATTTCGTAATTTCTGCTTCTTTGAATTTTTGCCCGCTCCTCTTGATCCTCGTCTCTTTCCTTGATCTTCTTAACCTGTCTCTGAATGTTTACTAACCATAAAATGTTAAATATATTCCACTTGATTCAAAGGATCAAGTGGGGTTAGTGATTTTACAAAATGATGCATATGCATGATATTAGCATGAATTAACATTATAATTTTGATGAATGAGAACTAAAAAGTTTAATTATTTGATGACATATTTGAGAGTCATCAAACACCCCCCAACTTAGATCATTACTAGTCCTTTAGTAATGAAATGCAGGTGAGAATAAAAGATGATCTCAAGTTGACCCTCGACTTCCGATAGCTTTGATTCATGCTCTTTTCAAGGAGTATTTTCAGCAATTGAACTTGACCAGCATAGGAGAAATTTAGGATCTATCTTAGCCTTCTACCTCAACTAAGTGCACTTGATCTACGGTGTACATATAGTAAGTACATAGTATATGGAGTAAGGTCGAGTTAACACCCCAAGCGCACTACTGAACAAGGCGTGGAGGCGGTGCTAATGGTAGCTCAATACTATGGCTATAGTAGCATCGGCTCAAACACATGGGAGACAGCTTTTCCACCTTTATTTTCTTTGGCATTTGCTGCTTGTTGGTCATTTTTATGACAATCAACTTTAGTAACTATGATGCAAGCTTTTGCTTGTTTTGCAATGCAGCTTTCACTTTATAATTTGGTGGCGCTTATCCACTACCCATCTGCCGTCCTTAGTAGACCGGCAGCTTATTCCCCCGACGAAGTTTTGTATCCTTCTTGGTTCAGGGAGCTTCACTCACATCATAATAATATTGCCAATGAGCTAGCACTAACCCTACTCTCCACTAAAGCTAAAAATTTCGTGCATGTAAGTGCTAACTCAACCCGAAGTCGGTGGTGAGGTGAGAGAAATATAATGGTAAGAGATGTGGATGAAATAGTACGTATCATAGTGCACCTAGCTAGGCTTACTTCACCTAGGATTTCCTAGCTGGCCACTCTTGCACCTCTACCCTTTTGAAAAGAATCGAATTATCATGCATATCATTGGACAAGCATCTCCTAGGATCATCAAATATCCATGGTTTGTGAATGCAAAACGAAAAATTTTAATGGATGATGCATGCAACTGTACTCCCCTCCCCCCAATAAAAAGGCATGTTCCTACATGACAAATCATAATTACGAGAAAGGAGAAAGAGAGATCAAACCATGGAAGGAAAGGCGGCGATCAGCATTCGTGTTGTCCAGTGACGGTGTACCTAGCTTGGATAGGAGTAGCTGCACACGAAGACAGAAACAAAAACGAAGAAAACAAAAACAAAACACACCAAAATAACAAAACAGAGAAAATAGGAAATGGAAGCAAAAACTAGTCAGATCATGAGCTCTCGTGCGGTGGCTTTTCTAAAGTAATATTCATGGGGCTATTAAGATCTTCTTCTTCTAAGTAGGGTTTGAGCCGTTGCCCATTCACAGTGAATTGTCTTTGAGATGTAGGATCAAAAATGGTAACCGCTCCATTCTCAAAAACCTGCTGAACAAGGAAGGGGCCATCCCATCGCGTTTTCAATTTTCCTGAAAAGAGTTTTAATCTAGAGTTGTAAAGCCATACTTTTTGATTCTCTACAAAAATTCGTCTCTTCAAGCTCTTATCATGAAACATCTTCATCTTGGCTTTATAAATCATCGAATTCTCATAAGCCTCATTTCTTAACTCTTCCAACTCATTCGATTGAAGAAGTCTATGCTTGCCGGCTCTATCCAAATCTAGGTTGAGTTTGCTAATAGCCCACAGGGCCTTGTGTTCTAACTCAAGTGGTAGGTGACAAGCCTTCCCAAAGATAAGTCCAAAGGGAGACATGCCGAGAGGAGTTTTGTAAGCGGTCCTATAGGCCCATAATGCCTCGTCTAGCTTCCTAGACCAATCTTTCCCATCCGGACGCAATCTTTCCTAGGCTCAAAATTTTCTTAACCGCCCGATTGCACAATTCAACTTGGCCATTGGCTTGAGGGTGATAAGGAGTAGTGACTCGATGATGGACACCAAACTTCTTGAGGAGGTTCCTAAAGTTGTAGTTTGTAAAGTGGGAACCTCCATCACTAATGATAGTCACTACCTTACTGTCATTGGTTTTGGAGGGAATGGCTTCTACCCATTTGGAGACATAATCGACAGCCATCAAAATATATTCATAACCATTAGAACTAGGGAAGGAACCCATAAAATCGATTCCCCATAAATCAAATATTTCTACTTCTAGGATGGGTTGTAGGGGCATTCTATCTTTCCTATTTATGTTGACGGATGCTTGGCATGCTAAACAAGTATTATAAAATTTCTGGGCGTCATGAAATAATGTAGGCCAAAAGAAACCCGATTCAACAACTTTATGAGTTGTTACCTTGGCCGAGTAGTGTCCCCCTCCGGGTTTGGAATGACAGAATTCCAAAATGCTTCTTTGCTCGCTCTCGGGGACACACCGCCTCAAAATTTGATCTTGGCCTTGATGGAATAGCTCCGGATCTTCCCAAAAGTAAAATTGTGCATCCTTAAGCAGCTTCTTCCTCCCATGAGACATCCATCCTGTGGGAATTTTTCCTGAAACCAACAAATTGACAATGTGCGCGTACCAAGGAAGCGATGTTCCTTGTGCGGTTAGGACATATTCATCAGGAAATGCATCATTTATAATCTCAGGTTAGATGCTCATGATTCGAGAGAGATGATCTGCTACTACATTTTCACACCCTTTCTTATCTTTGATCTCTAAATCAAATTCCTGCAATAAAAGCACCCATCTAATCAACCTAGGTTTGGCCTCCTTCTTCGTTAACAAGTATCTAATAGCTGCATGGTCAGAAAAAACAGTAATTTTACTACCTAACAAGTAAGATCTAAACTTTTCTAAAGCAAAAATAATGGCTAGCAGTTCCTTCTCAGTAGTAGTATAATTTAGCTGCGCGTCCACTAAGGTTCTGCTGGTGTAGTAGATAACCACGGGTTTCTTGTCGATTTGCTGACCTAACACTGCACCTACTGCAAAATCAGAAGCATCACACATTAGTTCAAAAGGAAGGGTCCAATCGGGCCCTTGCAAGATAGGCGCATTAACTAAGGCTTCCTTCAATTTATAAAATGCATCTTTAGCTTCTAGTGTTAGTTCAAACTCATTGTTCTTAGACGATAAAATATTTGTAAGAGGTTTGGAAATTTTAGCAAAGTCAAGAATGAAACGTCTATAGAAACCCGCGTGGCCGAGGAAACCCCTAAGGGTTTTTAGGTTGGTTGGAGGTGGAAGACCCTGGATGATTTCGATCTTGGCCTTGTCCACTTCCAATCCACGGTTGCTGACCATGTGTCCCAGCACTACTCCCTCCTGCACCATGAAATGGGATTTTTCCCAGCTTAGGACAAGGTTGGACTCAATGCACCTCTTCAATACTTTGGTGAGGCTTAGTAAGCAGTTTTCAAAGGTAGATCCAAAAACTGAAAAATCATCCATAAAGATTTCTAGACATTCTCCTACTAAATCAGAAAAGAGGCATTCATACATCGCTGAAATGTGGCGGGGCATTGCATAGCCCGAAGGGCATACGCCTAAAGGCATATGTCCCGACGGGACTCGTAAATGTTGTCTTCTGTTGATCATCAGGATGGATGTTTACTTGGTTGTACACTGAATAACCGTCAAGAAAACAAAACTATTGTTGCCCCGACAACTTTTCTAATATTTGATCCATAAAGGGTAGAGGGTAGTGGTCTTTCTTGGTTGCCTTGTTTAGCTTCCTATAATCAATACATACTCTCCATCCAGTGGTCAATCTCTTCTGCACCTCTTCCCCTTTTTCATTCACTTCTACTGTAATTCCAGATTTCTTTGGTACCATGTGTACGGGACTCACCCATCTACTGTCGGATATGGCATAAATAATTCCTGCATTCAACCACTTTATAATTTCTTTCTCAAGAACTTCTCTCATGTAAGGGTTGAGTCTCCTTTGATGCTCTCTACAAGGTCTTGCTTCCTCTTCTAAAAATATCCTATGTTCACAGATCGAAGATGGAATTCCCCTAATATCATCAAATGTCCAACCTATGGCATTTTTGTGCTCCCTAAGTACATCGAGCAAGTCACTTTCTTGTTCAGGAGTGAGTGATGAGGAAATGATTACCGGTAAGATTTTCTTCTCATCTAGATATGCATATTTGAGGGATGAGGGTAAGGGTTTCAATTCTGGTCCTACCTCTACCGAAGGGGAGTCTATGATTTCTTCCTCTAGCTCTCTGCCCTCTACTTGTGACAAGTATTCCTTAATCACATCCTCTCTGTCACCCCCTGCACACAATTTTAACTCCTCATTGCTTCCTAAGGGACATTTGATCATTTTGATATATCAAGTTGAACTCTCTCCTTTCCAATTTTAAACTCCACCGTCCCTTTTCCCAATCCATTATCATTTTTGCCAGTAACTAGAAATGGTCTTCCTAAGATAATAGGAGCTAAGCTAATGTTTCCCGATATTTTCACATCAGTCACTATAAAATCTATGGGTATTTCACAATTCTCTACAGTGATCATGACATCGGTTAACCTTCCCTCGGGTTACCTAACAGTTCCATCAGCTAGGAGTAAATCCATATGTATTTCCTCTAATTCTCCAAACCCACACTCCTTATATAATGCCGTTGGGATGATGCTTATGCTTGCTCCCGTATCTAATAAAACTTTAGAGAATGTGATAAAAGGGGCTCCGGGGTCTCTCATTTTGATAGGGATGTCATTAAGGATGCTAGAGGCATTTTCAGATAATTTAACTACTTCCCTAGGCTTCCTAATGGTGCAAGAATCCTTAAGGTATTTCTTTAGGGAGGGTGCACACCTAAGCATGTCCTCTATAGTAACAGTCATGGTGGCTCTTTTAAAGTTCTCAAGTAATCTATTTTCATAATCAAGAGTCGGTTTTTTCCTATTTAAAGCTGAAGGGTAAGGAACATGTTGCCCACTCGTAGAAGGTAGAGGTTCCTCCACGTAGGAAGAATCCTCTCCTTCTTCCTCTCTTGATTCATTCCCCTTCTTAGAATTCTCTATAGAATTCTGATAAGGATCCTGAAGTTCCTTTCCATTTCTCAATTTTGAGATTGCTAGAACTTCAGGATCTTCTCCATTCGTATCATCATGAATGGAGTGTTGCACATGATGTAGGTTGCATGGATTTATTATCGGTTTCGTGGGAAGTTTATATGATGTGCAATGGGGTTCTAGAGTTATACCTTGGTGTTCAGGTGGTGCAGGTCTGAAGCTCTCCAATAGCTTCCTCATCTGTTCTTGGGACTCCAACATCTGCTTCGTTTGGAACTCCATCATGACTTGCATGCGCATCTCCATCTCCGCTCTCAACTTCTGATTTTGCTTCTCGATCATATCTGAAATAACCGGGGTTAGTGTAGAGAAATCAGGTTGAGTTTGAGAGGGAGCATGATACTGCTGTTGGTGTCTTGATTGAAACTGCTGCTTCTACTGAAATTGGTGTTGAAAAGGAGCTTTGTTCCCTTTGGTGAAGCTCCCTCCGTTTTGGAAATTTGGCCTCTTTTGACCTGCCCACGGTTGTTGCGGCTAGTTGAAGGCCTTCACCTCTTCTTCCATGGCTTGGCAGGCCCCATCTTCATGTTCCCTACTGAAGCAGAGAGAGCAGATCTTAGCTTTAATGATAGGAGAGTTGCCTAAAAAGACATTCTTCAAGGTGGAGGTGAGCTCCTCCAATTTCTGGTTAGTCTCCCTTAGGCCCGCTTGTAGCTCTCCCTCCTTGGCGTTAACCTACAGAACTCCTGCTCTTTTTGGCTGCAGGTTTCTCCCATTCTGATTGGCTCCAATCTCCTGCAAGTCAGTTTCTGCAACTCTCTCCAAAATATCGAAAACCTCATCCTCGTATGCGGTGTAAACGTTCCACCGGCGAGATTTACTTTGTTTTTCATAAAATCAGAGAGATTCATAAAATATTTGGGCTAGTTGACATTGCTCAATGCCATGGTGAGGACATTTCCTCAACAAATCATTGAATCTCTCCCATGACTCACTAAATGCTTCTCCGTCATGAGGATGGAAATTGTGAATTTCTCTTCTATAAAAATTCGTTTTGGAGAGAGGGTAAAATTTCTGCACAAATTTTCCTTGCATCTCTTCCCAAGAATTAAAAGTGATTCCTAGATTACGATACCATGCAAACGCTTTATCTTTAAGAGTTAGAGGAAAATATTTCATTTTTAACATCTCCGTAGATATTCCAGGAACATTTTGAGAAGAGCATCTAATATGAAAATCATCAAGGAATTCTAACGAATTCTGTGCAGGTAATCCGTTAAATTCAGGTAGAGAATTGATCAATGCATTATCGTATCGAAACAAGATACCTTCACCGATGTTTAGATTTACATCGGTTTGTCGTAAGCTTCCGGATGGTGTAGACCTATCCAGCATAGTTCTTCTCCTCTCATTTTGCTGATGTATCTCTTCAGCCATATTTCTCTGCTGAATTTCTGGTTCTGTGACTGTAGAATCTGGGGTGGCGTCTCTACTAATGTTTTCTGCAGACTTCTCACCAGCTCCTGAGCGTGTTACTACCATAAATCTTCAGCAAAATGTTAGCAGACGATGAGCTGAGGATTTTAAAGTCCTTCAGCTTAAGAGGATAATAAAGAATGACTGTAGATTCAGAAAAACAAAAATTCCTACTATAATACCGTGCTCCCCGGCAACGGTGCCAGTTGATGAGCCCAATTTTAGGGTGTTTTTTACTGGTTATTTATCAGTTGAATTCGTGTGAGGATTGAGCTTATGCAACGAAATTTATAACCTCACAGCCTTTGGCAAGCAAGGGTCGATCCACAGTAAGCAAAGAAAACAGCGGAAAATTCCAAGTGTTAATCTCTGTAGAAATTTTCTTCAGAATAAGTTGCAGAAAATTCCTTAAAAGTATGGATTCAGCTAATTCTTCAGTCAAATTATCTTCAGTTAAGTTTTACGGAGATATCTTGGCAAACTCAATTGAGCAGAACCGTCAGTAGAGAAATTTTCTTTGTTGACGGTTCGCTTATGCCCTGTGAGGCAATTGAGCAAACACTGCGGTGTTTGTGCCTGTATGGCGCCTCGCTGCTGGTGAGCCTGCTCGCGGCGCTGCTGCGAGGCGAACCTGCGCTGCTGCCGCTGCTGCGGCGCTTAACCTGCGCTGCAGCGGCGCTGCGCCGCTGGCGAGCGCTGCCGGTGGCGAGCACCGCGCTGCTCGCGAGCGAGCTTGCTTGCTACTTGGATTGCTGGCAACCTAGGCTGAGGCCTGGGTTGCTAGCAGTTGGAAGTTCTGCAGGAAGGAGTTCACGATCGGATCAGAACAATGAAATTTTTGCTAGACATAATGGAAAGCGATTCAATCAACTATGGGATTCGAAATCAAACGTAACCAAAGGAACAACAGAAATTGGAAATGCTGAAGACACAGCTTGTGATCTTCAGCCCAACCCTGACTGTCTTAGAAGGGAGAAGAAG
The DNA here is from genome assembly GCF_029677425.1 of Wolffia australiana. Lineage (NCBI taxonomy): Eukaryota > Viridiplantae > Streptophyta > Magnoliopsida > Alismatales > Araceae > Wolffia > Wolffia australiana. The sequence continues at coordinate 6,126,806 of NC_135836.1, read as the reverse complement.
ATTGTACCAAAACCGAAATGCTCACGCCTCCTTGTGTCACTCCTTCCGGGCAAGGCGACGATCGTCGTGCTCCAGCTACTCCTCGGCTCGCTTCACTCCCAGCTCAAATGGTCATCCGCCTCGGAGGGCCTGCAGAAATCCTTTCTCTCCAAGCCCTAGCTTCCTTGAGAGAAATTCTGGACAACCTAAAATCAACTCTCAAGAGAGTATTTATAGGTTTCTCTTAAGTCATGCCCAGGGGCATTTTCGTAATTTCTGCTTCTTTGAATTTTTGCCCGCTCCTCTTGATCCTCGTCTCTTTCCTTGATCTTCTTAACCTGTCTCTGAATGTTTACTAACCATAAAATGTTAAATATATTCCACTTGATTCAAAGGATCAAGTGGGGTTAGTGATTTTACAAAATGATGCATATGCATGATATTAGCATGAATTAACATTATAATTTTGATGAATGAGAACTAAAAAGTTTAATTATTTGATGACATATTTGAGAGTCATCACGGAGCCAGCATAAGTATCATTCCTGCAGCTCTATATGAGGAATATGGATTTAGGGAATTAGAGCCAGCATAAGTATCATCCATGTGGACTTACTTCTAGCTGATGGCACTGTTAGGCAACCCGAGGGGGGATTGACGGATGTCATGATTACTGTAGAAAATTGTGAAATCCCTGTAGATTTTATAGTAACTGATGTCAAAATATCAGGGAATATTAGTTTAGCCCCTATCATTCTAGGGAGGCCATTTTTAGTAACGGCAAGGACAATCATGGATTGGGAAAAGGGGACTGTAGAATTTAAGATTGGGAACGAAAGAGTCCAGATTGATATATCAAAAATGATGAAGTGCCCCTTAGGGAGCAATGAAGAATTAAAACTTTGTACGGAGGATGAAGGAGAGATTGAGGTGATGAAGGAGTATTTATCACGCGTAGAAGGGTTCAATTCAGAAGATGAAATTACCGGCACACCTTCGGTCGAAGTTGATCTAGAGCTAAAACCTTTACCATCCTCCCTCAAATATGCATACTTGGATACCACAAAGACCTTACCTGTGATCTGATGGGGGACCATCCAGGAGACGCCAGGACGGGACGACGTCAGCCACGCCGAGCTGCTCGCACCGATGCTCGCCACCCGGGGTTTAAGTACCCCACATAAGCATCCTTATCTTTATTTGTTTGTTTGTGTTCTGTTTTTGGATTTATGGGCTGGGCCGGTGTTGGGCCTTGTCCCTTTTCCTGTTTCTTTATTTTCAGTTTTTATTTTGCAAAATGTAAGGAGAGGCCGAACCACGTCTCGCGATGGTTCGCCCTCCCCCCATGTTCACTTGGCACCTATCCTCACTATATAAGGGGATAGCATGCCCAAGTGACGATTTGAGTCAATTGTTGAAAGAATTTTACAACTCTTGTCTCCACCTAACGTAGTGAGTAGAGTGTAGAGGGAATTGGCTAGTCCCGCCCACGTCGAGATCACTCCATGGATAGAGCCCGCGCCATCACGTCGAGATCACTCCGTGATGATGTGTCTAATCGCTTTGTCGAGATCCCTCTGGAGCACTTAAAGATTTCAGAAGACGACCATTCTTGGAGCGAAAGACCCTTTCGTTGAGATCACTCCGAAGGGGATTGAAGATTCAAGAGCGTCGCCACCTGCGTCCGTCAAGATCCAGCTGCCCGGTCCTCGAGCCTCCAAGAACGTCAAGAAACCCATCTTCTTGAAGGGTTCTTGTGCGGTTACAGCTCAAGAACTCCTTTCTTGAGGCTCAGGATTGTCTCCGCCATTGTCCACCACCGCGCACGCCATCTCCGCCACCGCCCGCCGCCACGACTGCCATCCCCGTCGCTGTCCGCCATCGCGCCTTCCATCTCGGCCGCCATCCGCCATCGCGCCCACCATTCCTGCCGCCATCCGGGCCCCTGCGCTCGCCCGGCGCCCGCCAAGCACCGCCCGTGCGCGGCCCTTTCCCGGTACGCATTCGCGCGCCGCTCATCGGCCCGCGCCCGCACGCCTGTCGGCGATCGTCGCCACTCGCCCGCGAGCTCCCGTGCGCCGCAGCGCATGCCGCGCCGTCGCGCTGCCCGCCGGCGCGCGTCGCGCGCTGCCAGCGCCGCGCGCGTGCCGCAAGTCGTGCGCTCGCCCACACCCGCGCACCTGTCCGCGCCCATGCACTGCGCGCCCGCTGCGCCTGTGCGCTGTGCGCTCGCATGCGCCCGTGCGCTGTGCGCTCGCATGCGCCCGCGCGCTTGTCCACGCCGCGCACACGTCAGACGCGCGCCGCGCCATCGGCGCATGCGCACTACACGCCTTGCCGCGTGGGCCCCCAGTCTTGCACGCCCTGCTCACGCTGACCACCGGCCCTCATATCCGCTCGTCCAGTCCCACCGTCCGTCACCAGTCCTATCCTTGACCCTGAATTGAACGCGTCTTACGCCGTGGACTATCGAAAAATCAGGTATCCTCTCGTCTCCCCTCCATTAAATTCCAGTATTATTACTTTCTCCAGTCTCATCGTCTGCTATCTCGTCCTCTGCCAGGTTACGTGCAATCATCGATAGGATAGCCACCTACATTGAGTGTTAGGTCTTTTCTTGTGGTAGAGGGTTAGACGTTGAACCTAGACGCTGGACACTCTTGGGCCGTAAAATGCCTCTCATACCTTAGACGCCTAGTTGGTCCTAAGGGTCATTGGGAGTCTGATTTGAATCAATATCTCAATCATTTGAATAAATATTGCTCATTACGGGATTTCCTACTGGACATCGTGCATTCATAATTCATCGCATATAAATCATCATATTCCTGTGACGCAATACGAGCCGATTGATAACACCCTAAATTGGGTCTTTATTTTATGTTATTAGCACAATTTTATGCATTTAAAGAGCTTAAAATGGGGTTGCTATCATATATTTACATGAAAATATTGTTTTCAAGTGATTTCTGATTTTTCCCTAATTTTCTGTTAATTCTATGAATTTTAAAGGATTTATTGGAGCTTGAAATAACTATTTTTGAATGAAAATGCTAATTTTAATATTTAATATCGAGATTTATCAGTATAGGGATGAATCATTGAATCTTCTAGAATTTTCTAGAATTTTTTATGATTTTTAGGATTTTTCTGAGATTTATTTGAAGAGGAAATGCATTTATTCTAAGAAAAAAATGATATATTTATAACAGAAAAAAAGTATTGACATAATTTCTGAACTTTGAAGGGCCTTTTTGCAAAGTTTTGTTGCAAAAAGACCCTCACAAGTTCCATCAGATCCGACAGTCAGTATTGGATCGATCCTATGTTGAGGTTCAGTTATGACCGTCGGATCTGACGTGGAGATGGAGGGGGCTTCGAGGTGGGCGGCTGCGGTAAAGGAACCGTTGGCACTTAATGCCAACGGCTCTTGAGTTTGAATCGGCGCATGGTCCACAAAGGGTCCATCCGTTGGACCGTCGCGATCCTGGCACGTGGCATGCGCAACGGTCCAGATGGACCCAAATTGCGGCGGCTTGGTGGCCGATGCCGCCGTATCTTTTGGTTTTTTCCTGTTTTGTTTTTTTTTGTTTTTTTGGGTGGTACGCTATCGTCGGATGCGTCCACTTTAGCAAAGCCAACGGTGTTGACGCTCCCAACGGCTGACGTGGGCGAATAGGGGTCCATTAAGTTTTTAATGGACCCCGGAGGGTCGCCCATGTCAGATTTCGTCGACTGCCGAGCCGCCTGCATGGCAGCCACGTCAAGCGGGCAACCTGGTAGCTCAGCAGCCCGCATTGGATTGCGGGCTGCGAGCGGGGGATTTCGGCGATGCGGATTTTAAAACCAAAATTTACACTTAAATATGCAAATTCATAGAGAATTAAGTATATAGAAAGAGGCGGCTTCTGAAGACGAACAGATTGAATATAGATTCAACGTATTGAGCTTAAGTAGTTAACGGGATATTGCGGAATGGAATTTTGAATAAAAAACTTACCTTGAAGATTGAAAAGCTTCTATAAGGAGCTATAGGAATCTGTTGATGACGAATTTGTAGTCGATTCTTATAGAAGAAGCCCTTCTGAATCCAATGAAATAAGAATCGCGGCAATCCGAGCTCTCTCGGCGGTGGCGTCGTTCGTCTTTGGTGTCTTTGTCAGTGCACGGTTGATGCGGTCTCTCTCTCTCTCTCTCTCGGTCTCTCTACCACACTGTTTGTCAGTGCACAGTAGGCATTCTTGATTGTTTAAGTTGAAGGACAGATCGCCTAGCCTCCTTCAAAGCTCAGGAATCAACCTGGAGTGAATCCGAGCTCGATGTGGACCGCAATCTTGCAGATCCGTCGCCGCATTCTTCCCCAAAGTTCAGGCTGAAATTCACGGGAATCGTGGTGTTTGTTGCGCAGAATTTGCCTAAATCGAGTCATGATCACTCCTGGTACCTCTAGGTTTATTCTTTTTTGATTTTTTCACTTTATTTCATACTGGATTTTCTGAAATTTGCATTTCGTTTAGGCTCGCCGTCGTTTTTTATGTTCCGATTTTAATCATTTTAGCTCGTGAATTTTAGTTTGATTTCAAATCAATTAGCCTAGATCGATTGTCCCTTCCTATTTAGAATCACATTTGTTCCTTAAAATCATAAAATTCATGCTCGTGCTGCTGAAAATTCAGCAAATCCTGAATCACATTCACGATTTGCAATCATAGGATATATTTACAATTCCGAATTAATCAGGGTTAAATTAAATATAAGAATAATCAAAATTCTTCTTAACATTCTAAATCTGTGAGAAATCAATCAAACAAAATACAAATTACTAGAAAATATTACCTCAGGCCTTCAAGTCTTTGAGAAATTTGAATACATCTTTATAAAGAGACTTGTATTAAATATTGGTATACATTTCTTCTCTAAATCATTTTCAATTGACTAAAAGAAAATAAAAAATGTGCAAGCTGCATTAGGTATTCAGGTTAAACAAACACGTTAAGCACACTTCAAGCGAACTGTTGATCTAGATATTTGTTACACTGACATCCTAAGAATCTAAGATCCATTGGATACTTAAACAACCTAGTAGGGTATTAATTAGGTGTTCTTGTCAAAGATTGCTAACTAGTCATAAAATCTATTAAAAGTAAAAAAGTCATAGCTACTAAAACTTGAGTGCTAATCCCTAATTTGAAGAGAATTGAATTTTCCTATCGCCTCCCTAGGGTTCGACCCCTTCCTCAAGCATTAAGGGACATAAAAAATTAGTGATTAAGTTCGAAAAACTCCCTAAATAACGACAAATAAACAAACATTTTTGAGCTTATCATTTGGCGCCGTTGCCTTCGAGGCTACAAGGCTTAATTTCATTTTTTTTTGAGTTGGGGATTCATTTGAACCCTCATTTGAATGATGAATATTATGCAAGTGTTTTCGGTTTGATTTTGTTTTGTAAAAAAAAAAAGTGTTGCTTGAAGTAATGTTTAACTGTTATGGAATTAATGAATTCCATAACAGAAATATGGAACATATGGGAAATTATTCTCCATATAGTCAGGGAAATAATTCTTCCTACTCTTGTGATTACACGGATACATCAACACCGATTTTTCCTGATTATTACAATAATTCTCACTCAAATGCTCCTCTTAATCCTCAATTTTCAAATTCTTGTTGCAATCCTTCATATAATCATATCGACGTTTTCATGACTGAATTTCCATATAGTAGAAATGGGATTTTCAATAATCAATTCGATTCAGGAACTTCTTTTTCATATGATCAATTTTCGTGTAATCCTTCTAATTTTCATCCTATTTCTCCTAATTTTCATGATAATTTTACTATTTCAAGGAATATGAATGGATTTAAAGAAAATGAATGTCATAATTCTAGAATTTCTGACAAATTTGCTTCCTATGAATCCCAATCTGCAAATTTCACTTCAAATTATTATTCCCCTTCTACTATTGATCGTGGTAAGAAAACTTTGCTTGAATTAATGGTTGAAAAAAATATGCAAAACATGCAAAATACTTCAAATATCACTCATGTTTCTGACAATTGTGATGCATATGCACATGCTAATTTTGAATCTTCAAAGTGTGATTCCCCTTCTACTCCCGGTTTTGGCAATAAAACATTGTTTGAATGGATGATTGAGAAAACTATGAAAAATATGCAAGAAAATGAACATGAGAATTCTCAAATTGCTGATATACATTCATCCTATGATTTTCGATCTTCAGAGTGTTCTTCTCCTTCTACATCCGATCTTCGTGGTAAAACTTTATTGGAATGGATGATAGATAAAGAAATGCAAAGTGCTTCGAATATCACTAAATTTTCTAAGAAGTGTAATCCATATGGAAATTCTGAATCTTCAAATGCTTGTTCATCTATTTCTCATGATCAAACTAACCAAGGTTTGTCGGATTTTATTGTTGAAAACAAACTACGGAAGGAGTATATAAGATTGCAGGAAAAGGAAAAAGCTTGGGAAGAAGAAAAGAAGCTCCTTACAATGCATATGGACATGCTGAAATCAACACAAAGAGGGATAAGCTATGAGTCTTCAGAAGATTCAGCCCAACTCCAAGCTGCACGATCATTAGATGAAAGGGAAGATCAATATTCACTCAAATCTTCTACAAGTTTTCAAATTTCTAATTCATCATCTCTATTCCATGAAAGTGATTATATGCATGAAATTGAACCTAGTAAGGCATCATTTAATTTCATTGACAAAGTTCATGAATACAATATCAAAGATAAGGATATCATGCATGATAGGGGTGCAAACGAGGAAGAGGAAGACTCATTTTCTGATTTTGTCAATGATTTCAAAAATTTGATTGATCGAGATGAGAATAATATGAAGAATGACTTAGTGATTGGAAAATTTTCAGATTTTGAGGGTTATTGTCCACCAATCCCTTTTCCCCAAGCACTTTATTCAAGAGCTCCTAGAAGACAAATAGATTTTTTTATAGAGGATAAAGGTGATATAATAGAATTGGAAGAAATTCTTGCTGGTATGCATTTATTATTTGAAGATTTTGGAAGAGTTATTGAGGAAGATGGAAAATTACTTGAGGATAAAAAGGAGTTACGGGAGAATAAAAATATGACTACACATTATGTTGATGAAGAGAAAGAAATAGATTTCATACATGATATTATAGTAGTTGACAAAAGTTTGTATGACGCTTTACCTTTAATATCCATGAATGAACATTTTGATGTTACACACTTGCCTCTTCATTCCATATATTTGCAAAGGAAAATGATTAGAGGAATAAATATTATGCCAAATATAACTAAAATGTTTTATAGTGATTGGCATAATCATCTTTTGAATAATGAGAAAATGAGTTTTCAAGTTCATGATTTTCAAATGAGCATGCCTAATGAATCTATAAGTCCATATTTTCTTTTTAAAAAGATTTTCTTTTCAGATTGTCACGATCATTTTATGGAAAATAGAAGTCTTTCCCATATGGTTATTGAATATTTTGCCCCATCTAAACAATTTGACATATCATGTGAGGAATCCATCTTTGAATATCTTTTTAGGGGATCATGTGGATATTTCATGGATTATTTTATTTTGGTTAAATCAAAATTTTATTGCACTGGTATCCATAGTCTGCAAATTCAACTTGCTATCAAAAATCTGTGGACTTAGCAAGGCATAGAACCCACCATGAAATACAAATACATCCATATGGCAATAGAATTTGATGTGAAACGACGACGGCCGGGATCAATCGGCGCGTTTCACGTCACAGGGTTATGATGCGAATGTAAGGGATGTAAGCCAAATGATGAGAAAATATGAATGAGCAGATAAGGACTTGACGGATAGCGACGCCGGCCGTACCGATCAACGAGAGAGGAGTGATCCTAAGGTCAAACTCCCAATGACCCGCTGGACCTACTAGACGTCTACTAAGTGAGGGGCGTCTAACAGCCCTGGAGCGTTTGGTGTCCAAGTCGGATGACAATCTGTCTACCACAAGAATCCCTACGTTCGACAAAGTGGCTAGTCCTATCTGATGATGTTCGAGAATATCACGGTAGCGGACGCGATAGGGGAAGATAATAATACTGGAGTTTATAGAGGGGAGACGAGACTGACCTTTGTATCGCTTAGTCCAAGGCGTCCAAGTCGTCGAGCGGATGCTTAGTGTCGGGTCGTGCGGACGAGTGTCGTTGACGAAGACGAAACCGGGTGCGGACGGTGCGATCGTAACTACCAGCAGAGAGCTGAGTCCACGGGAGGTGTGCAGCAATAGTCGGAGCAGAGGGTGCACAAGGCGCGCGCTTGGCTGGTGCACATCGTAGTCGTGTGGGCGAGCAAGACAGCGAACCAAGTATCGTGGGAATAGTCATGGGGGTGGGGCATAAAACCAAGTAATCGGTTATGGCGTAGAGGGTGGGAATCAAGAAATCAAGAAAGATGAGGGCGAGGGGAGGGCGAAGGGGAGGACGAAGGGGAATCAAGGAGATGTGGTGAGATCAAGAAATCAAGAAATCAAGAAATCAAGAATTCAAGAAATCAAGAAATCAAGAAATCAAGAAATCAAGAAATCAAGAAATCATGAAATCAAGGGGAAAGAAAGATGGGCGATCAAGAAAGACAAGAGGATGCGGTTGGGAATCAAGAAACAATGGGGAAAGGAGGGTGGGCGATCAAGAAAGGCAAGACGAGGCGGTTGGGAATCAAGAAACGATGGGAGAAAGGAGGGTAGGCGATCAAGAAAGGCAAGACGAGGCGGTTGGGAATCAAGAAACGATGGGGAAAGGAGGAAAGAGGGGAAATTCAAGAAATGTGGGAGGGTGTTCAAGAACGGTGGTGGGGTGGATCAAGAACGAAGAGAAGGGGGGGTATGGATTAGGAATGGTGGAAGGGTGGAAAAAAGGTACCAAGAAATGACTTTCTTGAACTGTAACAACCAAGAACCCTCCAAGAAAGAGGAGTTCTTGATGGATCTGGGGTGTGCTCCCTCGGCGGAGCAGATTTCCCCGGTTGATGACGTGTCGGCGACGCTTCTTGAATCTCCCAAGACCCCCGGAGTAATCTCCCAAGGCCTCTTTCGATTCTTGATGGCGGCGGCTTCTTGAAACTCTTTCCTCGCACCGGAGTGATCTCGACGGCGCGCTTTAACACGTCTCCCCCGGAGTGATCTCGATGGGAGAGACGTGGGCTCTACCCACGGAGTGATCTCGACGTGGGGTGGGGCTAGCCAAACTCCCTACACTACTCTCTACGATAGGGGGGAGACGAATTGTGAATAAACTTTTCAACAATGACTCCAAGGTGTTCCTTGGGCATGCCATCCCCTTATATAGTGGGGATGGGTGCCAAGTGAACGTGGGAGAGGACGAACCATCGCGAGACGTGGTTCGGCCTCTCCTTACAAATTCAAAATACAAACATAAAAAGTAAAAATGACGAGGACGGGGCCCAACAACATTGGCCCAGTCCACGAATCCAAAAATACAAACACACATGAAAATGAGCATAAGTAAAAAGATAAAAGTTCTTACGCGGGGTACTTAAACCCCGGGTGGCGAGCGTCGGTGCGTGCTGCTCGGCGTAGCTGACGACGTCCCATCACGTCATCCTGGAGATGGTTCTTCGTCATCGTGGCGTCGTCCTCGAGATGGTCCTCCATCAGAATTACTTGTGTTAGTATAGTAGTATCATAACTTTCAGCATGAGATCTAATTTTTAGTGGCATGCGTTTTGTTGGCTTTTCATAAAACTCTTTGTTAAAAAAAAAAGAGAGAGAGAGAGATTGCCAAGTTACGCATAACTTCGGCTTTTATTTTCTTTATTGCAGTTAAATAAGGAAGAAGGCAAATCGTTCAATACCAAGGGGGAAGCAAGTCACCATATCCAAGCAAGTTGGAAGTGTGTTCCTACGTGCACGAGGTGGCATTATCTCAATAGTAAGGTACAACAACGTCACTACACCCAAGGTTTCCTCACCTTATCGACCCTCCCGAGCAAGTTGGAAGTATGTTCCTACATGCACGAGGTGGCATCATCTCAATAATAAGGTACAACAATGTCACTACACCCAAGGTTTCCTCACCTTATCCGATCTGACGGTCATAATTGAACCTCCCGAGCGACCGTCACTCGGTTCACGCGCTGTGCCTACATCGGTGCAACCCACCATTGTATCATCTTCTCCCCCTCGAGCCAGTAGGGCAGCTAAGCCTCCAACGGCTAAGCCTGCCCGCTCTACTTCCCAGTGGGTGAGGAAGGGTGCTGAGAAGCGCCCCAAAACCCCACCACGGACTAGAGATGCCTCCCCCCGTAAGGGCAAGGAGGTCAGTGTAGCCCCAATGATCTCGAATACTTTTGCCCTACTAGCGGTATCTGAGGTTCCCGAGGCTAGCATCCCCATAAAGGACACACTTCCCATTAGGTCCATATCTCCCCCCACTCGATCTACCGCCTCTCCTAGACCTCCCACCCAATCTACCGCCTCTCCTAGACCGCCCACCCGATCTACCGCCTCACCCCGACCATCTACTCCGCTTCCCACGTCCTCTCTTAGTATACCGTCCCATCCTTCTCTTATCGCCCCATCCCACCATTCACCTTCCCCGCCCCTCTCCCCCTCCTCTCGTCACTCACCCGTAGGCCGCCCCCCACCACCTCCTTTCACCCGATCCTCTCCACCCGCCCCATCGCCCCATGCTCCACCTTCTACCTCTCCACCACACCGCGATTCTTCTCCACCATCATGTAATCTACCTCCCCTCCTCCCCTCGCATCCACCCCCAGCTTCCATACCCGTCCCCACCCCCGCCTCCACACCCGCCCTCGACCCATCACATATACCTTCTGACCAAATGGAAAGCCTGACAAACTGTCAAGCCATTTTCACTAGTTCGGAGGACATGGGTAGCGGTACTAGTGGTCCGGATTCCATAGAAGAGGAGAAGATGTCTCCCTCTCGGAGGACTCTGATATGGATACCTCTTCTTATTCGAGACACCGTTCGAATGCATCACCTCCACCTTCACGCCATACATACAACACCCGATCTCGGGTGCGTCACGCGAGCCGATAGATCTATGATTCCAACTCTCGTTTGGAACTGTAGAGGGATCAGAAACCCTCTCACCCAAACACATCTATTATCCCTTATCACTAGGCACATATTAGGCATAGTGGGGCTCCTCGAACCGATGATTACATCGGATCAGTCCCACTTTATCGGGAGGAAACTTGGGATGGACCATGTTTACTGCCATCCCTCGAATAAGCTCTGGCTTCTTTGGAAGCGAGACTATTAGATCGCACTATTGGCTGCAGGGACACGGTACGTCACCTTTGACGTACCATACTCCCCAAAGCCCCACTGATTGGAGGCCCTCTGGGCGGAACTCACCCAACACATTTACTCCCACTCGTAGCTAGTTGATATACCTTGGCTTATAGCCGGAGACTTCAACTGCATACAGGACATAGGCGAGTGCCAAGGGGCTGCCCACCTCGGCTACGCTCTACGCAAGCCTTCAACGACTTCGTATCCAATGGCTGGGAGAGGGTGATAGAAACACATGTTTCTTTCACGCCTCGATCCGTCACAGAGCGCGCCCAAACTATACGACCCTATTGGAGACGTATATTCAAGATCCTGACCAGCTGGCAACCGCAGGAGTGGAGTACTATCACTCACTCCTCTCTTCACAGCCTATTGTTATGAGAGAGGACCTTCTTTCCTCCATCCCTTCCTTGGTGACCAGCCAAGACAATGCACTTTTGCTAGCCCTTCTGACCCGAGCGGAGATCAAAGAGGTAGTTTCTTCCTTGGGCCGTAACAAAGCCCCAAGACCGGATCGATTCACCACAGAATTTTATACAGCGTGCTGGGACATTGTAGGGATCGACTTAGTGCTAGCTATCAAGGAGGTGTTCAGGAGTAAAGTCGTCGCATGAAGTTGGAAATCCACTTTTTAGCGCTCATTCCAAAAGTGGACACTCCAACTACCTTCCGAGACTTTCGCCCCATCAGTCTTTGTAATGTTTGCTATAAAGTCGCATCTAAGATCATTACAAAATGACTAGGATGCTGCCTTGATAGACTTATCTCGCCAAAGCAGAGTGGTTTTGTCAAGGGTAGACAGATCCATGACAGTATCACACTAGTGCAGGAGCTAGCCCAGTCCATAGACACTCGTATCCGGGGCTCCAATGTCATCATCAAGCTAGATATGGAGAAGGCCTTTGATCGAGTTGAGTGGAATTTCCTCCTCGAAGTGTTACGACGCTTCGGTTTCGCAGATGCGTTCATTACACTCGTTGATGCTTGCATTAGGGAGAATCATTTCTCCCTCTTGATGGATGGAAATTCCACTGGCTTTTTCACGGCTACACGGGGGCTCAGGCAGGGTGATCCTATTTCACCTACCCTCTTTATCTTGATGGAGGAGGTCTTCAGCCGATTGCTCACACGGACGATCAACCAAGGCCTCATCCAACCGTACTTTACGAAGAGGGGTTGCCCGATTCTCTCACACTCCTTATTTGCTGATGATGCCATCTTGTTCCTTAATGGATCTAAAAAAACCGTTAAGGAATTTATGAGTGTCCTCACGGCGTACGAGCAAGCCTTAGGCCAGCTCGTCAATGCCTCAAAGAGCAGCTTTATTGTGGGCCCCTGCACCATTATGAAGCGCTCTGAGATCATCCAGCATTACACACGATACTCACGAGGACACCTTCCGTTCGACTACCTTGGATGCCTTATCTTTTTTGGCCCTACTCGTCATCATTACTTTGATGCCGTGCTAGGCAAGCTCAAAAAGAAATTAGAGGGATGGAAACTTCGTTTCCTATCCCCAGGAGGCCGCATCCAACTTATCCGGCATGTCCTCATGAGTATCCCGCTACACACTCTGGCGGTCCACTCACTATCTCTTACAGTTCTCCGATCTGTGGAACGCCTATGCGCGCGCTTCTTATGGTCTGGTCACCTCGAGGGAGAGAGGTGTCATCATTGGGTTTCTTGGGAGAAAGTGTGTCGGCTGACGGTTGAATGGGGGTATAGGGATCAGACGCCTCTTAGATGTCAAGGACATGCTTCAAAAGAAACTTGTATGGCGTATGCGTACCACTCACTCCCCATTGGGGAGTTTCATCATAGCCAAACATGGAGAATGGGCCCATCGCGAGCTCAATATTCGGGACCCAAAGCGATGGTGGACGTGGCAGCGCCACTGGCTTGAGATGACTCGCGTCACACGTTGGCATATCGGCCGAGGAGACATTAGCGCGTGGTACGATACTTGGCATGCTAATGTGCCACTCGCTTGTCATCCTCAGTTCGTACCGCAACGCGTGCGACTCACTGTGACCCAGTTGCTCAGAGGCAACACACCACACCTATGGGAGCAGCACGGCCTCCCCTTGGATACCCTATCCGAGGTCTAGTCTACACCCCTCAACTCTAGTTATGATCGTGCCATCTGGACACTCACATCCCATGGAGCCTACACGTGTCGTTCCTCTTGGGAGCATTTTTGTGTGAAATCTCCCCAACAGCACTGGGGTCGAAGGATCTGGCATTCGGCGATCCCTACGCGCGTCTCCTTTTTCCTTTGGAGACTTTTACACCGAGGCCTACCGACTGATGACCGAGTGACTCGGATAGGCTATTCTCTTACTTCACACTGCCATTGCTGTCCCACCCTCCCGCACACGGAGACGATAGACCACCTTTTCTTCCACAGCAAGACGCCAGTGGAATGCTGGCATCTCATCACCAACTGCCTTCGTCCTCTGACCCCGTCTGAGTGTTTTGGCAAGTTTATCCTCTCGCCAACTCGCTCTGCACGGAGCCCCATCCTCCCCATCACCATAGCTTATCTTCTATGGGAGATTTGGAAAGGGCGAAATTCTTCTCATTTTGCAGGTACACCCATGTGCGTTGTGGACATCATGCGTTGAGTTCAGCTGTGGCTTCGGCGCATTCATCCTCTACTCCCCTCCCGAGTCGGCCGATCCGCGCTCGTGTGTGAGCTCCTCCGCTCCTTTAGCATCTCGGTGACCCCCGCTGTCACCCGCATCCAGTATCGAGTTGTTTATTGGCTCCCACTGCCAATAGGCTTTCTCAAACTGAATGTGGATGGTGCGGCGAAAGGGAACCCGGGGCCAGCCGGGGGAGGAGGTATCCTCCGAGACCACACACGGAGTTTACTTTTTGCCTTCTCTTCTTTTTATGACATACAAACTAATACAGTAGCCGAGGCTATGGCGATACGTGATGGTCTACTCCTCTACGAGGAACGAAACCTTCATAATATCGTCGTGGAATCGGACTCACAGATATTGGTTGACATGCTTCGTTTAGGCACATGAGCCCAGTGGCAACTACATCGCGCGTGGAAAGACATCATGCGGTGCCGCTCGCACATAGCGTACTTTCGTCATCAACTGACAGAGGACAACCAGGCAGCCGATGCCCTCGCCAACCACGCGGTACATGCTCGCACCCCCTCCTCTCTTTTCCATTATTGGCATGCGCTTCCCCCCACGGCCCGAGGATGCCATCGCCTTGACCGTCTTGGCATGCCCTCCCTCTGCACACGACGCCTCCTCGCGGAGCCAAGCCCGCGGGATTGGAGGATTGCGTGGAGTGCTGGCGTTCGAGGCGTGGATAGCGCCTGCCTCGCCTACAGCATCACCGGGCCCTACCTCGAACACACTTGACAACGGAGAGGACACACCCTGACTAGAGCGTCACCAGGCACTACATCAACATCGCGGAGCAGCTCTAGAGGGACGATGGCGAACACACTTCCCCTAGCGTCTGCGAGGTATCACTCATGTATCCTTTTCTTTTCCCTAAATATGGGCGTGGACGAGTGGGATCGGAGTGTAATTGGGATATATATACTCGTTCCACGCCTATAAACCTTGAAAAACACTACACTTTATAAATAAAAACCCCCTGGGTGGCGTCCAGGGCATGGATGGATCGAACTATGGGCACAACCTTAGGGTTGGCCGTACCCAGCACCGTGTTTTTTGCCAATTAAAAAAAAAATCAAGAATGCCTACTGTCCGTTTTGCGTTGTACGCTGAACATACAACGCAATGCCATTGGCTCGTTGAGCCTTCCCGTGTCTCCCTCCCGTGTGCAACACGCACGGGATCGGGCACGTGCGTGTCACACACGGATAGCTCTGCCTCTTCCTCCTGATTGGCTCCTACGGCGCTGCATGTGGAGCGCATTGTTCGTGGGCCCTGCGCGACATAACCACTTGCGTGAGCGCCAAAACTGGCCCAATAAGGGCCAGTTTAATAATAAAAAAAGTTTTTAATTAAAAAACGAATGGAATAAGTCTTAAAAATTGTTTAATAATGCGAAGCAAAAGTTTTCTTAATATATAAAAAAGGTTTTTCTTATTTAGAGAAATAGGTCAATTAAATTCAATTCAATTGTTCTAAGCATCATTTTAAAACCATTTAATGTGTAAATTGACCTAAATATTGATTAAAGGTATTATTTAACTTGAAATTCAAGAAATGTATTAGTTTAACCTAAAATCATGATAACATGCACTAAACGTTAATGTTTTATGCATT
This sequence comes from Wolffia australiana, assembly GCF_029677425.1. Classification (NCBI taxonomy): domain Eukaryota; kingdom Viridiplantae; phylum Streptophyta; class Magnoliopsida; order Alismatales; family Araceae; genus Wolffia; species Wolffia australiana. The sequence goes on along the minus strand of NC_135836.1, from coordinate 6,111,214 downwards.
AAAATCCCTAAAATATGATGAATTTAGTATTTATTTAGCTTCTATTTGCATGTTATCAACGGGACGACGTCAGACTTGCCGAGCTGCCCGTGCCGATGCTCATAAACATCCTATCTTTTATTTGTTTTGTCTTTTTTTAAAGAACTCTCTTAAAGAAATTTGGTGTCCATCATCAAGTCACTACCCCTTATCATCACCAAGCTAGTGGTCAAGTTGAATTGTGCAATAGAGAGGTCAAGAAAATCTTAAGGAAAATAGTGCGTCCTGATGGGAAAGATTGGTCTAAGAAATTAGACGAGGCAGCATGAGCTGATAGGATAGCCTACAAAACCCCTCTAGGAATGTCCCCATTTTGACTAGTTCTGGGAAAGCCTGCCACCTACCCTTAGAATTAAAACACAAGGCTCTATGGGCAGTTAGGAAACTCAATTTGGCCTTAGATCAAGCATGCAAGCAAAGAATCCTTCAATTGCATGAGTTGGAAGAACTCAGAAATGAATCCTATGAGAATTCAAAAATCTATAAAGCCAAAATGAAAACATTTCATGATAAAAGTCTGAGGAGAAGGATATTTGTAGAGAATCAAAAAGTTTGGCTTTACAATTCGAGGTTAAAACTCTTCCCTAGAAAGTTGAAAACTAGGTGGGATGGTCCCTTCATTGTACAACAAGTCATTGAAAATGGAGCAGTCATGATTTTAGATCCCCAATATCAAAAACGATTCACAGTTAATGGACAAAGACTCAAGCCGTATTTACAGGATGAGGATTTGCATGGACCTATTAACATCTCTCTAGAAAAGCCTCCTAATGATAGTAGCAAGATCTAAGAATTATGTTTGTTTCTGTTTTCTTGTTTTCTTTCTCTTGCATTTTGTTTTGTTTTTGTTTTCTTTGTTAAGTTGCAGCATCTCCTCTCCAAGCTCAAGCCACCCACAATATGGATAAGACAAGTCGCCAATTGGATTCAACCCTATCATTTCAACGATCTCCACTCCTTGGTTTGCTTTTTCTTACTAGCTTTCTTCACTCCTTGTTTCAGTTTTTATTTACCGTCATGTAGGAACATGCCATTTTTTAACAAGAGGGGGGGGGAGTCTCATGAAAAAGGTTTTCGACATCAATGAAAATATTTATTTATTTATTTGCATCAAACCAAGGATATTTGATGATCTTAGGGGACATTCACGCAATGATAGACGTGACATCCAAATCCTTTTCAAGGGTGAGTGGAGTTGAAAGACTTGCCAGCTAAGGATACCCGAGGTGAATTAAGCCTAGCTAAGTGCACAGATGTTCATACTAGCTGCAATCCACAGATCTTAGCATCATACTTCTCTCATCTTGTCACCCACCTCAGGTTGAGTTACCACTTAGTGGAGGGTAGGGCTAGTGTTGGCTCAAAGGGATTATTACTTATTGATGTGAGTTGAGCTCCTTGAACCAAGAGGGATACGAAACCTTTTCGGGGGAATAAGCTGCCGATCTACTAAGGACAGCACATGGGTAGTGGATAAGCTCTGCTAATGCAAGTAAAGAAGCTGCGTCAAGTACTACAAGCTTAAAGCTTAAATATTAGAAAGCAAGTTGATTGTCATGAAATATGACCAACATGCAGAAAGTGTGAACTAAAAAAAAACAAAGTGGAAAAGCTGTCTCCCATGTGTTTGAGCCGATTGTATTATAGCCATTAGTACAGATACAGCATTAGCACCGCTCTCTACGCCTTGTTCAGTAATGCGCTTGGGGTGTTAACTCGACCTTACCTCATATGATATGTACTTACCTATATGTAATCTGTAGATCAGAAGTGCACTTAGTTTTGGATTAAGGCTGACATAGACCCTTGGGAATTTCCCTAAGCTGGCCATGTTCAATTGACAAAGACATTCCTTGATGAGAAAAAGAATCAAAACTATCAAAACGAGAAGTCAACTAGTGATCATCATTTATTCATACTCATGTTTCATTACTAAGGGACTAGTAATGATCCAAGTTGGGGGGTATTTGATGACTCTAGTTATGTCATAAAATAATCAGGGATTTGCCGGTAATCAGAGCATCATTTGCATACATTGATTCCATATGTACCATTATTTGCATGTATTATTTCCATATTTACTAACCCCACTTGGTTCAGAGAATCAAGTGGATTGGATCTCACCTTTCATCTCAATGAGTTTAGATGTGGATAAAATACAATGAAGGCACCTGATTAATCAAGACTTGCAAAAACATACAAGAAGAAGCCCTAAAAAGACTCAAGAAGCTCAAGGGAGGAACCTATAAATAGTCCTTCAAAGAGCCATTTGGGATTGTCCAGAATTTCTGTCTAAAAAGGTTAGGGCTTGGAGAAGAGGAGTTCTGTAGACCCTCCAAGGGCTGATGAGCATTGGAGCTGGGAGAGAAGCAGGCTGAGGCATAACCAGAGCAAGACGATCATCACCTCGCCAGAAGGGTTGTGACACCAGGTTGGTGTGATTGTTTTGGTTTCAGACATTGTGTTCCTCTCCCTTCTAAGACAGTTGACGTTGGGTTGGAAGGCACCAAGCAGTGTATCTCCAACATTTTCCAGCTGAAATTGTTCACTGTTCTAGATTAATTCTACGATTGTTTGTTCAAAACGTGTTTTTCGCTGTTCTTCTCCCCAATTCACCTTCTACATCCAAAGTCGCAGCCACAGCTCTTGCATCCAGGGCATCCCGCGTGCAGGCAGAGCCGCTTTCAGCCCCTGCGCACAGAGCACTGCCAGCATTCAAGCCGCGCACAACCTGCGCGCAGACACACCCTGCACGATGCCTGCGCGCAGGCAGAGCCGTGCGCACACCCCCGCGCAGGCAGAGCAGTGCACGAGGCCTGCACAGACCACGCGCAGGCAGAGGTGCGCGCAAGCTGTGCGCAACCTCCCGCGCAGGAAGCTGCACACCACCAAGGCCCTGCGCATCCTTGCGCTTGGTTTGCTCTATTTTCAGTGCTAAAGGCGCAAGCCTGCAACTCAGAATAGAGCCCTTAAATCCAATCCGAATTGTCTGAATCTTCTGAATCTTCTGAGGATTAGATTATTTAAATCTAATCTTTTGAGGAAACTTAATAAATTTTATTGAAGATCTTCAACTTGCTGGTTAGAATAACTTATAGGAATTCATAACATAAATTAAAATGAAAAGAACTACTATTTTCTTATCTGCTCCTTGTAGATCGACACCTTACTCGCCCTAAGGCTGTGAGGTTAATTTTTATTGTTGATTAGCTCAAATACTCACATGACTATTCAGTAAAAAGACCAGTAAAAAACCCATAATTTGAGCTTATCAGCCGCGTGGAGAGTGCTGCAGTTCGGAGGACACACCGGGAAGTTCTGATGGGCCCGATGTCCCGGGAGCACCCGTACCATCGGGTGTGGTCTGCGTGGCCTCGACATGCGGTAGGACGTGGCCAGCTACCGGTGTCGCGGGTTGGGGTCCCGAGAGGGCAGTATCATTGCCTCTCTCCTCTTGCGACAGTTCCGATCGTCGTGGGGAGGTAGAACCTCCGCTGATGGACGACCATCCAGGAGACGCCATGATAGGACGACATCAGCCTCGCCGAGCTGCTCGCACCGATGCTCGCCACCCGGGGTTTAAGTACCCCGCGTAAGCGTCCTATCTTTTATTTGTTTTTGTCTTTATTTGTTTTTGTTCTTGGATTTTATGGATTGGGCCGGTGTTTTGGGCCCGTCTGCCTTATGTTTTTATTTTCAAATGTAACCGTTAACGAGAGGCCGAACCACGTCGTGCGACGGTTTGTCCTCTCCACGATCCCACTTGGCACCTATCCTCATTATATAAGAGGATAGCATGCCCAAGTGAAGATTGAGTCATTTGTTGAAGGAAATTTCAAACTCTTGTCTCCACCCTATCAAAGTTAGAGAGTAGAGAGGATCGGCTATCCTCGCCCACGTCGAGATCACTCTGTGGTTAGCACCCGCGCGTTGACGTTGAGACCATTTTGTGAAGACGTGACTCAACGTCCTCATCGAGATCACTCCGAGGACGAGTCTCAGACGTCTCCCTTTCCAAGTCTATCAAGAACCTTCCAGGAGGACTCCAAGAAGATCAAGAACGCCTGACAAGCAGGGTCTTCTTGGTTGGTTATCTTCAAGAAAACCCCTTCTTGGGAACTTGCACTGCCAACTGCTACCAAGACTCTGCCTCCCTTGCCATCTGCACGCTCTCCCTGCCGCGCCTGCTGCCCGGCCACGATCGCCCGCAGACCCACGCCCCGATACACCGCCGTTGCCATTCATCCACGCATCTGTGAAGTCACCCGCCGCCGCGCCGACCGGCCCACGCAGACGCACATCCACGCGTGCTGCCCTGCCTCGTCCACGCGCCCACGCCCATCCGCGCCCGCGCCCTTCTTCCGCCCGACCTCTGCCGCGCGCGTGAGAGCCTTCCCACGCACGACTCACCGCACACCGGCTACTGACTCTCACGCCATCCCGTCTGCCGACCACCGAGCTTCCGCCCGCGTGCCCTCACGTGATCGCCCCGCCGTGCGCGTTGCCTGTCCCCACCGCACGCCACTGCGTGGTCGCCCGCGGCTCGTGCTGCCCGGCCACCCGCAGGCACCGCTCATTGCCGTGGTGCCCGTGCGCGCACAACCAGAGCGCAGCCCGCCCGACACCACACGCTCTCATCCGCGCGTGCCCTGCCAGCGCCCGTGCGCGCCACCGACGCCCACCAGCGCCCAACCGACGATCGTCCATGTGCGCATCCCTGACGCACCCCGCGACGCGAACCCCCCCTGGCCGTCCATCTGTGACTCACTCCTCACCTGCACGGCGCCACCTCAACGTCGAATCAGCGTGACACCATGGACTATTGCCAACAAGTGGACTAACGTCAAATCCAGTACCTGTTTGTCTCCCCTTTCGTATTTCCAGTACTATTACGTATTGCATTGCCGTCTCCCGCTATCTCGTCCTCTGACGAATCTTATTGATCTGTCTAGGATAACCACCTTTGTCGAGAGCTAGGCCTTTCTTGTGGTAAAAGAAGAAATTGCCAATTTTAGACGTGAACATCCTTGGGCCGTCAAACGCCCCTTACTCCTTAGACGTCGTAGTCGGTCTTCGTAGGGTAATTGGGAGTTTAACCGGATCAATATCTCGTTATTGATTGACGTGACTCCCCTCCCTATTCGTGGTCGCCGATTATTGCCCACTAAGGGATTTCCTTCTCTCGGCATTCATTCATATTACTTACCAACCCACTCATCGTCTTCCTGTGACGTAATACAAGCCGATCGATCCCGGCCGTCATCGTATTACATCATCCGCGTCGTGCCATCCGTGCGGATTGCGTCTCTATGACCATTCTTGGGATTCATAAATGAATTTTTGAAAAGATGATGAAAAGATGAGGGTCGAGGGCGACTACGTTGCCGAATGGGAATATCCTACTGAGATGCTCACACTTGTCGGGCTCGCCCGACTCGTACCAGCCAGGTAAAACTCACACAGAGATTGTCGTCATTTTCTCGACCTGTCTCACTCTCACCTACGTCGAACCCGATTGCGGAGGAGGCAAATCGAAAGTATACTGAAGAAAGTAAGAGACGTAAAGAGCAATAAGGAGAGGGATACCTTCGTCGCGTCCTACAACGGTAAAATCTCAAACACTAGGGACTGGAGGTAGCGGTATGTGATAAACTCAAATAAGGGTAGTAATTTCCATGCATTAATCATCTTATATCTTCTAAAAGTAAGTACATCATTTACTCTTAATTGGATTTGAGGGATATTTCTAACCCCCACTTGACTCAATGAGTCAAGTGGGATATGAATCTAACGATTTCCCTAGTGTGTTGACTTTTCAGGTCAAGGTTGACTTTTCATGGTCATAAAATTACGAAATTTTATGGGAAATTCAAGAAAGTAGTCTGAAAGCTTGGGACAAAAATTCAAGTCAAAAGGAGCAAAGATCAAAAAGATACACGCTGACCAGTGGAGCTGACTCAATTGATAGGCTTGGTGCAAAGGAGCTTGAAGGAGACCTTCTAGAATGTCCTTGGAGGCTTCCAGGTTGATCAAGACATATGGGGGTGACTCCAGATGGCAGATGCTGGTTGGATGAGAGCCCAAGGTCGAGATCCAGGCCAGGATCCATGAGGTGGAACCCATCCATCCATCCATTCCAGCCCAAATCCAAGGGCTAGAGATGATTTGTAACAAACTCTAACCAACTTGTTCTGTTCCCTCCAAATTCGACCTGGAGGGAAAGAATCTGGTTGGTTGGGGTCTGTTCACCTGGATTGAAGCTTCAAGAAATCAATCCTGGACGTTCATCCATGATCCAACCACCAAGAATGACTGAAACAAACACATGTACCCCTATAAAAGGGCCCCCCTCACCCTCTTTGAGAGCATCCAAGAATTGAGTATTGTTTTCTTTACTTTGTGTCTTTCTTGAGCTTGTTCCTGGGTCCATCTTCATTCAGAAGGTGCAAGGAGTCTTCTAGAAGCGTCCTGGATCTTGAAGCCAGTTGGTAGGGAGTTGGAGCAACAATCTTGGGCCATTTGTGGTGTGACAAAAAGGTTACGCTGTTATTTCCACCCTATCTCCTTTTAGAATTCTCTTAAGCTTCTTGGCTATACTTAGGCAGATAGCCAATGTCTCAAGCTTTCCAACGCCTACTCACACGTGTCACACGTGTCAAACCGATATTGTTTTGGTCCATAGCACGTGAGAGGACCTCCGCGCGCGGCGGAGCGGCGAAGCCCAGCGCACAAGCAGTGGCGGAAGCGCCCAGGCTTGTGCGCTATCTCTCTCCTCCTCTTCTTTTTTCCATTCAATTAATTCAGAATTTTTTATCTCTCTCTAGAGACGATAAAAAATTCTGAAAAAATTCTCAAAAATCATTTTCAATCTAAACTTTCTACGGATTTTTTTTTTACACTTGGTAAAATTCATATCATCCTTCTTAATTGAACATTTACCTTCATAATCACTAAAAGCTTTACAAAAAAGGTTATATGAATCTTGAACTTGCAATACTAGTTGAAAATCTTTCTAACTAACTACCTAGCTCCCTGAGGGATCGACCCTTACTAAAATACTACTAGTAAGGAAATTAAATTGTTGATTGGTACTTAACTATCCTTACAAACGACTCTCAATCAAATTGTACCCCTTAGTTAGGACCAATTAGTATGGACGGGGCACGGACATGCAGAAGGCGGTGGGTTGGCGGCGGACAGTGGCAGGTGGTCGCCGATGCGAGCGCGCAAGCAAGCTCTCTGTGCAGGCGGGCGTGTGACGGTGGACACGGCGTGCAAGCGGCGTTGTGAGGCAGTAGTGGAGGAAGGCAATTCGTCGGCTATGCTGGCGGCCTCTTGGCGGGGAACGGCATTGGGCTAGCAGCAGATTAGGTTGGCGATCGGCGATGCGCGCGGGCGGCGGTGCGGCGGTGGATCAGTGTGCGGGCGGCGCAGGGAGGCAGTAGCAAGGGATGGAGGTGGACGTCAGCAACGGCGGCGGCGTTCGTGGCGGAGAACGGTGGCGGCGGCGGTGGGCATCTCCTCCTTCTCTCTTCCCCTTCTCTTTCTCCTCTTCTCTTCCTCTTCCTTCTTGTTCTTCCTTCTTCTTCTCCTTTCTTCTTCTTCCTCTCCTCAACGAGAATGACTCTTCAAATTCAAACGTTATGTTTTCAAAGAAAATCAAGAGTGTCTAAAGTGGGCGCCCTCCCCTTCCTCTTATAGGGAATAGGTGGATGGGCCCCCTAAAATAAAAAAAACACAATAAAAGAAAGGAAAAATGGCTAAAAGGGCTAGGGCCCATTATCGGAAGGCGAAGGTATCCTCATACGGGAACTTCCCCTCGCGACAATGTAGATGCAGGAAATGAAAGATAGATGCAGGAAATAAACGATGAGTCGAAGGTGGCGCATCGTCACGCCGAATATTTGAACCCAGAGTTGCGCGTCATTGTTGTGGCTCATTGTGTCGGCTGGACACGTGTCGGTGGCAGGCTCGATGATGGTGCTTGCTCCTCGAGTGACGGCCATGCGGTGTCGGACGGTGCCGCGTCATCAGATAGAGATAGAGAAAGAGATAGAGATAGATATAGAGATAGAGATAGAGATAAAGATAAAGATAGATATAGAGATAGAAATAGAGATAGAGATAGAGATAGAGATCGAGATAAAGAGAGAGATAGAGATAGAGATAAAGATAGAGATAGAGATAGAGATAGAGATAGAGATAGAGATAGAGATAGAGATAGAGATAGAGATAGAGATAGAGATAGAGATAGAGATAGAGATAGAGATAGAGATAGAGATAGAGATAGAGATAAAGATAGAAATAGTGATAGAGATAGAGATAGAGATAGAGATAGAGATAGAGAAAGAGATAGATTTAGCGATAGAGATAGAGATAGAGATAGAGATAGAGATAGAGATAGAGATAGAGATAGAGATAGAGATAGAGATAGAGATAGAGATAGAGATAGAGATAGAGATAAAGATAGAGATTGAGATAGAAATAGAGATATAGATAGAGATAGAGATACAGATAGAGATTGAGACTGAGATAGAGATAGTGATAGAGATAGAGATTTAGTTATAGAGATAGAGATACAGATAGAGCTCGAGACAGAGATAGAGATACAAAAAGCGATAGAGATAGTGACAGAGATAGAGATAGAGATAGAGATAGACATAGAGATAGAGATAGAGATACAGATACAGATAGAGATAGAGATAGAGATAGGGATAGAGATAGAGATAGAGATAGAGATAGAGATAGAGAAAGAGATACTGATGGCAAGGATGCCAACACATCGACATTGGACGCGTTGCCACGTTCATTTGAAGTCAACGCCGCTATGACGCAGACTCCGCTACAGTCAATCGAGAGTCATGCCACTACTATGGACACGTCCTAACCATCACGTACATCTCCACGCATGCATGCTTCCACACCAGTCATGACACGTCGCCAACGGCAGATACATAACTGCCCTTTGACGTGGCACGACCGTCCCTCATCTTTATTTTATTTAGTCGTACTTTCTCTTTCCTCAAAGGTCTATATATAGAGGCCATTGTTTCAAGAAACAGTTAGGCAGTAATTATTCAAAAATTGAGTTTGTTCTAACTCTTCTCGGAGGACTGCCCAGCCTCCGCTATCCTTCCTTGGACCCTAGCGCCGCCGTTGCCGTCGCCGCAGCCGCCGCCACCGCCACCGCCACCGCCACCTCGCGTCACTGGTCTTCTACCCCTTTGTGCCTCCTCTCTCTTTCCCCCTCTTCCCTTCCATTCCCTCTCTCTCTCTCTCATGCCTCCCTCTCTTGCCCTCCCAGGGTTGACCTAGTGCGCTCTTGCTTGCCCCTGCAGGGCCGCCCCAAGGTCCACCCTTGGCCCGCGTCCAGGCTGTCCAAGGGCTGCCCAGGATGCTCCTTCAAGGCCGCCCAAGGGCTGCCCATGCTGCCCCCTAAAGGCTGCCCATGGCTGCCCCTTGGTAGCCCATTCCGGGCCACCCAAGGCCGCCCCGGCCACCCCGTCAAGGCCGCCCCTTGGCAGCCAATTCAGGGGCCCCAAGGGCCGCCAAGGCCGCCCACTCTAGACCGCCCAAGGCCACCACTTGGAAGCCCCTTCAGGGCCGCCCAAAGACCGCCCAGGCCGCCCCTGCCAGGACCACCGAAGGCTATCCCCGGCCACCCGCATGGGGCCACCCAAAGGCCACCTAGGCCGCCCTTGGCAGGGCCGCCAAAGGCCGCCCCCAGGCCGCCCCCAAGCCACCTGCTTGGGCCACCCAAAGGCTGCCAAGGCCACCCCAACCAGGGCTGCCCAGGCCGCTCCTATCAGGGCCGCCCAACCAGGGCTGCCAAGGCAGCCCTAGGCTGCCAGCCCAGAGCCACCCAAGGGCGGCTCCAAGAACGGCTCGTGGCTTGTCTGTCTGTTGATGACTTTAGTTATCTCATAAAATAATCAGGGATTTATCAGTAATCAAAGCATCATTTGCATACATTAATTCCATATTTACCATTATTTGCATGCATTATTTCCATAGTTCAGAGAATCAAGTGGATTAGATCTCACCTTTCATCTCAATGAGTACAGATGTGGATAAAATACAATGAAGAAGGCACCTGATTAAGCAAGATTTGCAAAATTTACAAGAAGAAGTCCTAAAAAGCCCAAGAAGCCCAAAAGACTCAAGAAGCCCAAGGGAGGAACCTATAAACAGTCCTTCAAAGAGACATTTGGGGGCTGACTAGAATTTCTGCCAAAACAGGTTAGGACTTGAGGAGAAGAGTTCTACAGACCCTCCAAGAGCTGATGAGCACTAGAGTTGGGGAGAGGAAGCAAGCTGAGGCATAACCAGAGCAAGAAGATCACCACCTCGCCGGAAGGATCGTGACACAAGGTTGGTGTGATTGTGCTGGTTTCAGAGATTGTATTCCTTCCTCTCTAAGACAATCTAGGTTGGGCTGGGAAGCATCGATTAGAGTACTTCCAGCATTTTCCAACTAAAATTGTTGTCTATTTTGGTTAATCTGAAGTTTCTTATTCACATTGTTCTTGCATTTTCTCAGTTCATCCCATTCATGTTTCACAGTTGTTCTATTGTCCTTTCTACTCCATTTTTATCTTCTTCACCAGAATTTCAAGCAAATCACACTCACAGGCACAGTACGCAGCTATGCGCGTACCAAGCTTAGCGTAGATAAGCCGCACGAAGCTCAGCGCGCAGCCCAGTCGAGCGCAGCCAAGCAGCGCGCAGATAAGCTGTGCGCAGCAGAGCACCGCACAGCTAGGCCGCGCGACGCTCAGCGCACAGCTAAGCTGCGCGCTACTGAGCAACGCGCAGCAAAGCTACGCAACTGAGCAACGCGCAGCAAAGCTACGCAACGCTCAGCGCGAAGCCAGCTGCGCATAGTTAAGGCATGTGTAGCTGAGCAGCGTGCAGCTAAGCCGCACGACGCTCAACGCGCAGGCCAACCGCGCGCAGCTAAGCTGCACGCAGCCGAGCAGCTGCGTGTTTGCTCACTCAGTGCACAGGCCAGCCACGTGCAACTAAGCTGCGCGCAGCCAAGCAACTGCGCGTTTGCTCTATCCTCATTCTAAAGTTGCAGGTACCAACTTGTAATTGAGGACTTATAGGCATAAGCCTCTAATTGATTACAAAGCCAAATTTAAATCAATTCTGCTGAAGATTAAATTTTCTGCACCCAATCTTCTGAAGTAACTCTATAAATTTCATTAAGAGTACTCTATAAAGTATTTACTGAAGGTCATTCCACAGAATTTTACTGAGGATCTTTGCATCTCTAGTTGGAATAACTTGTAGGAATTGATTGTTGGGTTCTAGTGGCCTTGAGATGGATGAACAATACAAAACGATGCGCAGCGGAAGTCTTTTTGCTAATCGAACGGCATCGACAAAAACCATTAAACAAAGTACCTTTGCACGAATCTCATTCGTGATTTCTTTGATCCTGGAGCGAGACGAGTTGACCTGCTCAAGTGTGCAGCCTCTAGACGTATCCACGCGGTCCTCGACGCGTCGGATCTCCTCCTTCTCGTTGACGAGCCCCATTTTCTCCGTCGGCGTCATTATGTCATCCCGATCACATCAGGGATGGAGAGGGGGTGGTGGGGAGAGTGGAGAAGAAGGGGAAAGGCCCCTGAAAAATTCTGGCCTGGGTGAGTTTTGTTCAGGGCCTTCCCCTATTTATACTAAGTGGGTATTGTTCATAAAAACCCCCAAAACTTAAGTATATCTTCCAACGTCCAAAAGACCATTTGCGTGTGACCCTCTAGGCCCATGTATCAGTCTAGTTAACGACTCTAGCGGCCCTATAACCTTTATTCGCCTTCCAAATTAATTAACTATATCATCATATAGGCTAATTAATGTCAGATCGATTTAACACAATCGACAGGTCGAGACTCTGACACGTGGAGTGCCAAGCTACACCTCGTGTCCTAGAAGATACAAAGGAGTGTGTATCGACTCACTCATGGAACCTGTTCATCATCGGTTACTGTGTATGTATAATCCCTCATCCACTTGACGCTCCTTGGACGACTTAGGGTATGGTCAACTGTCAAACCCTAAGCGGTCATCCGAGTTAGTACTGATGCATTCGGAAATCATCAGAGAACTCTTCTCTGATATTTCACTGCCTTGGCCAAGGATTTCATCACATCGTCTTCCTTGAGCTGTCACCTCTTATACCGAGGGTGGACGATCCCATCTTGACCACTCAATCGTCTTCGTGTACTTCTTGATGCACCTAAACTAAGACCGTTTAGAATCCCATGATTAGAGACTCGTTGGCCATAGCCAAAGTACAACCGTCCGTCCACAAGACGTCTTTGGTGTCTCAGGTCTAAGGATCACTTACACAACCGTGACGTGAATCAACCTGATTGATAGTTCGGTATAATACCATTCAGGGATTCGTACGGATCAATTCAGTGAACTCTTTCCACTAAAGAGCACCCACTATCTATCCTTAGTGTCGCCACACTAATGGCTACGGGACCGGCCATACTCATCATATGAGTGAGGCTAGATAGTGCTATTCCATCCGAATACTTAGATGTCCTTCTCGCGTATCCTTTGAATAGGAATATTTAGACACATGCTTAAAGACTAGTGATCTCCGTATTACGATCTCATCATAATTCGCTAAGTCTGATCATGTATTCATGGACTTCATTATACACATCACACGTGCACTATAATGAATATGTTCTATTAATGAACATGGAACGAGATGTGGAATGTGTGATTGGTTGCGGGCCACATATATTTCCATCATTGATAACATAAATAAATTGAAAAGAATTACTATTTCCTTATCTGCTCCTTGTGGATCGACACCGTACTCTCCCTGAGACTGTGAGGTTAATTTTTATTGTTGATCAACTCAAATACTCAAACGACTAATTAGTAAAAAAAACCAGTAAAAATAGCATAATTTGAGCTTATCATCTGTGCTCGCCCGCCTTGCCCGTGTCTGCACCCGTTGGCCTTGCTCTCCACTTGCGCCGTACAATGCCTAGATTCGCCCAGACTTGTAACGGTCAGGATTTCTCGTAGCCTCTTCACGCACTACGGTGCCGAGGTATACCTGAAACTTTTTGGTGTTAAAGTGTTCTCCATCTAGTATTTCTCAAGAAGTCTCCACCGTTGTCGGATTTGACTTGGTTTGGATTTCCCTGAATTCTCTCTCGTTCGTGAGTCTCGCTCCTGACATGAATTCGGATATTAGTTTTGGTGCTTCGGCATCGTCGCGGTGGGTGAAGACAATACTCCCGTTCTCGGTGAGGATCGAAGCTGCACCACCAGAATTTCATTGGTTTTAAACTCCAATCGACCGTGTGGAATTCTATGGGTTGTTTTATCCCTCCTTTACCCCATCCATCTGTTACCTCCAATCCGTCCGCATCAATTCTCTGTCTCCCCAATCAACCAATTCCTAGTCGTCCTGCATCAAATTGGTATCAGAGCCTAACCTGTCAGCCCAGTCATTTTTGCCATCGTAGATGTCTTCATTAGTCAGTCCCATTGCGTGCATCTGCGTTCAGGCAAACAAGTCTCCGCTCTGATGAAAGACCAACCCCAAGACGGTCTTGAGGTGTCCGTCCCGGTCCACGAGTTGTCCTCGTCTATCCCACCGACTTCCTCACATGGGGACATCGATCGTGTGTTAGATGCTGTCTAGAACGGCTTTCGTGATGTGAATATACGAATTGCCAATATGGACAACAGTCTAACTAATTCGATTGATGTAGTGAGCGAACAGACATACCAACTCGAGAATAGAGGTCTTGCTCAACATCGTCGTGATCGTGAAGGCCATTACCCACCTGATCCTAGATCTCGAGATCGTAATAGGAATCATCGTGACCTTGATGATCCAATACGACTGGAGGATAGATCTAGAAGCCAAAATCAGAATCGTCCTGAATGAGACGATCTGATTCCTCTGGAGATTCGCACTCCGGTCCGTGATAGGAATTGTCGAGACGATTACTATACGCTTGAGCCTAGGACCCTAGGCCAGGATAGGAATCGTCCTCCACGAAACGATCCCTATCTACCTGTTGATAGAGCCCCTGTACATGATGGAAATCGCCCCCCAGGGAACGATTACCACCCACCGAAGGAGAGGATCCCAAAGTGCGATAGGAATCATTCCCCTTCAAATGATCCTTATCTGCCTGATGATAGACATCGTGGATGGAACGGGAATCGTCTAGACAGGAACAATCCTTTTCCACCCGAGGATGTGGTTCTCCCTCGCAATCACTGCCATGGGGATCACGACAACCAGTGGTAGCAAATCCAACGTAGTGTCAAAGTCGATGTTCCGTACTACGAGGGATCTTGGGACCCGAAAGAGTATCTTTATTGGGAGTCCAAACTGAATAGTTATTTCAAGTGGTACAATATGTTAGAGTGGCAGAAAGTCCAACACGCCGAAACGAGACTAGGTGGGCAAGCGAAAATATTTTGGGAGAACCTTGAATTTTCAATTTATAACTGTTGTGAGGCACCCGTAGATACTTGGCTCCAAATTAAGGACAAACTGCATGAGAAGTACGTTCTCCCTGCTTATTTAGATAGCCTTCTCGATCAGTGGCATAAACTACAGCAGGGTAGACGTCCCATCTCTGAAATATATTACTCAATTCAAACAATTCTACATGAGGTGCCGAGTTGAGGAGAGCCCCTGAGTCATCATTTCTCGATTTAGAACCGGTCTCAATCCTTATTTAGAGACTGAACTGCTTGTGTGCAAGGCTGCGACACTCGAGCAAGCCTATCAGATTGTAGAAGATCTAAAGCTATATCAAAACTTATACCATACTCCAATCTACAATTGTCCTGCACTTACCGATTGTAGTCATTCTTCCAATCCCTCTTACTCCAACCGTGTGGCCCAGCACAATGCCCCGTTAGCCTCCCAGCCCCACCACCAGTTCCCACTCCCACTCGCACTACCACAGAGCACCGTCCTCCAGCTCCTACACTATCCTCCACTACACCAAACACACGCATATCTTCTGCCCTCGATTCCATCGCTAGGGCTCCTCCTCAACCCAATACCACACATATTGGTCCCTCCGGTTTGGCATGCTTTAAATGCCAGGGACGTGGCCATAGAGCTTCTCAATGCTCGACATGAACCTTACATATAGGTCACGAACCCTCCGGTGACACCCCCTCCTTAGATGAGCAGCCAATTGATAAGGAGGAATATAGAGTAGAAAACTACGTCAAAGACAAATTCGTGCACGAGGAAGATTTAGTGGGCTTTATCGGTATCCCCGACTGCCCACCCACTCTTCCTCGTCATGATCCATCTAAGTCCATTCGGGGAGTTGTCCGATGCACCCTTACCCAGCTTTCGACTGATAATTATGCTTTGAGGACCCCCATATTCTATACATATTTCAAGATTCGTGACAAGATGTGTAAAATGGTTGTAGACAGCAGTAGTTGTATTAATGCCATATCCGATGTCATGATGTCATGCTTGGGATTACCTCTAATTGACCATCCTAACCTGCATTTTGTATCCTAGATTGATGCTACCTCGATTTCCGTAAACAATCAATGTCATCTTCCTTTAAAGGTTTAGTCATACGAGGAAGACGTATTATGCGATCTATTACCCATGAAGGTGGGCGGCTTTATCCTCGGCCGCCCTTGGTTGTATGATAACGATGTACATCTTTTCGGTAGAAGCAACACATGCTCATTCATCCATCAGGGGAAGAAAATCACGTGGCATCCTTATACCCAAAGCCCACAAAAGCCTTCTCCAATATCTCCATCCGTAGGCTTGTGTATCCTTAGCGGTCACCAATTTCAGAAGGAATTAGATAGTGAACTGACTATGTGTGATGTAACACGTTGTCAGCCGAGATCGACCGCACGTATAACGCCACAAGAAGGTACGAGGAAGATATTAATGAAAATGAGTTATGCAATTTAAGCAAACTCTAACGAGCGATAAGGACTGACCGGCTAAGGTGAACAATACAATACGTCGACAAATAGAGGAGTAGATCAAGTAGACTCTAGATGACCTTCGAAATCCATGAGCAAATCTACAAAGGAGAGGCGTCTTACGGCCTGTCGGAGTTAAACCGTTGACACCAGCAATCTAGTCATCAATCGCAAGAAATCTCTAACTCTCGACAATGGCGGCTAACCTATTCGGCGTTGTCGATAAAAGGGGCGGTAGAGGAACACATAGGGGATGACAACACTGTATGAAGTAATAATATTGAAAAAGATGAGGGGAATAGAAAATAGAGCATGGAATTATCCTTCCATGGGTACTGGTTGAGAGACGCTAAGGAACCCCCGATTGATAAGGGCGCAGCGGCGTACGATGCAGCCGAGGAGTCGCACGACCCGTGAGCAAATCGACAAGGTTGGCGCACCGGGGGGGGGAAGGGGCAAGGCCTGCGCGGAGTGCTACAAGGTGGCACAACCGGAGGGCAGCGGGACCTATGCGAGAGCACGACTACAGGGCTCGGCCGGCGGGCGGCAGAGCTTGGTGGGTGCGCGGTTGCGGTTCGCGTGTGGGTGCACGCGAAGAGGGAGAGCCCAGCGGTCAGTGGGATTGGCAGGCGCGCAGCCACGGGCGCGTCTACGTGCGACAAAACCGGCGTGCGCGCGCGCAGCCACGGGCGCGTCTACGCGCGACGGAACCGGCATGCGCGCGCGCGGCCACGGCCGCGTAGGCAGGCATTACAAATGGGGCGGACGCGTGGTCAATCGTCACAACCGGCGGCATCAACTGGCAGGCGCGTGCGGCTGATCGGCGGGTGGTTGAGGCCCTTGCGGAGCACGGCAGGAGGGCGTGATCGGCGAGCAGCAAGATGGGTGCGGGGCTAGAGGGCGTGGTCTGCGGGGGACAAGGCTGATGCGGGTGGAGATGACGAGTGCCCAACCAAGAGATGGCGCAGTTAGGAGCGGTGCAATGCTGACAGGGTCTACCGAAGCGGGCAGCAGTGGGCAGTGACAGGTGAGCACGTCCGGACGTTGACGATGCAATCAATCCTTGCGTGCCCACGGTTTTGTGTGGATCTTGAATGTTTAACCGCCAAGAAACGTCAAATCTTTAAAACAAAACTGGAACCTTTCCTCGGTCGGACGGACACGGAGTGATCTGAACTTGCTTACAGCTCGACAACCAGGACACAATCTTCCACAATCCAAACTCTATGCTATTCGAACTAGCTCTCTCAGGAATGAAAGTACAAAAGGAAGAAGAATAATTCAGATTTCAAATTCTCAAGTCTGTCTTTCCCTTGGGCATACCATCCCCTTATATAGGTGATGTAACACGACAACAGCCGAGATCGACGGCGCGTGTTACATCACAATGATGCACGAGAGATGGTATTATTGATAATGAATGATGCAGTTTTAAGAACTCTATTGAGCATAAGGTCGGGCCGACTAGGGGAACAACTCAGTAAATAATCGATAGGAGGACAGGAAGATAGACTCTAGATGACCCATCGAATCGGCGACCAATACAACGACGGAGAGGCATTTTATGGCCCATTGGATTCAAACCCCAAATGCCAACAATATAATCGTCACTCGCGAAGAGAGTCCCTACCTCTCGACAAGGGTGGCATCCTATCCGATATTAATAAAATAAAACCGGCCGATGAATTTAGATAGGGGCGACGGCATTGGAGAAAGTAATAATACTGAAAATTGAAGGGGGAAATAAAATTTAGAACCTGGTTATGAACCGTCCACCGGTCGTGTTCGACAGAAGCTCCAGAATTTCCGGTTGACATGGCGAGGGGCGTAGGCGCCGTTGAGTAGCGGCTCGGAGGCGAACGGTTGGGGCTCGACCACGGATGTGGCTAGAGACAGTTGACTCCGGCTCGGGGCGTACGGCGATGGAGACCGCAGGCGCGCTAATTCAAGTGCTCCACGAATAGCAGGCCGCGCGCGAGTGCTCCTTCTGACGGCAGAGAATTTGGCGGACAAGTCCACCCGGGGTGGCGAAACCGCACGACGTCGCAGGCACCGTGAGCGGAAGACCCCGCACAGAGGGGCGCGCGGCCGTGTGGTTGACAGCGATGCCCGACCAAACTGGCCGCGGAGGGCGCAAAGCTCACTGCGAGTACCGTGAGCGGAAGATCCCGCACGGGGGCGCACGGCCGAGAGGATGGCTGCGATGCCCGACCAAATCGGCCGCGGAGGGCGCCGAGCTCACGGCAAGGGGCACAAGGGGTGACGGGATCCCGCGTCGGCGGGCGGGAAAGAGTGAACGTCGATTGATGCTGGCGAAGCAGTGCACGGCTGGGCGACGGAAGGCAGTTGTTCTCGTGGGAGAACAATCGGAAGAACCCCCAATCGCCGGCAACGGCGACCGTTTCTGGTAGAGGTGCAAGTCCTGATCCAGATCCGGCTTTGGGAGGTGAACGGTTGCTAGGAGGGCGAGAACGGTAGTATGGAAACTTACTAATTCTCTCTAATGAAAGCAATAAAAAAAACAAGACAGTGGTTCCTTTCTTCCAAAGCTCTCCCTCCCCCTTGGGCATACCTTATCCTTATATAGGGAGGAAGGGTGCCAAGAGGCCGACCTTAGAGGAGGAAACCGTCGCGAGACGTGGTCCTCCTCTTTACAAGTATTTCAAAAATGGAAACGGAAATATGGACAAGGCCCAAAACAATGGCCCAATCCAATTGTCCTGAAAATTATAAGTAACTAAAATAACAAAGAAAACTTACGAAAGATCACGACGAGTACTTGAATTTTGGGTCGCGTATGTCGGCACGAGCAGCTCGAAGTGGTTGGGCTCGTCTAGTGTCGGTGTCAGCTCGATGGTCCCCCATCAATAGGGAGGATGGGTGTCAAGTGACCGTGCTTAGAGGAGGAAACCGTCGCGAGACGAGGTCCTCCTCTTTACAAGCATTTCAAAAAGTAAAAACAAAAACATGGATGAGGCCCAAAACAATGGCCCAATCCAATTGTTCAGAAATTACAACCAAACCAAATAATGAAGAAAACTTACAAATCATCATGCCAAATACTTGAATCTGGGGTCAAGGACATCAGCGCGAGCGTGACATAGGACGACTACGGGGTGTACAACTATGGGATATATGACGAAGGATGGGACGACGGGATAGATGGGCTGACTACGAGAAGGTGGACGGCTAAGGATGGTGCGGATATTTGAGGGATAAAACAGCCACAGAAATCACATGGTCGGATTCAGACTTTAAAACCTAAGAAAATCTGGTGGTGCAGCTCCGACCCTTATCGAGGGCGGAGTATTGTCTTCCCCCGCCGCGACGATGCCAAGCGCCGAAATCAATATGACAAATTCATGTCGCGAAGAAACACTCGAGAAGAAGAGAGAAAAGGTAGAAAATCCAAACCAAATCAAAGTCTGACGGCGGTGGAAACCTCTCGAGAAAATACTGAACGGAGAACACTTCGACACCAGAGAGTTCAGGCGTACCTCTGCACCGTAGTGCATGAAGAGGATGCGGGAAATTCTGATCGTGACGCGGCTGGACAAATCTGGGCGTTGTGAGGCCCACTGGACGATGGGATCTGGACGTTCCGGGCATTGAATGGCAATGGTTGTAGTGACATAAAGATAGTACAATATCTAGGTATCGACCGGACGACGTCTTGACGACATCCGACATCACTATCTCTCTTCATATCTATGTTTCTATTTCTATCTTTGTCTCTATCTCTATCTCTATCTCTATCAATATTTCTATATCGATCTCCATCTCTATATCTATCTCTAGCTCTATCTCTATCTCTATCTCTATCTTTATCTATATCTTTACCTCTATCCTTATATCTCTCTCTATCTCTATCTCTATCTCAATCCTTATCTCTCTTCATACCTCTGTTTGTACCTCTATCTTTATCTATATGTTTATTTCTATCTCTATATCTATCTCTATCTCTATTACTATCTCCGTCTCTATCTCTATCTCTATCTCTATCTCTATGTGTATCTCCATCTCTATCTCTTTCGCTATCTCTATCTTTATCTCTGTCTCTATATCTATATGTATCTCTATCTCTATCTTTATCTCTGTCTCTATATCTATATGTATCTCTATCTCTATCTCTATCTCTGTCTCTATATCTATATGTATCTCTATCTCTATCTCTTTCTCTATATCTATCTCTGTCTCTATTTATATATCTAGCTCTTTCTCAATATCCATCTGTATCTCTATCTGTATATCTATCTCTATGTCTCTCTGATGGGGGACCATCCTGGAGACGTCACGACCAGACGACATCAGCCTCGCCGAGCTGCTCGCACCGATGCTCGCCACCCGGGGTTTAAGTACCCCGCGCGTAAGCATCCCTATCTTACTTGCTTTTGTTTATGTTTTTGTTTGTGTTTTTGGATTTCATGGACTGGGCCAATGTTGGGCCTCGTCCTCGTCTTTTACTTTTATGTTTCAATTTTATTTTCAAATTGTAAGGAGAGGACGAACCACATCTCGCGACGGTTCGTCCTCCCCCCCACGTTCACTTGGCACCTACCCTCACTATATAAGGGGATAGCATGCCCAAGAGAACACTTGAGTCATTTGTTGAAGGAAAATTTAGCAACACCTGTCTCCACCCCTATCATAGTTAGAGAGTAGAGAGGTTTGGTTAGCCTCGCCCACGTCGAGATCACTCCGTGGTTAGAGCCCCGTCGTCACGTCGAGAACACTCCGTGACGATGTGTCCAAGCATCCCGTCGAGATCACTCCAGGCCGAGTAAAGAATCCAAGAAGTTGTCGCCATCTGGAGCTGAAGAAACCTTCGTCGAGATCACTCCGAGGGAGTCCAAGGCTGCAGGTTTGACGTCGACGATCGCCTTCCACAGGATAATTCAAGATCCCACCAAGGTTCCCAAGAAAGCCCAAGAAACCATCTTCTTGAAGGTTTCTTGGGGCGGTTACAGCTCAAGAAACACCCCACCTTGAGCTCAAGATCCGCTCTGCCGCCACCGCCTCCGCCCCGTCGCCCTCCACCGCCGCCGACCTCGGCTCCGTCCAGCGCCCGCACTCCGCCTGCACCCGCGCGCCGCCAGCACCAGCCGCCAACGCCTGCGCGCTGGTACGTCCGCACGCCGCCCGCGCCCTCGCGCCATCCGCGCCGCGCTCGCTCACGCCGTGCGATCGCGCCGGCGCGCCTGCGCGCCGCGCGCCCTGCGCCGCGTCTCACACCCCGCGCTCGCGCGCCCTGCTATCACGCGCCCCTGTGCATGCACGCCCTTCGCGTTTGCGTCCAGCCCCGCTCGCCATGTGGCCGTGCCCGCACACCGCCATGCCCGCGCGCCGTCGCGCTAGCGTGCTCTTGCACCCATGCGACCCCGCGCTCACGCGCCCCCGCGCCCGCGCGGCCCCCCACCCCACTCGTCCTCGGCTACGCCCATCCAGTTCCGACCATCCTCCGATCACGTCCATCGTCCAGCCCCTATCCAATCGTTGCTGTTCCCTACCGTCGACATCAACTCGAAATCGAACGACGCTGTGGACTATCGACAGTTAAGGTACCTTCTCCTCTCCCCTCCGTTATTCCAGTATCATTACCCTCTACAGTCTCGTCATTCCCTATCTCATCCGCTGCCCGTTATTACGTCTTGTTGATAGGGCAGCCACCATCGTTGAGAGCTAGGACTTTTCTTGTGATTGAAAGGGTAACCGTTGACTTAGACGCAGAACATTCTAGGGCCATCAAACGCCCCTCACCGCTTAGTCGTTGAGTCGGTCCAGCGGGTCATTGGGAGTTTGATCTAGGATCAATATCTTCACTTGATTGACGAGGATCCTCTTCCCTAACTGTGAACGACAGGATTATTGCTCATTTGACGATTTCATTTATCGGCATACATCATATAATTCACGAATCTACTCATAAGTTATTGTGGCGTAATACGAGCCGTCCGATTTCGGCAGGTCGTATTGCATCACTATCTCTATGTCTATCTCTATCGCTATTTCTATCTTAATCTCTATCTCTATCTCCATCTCTATTTCTAACTCTATATCTATCTTTATCTCTATCTCTAACTCTAACTCTATCTCTATCTTTCTCTATATCTCTATCTCTATATCTATGTCTATCCCTACCACTATCTCTATGCCTGTCTCCATCTTTATCCCTATCCCTATCACTATCTCTATCTCTATTTGTATATGTATCTCTATCTCTATCTTTATCTTTATCTCCATTTCTATCTCTATCTCTATATCTGTCGTAATCTCTATCTCTATGTCTATCTCTAAATCTATCTCTATCTCTATCTCTCTCTCTCTATCTGTATCTCTATCTCTATTTCTATCTCTATCTCTAACTCTATCTCTATCTCTCTCTCTATCTCTATCTCTATCTCTATCTCTAACTCTATCTCTATCTCTCTCTCTCTATCTCTATCTCTATCTCTATCTCTATCTCTATCTCTATCTCTATCTCTATCTCTATCTCTATCTCTATCTCTATCTCTATCTCTATCTCTATCTCTATCTCTATCTCTATCTCTATCTCTATCTCTATCTCTATCTCTATCTCTATTTCTATCTTTATCTCAATCTCTAACTCTATCTCTATCTCTCTTCATACCTCTGTTTCTATCTCTATCTTTGTCTCTATCTCTATCTCTATCTTAATCTCTATTTTTATGTATATTTATATATCTATCTGTATCTCTATCTCTACCTCTATCTCTATCTCTGATTCTATATTTATGTCTATCTATATCACTATCTCTATCTCTATCTCTATCTCTATCTCTATCTCTATTTCTATCTTTATCTCAATCTCTAACTCTATCTCTATCTCTATCTCTCTTCATACCTCTGTTTCTATCTCTATCTCTGTCTCTATCTCTATCTCTATCTTAATCTCTATCTTTATGTATATTTATATATCTATCTGTATCTCTATCTCTACCTCTATCTCTATCTCTGATTCTATATTTATGTCTATCTATATCACTATCTCTATCTCTATATCAATCTCTATGGCTCTCTCTATCTGAATCTTTTTCTCTATCTGTATCTTTATATCTAACTTTAACTCTATCTATATACATATCTCAATCTCTATCTCTATGTTTTTCTCTATCTCTATCTCTATCATTATCTTTATCTTTTTCTATATCTCTATCTTTATTTCTATTTCTATCTCTATCTCTATCTCTATCTCTATCTTTATCTCTATGTCTATCTCTATCTCTACATCTCTCTCTATCTCTATCTCTATCTCTATCTCTATCTATATCTCTATCACTGTCTCTATCTGCATCACTATATTTTTCTCAATCTCTATCCCTATCTCTATCTCTATCTATGTCTCTATCTCTATCTCTATCTCAATCTCTACCTTTATCTCTATCTCTATCGCTTTATCTATATCTTTATCTCTATCTCTATGTCTATCCCTATCTCAATCTCTATCTCTATCTCTATCTCTATGTCTATCTCTCTCTTTATCTCTATCTCTGTTTCGATTTCTATTTCTGTCTCTATCTCTAACTCGTCCCTATCTCTATCTCTATCTCTATCTCTCTCTTTATCTCTATCTGCATTTCTATCTCTATCGCTAACTCTATCTATATCTCTATCTCTATCCCTATCTCTATCTCTATCTATGTCTCTATCTCTATCTCTATCTCAACCTCTACCTTTCTCTCTATCTCTATCTCTATCTCTTTATCTATATGTTTATCTCTATCCACATGTCTATCTCTATCTCAATCTCTATCTCTATGTCTACCTCTATCTCTATCTCTGCTTCGATTTCTATTTCTGTCTCTATCTCTAACTCGTCCCTATCTCTATCTCTATCTCTATCTCTCTCTTTAACTCTGTCTGCATTTCTATATCTATCTTAATTGTTATATCAATCACTAACTCTATCTATATCTCTATCAATCTCAATCTCTATCTCTATCTATATCTCTATCTCTATCTCTATATCTATCTTTATCTCCATCTCTATCTTTATCTCTATCTCTATCTATATCTCTATCTCAATCTCTATCTGTATCTCTATCTCTATCTCTATCTTTATCTTTTTCTCAATTTCCCTCTCTATCTCTATCTCTATCTCTATCTGTATTTCTTTCTCTATCTCAATCTCTATCTATATTTTTATCTCTATCTCTATCTCCATCTCTATCCCTATCTCTATCTCTATCTCTATCTCTTTCTTTATCTATATATCTATCTCTATCTTTATAGTTATTTGTATATATATCGCTATCTCTATCTCTATCTCTATCTCTATCTCTATCTCTATCTCTTCCTCTATCTCTATCTCTATCTCTATCTCTATCTCTTTCGCTATGTCTATCTCAATCTCTGTCTCTTTGTCTATTTCTCTATCTCTATCTCTATCTCTATCTCTTCCTCTATCTCTATCTCTATCTCTATCTCTTTCGCTATGTCTATCTCAATCTCTGTCTCTTTGTCTATTTCTCTATCTCTATCTCTATCTCTTCCTCTATCTCTATCTCTATCTCTATCTCTATCTCTTTCGCTATGTCTATCTCAATCTCTGTCTCTTTGTCTATTTCTCTATCTCTATCTCTATCTCTATCTCAATCTCAATCTAAATCCCTATCTGTATCTCTATCTCTATTGCGACATCTATTGCTATCTCGATCTCCATCTCTATCTCTATCTTTATCTCTATCTCTATCTCTATCTCTATCTCTATCTCTTTCTCTATCTCTATCTCTATCTCTATCTCTATGTCTATCTCTATCTCTATCTCAATCTCTATCTCTATCTCTATCTTTATCTCTATCTCTATCTCTATCCATATCTCTATCTTTATCTCTATCTCTAACTCTATCTCTATCTGTATCTCTATCTCTACCTGTATCTCTATATCTATATTTATCTCTATATCTATCTCTATCTCTATCTTTATCTCTATCCTTATATCCATCTCTATCTCTGATGGCGCGGCACCGTGCGACACCGCAGGACCGACGCTCGAGGAGCCCACATCGTCATCGAGCCCGCCGTCGATGGACACCCGGGTTTAGATATTTGGCGTGACGACGCGCCACCTTCGCATCATTTATTTACTCACTTCTTATTTCGTTTCGCAGTTTTGCCCGTCTCATCCACGATGTAGAGAGGGGAAGTTCCTGCATGAGGATATCTTCCCCCCCCCCTCTCGCTGGGCCTTCATAAACCCCTTTTCTATTTTCATTTTACCTTTTCATTTTGTAGTTAAGGGGGCCCGTTTACCTCTCTCCTATAAAAGGGAGGGGAGGGCGCCCCTCAAAACACTCTTGATTTTCTTGGAAATAATAACGTTTGGAATTTGAAGAGTTATTCACGTTGAGGAGAGGAAGAAGAATAAGAAAAAAGAAGAAGAAGAAGAAGAGGAAGAAGAAGGGAGGAGAAGGGAAGGAGAGGAGAAGGGGAGAAGAGAAGGCCGCCGACGCCGTCGCCTTCCGCCTGCACGCCGCTTCCCACGCTTCACGCGCCACCGCCGCCGACCACACGCTGCTGCACGCCGCCTTCATGCCCTCCGCCACCGTTTTCTCGCCCCGGACGCCGAACATCCGCCACCGCCCGCTGCCTTTCCCGCCGTCCCCTGCCACTCACCGCGCCATTGCTCGCCATCTCCACGCCGCTGCCTACCACCCCGCGGCGGCCTCAGCTGTCGCGCCGAGCACCGCGCAGTGCCCAGTGTCCCGCTCTCGCAGGCCGACCGCCGCCGCCCGCGCCCCTGCTGCGGACTGTGCCTGCCCCGCATCGCCCGCCAGCGAACAACCCAGCGCGGCGCTCGATCACCTCCGTGCGGGGGTCACACCTTGCGCCGTGCCACCAGCTCGTGAACCATGCCCAGCTCCGCGCCTCTCATCGCGCCACGCCGGCTCAGGGCCGGGAGCCGTACCCTACGCTGCGCCCCGTCACCAAGCTACGCCCCGAGCTGCGCACTTGATGTAACACGACCTGCCGGGATCGAGCAGCTCGCGTTAACACCACAAGGAGTGGAGGGCAGAGCGGCGGAGCGGCAGCACGGGGCAGGCGCTTCGACGGTGGTGATTGGGTGGGCCCCGCTTCATTCTGCTATTGAGCGGCAAAGTTAGGCGTCGCCGGTGCGAAGCGGCGGCTGTATATCCTACTGCGATCATTTACTTGCAGCGGTAAAGTAGCGGCGGCGTGTCATCCAACGATCGTCTCCCCCTGAAGCATCTCTAGGAGATCAGAGTGACGGGTCAGTGGCTACGAACGGCGCAGCGGCATAAGGCGGCTGCCTCTACAATCTATCGGCAGACTACGAAGGCTCTAACTACGAAGGTCGTAACTAATATGGCTCTATCTAAGAAGGCTCTAGCTAACTACGGAGGACTACACTTCTGGAAAGTTTTCTAACGGACTCTAAGGCGCATACGGCGCTGGTAGCTACGGTGGCGCAGGTAGGCGCGGGTAAGGAACTCTAAATCGTGCGCGATAAGGATATCGGAGGCGCACGATGATCTAGGGCGGTGATGGCAGTCGAGGCCGGTCGGGTTGGCCAAGGGCGGATGAGGAGGAGGAGGGCAGCGCCCAAGGCACCGAGGAGGCGGAGGGCGGCCGAAGCGTCTAAGGGCCATGTGGTGACCGATAGCTGTCGAAACGGTTGAGGCTGGCCAGAGGTGACCAGGGTCGGCCAGAGGATGTCGAGGTGGCCGAGGGCAGCCGAAGCAGGCGTAGTCGCCCGGAGGAGGCCGGAGGGACTAGAGTCCTTTGGAGGGGCTGGTGGCCGTCGGAGGGGCTGGAGGTCGTCGGAGGGCCAGAGGCGGTCTGGCGGACGGCGAGAGGCGGTCTGGCGGACGGCGGTCGGCCGCCTGAGGGCTGTCGGGCAGGTTACTCGTGGTTGCCTGGGAGCAGTGGCGCCTGTGGTCCGCACGGTGGCCATTGCGGCCGTGGAGGTCGTAGGCGCGGAGTGACCGTGGTCGGCCAAAGCAGCCAAGGCCGCCATGGAGGCCGCGACCGGTTTAGATGGCCGAGGCGGCCTACGGAGCCATTGACGGCTGTAGAATGTCGAGGGGGTCGAGGGCAGACCCGCTTGCATCGATAGGGTGGCCCTGGCGGTCGACGGCCACCGTAGACAGCTAGAGTCGTCCGCAGAGGATCGGAGGTGGTTGTAAGCGGCTGGAGCCGACCGACGGCAGGCAGAGAAGGCCATAGGCGGTGGGGGCGACCGTAGGTGATCGTACGCGCGCGGAGGCATCCATGGTGGACAGGGGAGGGTTGTAGGCCGGTTGAGGAGTCTGTAGGCAGGGCCGACGGTGGTCGATGGAAGGCCAGAGGCGGTCGATTGAGAGGCGGCGTTTAGGCGACCGGCGGAGGTCAGAATCAGCCTAGACTGGTCGGACGATGGCGAGGCAAATGACGACGCCCAACAACGGCGGTCAAGGAAGCGCAGAGGCCACCAAGGCGGCGGCGCCGGCGACGGCAGCGCCGGCATTCCAGAGAAGCGAACACGAAAATGCCTGCCCTAACCTCCTTCCCTTGGGGGCATTTTTGTAAATTCGTCCAACTTTAAAAAATACACTAAAATCTCTCAAAAACACTTCTAAAATGACTAGAAATTCAAAAGGGCTACATTTTCAATTCGATTTCACTTGGCTCCTGGTTCTTACAGGGGGCAGCCTTCCTTTTATAGGGAAGGAGGGAGCCAAATCTGTTAGGGAATTACAAACAAACAACAACAAACAAACACCAAACAAACAAACAGAAAAAAACAAGAAGATAACTCCCTAAGGCAGGATGTCCCCCATCAGCACTCCTCTGCGCCCGCGCCAGGTCCCAGCGCTGCGCCGCGCCCGCGCATTGCGCCACCCCTTACGCTGCCGCTTACCCGTGCCACCGCCTCGCCTTCACCCGTGCCACTCAGCCGCCCGCACCCTCGACATTACTTCCCCTCCTGCTCTTGTGTTACAAAATAGCTGTTGCCAGAGGTGACGAAGGTACCCTTCCTTACTGCTCTTTACGTCTCTTACCTTTTTCAGTACACTTTCGCATTGCCTCCTCTGCGCTTGGGTTAGACGTAGGTGAGGGTAAGACATGTTGAGAAAACGACGACAATTTTTGTGAGAGTCTTACCTGGCTGGTATGAGTCGGGCGAGCCCGATGAGTGTGAGCATCTAAGCGGGATATCCCCGTTCAGCAACGTAGTCACCCTCGACCCTCTCGTGCGAGGTTCGAGAGGTCTGGTTGACCCTACCCTAGGCGACCACGTCAGATCTCTGGAATGGCACCCCCGCATATCGGCACTCGCACGTACTACATGTAGGACTTTTGCATTTTACGTCTACATCCATATCTGTCCATCCGCATTATCGGACAACTCTTGCCATCGTCATCCGATAGAGTCCCTTATTCGATACTGAGCTTCTACCCTCGGTGTCGACCGAATGATGTCTTGCCAACGTCTGGCATCAAATTGGTATCAGAGCCCGGCTGTGGTTGCCCACAGTACGTCTCCGACTTCGCATCCACATCTAGTTGCATGCGCAATGCATCGTCTTTTCGAAAATTCATTTAGGAATCCCAAGAATGGCCGTAGAGTCGCGATCCACACGAATGGCACAACGCGGAGGTTCTACCTCCCCGCGACGATCAGAACCGTCGCAAGACGAGAGAGACAATGATACTGCCCTCTCGGGACCCCAACCCGCGACACCGGTAGCGAGTCCCGTACTACCGCCTGTAGAGGCCACACGGACCACACCCGACGGTACGGGTGCTCCCAGGACATTGGGCCCACCGGTGCTTCCCGGTGCGACCCGCGAACCGCAGCACTCTCCACGCGGTTCACCGTGATTCCTTGACGACACATCGACGAGTGATTATGAGGATAGGGCGACCGTAGGTCAACGACCCAACAGGAAATCTCCCCTTATCGAGTACAACTCCCGAGCGACCCCCACACGGGGTCAAGGACGAGGTCGGGGAGGAGCCCCTCGCTAGTAGCCGCTTCGAGAAGAACCACCAGACGATCAAGGAGCCTACTTCTGCGCCATGACTGCTAGGATGGAACGCACGGAGCGTATGTTCACCAACCCACAGACGTCCGAGCACGGAGCTGACATGAGTCCGGCCGCCAGAGGGCGACCTTTCAACCCGCCATGGGTTGCTCGACAAGGAACCCAGGGGAGATACATCCACCACCTCGATGATGATTACGAGGGATTTGACCACCGTTCAGATGGCATCCCTTCGCAGGGACGCCTGATTAGAGATCCAGCACGAGACCCCCAGGCTGTTCGTGCCTGGGATATGCAGCATCCGCGGGACAACCCTGCTCGCGGGTATGATGTGGATCGACCGGTCCGCCCGGACCCTTACGTCCGATGGTATGATCGCGCACTGGACGCCGAATATCTGGTCCACCATTACGACCCCGTCCAGCCACACGATCCTAGACACCGGTGTGCCATGAGGACTACTTCCAGCCGCCCCCACCACGACACTACTGGGTTGACGATGTCCCCTTACACCCATCTGCACTATGCCCATTGACCGCACACCTCGTGAGGGACCACGTCTTGGGTGGAAATGGCGCAGAAATTACGGAGCAAATACGTTTCTTGGCAGTATCAGATGTCTGTCTTCCTCTCGTGGCTCGACCTCAAGCAAGGTCGACTCACTGTACATCGAAGCCTTCGAGGAATGCCGGATGCGTTACCGCTTCATGGAGGACCACGGATTATCATTGGACTGTTCGCCCATGGCCTCAGACCTGCCTTGCGCAACAAGGTCCTTGAGTGCCATCTGGCTGAAGTTGACGAGGCTTACCACTTAGTGGAGCACATGGATCCTCCCACTTACGACACCCCGGCACCTAGCGCGAACACCGCGCCTCAAAACCCACCAATCCGGACCATTCCCGCTCATACCACACCACCCGCGACTACACGGGTTACTCCGACCACCGGGGGGCAAGGAACTACCACTGTCACTTCTGTAGGGTCCACCCCATTAGCTCGGGTCGCCACTAACGACTTACCGGTCCTGAGCACTGGCGTTAGCCAAGCACACGTGACGTGCTACAAGCGCCAAGGAAGAGGACACCAGGCCAATCAATGCCCCTCTTCAGCACTTCTGATCGACGCCGAAGACGTCACCCTGGATCACATAGACGGAGTGGACACACCGCAGGATGACCACTACCATGGAGACGAAGAGTTTGCCCTCGAGTATGAGGAGCCCGATGGACAGGTCGGGTACATACAGATTATCGAGGCACGAGAGACCCCCTCCATGGCACCACATGTGTCCAACCGGCTGTTCACCAACATTGACATCGACGCACCCGGCACTAGCAGAGCGCGTACATCACCGCGGGTTATCACTCCTGCCAGGACCCGCAGCCGGAACCCTTCGTTGAACCCGCACCTCGATCTTCTATACATACGTGAAGATCAATGACAAGGCGTGCAAGCTGATCATGGACAGTGGGAGTTGCATAAACTCAATCTCCAATACGATGGTTACCTGACTAGGGTTGGCCGCGATCGAGCACCCTACTCCCTACGACGTCTCGTGGATCGATGCTTCTTCACTACCAGTGAAGCGTCAATGTTGCATTTCGTTGAAGGTGAGTGCCTACGACGAGAATGTCCTCTGCGATGTACTCCCCATGAAAGTGGGGAGCATCATCCTAGGCCGTCCCTGGCTATACGACCACGATGTCACCCTAGCCGGGCGAACGAACACCTGTTCGTTCA
Source organism: Wolffia australiana (assembly GCF_029677425.1). Classification (NCBI taxonomy): domain Eukaryota; kingdom Viridiplantae; phylum Streptophyta; class Magnoliopsida; order Alismatales; family Araceae; genus Wolffia; species Wolffia australiana. Next base: position 6,080,450 of record NC_135836.1, on the reverse strand, counting down.
TGTACCAGGGACAATGGGTTACATGGTACCCATACACCATGAAGCCGACGAACAAGCCGGCCGCGACCAAACCCGTAGGGTTAATGGTCGTTAGATGGCCCTTGTTCACCCGTGACCTAGGTCGCGAGGGAGAGGACACACCCTTGTGCCTCGCCGTCACCCTCAACGTCCCCACCGATCCACCGGTTACACCTCATTCACCTGAGGTTGAGGCCCTCATATCGGAGTTCGGAGATGTCTTCCCGGATGAGCTACCTGGTGGATTGCCCCCGATGCGGAACATATAGCATGCAATCGACCTAGTACCCAGCGCATCACTACCAAACCTACCGCATTATCGCATGGAGCTACCGAAGTACGAGGAGTTACTACGGCAGGTCAGGGAGCTCTTATAGAAGGGCCTTATCCAGGAGAGCCTTAGCCCATGTGCGGTTCCGGCCCTCTTAGCCCCGAAGAAGGATAGCACGTGGCGTATGTGCTGCAATAGTCGTGCCATCAACAAGATAACGGTCAAGTACCATTTTCCCATTCCCCGAGTCCAGGACTTATTTGACATGATGGCCAGATCTACCATCTTCTCCAAGATAGATCTTAGGAGTGGATACCATCAGGTTTGGATTCATTCGGGCAACGAACGGAAGATGCCCTTTAAGATAAAGGACGAGTTATATGAGTGGAGAGTCATGCCATTTGGCCTCTCCAATGCGCCAAGTACATTCCAGCGCCTCATGAATGAGGTACTACATTCATTCATAAGGAAGTTTGTAGTCGTCTACTTTGATGACATCCTCGTCTACAGTCGATTGAAAGACAAGCACCTCAACCACCTCCAGCAGGTTTGCACCATCCTACGGCGCGAGCAACTATACGCTCACCTCAAGAAGTGCAGCTTCCTCACCTCGGAAGTTGCCTTCCTTGGGTTTATCGTCTCCGCCCATGGCATTGCCGCGGACCCAGAGAAGGTTCGGGCTATCATGTCGTGGCCGACACCGGCCAATTTGCACGACGTTAGGAGTTTCATAGGTCTCGCGACATTCTACTGATGATTCATACAGAACTTTAGTTCCGTCACGGCTCCTATCACCGACTGCCTCTAGGAGGAGTCGTTCACTTGGACACCAGCAGCAGAACGAGCTTTCCAGTAGATAAAGCTCATGATGACACAGCACCGGTACTCCGTCTACCCGACTTCGGGAAGGTATTCGAGGTCACATGTGACGCCTCGGGCATTGGGATTGGTGGCGTCCTGAGTCAGGAGGGTCGCCCTATCAAGTTCTTCAGCGAGAAGCTGAATGACGCCAAGCTGCGTTACTCCACTTACGACAAGGAGTTCTATGCCGTCATACAGGCCTTACGGCATTGGCGACACTACCTCCTATCCTAGGAGTTCATACTCTTCTCGGACCCCGACGCACTCAAGTATCTGCACTCGCAACAGAAATCGAGTACCTACAGGACTACACGTTTGTCATCAAGCATAAGAAGGGCAAGGACAACGTCATCGCTGACGCCATTAGCCGGAGAGCCCACGTGCTAAACGTCATGAAGATGACAGTCCTAGGGTTTGAGGCCGTCCGAGACGAGTACGACAGCTGCCCCGATTTTAGTTTGATCATTGTCGAGGTCCGACGAGGCCCGTTCCAGGATTATAGGGACTTCGTCATCACGGATGGATACCTGTTCTACAAGAAAAGGTTATGCATGCCTCGCACGTCGTTGCGTGACTTCCTCACTTGGGAGTGTCACGCCGGAGGACTTAGCAGCCACTTCGACTGCCACATGACTATTGCAGCCGTAGAATACCAATTCTACTGGCCTTCGTTGAAGCGCTATGTCGGCAACATAGTTGCCCAATGCCGCGTTTGTGCCTTGGCCAAACAGGTCAAGAAGAGCACCGGGTTATATACCCAACTACCGACGCCCAAGCGTCACTAGGACGACGTGAGTATGGATTTCATCCTAAGATTACCTCGCACCGCAAGGCACCACGACTCTATCATGGTAGTCGTGGATAGGTTCTTGAAGATGGCACACTTCGTGCCTTGCACGAAGACATCCGACGCCACAAAGGTTGCCCAGCTATTCTTCAAGGAGATTGTGCGCCTTCATGGCTTGCCAGCTCCGATCGTGTCTGATCAGGACGTACGCTTCAAAAGCTACTTCTGGAAGACCTTGTCGAGCCTCTTGGGCACGAAGCTCAAATTTTCGACTGCCTACCATCCGCAAACCGACGGTCAGACGGAAGTAGTCAATCCAAGTTTGGGCCACCTCCTCCGTTCCCTAGTTGGTGAACATCTTGCGTCGTGGGATCTGATCATACCGCGCGCCGAGTTCGCCTACAACTCCTCGGTGAACCGTACCACCGGGTTGAGCCCCTTTGAGATCCCCTACGGCCAGGCCCCCGGTCGACCATTAGACCTAGCTCCCATAGATCCTCATGTTAGGGTTTCACAAGACAGTCTTGCATCTACCCAGCATATTTCTACATTACATCATCGCATTCATGATAGGATCACGCAGCAAAATGCACTGTACAAGCAAGCCGCCGACTTGCATCACCAACCTAGAGATTTCGACGTGGGAGACTTAGTGATGGTTAGACTTAGGCTGGAGAGGTACTCTCCCGGGACGGCTACAAAGCTGCATGCTCGTAGTGCCAGCCGGTTCCCAATCCTCCGAAGAGTGGGCGACAACACCTACGTCGTGGAGATTCCCCCACTTGGGGAATAGGCTCTACATTCAATGTGGCGGACCTAGCTCCGTACCGGGCCCCTTCTCACTCCCAAGACTCAGCCTCTCTAGACCCCATCATTGTGAGTGAGTTTGCCCAAACCATTCCCGAAATTATTTCGCCCGATAGGCCCGAGGCAATCGATTGTGTACTACATGAGGTAATTGACCATGTAGGGGAGGGGATATCGAGGAGGTTCCTGGTGCGCTGGGCGGGACGGGCTTGCGCAGATGACACCTGGATTTCAGAGGAGGAGCTCCAGCGCCTTCGGCCTGATCTACTCCAACTGCTGCCGTTCATCCGCCCTAACTCACTGGAGTCGAGTCCTTCCCACCCCAGGAGGATTGATGGCGCAACACCATCCAACACCGCAGGACAGTTGCTCGAGGAGCCCGCATCGTCATCGAGCCCGCCGCCGACGCGCGTCCAGTTGACGCGACAGGCCAAAGCGACGATGCGCACACCCGCGTTCAGATATTCAGCATGACGACGCGCCAGCTTTGGATCGTTTATTTACTCGTGATGTAATACGTTGTCGGCCGGGATTGATCGGATCGTATTACGTCACAAGAAATGATGAGCAAGTTTGTGGTTTATATGAATGAATGCCGAAAGATGAAATTTCCGAATGAGCAATAGGTGAACATCCACAGGTAGGGAGGGAAATCACGTCAATCAATAAGAGATATTGATCCGATTCAGACTCCCAATGACCCCTGAAATCAACTAGGACGTCTAAGGAATGAGGGGCATTTTACGGCCCAAAAGAGTTCGACGCCTAAGGATCAACGGTCAATCTTCAACCATTGAGAGACCTAACACTCGACGAGGGTGGCTATCCTATCAGTGATTGCACAAAACCTGACACTCGACGACGGTCGGTGCGCAGCTGCAGGACCCGCGCGCGTGGCGAAAGAATCCGACGCACGGTCACGGGCGAAAGGCGGGCCCGGCGCGGCGAGGTGCAGGCGCGGGCGGAGGGCAATGCGCGCCCTGGTAAGATACGGGCGCGTGCGGCAGACAGGCCGTGCGCGCGATCGTGTCCGCGTATATGAGCACGGGCCTGCGCATAGCGGCGGTACGCAGATGCGCGCGGACGCCCGACAAGCACGCACGACACAAGACGTGTGGTCGCGTGAGGCCGGGTGCAAGCGCAGATGAGACGAGGCCGCCAAGGCGGGGTCGGTCGGCGATTGGACGGTGGATGCACGGAGGCGAGGTGCGGAGCCGGCGGCGGAGGAATGTGGTGGCGGAGCTAGTGGCGGGGTGAGAGCGGGGTTCTTGGGTCTCAAGAAGAGTGTTTCTTGATACGTAACAGCCCAAGAACTTCTTGGATGGTGGAGTTCTTGAACTTCTTGGAGAGACCCGACGTGGTGATGGCGGATCGTAACGTAGGCTGACGGCGGCGCTTTCTTGAATCTCCAATGCCTTCAGAGTGATCTTGACGAAGGGGTCTTCAACTCCAAGAGATGTCGCCTTCTTGAATTCTTTAAGCGTTTTGGAGTAATCTCGACGAAACGATTGACCACGTCATCACGGAGTGATCTCAACGTGACGGCGCGAGCTCTATCCATGGAGTGATCTCGACGTGGGCGAGGATCGCTACTCCTCTCTACGATCTAAGTCCTATCTACGATACGGTGGAGACACAAGTTGGAAATTCTTCTTCAACAAATGACTCTACTTTCCATTTGGGCATGCTATCCCCTTATATAGTGAGGATAGGTGCCAAGTGAACGTGGGGGAGGACGAACCATCGCGAGACGTGGTTCGTCCTCTCCTTACAATTGAGAATAAAACTAAAAATAAAAGGAAAGACAAGGACAAGGCCCAACACCGGCCCAGTCCATGAAATCCAAGAACAAAAAACACAAAACAAAACAAGTAAAGATAGGATGCTTACGCGGGGTACTGAAACCCCGGGTGGCGAGCATCGGTGCGAGCAGCTACATGAGGCTGACGTCGTCCCGTCGTGGCGTCTCCTAGATGGTCCCCCATCAACTAGCTTCTTATTTCCTTTCGTAGTTTTGCCCGTCTCGTCCACGATGTAGAGAGGGGAAGTTCTCGCATGAGGATATCTTCCCCTACCCTCTCGGTGGGCCTTCATAAACCCCTTTTCTATTTTCATTTTACCTCTTCATTTTGTAGTTAAGGGGGCCATTTACCTCTCTCCTATAAAAGGGAGGGGAGGGCGCCCCTCAAAAAACTCTTCATTTTCTTGAAAACAATAATGTTTGGAATTTGAAGAGTCATTCACGTTGAGGAGAGGAAGGAGATGAAGAAAGAAGAAGAAGGAAGAAGAAGAAGAGGAAGAAGAAGAAGGGAGGAGAAGGGAAGGAGAGGAGAAGGCGAGAGAGAAGACTGTCGATGCCATGCCCTCCCGCCTGCACGCCGCTTCACGCGCCACCGCCGTTGACCACCCACCGCCGCACACCGCCTTCACGCCCTCCGCCACCATTTTCTTGCCCCAGACGCCGCATCTCCGCCACCGCCTGCTGCCTTTCCCGCCGTCCTCTGCCGCTCATCGTGCCACTGCTCGCCATCTCCACGCCGCAGCCTACAGCCCCACGGCCGACGCAGCTGTCGTGCCAAGCACTGCGCGGCGCCCTATGTGCACTGTACCCCGCTCGCGCAGGCCGACCGTGATGTATATATATGTGTCTGGCAAGCCAATCACACATTCTACACATCTCGTTCCATATTCATTAATAGAACATATTCATTATAATGCACGTGTGATGCGTATAATGAAGTCCATGAATACATGATCGGATTTAGTGAATTACGATGATATGGTAATACGGAGGTCACTAGTCTTTAAGCATGTGTTCTAAACATTCCTATTCAAAGGATACGCGAGAAGGACGTCGAAGTATCCAAATAGAATAGCACTATCTAGCCTCACTCATATGATGAGTATGGCCGGTCGCGTAGCCATTAGTGTGGGAACACTAAGGATAGATAGTGGGTGCTCTTTAGTGGAAAGAGTTCACTGAATTGATCGTACGAATCCCTGAATGGTATTATACCGAACTGTCAATCAGGTTGATTCATGTCACGGTTGTGTAAGTGATCCTTAGACCTGAGACACCAAAGACGTCTTGTGGACGGACGGTTGTACTTTGGCTATGGCCAACAAGTTTCTAATCATGGGATTCTAAACAGTCTTAGTTCGGGTGCATCAAGAAGTACACGAAGGCAATTGAGTAGTAAAGATGGGATCGTCCACCATTGGTATAAGAGGTGACAGCTCAAGGAAGACGATGCAATGAAGTCCTTGGCCAAGGTAGTGAAATATCGGAGAAGAGTTTTCGGATGATTTCCGAATGCATCAGTACTAACTCGGATGATCGATTAGGGTTTGACAGTTGACCATACCCTAAGTCGTCCAAGGAGCGTCAAGTGGATGAGGGACTATACATACACAGTAACCGATGATGAACATGTTCCATGAGTGAGTCGATACACACTCCTTTGTATCTTCTAGGACACGAGGTGTAGCTTGGCACCCCACGTGTCGGAGTCTCAACCTATCGATTGGGTTAAATCGATCCGACATTAATGAATCTATATGATGATATAGGTAATTAATTTGGAAGGCCAATAAAGGTTATTGGGCTGTTGGAGTCGTTAACTAGACTGATACATGGGCCTAGAGGGTCACACGCAAATGGTCTTTTGGACGTTGGAAGATATACTTAAGTTTTGGGGGTTTTTATAAAAAATACCCACTTAGTATAAATAGGGGAAGGGTCTGAACAAAATTCACCCAGGCCATAATTGTTCAGGGGCCTTTCCCCTTCTTCTTCACTCTCCCCACACCCCTCTCCATCCCTAATGTGATAGGGACGACGTAACGATGCCGACGGAGAAATAACAGGGTCATCAACGAGGAGGAGATCTGACGTGCCGAGGACTGCGTGAATACGTCTAGAGGCTGCACACTTGAGCAGCTCAACTCATCTCGCTCTGGGATCGAAGAAATCACGAATCAGATTCGTGCAAAGGTACATTGTTGAATGTTTTTGTCGATACCATTCGATTCGCACAAAAGACTTACGCTGCGCATCGTTTTAATTTGTTCATCCAGATCTAGGCCTCTAGAACCCAACAGACCGCCATCGCCCCCACCCGCGCTACAGACCGCGCCTACCCCGCATCATTCGCCAGCGAACAACCCAATGCGGCGCTTGATTGCCTCCGTGCCGGGGCAACACCTTGCCCGGCGCCACCAGCTCCTGAACCATGCCCAGCTCTGGGCCTCTACTCGTGCTGTGCCGGCTCAGGCCCACGCGCCATACCCTGCACCGTACCCCATCACCAAGCTACGCCCCGAGCTGTGCACTCCTCTACAGACGCCCCCGGTCCCAACGCTGCGCCGCGCCCATGCCTTGCGCCGCCCCTTACGCTGCCGCTTACCCGTGCCACCACCTCGCCTTCATCCGTGCCACTCAGCGGCCCGCATCCTTGAAATTACTTCCCCTCCGGCTCTTGTGTTACGAAATAGCTGTTTCCAGATGCGACGAAGGTACCCTTTCTTACTGCTCTTTACGTCTCTTACCTTTTTCAGTACACTTTTGTATTGCCTCCTCCGCGGTCGGGTTAGATGTAGGTGAGAGTGAGACAGGTTGAGAAAAATGACGATAATTTCAGGGAGAGTCTTACCTGGCTGGTACGAATCGTGCGAGCCCGACGAGTGTGAAAATCTAAGCGGGATATCCCCGTTCGGCAACGTAGTCGCCCTCGACCCTCTCGGGCGAGGTTCGAAGGTCTGGTTGACCCTACCCTAGGCGACTGCGTCAGATCTCATGAACGGAACCCCCGCATATCACACTCGCAAGTACTACACGTAAGACTTTCGTATTTTCCGTCTACATCCAAATCTGTCCATCTGCATTATCCGACGACCCTTGCCATCGTCGCTTGATAGAGTCCCTTATTCGATACCAAGCCGCTACCCTCGGTGTCAACCGGACGACGTCTTGCCGATGTCTGACATCAATCTCTATCTCTAGATTAAACTCTATCTCTATCACTAAATCCATCTCTATCTCTATTTTCATCTCTATATCTATCTCTAGCTCTATCTCTATCTCTATCTCTATATCTATCTCTATTTCTATCTCTATCCATATCTCTATCTCTATCTCTATCTCAATCTATATCTCTATCTCTATCTCAATCTATATCTCTATCTCTATCTCTATCTCTATCCCTATCTGTATCTTTATCTTTAGCCCAATCTCTATCTCTATCTCTATCTCTATTTCTATCTCTATCTCTATCTCCACCTCTATCTCTATCACTATCTCTATCTCTCTCTCTATCTCTATCTCTATCTCTATCTCTATCTCTATCTCTATCTTTATCTCTATCTCTATCTCTATCTCTACATCTATCTCTATCTCTATCTCTACATCTATCTCTATGTCTATCTCAATATCTATCTCTATGTCTATCTCAATATCTATCTCTATGTCTATCTCAATCTCGATCTCTATCTCAATCTTAATCTCTATCTCTATATCTCTCTATATCTCTATCTCTATCTCTATCTCTAGCTCTAGCTCTAGCTCTGTCTCTATCTCTATCTCTATCTCTATCTCCACCTCTACCTTTATCTCTATCTCTATGATCTTTATCTCTATCTCTATTTCAATCTCTATCTCGATCGTTATCTCTATCTCTTTCTGTTTCTGTATTTCTATCTCTATCACTATCTTTATCTCTATCTCTATGTGTATCTCTATCTTTACGACAATTTCTAACTCTATCTTTATCTGTATCTCTATTCCTATCTCTATGTCTAGCTTTATCTCTACCTCAATTTTGATCTCTATATTTATCCCTTTTACTATCTCTGTCAGTATCTCGTTCTCTATCTATATCTCAATCTCTATTTCTTTCTCTACCTCTATCTCTGTCTATATCTATATCTCTATCTCAATCTCTATTTCTATCTCTATCTCTATCTCTGTCTATATCTATATCTCTATCTCATTCTCTATCTCTATCTCTATCCCTATTTCTAATTCTATATTTAACTTTATCTCTATCTCTATCTCAATGTCTATCTTCATCTCTATCTCTATATCTATCTCTATCTCTATCTCTATCTACATCTCTATTTGTATCTCTATCTCTTTCTCTATCTCTATCTCTATCTCTATCCCTATCTCTATCTCTATGTCTATCTCTATCTCTAGCTCTATCTCTATCTCTCTCTCTATCTCTTTCTCCATCTCTAGCTCTATCTCTATCTCTATCATTATGTCTATGTTTATGTTTATGTTTATCTCAATCTCTTTCTCTATTTCTATATATATATTTCTCTCTATATTTATCTCTATCTATATCTCTATCTCTATCTCTATCACTATCTTTATCTTTATCTCTATCTCTGTCTCTAGCTCTATCTCTATCCCTATAACTATTTCTATCTCTATCTCTGTCGATATCTCTATCTTTATCTCTGTCTCTATTTCTATCTCTGTATTTATCTGTACCTTAACATATATATTTATCTCTATCTCTATCTCTATCTCTATCTTTATATCTGACTTTATCGCTATCTCTTTATCTATCTCTGTCTCTATCTATATCTCTATCTCAATATCTATCTCTATCTCTATCACTATCTCTATATCTGAGTCTATCTCTATCCCTTTCTCTATCTCTCTGTATCTATATCTGTATCTCACTCTATCTCTATCTATATCTATATCTCTATCTCTATCACTATTTCTATCTCTATCTCTATCTGTATCTCTATCTGTATCTCTATCTATATCACTATCTCTATCTCTATCTCTATCTCTATCATTATCTCTATCTCTATTGCTATCTTTATCTCTATCACTATATTTATCTGTATATCTATCTCTATCTGGATCTCTAGCTGATGGGGGACCATCGAGCTGCTGCCAAGACTGGACGTCTCCAGCCACGCCGAGGTGCTTGCGCCGATGTTCACAATCCGGGGTTTAAGTACTCCGCGTAAGCACTTATCTTTATTTATTTGTTTTGTCTTTGTTTTGTTTTATTCTTGGATTTTTACAGATTGGGCCGGTGTATTGGGACCGTCCGCCTTATGTTTTTTTATTTTAAATGTAACCGTTAACGATAGGCAGAACCACGTCTCGCGACATTTCGTCCTCTCCACAATCCCAGTTGACACCTATCCTCATCATATAAGGGGACATCATGCCCAAGTGAAGATTGAGTCATTTGTTGAAGAAAATTTCCTACTTGTGTCTCCACCTATCATAGTGAGTAGAGTGTAGAGGGGAATTGGCTATCCTCCCCCACGTCGAGATCACTCCGTGGTTAGAGCCCGCGTCGTCACATCGAGATCACTCCGTGGTGTCGTGTTTCAACGACCCGTCGAGATCACTCCGGGTTGCTTAAAGATTCAAGAAGACGTTCCCTTCTTGAAGCCAAGAAGCCCTCCGTCGAGATCACTCCGAAGGGTCTCAAGGATTCAACAAAGCGTCATCAAGGGAGAAGTGTCATCAACCGTCACCGTCGAGATCACTCCAGGTACGCGCTGCCTCCGTTCCTCCCCAAGAATACTCCAACCGCCCCAATAATCGCCACTCCTCAGACCAAGAAACACCCTTTTCTTGGGAATCTTGGGTGGTTGGACTCCAAGAAAACCTCCATGAAGCCCTTTCTTGAAGACTACTACACCGCACTGCAACACCGTGCGCCCTGTCAATCTCCTCATGAGCTCCGCAGGAAACCGCACCCGCACAAGCCCTGCGCCCACGCAAGCCCTGCGTGCACCCGCAGGAACATAGCGCCCATAGGAATTCGCCCAGCCCCGCGAGAGCCCTGCGTACGCGTGCACGAGCCCACACAAGCCCGCGCGAGCCCACATGTGGCCGCACGAAGCCTTGCGCGAGCCCCGCGTGCGTTCGCACGAACCCTGCACGACCCTCGCATGAGCCTGTGCGCGTCCGCACGAGACCACAAGAGCCCCGCGCGAGCCCCGCTTCGACACCCACACGAGCCCCGCGCGAGCCCCGCTTCGACACCCACACGAGCCCACGCGCGCGCCTCATTTTCGCGCCCGCCTGCGCAACTCCGCCCGACACCATGCGCCCTGCCCGTTGCCCTCACGATCTCCGCATGAGCCCCACGCCCGCATGAGCCCCGCTCGACTCGTCTTCGTCCCCTGGTGTTCTAACGACTTACCGCGCAGGTGGACTCTCGTCAAAACAGGTACCCACTCGTCTCCTCTCCACTAAATTCCAGTATTATTACCTGTTACAGTGTCGTCTTCCCCTATCTCGTCCTCTGCCGGATTTTCACAATATCACTCGAAGGATGGCCACCTTGTCGAGAGATAGGCTTCTTCATTGTGGTATAAGGGTTATTCATTGATTCTTAGGCATCAAACATCTTCGGGCCGTCAAACGCCCCTCACTTCTTAGACGTCTTAGTTGGTCATATGTGTCATTGACAATTTAATCAGATCAATATCTTCCCCAGCAGAGGCGTTGATCATCCTTCCTCTTCGGTGACCGTCCTTTTATTGCTCATGTAAGGAGTATTTTAGACATCATTCATTTCAAATCATTAGGTTCGAAACCAATCATCATCATCCTGTGACGTAATTTGAGCCGCCCGATCCTGACACGCCATCATATTACATCACTAGCTCTAGCTCTAGCTCTATCTCTATCTCTATCTCCATCTCCATCTGTATCTATATCTCTAAACCTATCCCTATCTCAATCTCTATCTCTATCTCTATCTCTATCTCTATCTCTATCTCTATCTCTATCTCTATCTCTATCTCTATCTCTATCTCTATCTCTATCTCTATCTCTATCTCTATCTCTATCTCCATCTCCATCTCTATCTCTATCTCTATCTCTATCTCTATCTCTATCTCTATCTCTATCTCTATCTCCTTTTTTATATGTATCTCTATCTCGATCTCTACACTATTCCTATCTCTATCGATACCTCCATCCCTATCTCCATAAGTAATTCTGTCTCTATCGCAAACTCTATCTCTATCTCTATCTTTATCCCTATCTCCATCTCTATCTCTACCTTTATCTCTATCTTTATTTCTATCTGTATCTCTATCTCTATCTATATCTCTATCTCTTGGTGTAGCTCTATCTCTATCTCTATCTCTATCTCCATCTCTATCTGCATCTCTATCCTTATCTCTATCTCTGTCTTTAACTCTAGCTCTAGCACAATCTCTATCTCCATCTCTATCTCTATCTACGTCTCTATCTATGTCTCTATATCTAACTCTATCTCTAGCTCAATCTCTCCCTCTCTATATCTATCTCAATGTCTATGTCTATATCAATTTCTACCTCTATCTCTATCTCTATCTCTATTTCTATCTCTGTCTCTATCTCTATCTCTATCGCTATCTCTATCTCTATCTCTATCTCTATCTCTATCTCTATCTCTTTCTTCTTTACTCTCTGTAGCTCTAGCTTTATCTCTATCTCGATCGCTATCTATATCTCTATCTCTATCTCTATCTCTATCTCTTTTTGAATCTCTCTATTTATCTTTATCTTTATCTCTATCTCTATCGCTATGTCTATCTCTATCTCTATCGTTATCTCTATCTCTACCTCTATCTCTATCTCCATCGTTATCTTTTTTTGAATCTCTATATTTATCTCTATCTCTATCTCTATCTCTATCTCTACCTCAACCTCTATCTCTATCTCTATCTCTATCTCTATCTCTATCTCTATCTCTATCTCTATCTCTATCTCTATCTCTATCTCTATCTCTATCTCTATCTCTATCGCTATCTCTATCTCTATCTCTCTCTCTATCTCTATCTCTATCTCTATCTCTATCTCTATCTCTATGTCTATTTTTATCTCTATCTCTATCTCTATCTCTATTTATATCTATCTCTCGGTCAAGCTCTATCTCGATATCTATCTCTATCTCTTTCTCTATCTCTATTTCCATCTTCATCTCTATCTCTGTCTCTATCTCTATCTTTATATCTGTCTCTATGTCTATCTCTATCTCTATCTCTATCTCTATCTCTATCTCTATCTCCATCTCTATCTCTATCTCTATGTCTATCTGTATCTGGATCTCTATCTCTATCTCTATCTCTATCTCTATTTCTATCTCTATCTCTATCTCTATATCTATCTCTATCTCTATCTCTAACTCTATCTCTACCTCTATCTCTATCTCTATCTCTATTTTTATCTCTAGTTTTATCTGTATCTCTATCTCGATCTCTATACTTATCTCTATCTCTGTCTATACCTCCATCTCTATCTCAATAACTAATTCTGTCTTTATCTTTATCTATAGCTCTATCTGTCTCTCTTTCTGTATCTCTATCACTACATTAATCTTTCTCTCTATTTCTATCTCTATCTCTATCTCTATCTCCATCTCTATCTCTATCTTTAACTCTCTCTCTATCTTTATCCCTATCTCTATCTCTATCTTTATCTCTTTCTCTATGCCGATGTGTATCTCTATGTCTATCTCTCACTCTATCTCTACCTCTATCTCTATTTCTATTTTTATCTCTATCTCTATCACTATCTTTATCTCTATCTATATGTCCATCTCTATCTTTTTATCTAATTCTGTCTCTACCTTTATCTCCATCTCTATCTCTATCTCTATATTTATTTTTATCCCAATCTCAATTTCTATCTCTATCTATATTTCTAGCTCTATCTCGATGTCTACCTCTATCTCTATCTCTATCTCTATACCTATCTCTATCTCGATCTCTACATCTTTTTGATCGCTATCTCTATCTCTATCTCTATATATATCTCTATCTCTATCTATATCTTTATTTTTATCCCAATCTTAAATTCTATCTGTATGTGTATCACTATCTCTATCTCTATGTCTACCTCTATCTCTATCTCTATCTCTCTCTATCTTTATCTCTATCTCTTTCCTATCACTATCTCTATATCTATCTCTATTTCTATATATATCTTTATCTCTATCTCTTTCTCAATATTTATCTCTACCTCTATCTCTATGTCATTCTCTACCTCTATCTCTATTTCTATCACTATCGCTATCTCGCTCTCTATCTCCATATCTATCTCTAGCTCTGTATTAAACTCAATTTAAATCTCTATCTATATCTGTATCTGTATCTCTATCTCTATCTATATCTATGTCTCTATCTCCATCTCTATCTCTACCTCTATCTCTATCTTAATCTCTATCTGTATCTTTATTACTATCTCAATCTCTATCTCTGTCTCAATATTTATCTCTATCTCTGTATTTTACTCTATTTCTTTTTCTATCTTTGTCTCGATCTCTCTCTCTATCTTCATCTTTATCTCTATCTCTAACTCTATATCTATCTCAATCTCTATCTCTCTCGCTATCTCTATCTCTATTACTATATCTATATTTATCTCTATCTCTATGTCTATCTCTATCTCTACCTATTTCTCTATCTCTATCTCTATCTCTATCTCTATCACTATCTCTTTCTCTCTTTCAATCTCTATCTCTATCTCTATCTCTATCTCCATTTTTATCTCTATCTCTATCTGTATCTTTATCTCTATCTCTATCTCTATCTCTATCTCTATCTCTATCTCTATCTCTATCGCTATCTCTATCGCTATCTCTATCGCTATCTCTATCTCTATCTCTATCACTATCTCTATCTCTATCTCTATCTTTATCTCTATCGCTTTGTCTACTCTATATCTATCTCGATCCCTAACACTATCTCTATCCCTATCTCTATCTCTATCTTTATCTCTATCTCTATCTCTCTCTCTCTCTCTGTCTTTATCTCTATCTCTATATCTCTCTCTCTCTCTATCTTTATCTCTATCTCTATATCTGTCTCTATCTCTATCTGTATCTCTATCTTTATCTCTATCTCTATATCTATCTGTATATTTTACTCTATCTGTATCTATATATTAATCAGTATCTCTCTTATTATCTCTATCTCTATCTCTATCTGTATATTTTACTCTATCTGTATCTATATATTAATCAGTATCTCTGTTATTATCTCTATCTCTATCTCTATCTCTATCTCTATATCTGTCTTTATCTCTATCTGTACTTCTATCTTTATCTTTATTTCAATTTGTTTCTCTATCTCTATCTCTATCTCTATCTCGATCTCTTTCTCTATCTGTATCTCTATCTTTATATGTATCTTAATGTCTATCTCTATCTCTATCTATATCTCTATCTCTATTTCTATCTCTATCTCTATCTCTATCTTTATCTTGATCTCTATTTCTATGTCTATCTCTATCTCTATATCTATCTCTATCTTTATATCTTCTCTATCTCTATCTCTATCTCTATCTCTATCTCTATCTCTATCTCTATCTCTATCTCTATCTCTATCTCTATCTCTATCTCTATCTCTATCTCTATCCCTATGTCTATCTCTATCTCTATCTCTATCTCTATCTCTATCTCTATCTCTATCCCTATGTCTATCTCTATCTCTATCTCTATCTCTATCTCTATCTCTATCTCTATCTCTATCTCTATCTCTATCTCTATCTCTATCTCTATCTCTATCTCTATCTCTATCTCTATCTCTATCTCTATCTCTATCTCTATCTCTATCTCTATCTCTATCTCTATCTCTATCTCTATGTCTATCTCTATCTCTATCTCTATCTCTGTCACTATCTCTATCGCTTTTTGTATCTCTATCTCTGTCTCGAGCTCTATCACTATCTCTATCTCTATCTTTATCTTTATATCTATCTGTATCTCTATCTTTGTCTTTATCTGGGTCTCTATGTGTATGTCTCTCTTTTTGTTTTGTCGATCTTTATTGCTCGTTCTGCCTAAATCTCTATCTATGTCTCCGTTTCTCTCTCTCTATCTCTCTTTATATCTATCTCATTCTCCATCTCTATCTTCGCCGGTTAAGTTGATTAATGCACCTATATTATTATATATTCTTGATTTTTTGTATTATTAATTTATAATTTAGAATTTATAATGTTATTGTTAGAATGAACCAAATATTTATGCATTGGCTAGAAGTTCTTATGTTTGCACATTATGATTATTTTTCACTATCATCTTGGACTTCTATTAAGTCAAACATTTTGATAAATGATGTGTATATAATAGGTCCAAATGCGCAGAAATTTACAGGAATGAAAAGATATCATTCTTATGAAATTGGAGGATTTTCGGGAGCTTAGTGATTATCAAAATCGGCTGCAAAATATTTAACAGTACTTTTGGCTCTTAAAGGAGAGATCAGAGGGACTGCAAACACCTCACAAAAGAAACACTGGAAATTACAAGGCAAAGCCTTCAACCAATGGAGAAAAAGAAGCAAAATGGAAAGAAAAGAGAATATATAATGCCCAAAGGGGTATTTTAGTAATTATCACAATGTATGAATAGATTTTTTCTCGCTCATTTTTGCTCATTCTGGACGCACTTTAGCAAGTGCCTGGCCAGTAGGACCAGGTGTTTTCAGAATCCATGTTCAACCTGGATAATGTGAGTTTATCAAACTTTTCTCTAGATATCGTCTCTTGTTTGCATTGAAACACACCTGATCCTGGCAAAATATAAGGATCCATACTTGAGAGGAAGCATTGAGGGCTCTGTAAATTTGCATTGAGGCTTTAGGATCATATATTCCTACTTTTTCCATCACTTCCCATCCATTTACCCTTAAAATCCATCACTATCCCACTCTAAACACTCATTTTCTCTACTTCTATCTCTAAAATAGTTTTTTTTCTCAATAGAACTTCATCTATATCCATAGTTACTCCCCTAAAAATTTCATAAAAAATCTTCTTCATTTGGACATCCAAATTCTACCTCAAACTCCTACAGTCTCTCTTTATTTTCCCTCTCTATCACCTCATTCTGGCCCTTTCTCTCTCTAGAATATGTTATGTTTATCTCAAGAACTTGTTCCATATCCATAGTTCACCCCCTAAAAGTTTCATACAAATGCTCCTTCATCTACACCTTTGAATTCCCTCTCAAACTCTCTCTACACCATCTCTACATTTTCTCTCTCTATCTCTTCATTTTCTCTCTCTATCCTCTCATTTCGACATTTATCTCTCTAAAAAAATTTGTTTCTACCTCTAAAATATCTCCCTATATCTCTCTAGATCCTCAAGCACGCTAGAATTTGAACCCCAATAAAAACATATTAAAATATCATTTTTTATCATTTTAAAACTCAAATTTTCTGTCTTCTAGCCACCACCGTGTGGTGCCGTGCAGTGCCCGTGCAGCAAGGACATCCCTCTCCTGCCGGTCTGCGCGCAGCCAACGCACACGACTGAAGGGCACAGGGTATCTCTGTGCAGGACATAGCCAAATTTGCTAAGTCCTAACCATTGGGTTGAGCCCAATAAGCCTTAAGCCCCATTTGGCTGTCTCCACTTAGCCAAATTGGGTTGTCCTTAGTGGGCTGACCCACTAAGGACAGCCCTATACAAGCCACCCTGGGCCCGCTGGCCCATTTGACTGCCACCGCCGCTCCGGCGATCCCCAGAGTAGGTAAATACTATATTTTTAGTATTTAAAAATTATATAAAAATTGAAAAAAATAATAAAAAACAGGAAAATTATTTTCTGCATTGAAAAATCCGAAACAGTTAGGAAAAACTCTAGAAAATTCTATAATCTAATTAAAGTGATTGTAATAGCTAAAAATTCTTTTAAAATCTCTAATTCTCGTTTTTAATATTTATAATTGTTTTTATGTAACATAATTCCAGAAAGTTATAAAAATATTTTTTTCTGACTAATTTGCTATTTGAAAATAGAAGTCATCGTGTAAAAATACTATATTGTGTTTCTCTTTGTAATTGGGCTTGCCTTGAATCATATGGAATTATAAAAATTACCTTCAAATCTAGAAAAATCCCAAAATTGTTTTGATTTTCTTTAAAATCATTGTCTTCACCCCAAGCATAACAAAAAGATATGAAATTAAATTTCTGCCTCTTTGCGGGTCGACCCCTTACTTTCCCTATATTGTTTATAAAATATTTAAGTGGAAAAACTTCATTATTGTGTTGTTTAAGCCATAATCAAAACAATGACGTAAACCTCTGAATTTAGAATAAATATATCTCTATCTCTATCTCTATCTCTATTCCTATCGCTATCTCTATCTCTATCTCTATCCCTATCTCTATCTCTATGTCTATCTCTATCTCTATCTCTATCTCTATCTCTATCTCTATCTCTATCTCTATCTCTATCTCTATCTCTATCTCTATCTCTATGTCTATCTCTATCTCTATCTCTATCTCTATCTCTATCTCTATCTCTATCGCTATCTCTATCTCTATCTCTATATCTATTTCTATCTCTAGCTCTTTCTCTATCTGTATCTGTATCTCTATCTCTATCTCTATCTAGATCTCTCTCTCTATCTTTATCTCTACTTCTATCTCTATCTTTATCTCTATCTCTATTACTATTTATGTCTCTATCTCTATCTCTATCTCTATCTCTATCTCTATCTCTATCTCTATCTCTATCTACATCGCTATCTCTATATCTATCTCTATTTGTATCTCTATCTCTATCTCTATATCTGTCTCTGTCTCTATCTCTATCTTTATCTCTATCTCTATCTCTATCTTTATCTCTATCGATATGTCCATCTCTATTTCTATCTCTATCTCTATCTCTATATGTATCTCTATCTATATCGCTATATCTGTCTCTGTCTTTGTCTCTACCTCTATCTCTGTCTTTATCTCTATCTCTATCTCTATCTCTATCTCTATCGATATCTCCATCTCTATTTCTATCTTGATCTCTTAGTTATTTAATACATTTACAGCCGGGATCGACGGTACGTATTACGTCACAACAATGCACAAAAGGTGATATGACTGATGATGAATTATCTAATTTTAAGAAACTCTAGTGAGTAAGAAGGACGGTCCAACTAAGGTTAACAATACAGTAAGTCCTCGACGAGATGAATAGGGGTGGTAGACTCTAGATAACTGTTAGGATCCATGAGCAAGTTTAGGTTGGAGAGGTGTTTTATGGCCCATCAGATTTGCACCTTTGTTTTTAGGATTCTAATCGTCTATCACAAAAAAAGTCTTATTCCTCGACACAAGTGGCTATCCTACTGAGTAAAATCAATAAAGGCAGCAGAGGAACGAGATAGCGGATGACGGCACCGCAAGACGTAATAATACTGAAAGAAAAGGGGAAGAGCGGGTGGCGGAACCTGGATTGCACGCTACCTTGGAACATCTTGGAGACGATGACCCTCGGTGCAGCACCCAGTTGTGGAGAGGCGGGGTACATGGGCAACGGGGCAGACCAGTTAGCGGAGCGCTCATGGGGAGCGGAGGTAGAGAGCGTTGGGCGCGGATGTCGCTGGGGCGGCTTGCAAGCAGCGGTCCAAAGTGCCGCCGTACGAACGGCGGGCTAAGGTTGTCGCGAGCACCGCTGGGTCATGCTCCATATCGAGGTGCGGGGCACCGCCGGGGCGCACTACAAGCCAAAGCAGCTGCGAGCACTGCTGGGGTGCACTACAAGGAGAGACATGGGCACCGGCCGGGCGCTCTACAGCCCGAGACGTGGCGTGGCTGGCTGACCGCACACGGCAGGTCATGGCAGGTGCGGGTGTGATGTAGCCCAGAAGCCCATTTTCTGAGGCCCATTAGCAAGCTGTGGCCCAAGAAGGAGATTCTTCTAGAACTGACAGAATCTGCAGAAATATACCTAGAGCCCCTCAAAATCCTCTGACAGGATTTTCTCTGACTAGATCTCCTGACAGGATTATCTCTAACAGGATTTCCTCTGACAAGATCTTCTGACAGGATTATCTCTGACAAGATCTTCTGACAGGAGTATCTCTGACAAGATCTTCTGACTGAATCCTCTGTCAGATTCTTCTTCTGCCAGAATCTCTGCTCTAACTTGTCAGATCTGCAAATCTTCTGTTTTGTCCCATCAGGATCTTCTTGAGCCACACAAATATCTCCTGACAGCTTCTACAGGCCCTAGAATCTGCAGGATATCTCTGCTCAACCCTAACAAGCTGCTTATCTTCTGTTTTAGCTTGTCAGATTTGTTTTCTCAATGTTTTGACTTGTCTTGTCATGGGTACAGTCATTATGGACGACCCTGCACTCCTTGTGGCCTATATAAGGCCCCCATGTACCCCTGACTGAGGCATTATTGAAATCTATTGTCTTGTTGAAACTGATGTTTCTCCCCTGTGAGTGTTCTCTTTGTTAGAGAGTGCTTGTGTGCTTGTGGATTCAAGTACAACCCCTTGTGGACTCAAGTCGTGTTCCTACACCGTTCCTATGCTAAGGCTGCTCCAGGGTGCTTTTGGTCGTGGGTTAGGCTAGGGTGGGCACGAGGGTTGATGGGCGGGCCGTCGAATGAAGGGCAGACGTCAACGGTTGAGACGGTCGGCACGAGTCGGCTGATGGTGGACGGCGTGGAGGCATGGTCCGATGAAGACGAAGCAAATGAACCAAACCTTTCCAAGGATTCTTGTAGTTCTTGATGACTAACCACTAAAAAATGCAGAAACTTGAAAATGAAATCTCAAGAACAGAGTAACAAGAACCTTTCGTCGATCGGCGGAACACAGAGTGATCTCGATGTGTTTACGGCTCGAAGACGAAGGCACGATCTCCATGATCTGACGCTAAGATATCTAACTATTTCTCTCAAAAAGATAGGAACCAAACAAGAACGATACGTTTTCAAAATTCTCAAGTCTGTCCATCACTTGGGCATGCCATCCCCTTCTAATGCAAGAGCGAGGGACATTCAGTGCGGCGATGTCCAAACCCTTTGCAATTAAAACATTGCGTGGGTTCATGGGCAGCTATCGGGGCTCTAGCTGTCGACACGACGGAGGGTGTCGGCGTTGTTGAAATGGGGACCGGAGTAGGCGTGGGTGCTACTGGACGCGGTGTTGTGTTAGCTCCTTGGTTCCATCCGGATGTGGCTCGAGTGGTCATACTCGTAGACGAGTTGGTAGCACTCACTCAGTGTGCAACGACACTCGGTGTAACTACATTCTCATGAGAGTATTCATTACTCTCGACCAGACTATAAGCTAAGTCTACAGTGCTAGGGTTTTGCTCCAAAACCCTGACTCCTAAATCTGATCGGAGTCCGTGGATGAAGAAGGCGATCTGAATTTGTGGACTTTCCACAATTTTCCATCTGATACGGTATTGCTCGATTTCTTCGATGTATTCACTCACCTTTCGCCAACCTTGGTTGAGGTCCATCCATTTCAACAATAAACGTTTCATATAAAGCCTTGGGATATATTTATCCTTAAGCTTTCAGGACATCTCATCCCATGTCATCAGTGGATCTCCACGATGATGGGCAGCTTCTTTCTCATTCTTCCAGGAAATTTTAGCTTGCCCCCCAAGACGAGCTTCAGCGTAGGATACGCATAGATCGTCATCCATCTCGTACCACTGGAAATAGCTTTCCTGATCTGATTCCCAATCCGAGTAATCATTCCGATTCCGTGATCCTTCAAAAATTGGTACTTCTATCTGTACACTTTTCTGAATCATGGCGTGATGTGCCTCTCGTCCTCTTTCACGTTCATCATCATGATGATGTGCAAGTGGTGGTTGGGGAATTCCCCGTGGACCTAATGTCCTAACTGTTCGGGGTTAGGGGCAACCGGTTGAGTTGGTTGGGGATAGTAAATTCCATCTTTGGCGTACCCGTAGGGTTGATATGGTGCTCTTGGTGCTGGTGGTACCGCTTGACCGACGTTAACCTGATGAGGTGGTGATGCATAAGCGGTTGCTAGTGTTGGTTGAATTGTTGCACCTAAGGGATACACGGGCTGAGGTGCTGGCGGATATCCTGATGGATACGGCTGCTGCACTGTAGGTAGAGGCGGGACAGTACCATGTGGTGGGGCTACGGGCATATATGCCTAACTATAATACGACTGAGGACCGGGGTCGGGCCCATAAGGGACCGGTGCAAGTTGAGGACTGGTAGCGTATGCTACTCGATTTGGTGCTATCGGATAAGTTTGCCCATATGGGGCATTAGGACGAATCGGTGTTGGCACTATTCCATATTGTTGACCATGTTGCTCGTAGTGAGGCGGTGCTCTTGCCTCCGTGGGATAATTGTTCCTATCGAGTGGATAGGAACGATCATCATGGTATCATTGGTTGCGATACCCTTCCGGTGGTGGCGATCTCCTTCATTGGTTCTCCCAGCTCCATTGCTTGTAATGACGCGGTTGGTAGGTATGCTGGCCATAAGGACGCGGTGCCGCTAGTCTTGGAGCAACGTAGGTTGGGGCCGGAGCCAGACTGCTCGGCATAGGAGCCTTGCCGGGGCGGCGAGAGACATCGCTTGCTGAACTGGCAGTCCTATGCCCGTTTGACGTGGCGCTAAGGCTAGGCACCGTAGTGACAGAAATCCGATCTTTGGATCTAGCATGTTGGGCGGGAATCGTGATCCACTGTTTGGAGTGGGGACCCGAGTGACAGGTTCTCTAACCGGAGGAGGAGATAAAGTTACCTCTACGTTCTCTAAGAGTTCCTCGTGATAAGATGTATCTAAAGGATCTTCGGGAGGAAGATCTCCTATGATGGGATTAAATTCATAAACCACATCATATTCCACCACATCGGTGTTCTGCATTTGGGCTTGCGTACGAACCATCCTATGGTCAGCTTCATTTAAAATTAATTGCAGTATCAAATGATATGATTAGATGCAATGAAATGACTAGTTATAATGCAGATGAATTTCAAGATATGACATGCATAATAGAAATAAAGTTCAAATGATATACTACCAACCGTGTTAAGCAAGTGCTAACACGACCGGCTCTGATACCAATATGATGTAATACATTGACAGCCGAGATCGACGACACGTATAACGTCACAACAATGCATAAGAGGTGATATTAATGATGATGAATTATGCATTTTTAAGAAACTCTAGTGAGCAAGAAGGACGGTCCAACTAAGGTGAACAATACAATAAGTCCTCGACGAGATGAATAGGGGTGGTAGACTCTAGATAACCCTTATGATCCACGAGCAACTTTATGATGGAGAGGCATTTTACGGCCCGTCAAAGTTGCACCTTTGTTGTCAGGAATATAATCATCTACCACAAGAAAAGTCCTATTCATTGACACGAGTGGCTATCCTACTAAATAATATCAATAAAAGCGGTAGAGGAACGAGATAGCGGACGAAGGCACTGCAAGATGTAATAATACTGAAAGAAAAGGGGAAGAGCGGGTGGCAAAACCTAGATTGCACGCTACCTTGGAACACCTTGGAGATGATGACCCTCGGTGCAGCACCCAATTGTTTAGAGGTGGGTACGTGGGCAACAGAGCGGACCAGGGAGCGGAGCGCTCAGCAGGAGCGGAGGCAGAGAGCATTAGGCGTGGATGTCGCTGGGGCGCCTTGCAAGCAGCACCACAAAGCGCCGCTGGGGCGGGTGCCTTTAGTCGTGAGTTAGGCTAGGGCGTGCACGAGGGTTGATGGGCGGGCCGTCAAACAAAGGGCGGACATCGGCAGCTGGGGCGGTCGGCATGAGTCGGCCGATGGTGGACGGTGTGTAGGCACGGTCCGATGAAGACGAAGAAAACAAACCAAACCTTCCCAAGGATTCTTGCGGTTCATGATGACTAACCACCAAGAAATGCAGAACTTAAAAATGAAATCTCATGAACAGAGTAACAAGAACCTTTCGTCGATCAGTGGGACACGGAGTGATCTTGACGTGTTTACGGCTCAAAGACGAAGGCGCGATCTCCATGATCTGATGCTAAGATATCTAACTATTTCTCTCAAAAAGAAAGGAATCAAACAAGAACAATACGTTTTCAAAATTGTCAAGTCTGTCCATCACTTGGGCATGCCACCCCTTATATAGGGAGGATGGTGCCAAGTGGCTGTTTGTGGAGGAGAAAACCGTCGCTCGCACAACGAAGGCCTCCTCTTTACCAGTATTACATTGAACAAAATGAAATAATGGACGTGGCCCAAACAACCGCCCAGTCCTATTTTTACGAATATCACAAACTAAAACCCAAAAAAAGAAGATAACTTACGATTCATCGCCGAGTACTTGAATCCGAGGTCGCGGACATCCGCCCGACCTGCTCAATGTGGTAGAGCTTTTCTTGTGTCGGTCTAGCTGAGATGATCCCCCATCACTAACTCTATCAATATCTGTATGTTGATTTTTATCTCTATCTCTATCTCTATCTCTACCTCTATCTAGATCTCTATCTCTATCTCTATCTCTATCTCTATCTCTATCTCTATCTCTATCTCTATCTCTATCTCTATCCCTTTCTCTCTCTCTATCTCTATCTCTATCTCTATCTCTATAACAACCTCTATCTCTATCACTATCTCTATCTCTATCTCTATCTCTATCTCTATCTCTATCTCTATCTCTATCTCCATCTCGATCTCTATCTCTAACTCTATCTATATCTCTATCTCTATCTCAATCTCTATCTCTATCTCGATCTCTATCTCTATCTCTACATTTATCTCAATCTCTATATCTATCTCTAACCCTACCTCTCACTCTATCTCTATCTTCATCTCTACATCTATCTTCATTTCTATCTCTATATCAGTCCTAATCTCTATATCTATCTCTATCTCTATCTCTATCTCTATCTCTATCACTCTCTCTCTATCTTTATCTCAATCGCTATCTTTATCTCTATCTCTATCTCTATCTTTATCTTTATTTCTATATCTATCTCTATCTAAATCTCTATATCTATCTCTATCTCTAGTTCTATCTCTAGCTCTATCTCTTTCTCTATCTCTATCTCTATCACTATCTCTATCTCTATCTCTATCTCTATCTCTATCTCTATGTCTATCTCTATCTCTATTTCTATCTCTATCTCTATCTCTATCTCTATCTCTATCTGTATCTCTATCTCTATCTCTATCTCTATCTCTATCTCTATCTCTGTCTCTATCTCTATCTCTATCTCTATCTCTATCCCTCTCTTTATCTCTATCTTTATCTTTATCTCTATTACGAACTCTATCTCTATCTCCATCTCTATATCTATTTCTATCTGTCTCTATCTCGATCTCTATCTCTATATCTATCTCTTCCTCTATCACTATCTCTGTCTCCGTCTCTATGTTTATCTCCATCTCTATCTCTATCCTATCTCTATCTCTATCTCTATCTCTATTTCTATTGCTATCTCTATCTCTATCTCTATCTCTATCTCTCTATCTATCTCTATCTCTATCTCTATCGCTATCTCTATCTTTATCTCCATCTCAATCTCTAATTCTATCTAAATCTCCATATCTATCTCTATCTTTATCTCTATCTCTATATTAATTCTATCTCTATCTCTATCTATTTTTTTATTTCTTTCTCTATCTATATCGCTATCGCGATTCCAGCTCTATCTCTATATCTATCTCTTTCTCTATCTCTATATCTATGTCTATCTCTATCGCTTTCTCTATCTCTATCTTTATCTCTATCTCTATGTCTATCTCTATCGCTATCTCTATCTCTATCTCTATCTCTATCTGTATCTCTATCTCTATTTCTATCTCTATCGCTATCTCTATCTCTGTCGCTATCTCTATCTCTATCTCTATCTCTATCTCTATCTCTATCTCTATCTCTATCTCTATCTCTATCTCTATCTCTATCTCTATCTCTATCTCTCTCTCTATCTCTATCTCTATCTTTATCTCTATCTCAATCGTTATTACTATGTCTAGCTCTATCTCTATGTCTATGTCTATCTCTATCATTATCTCTTTCTCTATCTTTATGTCTCTTGGTATGTGTATCTCTTTCTCACCTTATATTACTATCTCTATATCAATCTCTATTTCTATATCTCTCTCTATCTCAATCTCTATCTCTATCTCTATCTTTGTCTATACCTCTATCTCTATCTTTATCTCTATCTCTATCTCTATCTCAATCTCTCTCTTTATCTCTATCTCTATCTTTATCTCGATCTCTATCTCTATCACTATCTCTATCTCTATCTCCATCTCTATATCTATTTCTATCTGTCTCTATCTCGATCTCTATCTCTATATCTATCTCTGGCTCTATCGCTATCCCTATCTCTCTCTCTATCTATCTCTATCTCCATCTCTATGTTTATCCGTATCTCTATCTCTATCTCTATCTCTATTTCTCTCTCTATCTCTATCTCTATTTCTATGTCTATCTCTATATCTATCTCTATCTCTATCTCTATCTTTATCTCCATCTCTATCTCTAATTCTATCTTAATCTCCATATCTATCTCTATCTCTATCTCTATCTATATTTTTATCTCTTTCACTATCTATATCTCTATCGCGATTCCATCTCTATCTCTACATCTATCTCTTTCTCTATTTCTATCTCTATCTCTATCTCTATCTCTATCTCTATCTCTATCTCTATCTCTATTTCTATCTCTATCTCTATCTCTATCTCTGTCTCTATCTCTATCTCTATCTCTATTGCTATCTCTATCTCTATCTATCTCGATCTCTATCTCTATCTCCATTTGTATCACTATATATATCTCTATCGCTATCTCTATCTCCATGTCTATCACTATATATATCTTGATCTCTATCTCTATCTCTCTTTCTATCTCTATCTCTTCCTCTATCTCTATCTTTATCTCTATCTCTATCTTTATTTCTATCTCTATCTCTATCTCAATATCTGTCTCTCTTTCTATATCTATCTCTATATCTATTTCTATCTCTATCTCAATCTCTATCTCTATCTTTATCTATATCTCTATCTCTATCTCTATCTCTATCTCTATCGCTATCTCTATCTCTATCTCAGTCTCTATCTCTATCTCTATCTCTATCTCTATCTCAATATATATGTCTATCTCTATCGCTATATCTATCTCTATCTCTATCGCTATCTCTATCTCTATCTCTATCTCTATCGCTATCTCTATCTCTATCTCTATCTCTATCTCTATCTCTATCTCTATCTCTATCTCTATCTCTATCTCTATCTCTATCGCTATCTCTATCTCTATCTCTATCTCTATCTCTATCTCTATCTTTATCTTAATATATATCTCTATCTTTATCGCTATCTCTATCTCTATCTCTATCGCTATCTCTATCTTTATCTCTATTTCTCTCTGTATCTCTTTCTATATCGCTGTCGCAATTGATAAGCCGAAAATAGGGGTGAAAATTACGCAAATTTTTAGCCCTTGTCGTTGTGAATTTTTGGCTTATGCAATAAAATTTATAAAACTCTACTTAATATGTATAGTGATAAGTATGAGTGTCGTCCAAGGGAGGCAAGTAGGAATTTCAATTTGATTTAATTTTTGGTGTTTTAGATCCTAATTAGAGTGAATTTGATCTTCAATGAGGATCAAGTCACCCTAATTAGGTGAGAATTTAGAGAGGGGGGTAGGAGAGATGGGAAGATTAGAAGAATTAAGAGCTCTAAATTTCCTTCTTTGATCCTAATTAAAGGATCCAAGAAATCATTTAGAGAGGTTGAAAGAGGGTTCTTAAAATGAGTTGGGTTGATTTTTCAGATTGATAATTCAGAACTAAAATGGGGTAAATTGAGACTTCTAAAAATTAAAACTAAATTTTTTTATAATTTTCTTTTGTAATGCAATTGAATGCCCAGGTAAAATTCCTCAATTTCTCCTCTCAATCCTAATCAGGGCTTGTACATGCCGCTCAAGCCAAGCGATTTAGAAATTCAGACTAGAATGGAGATGAAGAAATAAACAACTTAACCTATTTCATTCAAAATGCACAAAAGTTTGAATACAATGAAAGAAAAAAATACAAAAACTGTTGATCCAGGCTGGGACTCCTCTCTGTCTTGCAGCTGTGATGAAGCAACCTCCAGAATGAGCTCCCCCTCTCGAAATTTAGCTTTTATACTTAGGTTATAGGGTAAAAATCACCATTTTACCCCCGTTTAGTACTTAATATTTATCTATCAATGTAGGCTAGATCTGAATGATCTAACCATACAGATAGAAAGAGGGGATCAAGACGAACAAATCCATAAAAAAATCATCTCAATCGGACTTCAGGATCAAAAGTTATTAATAAATTAATTTTAAACCAATTTAATCCATTGGATTTAAAATTGATTTATTTATTAGTTTCGTTTTTAAACACGCAATGACGTGTCGCTCTCTCATTCGCTGGCGCATTTTGAATCCTCCTTTTTGTAGAAAAGTCCTTAAAAGCCTGGAATTGCTTTTGGACGCCTTCAAAAGTAATTGCGTATATGCTGGCGCACTCTCTCTCCTCTGATTTCTCCTAAAAAATTAAAAATATATATTAAAAATTGCAATAAAACCCTGAATGATTTTAAATAGGATCTTTACGCCTGCCGTGGCGACCGAGAGCTGTTTTCAGGGTCTTTTTGCAACGAAACGTTGAAAAAAGGCCCCGAAAAGTCTAGAAATTGCATAAATACATTTTTTTCTCTTATAAATATGCCCTTTTTTCATAGAATAAATGCATTTCTTCTTGAAATAAATCCCAGAAAATTCCTAAAAATTGTAAAAATTCTAGAAAATTCTAGAAAATTCCCTGATTAATTCCCATGTTGATAAATGTCGAAATAAACTTTTTAATGTGCCATTTTCATCCAAAAATAATTATTTCGAGCTTCAATAAATCCTTAAAAATTCATATAATTAACAGGAAATTAGGGAAAAATCAGAAATTACTTAGAAGCATTATTTTTGTGTAAATATATGATAACAACCCAAATTTAAGCCTTTTAAATGCATAAATCATGCTAATAACATGAAATAAAGACCAAAATTAGGGTGTTATCACTATCTTTATCTATATATCTATCTCTATCTCTATGTCTATCTCTATCTCTATCTCTATCTCTATCTCTATCTCTATCTCTATCTCTATCTCTATCTCTATCTCTATCTCTATTTCTATCTCTATCTCTATCTCTATCGCTATCTCTTTATGTATCTCTATCTCTTTCTATATCGTTAATTCTATATCTATATCTATTTCGATCTCTATCTCTATCTCTGTTTCTATCTCTATCTTTATATCTATCTCTATCTCTATCTATTTTTCTATCTCTCTTATTATATCTATCTCTATCTTTATCTCTATCTCTATCTCTATCTCTATCTCTGTATCTATCTCTATCTGATGGGGGACCATCACATCGGCACTGACACAGGAAATGTTCGACCGCCCCGAACCGCTCGCGCCGATGTCCGTGATACGGAATTCAAGTATCCCAAGTAAGCATCGTGATTTTATGAAGTTTTGCTTTTGGACCGCGTCGTGCATTAGACCGGTCCTGCTTTTGTTATTTCATGTTTCCTTCGTCTTTGTAAAGAGGAGGGCCACGTCTCTAGACGGAACCCTCCCCTGATTAGCCCGTCACTTGGCACCCTCCCCTCTCCTATATAAAGGGGAGGCATGTCCAAGGACCCTTTTTAGTGAAGTTTTGAAACAAATGAATTTGCAATGTTTTATTTTTCATCCATCGCGTAGCGTGATAAATAGAAGGTCACCTTCTTCCTCTTGTCGCCCTGCACCTTGACCTTTCAGCTCCTCCCTGCTGCCCTGCCTCACCCCTGCCAGCCCCCCCAAGGAGTACTGCCATTTGCTCGGTCTTCGGTCATCCTCCTTGGGAGATCCCGTGCTTGTTCTGGTGCAATCTCCCACAGCCTTCGTCAAGAGGAACCCGATCACCTTCCGACGTTTTTCGGCGTCCAAGGGCGACCATCGCCGTCGACCCCGCCCAGGATTTTCGACACCTACTTGCGCTGTCTCCCTAGTCGGGACAGCGCCGAACCCGCGGGTTCTGTTCCTTCCCACGGGAGCTTCCTCCGCCGGTTCTTCCTTGGAGCATTCTCGTGCGGCCGGCGGCCTCCTTCTCACATCCCCGACGACCCAGCAATTCCCACGCGGTCAACCCATTCCGCCGCGTCGCCGCGTCACCGCGTTGCCCTCTTTCCTCTCTTGAACGTGGCCGCGATTCAACATCTTCGTGTCGATTGGAGCTCTCGGTTTGCAGTCCGCACTACCTTGTGCGCAGGCATTCTCTGACGGACGCACTCTGTCCCTTGGGCGAGGGCGCCTGCCTCTACACATTCCTCAGATTGCTGCCACCTCTGCTGCGCCGGTTACCTGGTGCTTCCCCGTGCCGTGCAGCGCTCTTAGCCATCCTCTGCCAGGCCGGGATCACGACTGTTCCTGCTGCTGGCTCGTTGCTCGGCTCCCAGTGATTGTTGTCGGCGCTTCGTGTTGGATCTTCCTTTTGATTGCCATCGATCGCCAGGCCCTTCCAGGTTCTTCCTTCATCCCCCTCTTATTTTTACAGTATCATTACCTTCTGTAGTACTGTCTCCCACTATCAGTTCCTATGTCGCTCGAATTATCACGCATTCAGTTAGGGATAGCCTCTTGTCGAGTGATAGGACTTCTTGAGATAGCCGATCTGAGTATAGTCACTCGAGGTGAACTCTCCAGGGCGGTCAAATGCCTCTTGCGAAGTGCATGTTCGAGAGGTCCTGAGGATCACCCGGAGTCGAGACGGACCTCGTCGTTTGCTAAGACTTACTGTCTCGTCGCCCCACCATCGGCCCGTCCTTGTGCTCTCAAAAATCTCTTAAAGCGTGCATTCATTCGCATAATTAAATTAGCACCGTGCATCCCGTTGTGAAGTAAAACGAGCCGTCGATCCCGGCGTTATCGTGTTACATCACTATCTCTATCTCTATATCTGTCTTTATCTCTCTGTCTAATTTATGTTTATCTCCATCTCTATCTCTATTTCTAACTTAATCTCTATATCTATCTCTATATTTATTTCTATCTCTATCTCTATCTCTATATCTATCTCTATCTCTATCTCTATGTCTATCTCTATCTTTATGTCCATCTCTATCTCTATTTCTATCTTAAACTATATATCTATCTCTATCTCTATCTCTATCTCTATCTCTACCTCAATCTTTATCGCCATCTTTATCTCTAATTGTATCTTAATCTCCATATCTATCTCTATCTCTATCTCTATATTTATTTCTATCTCTATCTCTATCTATATTTTTATCTCTTTCCCTATCTATATCTGTACTGCGATTCCATCTCTATCTCTATATCTATCTCTTTCTCTCTCTCTTTCTCTATCTCTATCTATATCTCTATCTCTATCTCTTTCTTTATCTCTATGTATATCTCTATCTCTATCTCTATCTCTATCTATATTTATATCTCTATGTATATCTTTATCTCTACTCTATCTCTATCTCTATCTCTATGTCTATCTCTATCTCTATCTTTATCTTTATCTCTATGTCTATCTCTATCTCTATCTCTATCTCTATCGCTATCTATTTCTGTATCTCTATTTTTTTCTATATCATTATTTCTATATCTATATCTATTTCGATCTCTAGCTCTATCTCTGTTTCTATCTCTATTTTTATATCTATCCTATCTCTATCTCTATGTCTATCTCTCTCATTATATCTATCTTTATCTTTATCTCTATCTCTATCTCTATCTCTATCTCTATCTCTATCTCTATCTCTATCTCTATCTCTGTCTCTGTCTCTATCTCTATCTCTATCTCTATATCTATCTCAATATCTATCTCAATATCTATCTCTATCTCTGTATCTATCTCTATCTTTATCTCCATCTCTTTCTATATTTCTATCTTAATCTCTATATCAATCTCTATCTCAATCTCTATATTTATTTCTATCTCTATCTCTGTCTCTATATCTATCTCTATCTCTATCTCTATGTCTATCTCTATCTTTATGTCCATCTCTATCTCTATTTCTATCTTAATCTCTATATCTATCTCTGTCTCTATCTCTTTCTCTATCTCTATATCTATCTCTATCTCTATGTTTATCTCTATCTTTATCTCCATCTCCATCTCTATTTCTATCTTAATCTCTATATCTATCTCTGTCTCTATATCTATGTCTATCTCTATATCTATCCCTATCTCTATGTTTATCTCTATCTTTATCTCCATCTCCATCTCTATTTGTATCTTAATCTCTATATCTATCTCTATCCCTATCTTTATCTCTATATTTATTTCTATCTCTTTCTCTATTTCTATCTCTATCTTTATAGCGATCTCTATCTCTCTCATTATATCTATCTCTATCGTTATCTCTATCTCTATCTCTATCTCTATATCTATCTCTATCTCTATCTCTATATCTATCTCTATCTCTATCTCAATCACTATATCTATCTCTATCTCTATCTCTATCTCTATTTATAATTTTTTCACTTTTTCTATCTATATCTCTCTCGCTATTCAATCTCTATCTCTATATCTATTTCTTTTTCTATCTCTTTCTCTATCTCTATCTCTATCTCTATCTCCATTTCTATCTCTATATCTATCTCCATCGCTATCTCTATCTCTTTGATGGAGGACCATCTCGGAGACGACACGACGGGACGTCGTCAGCTACGCCGAGCAGCTCGTGCCGACGCTCGCCACCCGGGGTTTAAGTACCCCCGCGTAAGTATTTGCATTTTCACTTCCGTTTGTTTTTCCTCTTTGTTGTCTTTCTGGGTTTTATGGATTGGGCCAATGTTGGGCCCTGTGCTTCGTCTTTCATTTTCTTTTTTTCGTTTGTATTTCAAATTTGTACGGAGAGGTCAAACCACGTCTCGCAACGGTTCGTCCTCTCCCCACGTTCACTTGGCACCCATCCTCACTATATAAGGGGATGGCATGCCCAAGGAACATTTGGAGTCATTTGTTGAAAGTTTCAAGCTTGTGTCTTCCCTCCCATAGGACGTAGCGTAGGAGGCCTGGCTAACCTCACCCACGTCAAGATCACTCCGTGGCGTAGAGCCCACGTTCCCTTGTCGAGATCACTCCGAGAGAACGTGTTCAAGCACGCCGTCGAGATCACTCCGGCACAATTAAAGATTTTCAAGAAGTCACCGCAGTCAAGAACTGAAGAGTCCTCCATCGAGATCACTCTGAAGGTGCCTGGAGGTTCTAGAGGACGCTGACGTACCACCGCACTGGGAATTCCTCGCCCACCAAAGGTACCCTCCCAGGCCAACCAAGAATCCATCCAACTTGGAAGATTCTTGGTGATCTCCTGCCAAGAACCCTCTTCTTGATCACCCCGCCATCACCACCTTCGCCCTCCTTTCCCTGCAACCTTCTCGTCCCCTTCTCTCCTTCCCCATCTTCTCTTGATCCTCAACCACGACTGCACCCCTCTTCCCTCACCCTCTCGCCCGGCCGCCCTCCGCCCGTCCCTCTCCTTTGTTTCTTGATCCGTGCCCCACGCCCTCTTGCCCTGCCGCCCTCTGTCCCTTCCGTCTTCCCCGTTTCTTAACTCTCCACCTTCGCCCTCACCCTCCTTCCCTCGCCATTTCTGGCCTCACCACCCCCTTCACGTCCACCCCTCGCAGTTTCCTCCCTCCCTCGCGTGGCCAACCCGCATCTCCGCACGCGCGAGTTCTCAACTTCGCGAGCCACCCCCGCGGAACAGCGGCCCGTGCCTGCCCCTAGCGCCTCACCACAGCGCGCCCTTCCTTGGCGCCCCCACGACGCTCCGCTGAGCCCCGCTGCCACCGCGCGCACTCGCGCCGGGCGGCCTGCGCGCACTGCGCCTCTACACCCTCCCGCCGGGAGGCTTGCGCGCCCCGCACCCTCCGGCCGCTCGGCCCAGCGCGCTGGTGCGTGCGTACCAGTGAGCACCGCGTGCCTTCTCGTCGCCTGCTGCGTTATTGAACGATCATCACGCTCCTGAACTAATCTGCTGTCGCCGACTACGGGATCTACTTCCTTCCTAGCTGACACCTCCAACGATCGGTTCACTCCTTGACGTCAGCTCGGGGGGGATCTTGACGCCATGGACTAGCACTCTTCAGGTACAATCTCGTATCCCCTCCATCTTCACCAGTATTATTACTACATGCAGTCCCATCTTCCGCTATCACGTCCGCTGCCACCTACCCATCTCGCATCCCAGATAGGATAACCACCATCCTCGAGTGTAGGATTCATTGCGGTTGAAAGGGTAATCTACTGATCTAGACGCCGAACACCTCTGGGCCGTAAAATGCCTCTCATTGACTGGTCGTCTAGTTGGTCTCGCGAGTCACCGAGAGATTGATCCTAGGATCACTCTCCTCTCACTGCCCGGTGTGGTTCACATCCTAATCTGTTAATATCTTCGATTGCTCATTCGTCATTACTACTCATCAGCTCGCATCACACGCATTCATTCTTTTCCTGTGACGTAATACGAGCCGATCGATCCCGGCCGATCATATTACATCACTCTACCTCTATGTCTGTATATATCTTTATCTCTGTCTCTTTCTCTATCTCTATCTCAATCTAAATCTTTATCTCTATCTCTATCTCTATCTCTATCTCTATCTCTATCTCTATCTCTATCTCTATATCTATATCTATCTCTATCTCTATCTCTATCTCTATCTCTATCTCTATCTCTATCTCTATCTCTATCTCTATCTCTATCTCTATCTCTATCTCAATCTCTATCACTATCTTTATCTCAATCTCTATCGCTATCTCTATCTCTATCTCTATCTCTCTTTCCATCTCTATCTCTGTCTGTATCTCTATCTCTATCTCTATCTCTATCTTTCACTCTATCTCTATAGCTATTGTGATCTCTACCCATATCTCTATTTCTATCTCAATATTTATCTCCGGCTGTATTTCTATCTCTTTCTCTATCTCTATCTCTATATATATCTCTATATCTATCTCTAACTCTATCTCTATCTCTATCTCTATCTCTATGTCTCCATCTCTATCTCTATCTCCATCTCTATCTCGATCTCTATCTCTATCTCTATCTTAGTCTATGTCTCGATCTCTATCTCTATCTCTCTGTCTATATCCATCTCTATCTTTATCTCTATCTCTATCTCTATCCCTATCTCTATCTGTATCTCTATCTCTATCTCTATCTTTATCTCTATCTCTATCTTTATCTTTATCTCTATCTCTATCTCTACTTCTAGCTCTATCTCTATCTCTATCTTTATCGCTATCTATATCTATATCTCTATTTTCATCTCGGTCTCTATCTCTATCTCTATCTTTATCTTTTTCTCTATTTGACGTAGGACTACTACGGAGTGTACGACTACGGGATAGATGACGAAGGACGGGGCGACAGGATAGACGCACGACTATGGATAGATTGGATATTGGAGGGATAAAACAACCACATAAATTCACATGGTCGGGTTCGGACTTTGAAACCGATGAAAATCTGATGGTGCAGCTCCGACCCATATCGAGGGCGGGAGTACTGTCTTCCCCTACCACAACGATGCCTAAGCACCGAAATCAATACCCGAATTCGCATCGCAAAGAAACACTCGAGAAAAAGAGAGGGAGGAAGTGGAAATCCCGAACCAAATCTAATTCTGATAGCGGTGCAAACTTCTCGAGAAAATACTAAACAGAGAACACTTCGACACAATAGAGTTCACGCGTACCTCTGCACCGTAGTGTGTGAAGAGGCTGTGGGAAATTCTGATCATGATGCGGCTCGATGAATCTGGGCGTTGTGAGGCCCACTGGATGATGGGATCTGGATGTTCCAGGCGTTGAATGGCCCTGGTGGATAATGAAACGAATGAGTGTTGGCACGGTGAGGGGGAGCAGGAGGCCGAGAAGTAACCTCGGGCGGACTGGAGTGGGCGGACCAAGGGTGCCGCGGGAGGGCGGCCTTGGGCGTCCTTGGGCGGTAGCCCTGGGCAGCTTGGGGTGGCTGTCTCGGGGGGCCTTGGGTGGCAGCCCTGGGCGGTCTGGGGCGGCTGCCTTGGGCGGCCTTCGACGGCAGCCCTAGGCAGCCTGGGGTGGCTGCCTTGGGCGGCAACCTTGGGTGGTCTGGGGCGGCTGCCTTGGGTGGCCTTGGGCGGTAGCCCTGGGCGGCCTTAGGTGGCTGCCTTGGGCGGCCTGAGGCGGCAGCCTTGGGCGGCCTTGGGCGGCAGCCTTGGGCGGCCTGAGGCGGCTGCCTTGGGCAGCAACCTTGGGCGGCCTGGGGTGGCTGCCATGGGCGGCAGCCTTGGGCGATCTCGTGCGGCTGCCTTGGGCGGCCTTGGGCGGCAGCCCTAGGAGCAGCCTGGGGTGGCTACGCCTTGGGCGGCAGCCGTGGGCGGCCTGAGGTGGCTGCCTTGGGCAGCCTTGGGCGGCAGCCCGTAGCGGCCTGAGGTGGCAGCCTTGGGCGACCTTGGGCGGCAGCCCTGAGCATCCTGGGAGGCTGTCTTGGGCGGCCTTGGAAGGGCGTCTGAGGTAGACGAGAGAGAGAAAGAGAGAGGGTGGGAGAGAGAGAGGGAAGAGAAGAAGATGGAGGGGGAGAGGTGGTGGCTGGTGACACGACGGCGGTGGCGGCGACAACGACGGCGACGGCTAGTGATAGGAGGGATGGGGGAGGCTGGGCAGTCCTCCAAGAAGAGTTAAACAAAACTCAATTCTTGAAATTATGACTCCCTAATGTTTCTTGAAAACAATGGCCTATATATGGGCCTTGGAGGAAAGAGAAATTGATGAGAACTCGACTCCATTGAGTAGGCGTCTGAAAGCTCCAGCGGTATCACCAAGTCGGGGCGCAGGCGAGCTAGGGCTTCTTTTGTAATCCACGTGTCGTCCGTCAATGCTTTGCCGTGCCAACGAACAAGAAACTTCCGCACCATTCCACCTTTGGTAAACGTGATTACTTCGTCCAGTATCTCCTCGATGATTTCATGCTAGTTAGAGGGTAGTGATGGGGGAGTGGACAAGTCAAACTCGCTCACCAGAAAGTCCGAGGGTAGAACAGGGCCATTAGATGAAGGAGGTGGGGCTTTAAACACGACTAAATCCGAGATATTGAAAGGGGTGCTTATTCTACACGAAGAGGGTATGTCGACGGCATAGGCATTTTCCCCAACTCGTTTGAGGATCGGAAACGGCCAGGCATTACGAGCATGAAGCTTAGTAGCCTGTTTGGAGGAAAATCTTTCTGTCCTAATCCTCACCATCACCATTTCACCTTCTTTAAATTCGCGATAACGACAGTACAAATCTGTGAACTGTTTATATGAGGCATTACCATTTATGATACGTGTACGGATTTCCTCATGCAGACTTCTAATATGATGAGCAAACTCATGACCGTCATCTGAGACTCTAGCATGCGGTAACATAGGTATGAGGTCGGTAGGGGTACGAGGAAGATGACCATGCACAATCTCAAATGGACTCATACCGGTAGTACGGTTGACTAACGCATTGTAAGCAAATTCGGCACGCGAAATGACAGAATCCCAAGATGTGAGGTTGTCTCCCACCAGCGATCGTAATAGGTTGCCGAGGCTCCTATTAACGACCTCGGTTTGTCCATCAGTTTGGGGGTGAAAAGCTGTAGAAAATTTGAGCTTTGTTCCCAAAAGATGCCAAAGAGTCTTCCAAAAGTAGCTAGTGAATCGGACATCTTTGTCCGACACTATGCTTTTTGGAAGTCCATGGAGACGTACAAATTCATTGAAAAATAATTGAGCGACATGAGAAGCATCAGAAGTTTTAAAGAAGGGAATGAAATGAGCCATTTTCGAGAAACGATGAACAACCACCATGATGGAATCATGGCGTTTGTTCGTCTTCGGAAGCCCTAGCACGAAGTCGATGCTCACATCCTCCCAAGGTTTCTGAGGGACCGGTAGTGGGGTGTAGAGGCCGGTGTTCTGTTTGCCCTGCTTAGCGAGAGCACATACACGACATTGGGAAACTATATTCGCTACATCTCGCTTTAGGAAGGGCCAAAAGAACCGATGCTCGACCATAGCTATGGTTTTATCCCTCCCAAAATGACCACTAAGGCCTCCGGCATGCGTCTCCCATACAAGGAAATCCCTAAGAGAGGACTGGGGAATGCATAGGCGACGTTCATAAAATAAGAATCTATTTTCTAAAATATAATCTTTGTATTCAGGATTGGGGTAATTGCCTAAAGTCTGTAGAATGGGAGCAAAGTCTGGGCAATCAGGATATAGGTCCTTCATCTGTTCAAATCCAATAACCTCGACGTTCATAACATTCAGTAAGTGGACTCGTCTACTCAAGGCATCGATGACCTTATTTTCGACACGTCTCTTGTGGTTGAGCACGAAGGTAGAGGACTCGATGAACTCAACCCATTTGACATGTCTAGCATTTAATTTCTGCTGAGAATGGAGATACTTCAAAGCTTCATGATCGGAGTAGAGGACAAATTCCCTAGAGAGCAAGTAATGACGCCAATGATGTAAGGATTGGACAATTGCGTAGAACTCTTTGTCACAGGTGGAATATTTAAGTTTAGCGTCATTCAACTTCTCATTAAAGAAAGCTATGGGGTGATTCTCTTGACTCAGGACTCCAATTCCCAATCCCAAAGCATCACAGGCAACCTCAAATACTTTATCGAAATCAGGTAAACGGAGAATAAGGGCCTGAGTCATTCTAAGTTTGATCTCATCAAAGGAATTTTGCGCAGCTGTTTGCTGCGCAAAATGATTTCCTTTAAGACATTCAGTCAGGGCCGCCATGACGGTACTAAAGTTGGATATGAAGCGCCTATAGAAAGTCGCAAGACTGTGAAAACTACGATCATCATGGGTATTTCTAGGCGTTGGCCACTAGGTTATGGCGTCAATTTTGGCCGGAACAACGGATACGCCTTGGCCGAATAGGATAAAACCTAAGAACGAAACATGACTTACAAGGAAGGAACATTTTTTTGGGTGAGCATACAACTGCTCGATTTTCAATACTTCGTAAACTAAACGCAAGTGATGGAGATGATTGAGTGTGGATTTTCTATAGATAAGGATATCATCAAAATATACGACGACGAAATTTCCTATGAACGGTCTAAGTATGTGGTTCATAAATCGCTGAAAGGTACTAGGTGCGTTCGATAAGCCAAAGGCATAACGTTCCACTCATATAGTCTGTCTTTGATCTTAAAGGCAGTTTTCCATTCGTCTCGTGGTCGGATACGAACTTGGTGATAACTGCTTTTAAGATCAATCTTGTAGAAAATTGTCGAACCTGCCATCATATCAAACATGTCGTCGATGCGAGGAATAGGAAATCTATACTTGACGGTAATCTTATTGATGGCTCTACTATCAATGCACATGCGCCAGCTCCCATCCTTTTTGGGAGCTAGTAGTGCAGGGACGGCGCATGGGCTGAGACTCTCCTGTATGAATCCCCTGTTCAAGAGTTCTTGGACTTGGCGTTGAAGTTCCTTGTACTGCGTAGGATCCATACGATAGTGGGGAAGATTCAGCAAGGAGGATCCAGGGACGAAATCAATGGCGTGCTGGATTTGTCGCATAGGAGGTAGCTCATTGCGTAAGTCCTCGGGGAAGACACTATTGAATTCGGCTAGTAATTTGGAAACCTCTAGTGGGGGTGACGTGGAATCCTCTGAGTGATGATCAGGAATCATAGCTAAGCAAATAGACATCTCACTATCTATCTCCTTCTGAAATTGGCGACCGCTAAGAATGTACAGACCTAGGGAGATTTTGGCGAAGGTTTTTGTGGATTTTGGGTATAAGGATGCCACGTAATTTTCTTTCCTTGATGTATGAAAGAACAAGTGTTGCTTCTACTGAAAAGATGTACATCGTTATCATACAGCCAAGGGCGGCCGAGGATAACGCTGCCCACCTTCATGGGTAACACATCGCACAATACGTCTTCCTCATAAGATTGAACTTTCAAAGGAAGACGACATTGGTTCATTACGGGAATCGAGGTAGCATTAATCCAGGAGACATAATACGGATTAGGATGGTTGATTAGACGTAAATCGAAATGTGATGTCATGGCATCAGATATGGCGTTTATACAACTGCCGCTGTCTACAATCGTTTTACACATCTTGTCACGAATCTTGAAATATGTATAAAATATGGACGTCCTCATAGCAGAGTTATCGGTCGAGGGTTGAGTAAAGGTACATCAGACAACTCCTCTAATAGATGTAGATGGATCCCAACGAGGAAGGGTTGGTGGGCAGTCGGTGATACCGATGAAGCCCACTAAATCCTCCTCGTGCACAAATTCGTCTTCGACGTAGCTATCTATCCTATACTCTTCCTTGTCGATGGGCTGATCATCTATGATAGGGGTGTTATCGGTGGACTCCTGACCTATATGTAGGGCTCGAGATGGACATTGGGAAGCTCTATGACCTCGACCTTGGCATTTAAAACAAGTCAAGCCGGAAGGACCGAGTTGTGCGGGATTGGGTTGAGGAGGGGCCCTAGCGGTGGACTCGAGGGAGGGTGAATTACGAGTATTTGGCATAGTAGATGATTGAGTCGGAGCGGGTGGACGATGTTCGGTGGGAGTACGGGTAGTGGTAGGAACTGGTGGTGGTGGTGCCGGGAGGGCCAATGGAGGATTACGCTGGGTCGCACGGTTGGAATAAGAAGGGTTAGATAAGTGTGACTGATCGGTAAGAGCAGGGCGATTGTACACGGGAGAATGATATAAATTCAGACAGAGCTCTAGGTCTTCTACAATCTGGTAGGGCTGCTCTAGGGTGGTGGCTTTGCGGACTACCAGTTCTGTCTCAAGATAAGGGTTAAGACCAGTTCTAAATCGAGAAATAACGACTCGGGGATTCTCCTCAACTCGACACCTCATATAGAATTCTTCGAATTGGGTAACGTACTCGGAAACCGGACGTCTACCTTGCTGGAGTTTATGCCATTGATCTAGGAGATTGTCTAAGTAAGCTAGTAGAACGTATTTCTCACGCAGTTCATCCTTCATTTGGAGCCAAGTATCTATGGGTGCCTCACGACGGTTATAAATAAAAAATTCAAGATTCTCCCAAAAGATTTTTGCTTGTCCTCCTAATCTCATCTCGGTGTATTAGACTTTCTGCCACTCTAGCATATTGTACCACTTGAAATAACTATTTCATTTGGACTCCCAATCAAGATACTCCTTAGGGTCTCTAGATCCCTCGTAGTATGGAACATCGACTTTGACACTACGCTGAATCTTCTGCCATTGATTGTCATGATCCGCACAACGGTGATCGCGAGGGGGAACCACATCCTCGGGTGGAAAAGGATCGTTCCTTTCCGGGCGATTCCCGTTCCATCTGTGATATCTATCATCAGGCGGATAAGGATCATTCCGAGGGGGATGATTCCTATCGCGCTCTGGGATCCTCTCCTCCAGTAGATGGTAATCATCCCATAGTGGGCGATTTCCATCAAGTACCGGGGCTCTATCCATCGGTGGGTAGGGATTGTTTTATGGAGGACGATTCCTATCCTGGCCTGGGGTCCTAGGCTCAGGCGGATAGTAATCGTCTCGACGATTTCTATCATGAACTGGAGTGCGAATATCCAGAGGAATCGGA
Source organism: Wolffia australiana (assembly GCF_029677425.1). NCBI lineage: Eukaryota > Viridiplantae > Streptophyta > Magnoliopsida > Alismatales > Araceae > Wolffia > Wolffia australiana. The sequence goes on along the minus strand of NC_135836.1, from coordinate 6,039,252 downwards.
TCGTCTCGCTCGGGACGATTCTGATTTTGGCTTCCGGATCTGTCCTCGGGTCGTATAGGATCATCAATGTCGCGATGAATCCTATCACGATCTCGCGATCTAGGATCAAGGGGGTAGTGGTTCTCACGATCACGGTGATGTCAATCCAGACCTCTATTTTTTAGTTGGTAAGTCCGTTCGCTCACCGCATCGATCGAACTAGTTAGACGGTTCTCCATATTGGTGATTCATGTATTGACATCACGAAAACCATTCTGGAGACTCACTTGCCTGAACGCAAATGCATGCAATGGGACTGACGTATGCTGAATGGAGACGTCTACAATGGCGGAAACGACTGCGCTAACAGGTTAGGCTCTGATACCAATTTGACATAGGACGACTACGGAGTGTACGACTACAGGATAGACGACGAAGGACGGGGTGACAGGATAGATGCACGGCTATGGACGGATTGGATATCGGAGGGATAAAACAGCCACATAAATTCGCACGGTCGGTTTCGGACTTTAAAACCGATGAAAATTGGGTGGTACAGCTCCAACCCTTATCGAGGGCGGGAGTACTGTCTTCCCCCACCGCGACGATGCCTAAGCACCGTAATCAATACCTGAATTCGCGTCGTGAAGAAACACTCAAGAAAGAGAGAGGGAGGAAGTGGAAATCCCAACCAAATCTAATTCTGACAGCGGTGCAAACTTCTCGAGAAAATACTAAACGGAGAACACTTCGACACCAGAGAGTTCAGGCATACCCCTGCACCGTAGTGTGTGAAGAGGATGTGGGAAATTCTGATCATGACGCGGCTGGACGAATCCGGGCGTTGTGAGGCCCACTGGATGATGGGATCTGGACATTCCAAGCATTGAATGGCCCTGATGGAGGACCATCTCGAGGACGACGCCACGATGACGAAGAACCATCTCGAGGATGACGCGATGGGATGTCGTCAGCCACGCCGAGCAGCTCGCGCCGACGCTCGCCACCCGGGGTTTAAGTACCCCGCGTAAGAACTTTTATCTTTTTACTTATGCTCATTTTCATGTGTGTTTGTATTTTTGGATTCGTGGACTGGGCCAATGTTGTTGGGCCCCGTCCTCGTCATTTTTACTTTTTATGTTTGTATTTTGAATTTGTAAGGGAGGCCAAACCACGTCTCGCGACGGTTCGTCCTCTCCCACGTTCACTTGGCACCCATCCTCACTATATAAGGGGATGGCATGCCCAAGGAACACCTTGGAGTCATTGTTGAAAAGTTTATTCACAATTCGTCTCCCCCCCTATCGTAGAGAGTAGTGTAGGGGGTTTGGCTAGCCCCACCCCACGTTGAGATCACTCCGTGGGTAGAGCCCACGTCTCCCCGTCGAGATCACTCCGAGGGAGATGTGTTAAAGCGCGCCGTCGAGATCACTCTGGTGCGAGGAAAGAGTTTCAAGAAGTCGCCGCCATCAAGAATTGAAAGAGGCCTTCGTCGAGATTACTCCGGGGGTCTTGGGAGATTCAAGAAGCGTCGCCGACACGTCATCAACCTGGGAAATCTGCTCCGCCGAGGGAGCACACCCCAGATCCATCAAGAACTCCTCTTTCCTGGAGGGTTCTTGGTTGTTACAGTTCAAGAAAGCCATTTCTTGATACCTTTTTTCCACCCTTCCACCATTCCTGATCCATACCCCCCCTTCTCTTCGTTCTTGATCCACCCAACCACCGTTCTTGAACACCCTCCCACATTTCTTGAATTTCCCCTCCTTCCTCCTTTCCCCATCATTTCTTGATTCCCAACCGCCTCGTCTTGCCTTTCTTGATCGCCCACCCTCCTTTCCCCATCGTTTCTTGATTCCCAATTGCCTCGTCTTGCCTTTCTTGATCGCCCACCCCCCTTTCCCCATCGTTTCTTGATTCCCAACTGCCTCGTCTTGCCTTTCTTGATCGCCCACCCTCCTTTCCCCATCGTTTCTTGATTCCCAACCACCTCGTCTTGCCTTTCTTGATCGCCTCCCCCCTTTTCCCCATCGTTTCTTGATTCCCAACCGCCTCGTCTTGCCTTTCTTGATCGCCCACCCTCCTTTCCCCATCGTTTCTTGATTCCCAATTGCCTCGTCTTGCCTTTCTTGATCGCCCACCCCCCTTTCCCCATCGTTTCTTGATTCCCAACCGCCTCGTCTTGCCTTTCTTGATCGCCCACCCTCCTTTCCCCATCGTTTCTTGATTCCCAACCACCTCGTCTTGCCTTTCTTGATCGCCCCCCCCTTTTCCCCATTGTTTCTTGATTCCCAACCGCCTCGTCTTGCCTTTCTTGATCTCCCACCCTCCTTTCCCTATCGTTTCTTGATTCCCAACCGCCTCGTCTTGCCTTTCTTGATCGCCCCCCCTCCTTTCCCCATCGTTTCTTGATTCCCAACCGCCTCGTCTTGCCTTTCTTGATCGCCCACCCCCCTTTCCCCATCGTTTCTTGATTCCCAACCGCCTCGTCTTGCCTTTCTTGATCGCCCACCCTCCTTTCCCCATCGTTTGTTGATTCCCAACCACCTCGTCTTGCCTTTCTTGATCGCCTCCCCCCTTTTCCCCATCGTTTCTTGATTCCCAACCGCCTCGTCTTGCCTTTCTTGATCGCCACCCTCCTTTCCCCATCGTTTCTTGATTCCCAACCGCCTCGTCTTGCCTTTCTTGCTCGCCCACCCCCCTTCCCCCATCCTTTCTTCCTTCCCACCCCCCTCCTCTTGCCTTTCTTGATACCCCACCCCCCTTCCCCCCCCCGTTTCTTCATTCCCACCCGCCTCGTCTTGCCTTCCTTCACCCCCACCCTCCTTTCCCCATCGTTTCTTGATTCCCAACCGCATCCTCTTGTCTTTCTTGATCGCCTCCCCCCTTTTCCCCATTGTTTCTTGATTCCCAACCGCCTCGTCTTGCCTTTCTTGATCGCCCACCCTCCTTTCCCCATCGTTTCTTGATTCCCAACCGCATCCTCTTGTCTTTCTTGATCGCCCACCCCCTTTCCCCATCGTTTCTTGATTCCCAACCGCCTGCGTCTTGCCTTTCTTGATCGCCTACCCTCCTTTCTCCCATCGTTTCTTGATTCCCAACCGCCTGCCTTGCCTTTCTTGATCGCCCTCCCTCCTTTCCCCATCGTTTCTTGATTCCCAACCGCATCCTCTTGTCTTTCTTGATCGCCCACTTTCTTTCCCCTTGATTTCTTGATTTCTTGATTTCTTGAATTCTTGATTTCATGATTTCTTGATTTCTTGATCTCACCATATCTCCTTGATTCCCCTTCGTTCTCCCCTTCGCCCTCATCTTTCTTAATTTCTTGATTCCCCCCCTCTACGCCATAACCGACATTGGTTTTCTGCCCCACCCCACGACTATTCCCACGATACTTGGTTCGCTGTCTTGCCCGCCCACACGACTACGCCGTGCGCCAGCCAAGCGCGCGCCTTGTGCGCCCTTTGCTCTGACTTTTGTTGCACGCCACCTGTGGACTCAGCTCTCTGCTGGTAGTTACGACCGCACCGTCCGCACCCGGTTTTGTCCTCGTCAACGACACTCGTCCGCATGACCCGACACTAAGCATCCGCTCGACGACTTGGACGCCTTGGACTAAGCGATACAAAGGTCAGTCTCGTCTCCCCTCTATAAACTCCAGTATTATTATCTTCGACAGTCTCGTCTTCCCCTATCGCGTCTGCTACCGTGATATTCTCGAACATCATCGGATAGGACTAGCCACCTTGTCGAGCATAGGGATTCTTGTGGTAGACGGACTGTCATCCGACTTGGACGCCGAACGCTCCAGGGCTGTTAGATGCCCCTCACTTAGTAGACGTCTAGTAGGTCCAGCGGGTCATTGGGAGTTTGATCTTAGGAACACTCGTCTCTCATTGATCGGTACGGCCGACGTCGCTATCCGTCAAGTCCTTATCTGCTCATTCGTATTTTCTCATCATTCGGCTTACATCCCATACATTCGCATCATAACCCTGTGACGTGAAATGCGCCGATCGATCCCGGCCGTCGTCGTTTCACATCAGGCTCTGGTGGATAATGAAACGAATGAGTATCGGCATGGCAAGGGGGAGCAAGAGGTCGAGAAGCAACCTCGGGTGGACTGGAGTGGGTGGACCAAGGGTGACGCGGGAGGGCAGGCCTTGGGCGGCAGCCCTGGGCGGCCTTGGGTGGCTGTCTTGGGCGGCCTTGGGTGGCAGCCCTGGGCGGCCTGGGGTGGCTGCCTTGGGTGGCAACCCTAGGCGGTCTGGGGCGGCTGCCTTGGGTGGCCTTGGGCGGCAACCCTGGGCGGCCTAGGGTGGCTACCTTGGGCGGCAGCTTTCGGCGGCCTTGGGCGGCAGCCCTGGGCGGCGCTAGGTGGCTGCCTTGGGCGGCCTTGGGTGGTAGCCCTGGGCGGTCTTGGGCGGCAGCCCTGGGCGGCCTGGGGTGGCTACCTTCGGCGACCTTGCGCGGCAGCGTTGGGCAGCCTGAGGCGGTTGCCTTGGGCAGCCTTGGGCGGCAGCCCAGAGCGGCTTGAGGTGGCAGACTTGGGCGGCCTTGGGCGGAAACCCTGAGCGTCCTGGGAGGCTGTCTTGGGGAGCCTTTGAAGGGCACCTGAGGCAGACGAGAGAGAGAAAGAGAGAGGGTGGGAGAGAGAGAGGGAAGAGAAGAAGATGGAAGGGGAGAGGTGGTGGTCGGTGACACGACGGCAGTGGCAGTAGCGATGGCTAGGGCTAGGAGGGATAGGGGAGGCTGGGCAGTCCTCCAAGAAGAGTTAAGGAAAACTCAATTCTTGAAATTATGACTCCCTAATGTTTCTTGAAAATAATGGCCTATATATAGGCCTTGGAGGAAAGAGAAATTGACAAGAAAGTAAAGATGTGCGCTGTGTCACGCCAAAGGGCAATTGTGGATCTGCCTTTGGCGTCGTGTCATGACGCCCGTAGGGACGTGCGCGGGTGGAGACGTGATGGTCGACGGTTGCGACTTTAGTGTTGACTCCGATTGATAATGGCGGGTTGATTTCGGTTGACTTCACCGTTGGTTCATAGCAGGTGCGTTAACTCTGGTTGATCATGGTGACGCGTTCAACGGCGATCTGTTGGCGTCCTCGCCATCAGTATCTGTATCTCTATCTTTTTCTCTTTCTATATCTCTATCTCTATCACTATCTCTATCGCCATTTCTATCTCTATCTCTATCTCTATCTCTATCTCTATCTCTATCTCTATCTCTATCCGTATATCTATCTCTATCTCAACCTCTTTCATTATCGCTATCTCTATTTGTATCTGTATCTCTATCTATATCTCTATTACTATCTCTATCTCAATCTCTATCTCTATCTCTACCTCTATCGCTATCTTAGCCTCAATCTCTATATCTATCTCTATGTCTATCTCTATCTCTATCTCTATCTCTATCTCTATCTCTATCTCTATCTCTATCTCTATCTCTATCTCTATCTCTATCTCTATCTCTATCTCTATCTCTATCTCTATCTTTATCTCTATCTCTATCTCTATCGCTATCTTAACCTCAGTCTCTGTCTCTATCACTATCTCTATCTCTATCTCTATCTCTATCTCTATCTCTATCTCTATCGCTATCTTAACCGCAGTCTCTGTCTCTATCTCTATCTCTATCTCTATGTCTATCTCTATCTACCTGTATCTCTATCTCTATCTCTTTCTCTATCTCTATATCTATCTCTATCTACCTGTATCTCTATCTCTATCTTTTTCCCTATCTCTATCTCTAGCTCCATCTCTAGCTCTATCTCTATCTCTATCTCTATCTTTTTCCCTATCTCTATCTCTATCTCTATCTCTAGCTCCATCTCTAGCTCTATCTCAATCTCTATCTCTATCTCTATCTCTATCTATATCTCTATCTCTATCTCTATATCTATATCAATCTATATCTTTATCTCTATCTCTATCTCTATCTCTATCTCTACCTCTATCCCTATCTCTGTCTCTATCTCTACCTCTATCTCTACCTCTATCTCTATCTCTATCTCTATCTCTATCTCTATCTCTATCTCTATCTCTATCTCTATCTCTATTTGTGTCTCTATTTTTATCTCGGTGTCTATCTCTATCTCTACGTCAAGCTCTGTCTCTGTCTCTATCTCTATCTCTATCTCTGTTTCTCTCTATATATCTCTATCACTGTCTCTATCTCCATTACTATCGCTGTCTCTGTCTCTATCTGTAACTCTATCTAAATTTGTATCTCTATCTCTATGTCGATATCCATCTCTATCTCTATCTCTATCGTTATCTCTATTTCTATATATATCTCTATCTCAATCTTTATCTCTATGTCTATCTCTATCTCTATCTCTATCTCCATCTCTTTCTCCAGCTGTATCTCTATCTCAATCTCTATCTTTATCTCTTTCTCATTCATATCTCCATCTCTATCCCGATCTCTATCGCCATCTCTCTACCTATCTCAATCTCTATCTCTAGGTCTATCTCTATCTCTCTCTATATCTCTTTCTCTATCTCTATCCATGTCTCTTTCTTTGTCTCTATCTCTATCTCTATCTCTATCTCTATCTCTATGTCTATCTCTATCTCTATGTCTATCTCTATCTCTATCTTTACCGCTATATGTATAGCTATCTTTTTCTCGATCTCTTTCTCTATCTCTATCTCAATCACTATCTGCATCTCTGTCTCTATCTCTATCAATATCTATATCTATCTTTTTCTCTATCTCTTTCTCTAAATCTATCTCTAACACTATCTCTATCTCTATCTTGATCTCTATCTCTATCTATCTCTATCGCTATATCTTTCTCTATCGCTATCTCTATTTGTATCTCTATCTCTATCTTTACATCAACCTCAATCTCTGTCCCTATCTCTACCTCTTTTTGTCTCTCTATATCTCTATCTTCATCTCTATCTCCATTACTATCGCTATCTATGTCTGAATCTCTAACTCTATCTAAATTTCTATCTCTATCTCAATATCTATATCTATCTTTATTTCTATCTCTATCTCTATCTGATGGAGGACCATCGTGCCGACAACGACCTGATGACGACGACGACATCAGCCGGACGACCGACGACGACTCGCCAGCAGCCACGTCGGACAGCTCGTGCCGACGTCTGCAACCCGGGGTTTAAGTACTCCAGGTAGGTTCGAACAATTTATGTTTTTTCTATGTGTATTTTCTTTGCATTTCGAATTATGGATTGGGCCAGTATCGTAGGGCCCATCCTCGTCTTTATTTTCATTTTAAGATTGTATTTTGATTTTGTAAGGAGAGGTCGAACCATGTCTCATGACGGTTCAACCTCTCCCCACGTCTCCTTGGCACCCCTCCTCCCTATATAAGGGGAGGGCATGCCCAAGGGACTACTTGGAAGTTTTTGAATTGAAATTGTTTCAAGAATCTTCCCCCTATCGTAGTCGTAGCGTAGGGGGTTTGGCTAGCCCCACCTCTTCGTCGAGACCACTCCGAGGAGTAGAGCCCACGTCCTGTCCGTCGAGATCACTCCGGGCGTGACGTGTTCAACCGTACCGTCGAGCTCACTCCGGCACGTTGAAGATTTTCAAGAAGCTGTTGAAATCAAGAATCGAGAGAGCACCCATCGAGATCACTCTGGGCGTCCTCGAAGGTTCGCGACGACTACGGCGCCGCGCTGCATTCGGGAAATCATCTCCAACCAGGAGAACCACCCACGACCCACCAAGAACTCACCACGCCAGGTTCTTGGCTCTACCCATCCACCCCCCCGCCCCCCCTTCTGCTTCATCCAGCCCATCTCGCCCACATTTCCTTGGACGCCACCCCTTCACCCTCGCTTCTTGATCATCTAACCCCATTTCTTGATCTTTCCCGCCGATTCTTGAACGCCACCCATTCTCATCCCCCATTTTCTTGAAATTCTTGATCGCCCAACCGCTTCCCCTACCCTTTCTTGATCGCCCTTTCCCCTTCCCCTGCCCTTCTTGATCGCCCAACCACCTCTTCTTGCCTTTCTTGATTGCCCTCCCCCTACCCTGCCTTTCTTGATCGCCACCCTCCTTTCCTTCGTTTCTTGATTCCCAACCGCCTCCTCTTGCCTCTCTTGATCGCCCACCCTCTTTTCCCCATCGTTTCTTGATTCCCAACCGCCTCCTCTTGCTTTTCTTGATCGCCACCCTCCTTTCCTCATCGTTTCTTGAATCTTCCTCTTCACCCTCATCGTTCTTGACCATTCCCCACCATCTTCCATCGTTCTTAACCATAACCACCCCATTCTTGCATCACCCTTTGGCTTCCCCCCCCCCTTTTCTTGATTCGACCGCCACTTCTCCCATTGCCGCCCCGCCCCGAACCCCGATTCCCGACCACCCCGCATCATCGCCCGCGTCGGGGACCCGCTCTGTGCCGCGACCCCACGCGCCGTGGACCCATTCCGCCGCGACTCGCGCCAAGCGCGCTGACTCGCGCCAGCCGTGATCCGACCGCGGCGCCGCGAGTTCGCGCCCCGCCGCGGGTCCTCCAATCGCCACGGTTCTGCCGCACTCTGTGGCTCCACGTCGTGCCGAGGCTTCGCCCCGCGTCATCAACCCCCCTACGCCGCCGTTCTGCCCGGTACCGTGGCTCTGTGCCACCGCCACTGCCAGTTGCGACCGGTGCCGCCCCGTCACTTGCGCCAAGCCACGTTGATCCCTCCCGGCATTCCGGCCTACGACAAGACGAATCCGTCCCCGGAACGCTATCTCTACACCCGTCTTCAATACGCCATGGACTACATATTTTAAGGTCAGCTCGTCTCCTCTCCCTCCTTAACCAGTATTATTACCTGTTCTAGTGCCGTCCTCCGCTATCGCATCCTCTGCCGCCACTCATCACTCGACGACGGATTAGGAACAAGCCACTGTTGTGGGAGCAGGACTTTCTTGAGGTAAACGGTCTGTCACTTGATTTTTAAATTCCGAACTTATCAGGGCCGTTAGACGCCCCTCTCGTCTAGACGTCTAGTGGTCTTAAGGGTCATTGGGAGTCTGACTTTCGGATCAATCTATTTGGTGATCGTCACCGTCCATCGCGTTATCTCCTTGTGTCTTAACTGCTCGATCATAAAATCTCATTGTGTTTGCATCATATCATCATTATTCCTATGACGCGAAACGCGCCGCTCGATCCCGGCCGTTGGCGTATCGCATCACTATCTCTATCTCCATCTCTATCCATATCTCTATCTCTATCTCCTTCCCTATCTCTATCTCTATCTCTATCTCTATCTCTGTCTCTATCTCTATCTTTATATCTATCTCTATCTCTATCTCTGTCTATATCTCTTGCTCTACCTCTATATGTATCTCTATTTTAATCTCGGGCTCTATCTCTATCTTTACGTCAAGCTTAATCTCTTTCTCTATCTATATCTCTATCTCTTTTTCTCTCTCTATATCTCTATTTCTATCTCTATCTCCATTACTATCTCTATCTCTGTCTCTATCTACAAGTCCATCTAAATTTCTATCTCTATCTCAATGTCTATATCTATCTATATCTTTATCTTTATTTTTATCTCTATCTCTATCTCTATAACTACCGCTATGTCTATCGCTATCGCTTTCTCTATCTCTATCTCTATCTCTATCTATATCTTCATCTCTATCTCTTTCACTCTCTGTTTCTCTGTGTTTATCTCAATCTATTCATATCTCTATCTCTTTCTCTACCTCTTTCTTTCTCTCTATCTCTAAATCTTTCTCTATCTCTCTCTCTATCTCTATCTCTATCTCTATCTCTATCTCTATCTCTAGGTCTATCCTTCTATCTATCTCTATCTGTGTCTCTAGCTCTATCTCTATCCAAATCTTTATCTCAATCTCTATCTCTATCTTTATTTCTATCTCTATCTCTATCTCTATCTCTATCTCTATTTCGATCTCTATCTCTATCTCTATCTCTATCTCTATCTCTATCTCTATCTCTATCTCTATCTCTATTTCGATCTCTATCTCTATCTCTATCTCTATCTCTATTTCTATCTTTATCTCTATCTCTATCTCTATCTTTATTTCTATCTCTATCTCCATCGCTATCTCTATCTCTATCGCTATCTATATCTCTATCTATCACTATTTCTATCTCTATATGTATCTCTATCTCTATCTCTATCTCTATCTCTATATGTATCTCTATCTCTATCTCTTTTTCTTTCTCTATCTCTTTCTCTAACTCTAACTCTATCTCTATCTCTATCTCTATCTCTATCTCTATTTCTATCTCTATCTCTATCTCTATCTTTATCTCTATCTTTATCTCTATCTCTATCTCTATCTCTATCTCTATATATGTATCTCTATTTTTATCTTGGTCTCTATCTCTATTTCTATCTCTATCTCTATCTCTATCTCTATCTCTATCTATATATGTATCTCTATTTTCATCTCGTTCTCTATCTCTATCTGTATCTCTATCTTTATCTCTACCTCTATCTCTATTTCTATCTTTATATTTATTTCTTTCTGTATATTTATCTCTATCTCTATCTCTACCTCTATCTCTATCTCTATCCCTCTCGCTATCTCCATCTCTATCTCAATCTCAATCTCTATCTCTATCTCGGTCTCTATCTCTATCTCTATGTGAAGCTCCGTCGTTCGCCGAGCGCGCCAGCTAGCGCCGCTCGTGCTCGCCGCGCCGCGCTTGGCGCGCGCGCGCGCGCTGCTCGCGCGCTTGCGCTGCCACCGCGCTGCCGTCCGCGCGCATCTAGCTGAGCCAGGCCACACCACTGCGGCGCCCAGGCTACCGACGCCATTGGCCAATCGGCGTATTGGGTCGTCAACAGCCGGCCACGCCCACCGGGCCCAACCGGTGAGATCGCGCCCCGAGGAGCCGAATCCCTCGCCCCGAGACGCCAGGTGACCTTGCTTCCTTGGCCCGCAACACGAGGCGCTGTATCCTTTGGTCGCCGGGCACACTTCCCGAGGTGGCCACGTCAGCCCTAGCCCTGTGGGCCTTCGTTGTCGGGCCGCCACAGGCCCATCGGGCCTTTTGGCCCATCACCGCGGCGTAGTCCGAGGCCCAGACTGCGGCCCAGACCACGGCCTAGACCGCGCCCCAGCCTACGGCTAAGACCGCGGCCCAAACCGCGGTCCAGTCAGCGGCCAGGACCTCGGCCTAGATTGGCCCAGCCGCGACCCAAGCCATGGCCCAGCCGCGGCCCTAGCCACGGCCCAGCCGCGGCCCACTCCGGCCGTCGCCGCCGACACCGGCTGCCGCCGCCTCCGGCTGCTGCCGACGCCGTTGCCGCCTGCCGCTGCCTCCAGCCGCCGCCGCCATCTCCGGCCGCTCGCCGCCGCCGCAGCTCGATGCCACCTCCGCAGCCGCTGACGCCGCCGCTTGCCGCCGCTGCCGCTGCCGCCAGCTGCCGCTGATGCCACTCACCGCCGCCGCTCAACGCTGTGGTCGCTCGCCGCCACCGCTCAACGGCGCCGCCGCTCGTCGCCGCCGCTTTCCACCGCCGCTCGCCTGGCCGCCTCCGGCCGCCGCCGGTTGCCGCCGCCGGTTGCCGCCTCCAACTGCCACCCGCCGCTGCCTTTCAAAGTCGCCGCCCACAGCCCTCGTCGAGAGCACCGACACCACGACGTCAGCCGCCGCTGCACTAATCCCTACCGTATTCGTCATCCGCGCGGCTGAACCTACCCGCCCACCGGTAGTCTGGCCCACCAGCGCCTCGACGACTATCCATGGAGCGTCGACCACGCAAAGATAGAGACACCCTTCGGCCCCAATGAATTGAGGACCCCGCATAAGACCTTTACGGGACACCCACCGACAAGCGGGACGTGCCGTCCAAGATGATCGTCCTCAAAAAGGACGACGGACACCCGACTCTCCGCCGTAGGGCGTAGACAATGACTTTCTGTCCTGCATAAATCTCTATCTCTATCTCTATCTCTATCTCTATCTCTATCTCTATATCTATCACTATCTCAACATCTATCTTTGTATGTAGTCCAATTTTTATCTCAGTCTCTACCTTTATCTCAACGTCAATCACAATCTCTGTCTCTATCTCTATCTCTATCTCTGTTTCTCTCTCTATATCTCTAACTCTATCTCCATATCCATTAGCATCTCAATATCTGTCTCTATCTCTAATTCTATCTATATTTCTATCTCTATCTCTATCTTTATTTCAATCTCTATCTCTATCTCCATCTCTATCTCTATTTCTATATATATATCTATCTCCATCTCTACCTTTATCTCTATCTCTATCTTTATCTCTATCTCTATCTTTATCTCTATCTCTATCTCTATCTCTATCTCTATCTCTATCTCTATTTCTATCTCTCTCTGTATCTCTATCTCTATCTATTTCTGAATTTCTATCTCTATCTCTATCGCTATCTCTATCTCTATCTGTATCTGTATCTCTCTCTATCTCTATCTCTATCTCTATCTCTATATCTATCTCTATTTTTATCTCGATCTCTATCTCTATCTCTATCTCCATCTCTATCCCTATCTCTACCTCTATCTCTATCTCTATCGCTTTCTCTATCTCTATCTCTATCTCTCTCTATCTCTATCTCTATCTCTATCTCTATCTATATCTCTATCTCTATCTCTATCTCCCTCTCTATCTCTATCTCTATCTCCCTCTCTATCTCTATCTCTATCGCAATCTCTATCTCTATCTCTATCTCTTTCTCTATCCATATTTCTCTCTCGATCTCTTTCTCTCACTCTATCTCCATCTCTATCGCAATCTCTAACTCTACCTCTATCTCTTTCTCTATCTCTATCTCTCTCTATCTCTATCTCTATCTCTACCTCTACCTCTATATCTATTTCTATCTTTTTCTCTATCTCTATCTCTATCTCTATCTACCTGTATCTCTATCTCTATCTCTTTCTCTATCTCTATCTCTAGCTCTATCTCTATCTCTATCTCTATCTCTATCTTTATCGCTATGTCTATCTCTATCTCTATCTCTATCTATACTTATATCTCTATCGCCATCTCTATCTCTATGTCAATCTCTATCTTTATCGCTATCTCTATCTCTGTCTCTATCTATACATATATCTCTATCTCCATCTCTCTCTATGTCTATCTCTGTCTCTATCTCTATCTCTATCTCTATCTTTATCTCTATCTCTATCTCTATCTCTATCTTTATCTCTATCTCTATCTCTATCTCTATCTCTATCTCTATCTTTATCTCTATCTCTATCTCTATCTCTATCTTTATCTCTATCTCTATCTCTATCTCTATCTCTATCTCTATCTCTATCTCTATCTCTATCTCTATCTCTATCTCTATCTTTATCTCTATCTCTATCTCTATCTCTATCTTTATCTCTATCTCTATATGTATCTCTATTTTTATCTTGGTCTCTATCTCTATCTCTACGTCAAGCTCGATCTCTGTCTCTATCTCTATCTCTATCTCTATCTCTGTTTCTCTCTATATATCTCTATTATTGTCTCTATCTCCATTACTATCGCTATATCTGTCTCTATCTCTAACTCTATTTAAATTTCTATCTCTATCTCTATGTCTATATCCATGTTTATCTCTATCTTTCTTTCTATCTCTATCTCTATTTTTATCTCTATTTCTATATATATCTCTAGCTCAATCTTTATCTCTATGTCTATCTCTATCTCTATCTCGATCTCCATCTCCTTCTCCAGCTGTATCTCTATCTCATTCATATCTCTATCTCTATCCCGATCTCTATTGCCATCTCTCTACCTATCTCAATCTCTATCTCTAGGTCTATCTCTATCTCTCTCTATATCTCTATCTCTATCTCTATCCATGTCTCTTTCTTTGTCTCTATCTCTATCTCTATCTTTCTCTCTATCTCTATCTCTATCTCTATCTCTATCTCTATCTCTATCTCTATCTCTATCTCTATCTCTATCTCTATGTCTATCTCTATCTCTATCTCTATCTCTATGTCTATCTCTATCTCTATCTCTATCTATACCGCTATATCTATATCTATCTCTATCTCTATCTCTTTCTCTATCTCTATCTCTCTCTCTATCTCCATCTGTATCTCTATCTCTATCTCTATCTCTATCTCTATTGCTATCTGTATCTCTGTCTCTATCTCTATCGTTTTCTCTATCTCTGACACTATCTCTATCGCATTTCTATCGCTATCACTATCTCTATCTCTATCTCTATCTCTATATCTATCTCTATCTCTATCTCTTTCTCTATCGCTATCTCTATTTGTTTCTCTATCTCTATCTCTGCGTCAACCTCAATCTCTGTCTCTATCTCTATCTCCCTCTCTATCTCCATTACTCCCTCTATCTCTGTCTCTATCTCTAACTCTATCTAAATTTCAATCTCTATCTCAATGTCTATATCTATCTTTATTTCTATCTTTATTTCTATCTCTATCTCTATCTTCATCTCTTTCTATATCCCTATTCCATCAAGGAGTTGATCAAATTCTTAGAAGATGCGTACCCGAAGAAGAACATAACAACATCCTTAAATTCTGCCATTCCAATCCATGAGGAGGTCACTATTTGGCTAAGGTAACAGCCCATAAGGTAATGGAAAGTGGGTTTATGGGCCAACTTTATTTAAAAATGCACATGATTTTTATTTGAAATGTTTAGCGTGTCAAGCATCCATAAATATTGATAGAAAAAATCATATGCCTCTAAAACCCATTTTAGAAGTAGAAATCTTTGATTTATGGGGCATTGATTTCATGGGACCATTTCCTAATTCGAATGGATATGAGTATATTTTAATGGCTGTAGACTATGTCTCAAAGTGGGTAGAAACCATAGCCACTAGCACCAATACCAGTAAAGTTGTCAATGATTTTGTGGAGACTTACATCTTAAGCAGATATAGATGTCCTAGGGCTATAATTAGGGATCAGTCGGCTCTTATTACGCCACAGGAATCGATGAGTAAGTTCGTGAAAGATATGAAGGTATGCTGATGTTGAAATGTCAAATGAGCAATGAATCGCTCGTTCACGAATGGGGAAGAAGACCCTCGTTGATCAAGGGGAAGATATTGATCCGAGATCAAACTCCCAATGACCCTGTTGACCAACTAGATGACTAAGAAGAGAGGGGCATTTGACGGCCCGGGTGGAGTTCTTCGTCTAAGTCGGTAATTACCCCGTACCACAAAGAAGATCCTACCTCTCGAGGAAAGTGGCTATCCTACCTACGAGTGTAGTAATGGGGCAGCGGACGAGATAGGGGATGACGAGACTGTAGAAAGTAATGATACTGGTAAGATGGAGGGGAAACGAGTAAGTACCTGATTTGTCGTTAGTCCATAGCATCGTCGAGTTCGAGTCGGTGTCGATGGTAAGGAACAGCAACGATTTGAGCGGTGCTGGATGATGGACGTGATCGGTGGACGGTTGGAGCCGGATGGGCGGAACCGAGGAGGAATGGGCGCGAGTGCACGCGGGCGCGGGGGCGCGCGGACGTGAGGACCGCGTGGGCGCGGGATCGCGCGGGCGCAAGAGCGCGCTAGCGTGGCGGCGCGCGGGCTCGGTGGCACGCGGGCGTGGCGGCATGCTGGCACGGCCGGTGCGGCGCGCAGCGGCGCGCGGAGCGCCGCGAGCGCTGGGCGTGCAAGCACGGGCGTGCAAGCAAGGGGCACGCTAGCGCGGGGTGTAAAAGTGCGGGGCGCGTGGGCAGGGAGACACGCGGGTGCGGATGCGCGTGGACGCGGGCGGCGCCCGAGCACGGATGGCGCACGGGCGCAGGGGGAGCGCGGGCGTGGGTGGCGCAAGGGCGCGGGCGGCGCGCGGATCTTGAGCCCAAGGGGGGGTATTTCTTGAGCTGTGACCGCTCTAAGAAACCTTCAAGAAGATGGTTTCTTGGGGTTTTCTTGGGAACCTTGGTGGGATCTTGAGTAACCCCGTGGAAGGCGATCAGCGATGTCGAACCTGCAGCGTTGGAGTCCCTCGGGGTGATCTCGACGAAGGTTTCTTCAGCTCTAGTCGGCGACGACTTCTTGGATTCTTTACTCATCCCGGAGTAATCTCGATGGAACGCTTGGACAGGTCGTCACGGAGTTATCTTGACGTGACGATGAGGGCTCTAACCACGGAGTAATCTTGACGTGGGCATGGCTAGCCAGACCTCTCTACTCTCTACTCTCTACAATAGTGGAGACACAAGTTGGATTTCTTTTTCAACAAATGACTCAAATGTTCCTTGGGCATGCTATCCCCTTATATAGTGAGGATAGGTGCCAAGTGAACTTGGGGGGCGAGGACGAACCGTCACGAGACGTAGTTGGGCCTCTCCTTACAATTTGAAAATACAACTGAAAAATATAAGGAAAAGATAAGGACGAGGCCCAACACCGGCCCAGTCCATGAAATCCAGAAATACAAACAAAACATAAATAAACGCAAGTGAGATAGAGATGCTTAAGCGGGGTACTTCAACCCCGGGTGGCGAGCATCGGTGCGAGCTGCTCGGCGTGGCTGATGTCCTCCAGTCGAAAAATCTCCAGGATGGTCCCCCATCATCCTCCCGGGGTGGGAGGAGCTCGACTCCAGCGAGTAAAGCTCCGCGATATCCTCGAGCGATGGAACCAGGTCCGGTCGGAGTCGGCAAAGATCGTCATCGGAGATCCACGTGTCGTCGGATGATGGCCGTCCCTGCCAGTGGACTAAGAAAGTCCGATCGACTCGCTCCCCCTCAGCGTGAATTACCTCCTGTAGTATCGTTTCTACCTCGTCTTGCCGTACAAGGGTGGGAAACGGAGATGGAGCTGGTTGACTCTCACTTTCTTCTCTACTAAGGCTCGAATGGCTTTGAGGCTCAATGATCGGTGGCGAAGGACGGTATCAGGATATATCACTGACATTAAACGTCGAACTAATCCTCCAAGTTGGCAGGATGCTCACAACGTAGGCGTTGTCGTTGATCTTTTGGGCTATCGGGAAAGGCCCGGCACTACGAGCATGGAGCTTCGTAGCGACCCAAGAGAGAACCTCTTAGGCCTTAATCTGACTAGGACTAATTCTCCCTCAGAGAATGACATAGGCCTACGACCCTTATCTGCGGACGCCTTGTATTGCTCATTCAAGGATGCAATGCGTGAATGTATGCTATCATGCATGTTCTTAATATGTTCGGCAAATTCTAATGCATTATCTGAGATTCTATGTTTGTCATCTAATGGCATGAGGTCAAGGGGCCGACGTGGTAGTTGACCATAGAGGATCTCGAACGGCGCCTTGCCAGTGGTACGATTAACTGAATAGTTAAAGGCGAACTCCGCTCGAGGGAGGACTTGATCCCATGCGGCTACATTATCGCCCAATAGATCTCAGTAGATTGCCGAGGCTGCGGTTAACAACCTCGGTCTGGCCATCCGTTTGAGGATGGTATGGCGAAGAAATTTTAAGTTGTGTGCCCATAAGGACCCACAACGTTTTCCAGAAATAACTGGTGAACTTTACGTCTCGATCTGAGACGATTGTCTTGGGCACTCCATGAAGCTTGACGATGTGATTGAAGAAGAGGTGTGCAATGCGAGAGGAGTCGGAGGTCTTCGAGCACGGGATGAAATGTGCCATTTTCAAAAACCTGTCTACCACGACCATAATCGAGTCATGGTGCTGCGCGGTTCTGGGCAGCCCTAAAACAAAATCAAGGCTAACGTCATCCCATGGTCTCTCGGGGACCAGTAAGGGTGTGTATAGCCCGGTGTTTTGCTTCGTGAGCTTCGCGCGGGAGCAGGTAAGGCATCGTGAAATGAACTTCCCGACGTCCCTCTTCAGTGAAGGCCAATAAAATTTATCCTCAAGTGCAAGGATCGTCTTGTTAATCCCAAAGTGGGCACTTAGACCACCGGCATGGGTCTCGTCGATAAGGAAATCTCGAATCGAGGTTCCAGGTATGCAAAGTCTTCTGCCACGGAATAGGTAGCCGTTATCAAGGTAGTAGTCACTTGATCTAGGGGTGCCTGTGTCAGCGAAGGAGGATTAGACTTTGGAGTAGTCCGGGCACTCAGCATACTTGTCTCGGATCTTTTCAACCCCAAGGACTTGGGTCGTCATAATGTTAAGGATTAGTGGTCGTGGACTCAAGGCGTCGGCGACGACGTTGTCCTTTCCCTTCTTGTGCCGTATGACGAAGGTGAAGTCTTAGAGGTAGGCGATCCATCGAGCATGGCGATCGCTGACCTTCTTCTGATCTTGAAGGTGTCGAAGGGCTCCGTGATCCGAGTATAGCACGAACTCCTTGGGGAGTAGGTAATGGCGCCAATGACGCAGGGACTGTACGAGAGCGTAGAACTCTCGGTCGTAGTTGTCGTACCGTTTGCGATTATCATTCAGCTTCTCGCTGAAGTACTCGATGGGATGTCCCTCTTGGCTAAGTACTCCTCCGATCCTAACTCCGGAAGCGTCACATGCGACCTCGAATACCTTGTTGAAATCTGGGAGTTTGAGGACCGGAGCTTCCGTCATGAGCTTAAGAAGCTCGAAAGCCTGGTCGGCAGCGGATGTCCACTCAAATTTATCCCCCTTGAGGATGTCAGTGATGGGCGCCGTGATTCCGCTAAACCCTGGAATGAACCTTCGATAGAAGGTGGCAAGTCTGATAAAACTACGGACGTCATGAATGCTCTTCAGCTTGGGCTAGGAGACGATGGCGTCGATCTTGGCCGGGTCGATGGCCACTCCATTGGCGGACAGGATAAAGCCGAGGAAGGAGACCTCAGAGGTGAAGAAGGTACACTTCTTTGGGTGTGCGTATAGTTTCTCCTTGCGTAGCGAGGTGCACACGTGACGAAGGTGCTGTGCATGTTCCTCCCAGGTTCTGCTGTACACCAAAATGTCGTTGAAGTATATGACGACAAACTGGCCGATATACGATCGTAGCACCTCATTCATCAAACGTTGGAAGGTGCTGGGTGCGTTCGATAACCCGAACGGCATCACGTTCCATTCAAATAGGCCATCCTTTATCTTGAACGACATCTTCCATTCGTCTCCAAGTCTAATCCTTACTTGATGATAGCCGCTTCATAAGTCTATCTTGGAAAAGATAGACGCGCCTACCATCTCGTCGAATAGATCCTGGACTCATGGTATAGGAAAATGGTATTTCACCGTGATCTTGTTTATGGCCTGTGAGTCACAGCACATTCTCCAAGTACCATCCTTCTTCGGGGCGAGAAGGGCCGGCACGGCACATGGGCTAAGGCTTTCCCTAATTAAGCCTTTAGCGAGCAGATCCTTTACTTGGGAGTAAAGTTCCTCGTATTTAATTGGGTCCATCCGGTAGTGGGAAAGGTTAGGAAGAGTGGCTCCCCAGACCAGGTCGATGGCGTGCTGAATATGCCGCAAGGGAGGGAGCTCACTCGGCAGCTCAGCGGGAAATACGTCCCCATACTCCTCGAGAAGTTGAGTGATCTCTGGAGACGGGGTCTCTAGCTCCGTCTCGGTAGTCGTGTCCGATAGTGTCACGGCATAACATATGGGAGATGTCTCCCGGTCATCTTCCAATTTGCGCCGGAAAATGCAGCCATTAGTGATAATGGCAGTGGATGTAGCGCGGCACGGTGCCGTCGTCGACTGCGTGGGTAAGGATGGTAGCCATACCGAGAGATACCATATAAGTCTATGACCTCCGTAGATAAAAGAGCACGTGTTGGCCTTTCCCGATAGTTGTCCGTCGTGATCGTACAACCAAGGTCGTCCGAGGATGATACTACCAATTTTCATTGGTAGTACGTCGCATAGGACTTTCTCATCATGTGTGCTCATCTTCAGGGGCACATAACACTACATCTTCACCGGAATGGTCGATGCGTCGATCCATGACACATTGTAGGGAGTGGGGTGAGGAAGCAAAGGAAGTCCAAGGCGAGTAGCTGTGTCCTCGAAGATGCCGTTGATACAACTACCACTGTCGACCATTAGCTTGTAGGTACGTCCACCAATTTTGACGTACGTGTAGAAAATTGACGTGCGCTGAGCGACGTTGACTGGTCGGGAGGCCAAAGTGGTACTAGGCTGGGCGAGGTTTGCCCGGGCACCATCGGTGGTGCTCCTAACCCCAGTGGTATCCAAGGTGGCGTCGGGGTATGTCGATGGTATGGTGATCGGCGTGATTTGGATGTACCCAAGCGGGTCATCCACATCCTCATCATCTAGGCACTCGGCAGGATACTCGTCTACCTCGAGGTCGTCTTCGGGCTGTTCCTCCGCCAGTTGCCCATGTATGTCCATAACCATGAGGCTAGGGCAGTCGGCCCGTCGATGCCCAAAGCCCCTTGCACTTAAAGCACTGAATCGACTTGCGTGGAGCATTCGGGGCTCTAGCCGTGGATATCGCCGATGGCGTGGGTGGCGTTGGTGCCGGGGCCAGTATCGCTGGCGGGGCTGAGGGTCGGGGAGTGGCGGTACTACTCCGGCTCCATGCTGCGGTGGTGCGAGTTGTCGTAAACGTAGCCGCCGAATGAACGGGCCGGGGTGCCGAGGAGGTGGTCGACACGATGTTGTCGTGACTGAGCTCATTGCTCTCAACAAGGCTGTAAGCAAGGTCGACGGTCGAGGAGTTCTGCTCCAGTACTCGAGCCCCTAGGTCAGGGCGAAGCCCATGGATGAAGAATGCAATTTGAATTTGTGGGCTGTCCACAAATTTACATCGCATTCGGTATTCCTCAAACTCCTCAATGTAGTCGGAGACCTTGTGCTTTCCTTGTTTGAGGTCCATCCACTTTAACACGAGACGTGTCATGTAAAGTTTTGGGATATATTTATCCTTTAACTTTCGTGACATCTCATCCCATGAGAAAGGTGGGTCTCCTCGTCGTCGGGGCGCCTCCTTCTTGTTCTTCCAAAAGATTTTAGCTTGACCTCCAAGTTGAGCCTCGGCGTATGCTACGCATAAATCATCTTCCATATCGTACCACTGGAAATAACTTTCCAGGTCCGACTCCCAGTCCGTGTAGTCTTTCGGGTTCCGTGACCCTTGAAAGATGGGCACCTCAATCCCTACGCTCTTTTGGATCATGGCGCGATGCGCCTCTCTACGTCGCTCATGCTCGTCCTCTTGACGACAAGCCGGTGGGCGGCGGGGTGAGTCCCGCGTGTAGGCATGGTCCGGTCGATCGTCGTAGTAAGCGTCTCGGCGAGGTGCCGGGTGATAGGGTGGTCACTCCTCCGGGTATCCGTCGGGATGAGGTCATCTCGGTGGTGATGGGGAGTGTGCTGGATAAGCTCGTTCCCAGTGAAGGGGATATGCCGGGGGTCTCCTAGGTCGAGAAAAATTGTCGGGGTGATAATCCCGACGTGGGGGACGGTCCTAATCCACAGCGTATCTCGGCGGCGCTCGGGGCGGTGCCGGGGCCTCCTCGTATGGGTCCGGGGCATGAGTGGGTACAGTCCTGTAGTGGGGCGGGTATGCGGAGCTGTCACCATAAGTGATGACATCTGGTCGCCGGGCGACGGGGGGTTGCCGTGGACTACCCGGTCGGGACGAGTAATGCGGTGCATTCCGCACAGGTATGCGGTTGGGGTTGGGGGCCCCATCCTCGGGATACTCGAGGTAGTCATAACACCGAGAACTCCGGTTCTCGGGAGGGTAGTAGTTCCTATCCGATGGATAGAAATGTTCATCGTAGTAGCGTGGAGCTGGTCTCTCCTCCCGAGGAAGGGATCTTCGTCGATCGCCGCGGTCGTACTCCCAATCTTCAGCTCGAGGATAGTGTGGCGGTGGCGCCTCGGGATCTCGCGGTCGGTATGCCTGGACGAGGGGCTCCTGCATTGGAGCCTTACCCGGACGCTGGGGAACCTCGATGGCCGAGGGGTCGTCATAGGGTTCGACTACCGATGCCCTACGAGTAGGGGCAGTAGTAGATGATCGCCGGTCTTCGGATGCTCGGTGTGTCAGTGGCGCCGCTTCAGCAGGAGGCCTCGTGAGCCGTGTGGCGGGTTCCCTAAGTGGAGGAGGAGGTAAAGGTATGATGACTCTAAAATATGTCATCAAATAATCAAGTTCTTAAGTTTAAATTCATTACAATTATCTTGTGAATTCATGCTAAGTTCATGCATATGTATTGTTTTATGAAATCACTAACCCCACTTGATTCTTTGAATCAAGTGGAATATATTTAACATTTTATGGCTAGTGAACATTCAGAAACAGGTTAAGAAGATCAAGGAAGAGAGGAGGATCAAGAGAAGTGGGCAAAAATTTGAAGTGGCAAAAATTACGAAAATGCCCCTGGGCATGACTTAAGAGAAAACCTATAAATACTCTCTTGAGAGAGGAGTTTAGGTGTTCAGAATTTTCTCTAAGGAAACAAGGGCTTGGAGAAGAGGATTTCTGCACCCTCCAAGAGCTGCTGAGCATTGGAGTTGGGAGGAGAAACAAGCTGAAGATTATCTGAAGATCGAAGACCTCCACCTCGCCGCAAGGAAGTGACCTTGGTTGGAGTGAGTTCTTCAGTTCAGTGGTGTACTCTTCCCATTTTAGACAATCTCAGTTGGGGCTGGAGAATCATCAAAGGTTCTTCAGCATTTCCCAATCTGTGTTGTTGCTTTGTGTTAGTTTGAATATCAGTTCATAGTTTTTGTGTTTGTTTGTGTTTGTTTATTCCTTTGTTCAAGCTCCTATCAATCTACTCCACCTATCAGAAACCTATCTGAATAAACGAAAGTTTGCTTGAGCTCCTGTGCAGCGCAAGGCAGGCACCTGTCGCGCGCACGCCACAGGTACGCTGTGCTCGCGCTGCAGCTGCAACCGCTGGTCGCGACGGGCTTGTGCGCTTGCGCAAGTGTTGCCGCACACCACAGCGGACGTGCAACACACTTGTTCGAGCGTGTTGCAGGCGGGTGGCGCTTTGAGGCCGTGGTCGCGAGCTTGTGTCGCGCAGCCACGAGCCCACTCGTGTGCACGCAGCTGCTTGCACCGCAGCAGTTGTGAGCTCGTGCAGCTTCCTGCGAGCTGCAGGTTCTGGTCGTGCATAATCAAACACCTGTTAGGTGTTTGATGAATTGACTAGACCGTAGTTGCAGCCCATTTCATTATTTAATTGAAACTATAGGATTCTGCTTGTGGTTAAACTCAGATTCTAATCTTGCGGAGTAATCCTAAGTGGTACAAGCTACTGGAAGAATTATCGAATTGGACTGTAGATATTTCTTTCCATTGCTGAAATTCAACATTCTGATCTGATAATTCAAAGTGAACCGAAGACATTTTATGCTATTTCTCTGCTCCCTGAGGATCGACCCTCACTCTCCCTAAGCCGTGAGGTTATAAATTTTGTTGTATAAGCTCTCAACCTCACACGATTATCTTGCTAAATAACCAGTAAAAATCACAGTAAAATTGAGCTTATCAACTGGCGTCGCTGCCGGGGAGCACGGTATAACAGTAGGAATTTTTATTTTCTTTAAATCTATAGTCAATTCTCTGAATCTACAGTCATTTTTTGCAAATCTACAGTCATTCTCCTGAATCTACAGTCATTTTTTTTGCAAATCTACAGTCATTCTCCTGAATCTACAGTCATTTTTGTTGATTCTCCTAGAGCTGCAGGACTTAACAATCCTCAGCCTATTGTTATTCTAACCGTTTGCTGAAGATTTATGGTAGTAACACGTTCAGGAGCTGGTGACAAATCTGCAGAGAAGGACATTAGAGACACCTCTCCAGATTCTACAGTTACAGAACCTGAAATTCAGCAGGAGAATATGGCTGAAGAGATTCATCAGCATCATGAAAGGAGAAGGACCATGCTTGACAGGTCGACTTCGTCGGGAAGCCTACGTCAAACTGATGTAAATCTTAACATCGGTGACGGTATCTCCTTTCGATATGACAATGCATTAATTCATTCCTTACCTGAATTTAATGGACTGCCTGCTCAAAATCCCTTAGAATTTCTTGATGACTTCCATATTAGGTGTTCATCTCAAAACGTTCCAGGAATTTCTACAGAAATTTTAAAAATGAAATATTTTCCTCTAACTTTGAAAGACAAAGCATTTTCTTGGTATCGTAATTTAGGAATCACCTTTAACTCATGGGATGAGATGCAAGGAAAATTTCTGCAAAAATTCTACCCTCTCTCCAAAATGAATTTCTATAGAAGGGAAATTCACAATTTCCATCCTCATGATGGAGAAGCTTTTAGTGAGTCATGGGAGAGATTCAATGATTTGTTGAGGAAATGTCCTCACCATGGCATTGAACAATGTCAATTAGCCCAAATATTTTATGAGTCTCTCTCTGATTTTATGAAAAACAAAGTAAATCTCGCTACCGGTGGAACGTTCTATACTGCATATGAGGACGAAGTTTTTGATATTTTGGAGAGAGTTGCAGAAACTGATTTGCAGGAGATTAGAGCCAATCAAAATGGGAGGAATGTGCAGCCCAAGAGAGCAGGAGTTCTGCAGGTCAATGCCAAGAAGGGAGAGCTACAAGCGGGCCTAAGGGAGACCAACCAGAAATTGGAGGAGCTCACCTCTACCTTGAAGAATGTCTTCCTAGGTAACTCTCCCATCATTAAAGCTAAGATCTGCTCTCTCTGTTTTAGCAGGGAACATGAAGATGGAGCCTGCCAAGCCATGGAAGAAGAGGTGAAGGCCTTCAATCAGCCGCAACAACCGTGGGCAGGTCAAAAGCGGCCAAATTTCCAAAACGGAGAGGCCTTCCACCAAGGAAACAAGCCGGCAGCTCAACCCCCGTTCCAGCAGAGACAACAATTCCAGCACAGGCCTCCACAACAGTATCAGGTTTCATCTCAAACTCAACCTGATTTCTCCACATTAACCCCCGTCATTTCAGATAGGATCGAAAAGCAAAACCAAAAGGTGCAGGCGGAGGTGGAGATGCTAAGGCATGTGATGAGGGAGTTCCAGACTAAACAAATGCTGGAGTCACAAGAGCAAATGAGGAAGCTGCTGGAGTTTCAGGCCACCCTCTGAGTCCCAAGGTATCCTTGCAGAAAACACTTGCACTTCTCAACGTTTTCCTCTGAAACCCGTCATCAATCCATGCAATTTGCATCCTATTCAGACTTCTAGCCATGAAGAAATGGATGAATTGGATCCTGAAGTTCTGGCAGCCTCAAGATTGAGGAATGGAAAAGAACTTCAGGATCCCTATAGGTATTCTGTAGAGAACGCTAGGAAGAAAGAGGAGTCAAGGGAGCACGAAGGAGAGGATCTTCCCACGGCGATGAACCCTTACCTTCCACAAGTGGGCAACACATACCTTATCCCTCTGCCCTAATGAGAAAGAAACCTGTCTTTGATTATGAAAACAGGTTGTTAGAGAACTTAGGAAGGCCACAATGACAGTCACTGTGGAAGACATGCTTAGGTGTGCACCATCACTTAAGAAATATCTTAAGGACTCTTGCACAAATAGAACGAGTAGGGAGGTTGTTAAACTTTCCGAAAATGCCTCTAGCATTTTAAATGACATACCTATAAAAAGAGGATCCTGGTGCCCTTTTATCACTTGTGACATAGGAGGAAAGACTTTTTCAAAAGTCTTGTTAGACACAGGAGCAAGCATCAGCATCATTCCGACAGCATTGTATGAGGAATACGGCCGGGAGCTTGAAGAGATCCATATGGACTTACTCTTAGCCGACGGAACGGTCAGGCAACCTGAGGGACGATTGACTGATGTCACTATCACTGTAGAAAATTGTGAAATTCTTGTAGATTTCATAGTAACTGATGTAAAAATTTCAGGAAACTTTAGCTTGGCTCCTATCATTCTAGGAAGACCGTTTTTAGTGGCTAGGACTATCATGGACTGGGAAAAGGGGACTGTCGAGTTTAAGATAGGGAAGGAAAGAGTTCAACTTGACATCTCTAGAATGATGAAGTGCCCTTAGGAGCAATGAAGAGCTCAGCTTCTGCACAGCAAAAGAAGCAGAAGAGGGAACAGTGAAGGAATACCAACCCAACACAGAAAGAAGCAAGCTAGAAAATGAACCGTCAGACCCTGCAGAAGTAAAAGCACACCCAGAACCTAAACCACTTCCTCTACCCTCAAGTATGCCTATTTAGACTGTACAGAAAGTTTAGCTGTGATTATATCTTCATCCCTCACTCCAACACAAGAAGAGAGCTTACTCAAAGTGCTTAAAGAGCATAAATCGGCCATAGGGTGGACTTTTGATGACATCAAAGGAATTCCATCTTCAATTTGTGAGCACAGAATATTTCTAGAAGATGAAGCTAGACCCTGTAGAGAACATCAGAGGAGGTTGAATCCTCACATGAGAGAAGTCCTCGAAAAGGAAATTCTCAAGTGGCTTAATGCCGGCGTCATCTATGCGATTTCCGATAGTAGATGGGTAAGCCCGGTACATATGGTTCCTAAGAAGTCAGGAGTGACTGTTGAGCTGAATGATAAAGGAGAAGAAGTGCAGAAGAGGCTAACCACTGGGTGGAGGGTGTGCATTGACTATCGGAAATTGAACAAGGCTACCAAGAAGGATCATTACCCATTACCCTTCATGGATCAAATACTAGAAAAATTATCGGGGCAGCATTATTTCTGTTTTCTTGATGGTTATTCAGGATATAACCAACTGAATATCCATCCTGAGGACCAAGAGAAGATGACCTTCATGAGTCCTGTAGGGACATATGCCTTTAGGCGTATGCCTTTCGGGCTATGTAATGCGCCCGCCACATTCCAACGATGCATGAATGCACTCTTCTCCGATCTAGTGGGGGAGTGCTTAGAAATATTTATGGATGATTTTTCTGTATTTGGATCCACATTTGAAAACTGCCTCCTTAGCCTCACCAAAGTATTGAAGAGGTGCATTGAGTCGAACCTCGTACTAAGTTGGGAAAAATCTCATTTCATGGTGCAGGAGGGAGTAGTGCTGGGCCACATGGTAAGCAACCGTGGCTTGGAAGTGGACAAGGCCAAGATCGAGGTCATCCAGGGCCTTCCACCTCCAACCAACCTAAAAACCCTTAGGGGTTTCCTCGGCCACGCGGGTTTCTATAGACGTTTTATCCTTGATTTTGCTAAAATTTCTAAACCGCTTACAAACCTTTTATCGTCTAAAAATAATGATTTTGAACTAACACTAGAGGCTAAGAATGCATTTGATAAATTAAAAGAAGCTTTAGTAAATGCACCTATCTTGCAAGGGCCCGATTGGACCCTTCCTTTTGAACTAATGTGTGATGCTTCTGATTTTGCAGTAGGTGCAGTGTTAGGTCAGCGAATTGACAAGAAACCCGTGGTCATCTACTACGCCAGTAGAACATTAGTGGATGCACAGCTGAATTATTCTACGACCGAAAAGGAACTACTGGCTATTATTTTTGCATTAGAAAAATTTAGGTCTTATTTGTTAGGAAGTAAAATTACTGTTTTTTCTGATCATGCAGCTATTAGATATTTATTAGCAAAGAAGGAGGCAAAACCTAGGT
The DNA here is from genome assembly GCF_029677425.1 of Wolffia australiana. Classification (NCBI taxonomy): domain Eukaryota; kingdom Viridiplantae; phylum Streptophyta; class Magnoliopsida; order Alismatales; family Araceae; genus Wolffia; species Wolffia australiana. The sequence continues at coordinate 6,011,837 of NC_135836.1, read as the reverse complement.
TGATTAGATGGGTGTTACTATTACAAGAATTTGATTTGGAGATTAAGGACAAGCGAGGATGTGAAAACGTAGTAGCAGATCACCTCTCTCGAATTTTAAACACCCAACCTGCGTTAATAAACGATGCATTTCCGGATGAACATGTCCTAACCGCACAAGGAGCATCGCCTCCTTGGTATGCGCATATTGTCAATTTCTTGGTTTCAGGACAAATTCCAACAGGTTTGTTCTCCACCTGTTCTACGGGCAGTCGTTCGCCTAGTGGATCCTCTAGTAGAGGATCACCTATCACGAGATCATGTTCATGATCATCGTCGCGTTCAAGGTAGTCGGTTTCCTGACACTGTGCTCGCGTTCAAACCATCCTATGGTCAACCATTCACAACCTAAAAATTTCTAGGGGTATGCACGTGATGAATGGTATGGAATGACGTGTATAATGCCGATGAACCAATATGACGTGCACAATATGATTTAAATGATTTTGAAATAATGACGTGCACAGTTCAATAAATTTCTTTAGTGATATGCTACCGACCGTGTTCAGCAAGAGCTAACACGATCGGCTCTGATACCAATATGATGTAATACGACTTGCCGGGATCGGTCGGCTCGTATTACGCCATAGGAATCAATGAGTAAGTTCGTGAAAGATATGAAAGTATGCTGATGTTGAAATGTCGAATGAGCAATGAATCGCTCGTTCACGAATGGGGAAGAAGACCCTCGTCGATCAAGGGGAAGATATTGATCCGAGATCAAACTCCCAATGAACCTGTTGACCAACTAGATGACTAAGAAGAGAGGGGCGTTTGACAGCCTGGGTGGACTTCTTCGTCAAAGTCGGTAATTACCCCGTACCACAAAGAAGATCCTACCTCTCTACCAAAGTGGCTATCCTACCGACGAGTGTAGTAATGGGGCAGCGGACGAGATAGGGAATGACGAGACTGTAGAAAGTAATGATACTGGTAAGATGGAGGGGAGACGAGTAAGTACCTGATTTGTCGTTAGTCCACAGCGTTGTCGAGTTTGAGTCGGTGTCAATCATAAGGAACAGCAACGATTGGAGCGGTGTTGGACGATGGACGTGATCGGTGGACGGTCGGAGCCGGATAAGCGGAACCAAGGACGAATGGGGCGCGGGTGCGCCCGGGCGTGGGGGCGCGCGGACATGAGGACCGCGCGGGCGCAGGAGCGCGCTCGCGTGGCGGCGCACAGGCTCGGCGACGCGCGGGCGTGGCGGCGTGTGGGCATGGCCAGTGGGCGAGCAGGGCAGCGAGCAAGCGCGGGCGCGCGCAAGCGCGGGGCGCACGAGTGCGGGGCGTGCAAGCGCGGGGCGCGCTAGCACGGGTGTGGTGCGGGCGCGTGGGCAGGAGACGCGCAGGCGCGGGCGCGTGGACGCGGCGACGCCCGAGCACGGATGGCGCGTGGGCGCGGGGAGCGGGCGTGGGTGGCGCAGCGCGGGCGGCGCGCGGATCTTGAGCCTGGGGGTATTTCTTGAGCTGTGACCGCTCTAAGAAACCTTCAAGAAGATGGTTTCTTGGGGTTTTCTTGGGAACCTTGGTGGGATCTTGAGTAACCCCGTGGAAGGCGATTCTCGATGTCGAACCTACAGCGTTGGACTCCCTCGGGGTGATCTCGACGAAGGTTTCTTCAGCTCTAGACGGCGACGACTTCTTGGATTCTTTACTCATCCCGGAGTACTCTCGACGGAACAGTTGGACACGTCGTTATGGAGTTATCTCGACATGACGACAAGGGCGCTAACCACGGAGTAATCTCGACGTGGGCGAGGCTAGTCAGACCTCTCTACTCTCTACTCTCTACGATAGTGGAAACACAAGTTGGATTTCTTTTTCAACAAATGACTCAAATGTTCCTTGGGCATGCTATCCCCTTATATAGTGAGGATAGGTGCCAAGTGAACGTGGGGAGTGAGGACAAACCGTCGCGAGACGTGGTTTGGCCTCTCCTTATAATTTGAAAATACAACTGAAAAATAAAAGGAAAGGATGAGGACGAGGCCCAACACCGGCCCAGTCCATGAAATCCAGAAATACAAACAAAACATAAACAAACGCAAGTGAGATAGAGATGGTTACGCGGGGTACTTGAACCTCGGGTAGCGAGCATAGGCACTAGCTGCTCGGCGTGGCTGATGTCGTCTAGTCGAAACATATCCAGGATGGTCCCCCATCAATAACTAATTAAGTAAAAATATAAAACAAGGAAAGTTAAAATATAATTATAATATTATAATAATATTAGTCGGCAGAAAATATTTTTTTAGGAATTTGTAGGAGTGTTTTAAAGCCAAAACAAAATAGGAAAGGGAAAAGGCTAGCGCTCTGGTGGAGGAGAGAGAAAAAATGGACTGCACTAAATTCACTGTAGAATGAGTTCTAGAATGAATTTTAGAGCATGGTTGGATGCATTAGAACCGTCTGGATATTGGATAGCTGATCCAAGACTAACCAAAAGACAAAAGATGAACATAAAAGAGTGAAAAAGGAGAAATAAGAAGGTAACCTCTTTGTCACACCCGCCAAGGTCCAAGGGAGTTCTTCTCCTTTCCACCAGCTTCTTCAGCCGTGGATGCTTCCTGCTCAGCGTGGCACTCACTGAGGTGAGTGGATCTATGACTCAATTGCACTTAGGCCACCAAACATTACTTTGGATTGAATCACAAGATGAATATTACAATAAGGTGAAGGGGTTTATATAGGGAGAGAGAGCAAATGAGAGCGATTGGATTTTCAATACAATGGATGGCCAGATCTTCTTTTCAAGGTCATGATCCACGTCCATTATGGTCCTCCAATCAGAATTGAGACCTTTGAAATACCCCTGGACGTTCAAGGTTTCTTTCCTTAATTAGCATTAAAGGTGCTATCTTTAAGTCGCCACACTTGGATGTTTTGTGGATTGAATGGCTGGACCTTTTTCTCTGGCTTGGATCCACGTCCAAGGTTGTCCTCCAATCAGCATTTAAGCCCCTGAAATGTCCATAAATAATCATGACTGGACCTTCCCCTTGCCCTCCTTTCTTTGGCCCAGCATGCCTCTCATAGTGGGTTTAGTGGAGCTTCCTTAATGGGCCTATAGACTAGAGCCAACTCTCTTGCTTTGGGCCTTCTTTCTTGGCCCAGGGTTGTGGTTGAGCCTACACCTCTGTTGCAAATAGCTTCCTCTTCATTTAAATATCCCCTTTATTCATGAAAGTTTCACTTAATTCCTGCATCTTCACATCAACTAAGAAGAGAGTGAGATTCATTCCACTTAACTCATTGAGTTAAGTGGGGTTAGTCCCACAAATGATAATAATTAACTCCAAATTAGAAAAAGGTGATTTTATTTCATGATTTTTCACAACTTAACATAAATGTTGATAATATATTCAGATAAAGATAAAGAAGTAGATAAATTAGCTAGAATTGAACATATATATTACTATCATTTTGGATTTATCAAATACCCCCAAACTTAGATCATTGCTAGTCCCTTAGCAATGCCCTTAGATTTTCTTTGGACTTCCCTTCTCGCCTTTACACCAAGAAGGTATCTGCATGAAGCGTTAAGTTTATCAATCACATATCTAGATGAGCATTTTCCTTCGACAATCTAGGTCAAAACCTTTGCAGGAATACATGAACTTTTTTTTCTCATGGTCCGAGCAGAGCTGGTGGTCATAGTAGGGCTGCTTACTTCTCTCTAGGTTTAACACCATAAAAGAAAGATTTTCTTACTTCACACATCGAACTGATGGGTTGATGGGTTAGGCTGAGGCGGGCACGAGGGTTGATGGGCGCGCCGTCGAGCGAAGGGAGGACGTCGGCGGCTAGGGCGGTCGGAATGAGTCGGCTGATGGTGGACGTTGTGGAGGTGCGATCCGATGAAGATGAAGTAAATGAACCAAAACTTTCCAAGGATTCTTGCGGTTCTTGATGACTAACCGCCAAGAAACGCAGAATCCTGAAAATGAAATCTTAAAAATAGAGTAACAAGAACCTTTCATCAATCGGTTAGACACAGAGTGATCTCGACTTGTTTACGGCTTGAAAATGAAGGCACGATCTCCAAGATATGACGCTAAGATATCTAACTATTTCTCTCAGAAAGAACGGAACCAAACAAGAACGATACGTCTTCAAATTTCTCAAGTCTATCCATCACTTGGGCATGCCAAACCCTTATATAGGGAGGATGGGTGCCAAGTGGCCGTTCGTGGATGAGGAAACCTTCGCACGACAAGGTCCTCCTCTTTACAAGTATAACATTGATAAAACAAAAAAATGTACGTGGCCCAAAACAACCGCGTAGTCCAATTGTTCTGAAAACCGCAACCTAAAACCAAATAACAGAAGAAAACTTATGATTCGTCATGCCGAGTACTTGAATCCAGGGGTCGCACCATCGGCACGAGCTGCTCGATATGGTAGAGCTTGTCTTGTGACAGTCTCAGTGCAATCGTCCCCCATCACTAACACTATCTCTCTCTCTATCTCTATCTGTATCTCTATCTCTATCTGTATCTCTAACTCTATATCTATCTCTATTGCTATCTCTATCCCTATCTCTCTCTCTATCACTATCCCTATCTCTATATCTAACTCTATCTATATCTCTATCTATATCTCTATCTCTATCTTTATCGCTATCTCTATCTCTATATCTCTCTGTATCTATATCTCTGTTTCTATCTCTATGTCTTGATGGAAATATATGTGGCCGGCAAGCCAATCACACATTCCACATCTCGTTCCATATTCATTATAGTGCACGTGTGATGCGTATAATGAAGTCCATGAATACATGATCGGACTTAGTGAATTATGATGAGATCATAATACGGAGATCACTAGTCTTTAAGCATGTGTTCTAAACATTCCTATTCGAAGGATACGCGAGAAGGACATCGAAGTATCCGGATAGAATAGCACTATCTAGCCTCACTCATATGATGAGTATGGCCGGTCCCGTAGCCATTAGTGTGGCAACACTAAGGATAGATAGTGGGTGTTCTTTAGTGGAAAGAGTTCACAGAACTGATCCATACGAATCCGTGAATGGTATTATACTGAACTGTCAATCAGGTTGATTCACGTCACAGTTGTGTAAGTATCCTTAGACCTGAGACACCAAAGACGTCTTGTGGATGGACAGTTGTACTTTGGCTATGGCCAACGAGTCTCTAATCATGGGATTCTAAACGGTCTTAGTTCGATTACATCAAGAAGTACACCGAGGCGATTGAGTGGTGATGCAGGACGGACATTGGCGACGTCGTGCGGCGGGAGCGTGCAGTCCGTTCGTCCCTCTCGGGGACGTTCATCTTGGGCGGCACGCCCGCCTTGTTGGTGGGTGTCCCTAAAAGATCTTGTCCTGGGGTCCTCACTTCGTCGAGGGCCAAAGTAGACCCTATCTCCACATGGTCTGCGCTCCATAGGTGAGTCGCCAGGGCGTTGGCCCGCCGACTACCGGTGGAAGGGGGCTGTTCAGCCGCCGGATGGCGAGGACGGCGACGAACTAGCATGCATAAGACGCCATAGGCGGCGTCGTGTGGCGGCGGCGATGGTCAGCAACAGTGGCGCGGCGGCAGCCGAAGATGGTGGCGGCGACGCGAGATGTCGATGACCAAGGTGGGCAGCGGCCAAGATGGCGCAGCGCGCAGCCGGCGGATATAGCGCGGCGCGCCGAGATTGCCGGATATTGAGCGCGGTAGTGGGCCTCCTTCGGGTAACAGACCACCGAGATGGTGGCGGTCCATTAAGTTAGGCCCGTAACGGGCATAGAGCTGTCGTGGCATCCTCGAGATGCGTGCATGGCGATTGGGCTTCCCAGAGTGGTTTGAGGCGCCGGCTGGCGGCTGGATTTCGCGATTCGAGGGCGGCGACGGCGCTTTGAGGCGCGGGATGCAGCATCGCGATGCGGAGCCGGTTCATCGAGTGGGCCTTGGACCGGAATAGAGGAACCGACCATAATGCTCCGACCGAATGGCGAGTCGCGACGCGAGGACTGACCGGTGTGGGCGCGGCGGGCGCGGCCGTCGAGCGCGTGCGACTCGGTGCAGCGGCAACGCGGCGCGTTCGGCGGGTGGTGCGGCGGCTGCGGCGGCCCGCTGTGGCCGCCGCGCGGCCGATCCGGCGGCTGCGGCGACGCGCGGCGCTCCGGCGCTGCGAGCTCTGCGGCTCTCCGGCGGCTGCGGCGCTTGCCGGTTGCGGCCTGCGCGGCCGCGCTCGCGGCTGCTGGCGGCTCACGGCCGCCTGGCTGCCGCGGCCGTTACGGCGGGCTTGCGGCAGTTGCGCCGGCCGGGCTGCGGCTCTGGCCGGGCGGCGCTGGCGGCGGCGGCGGCCAGTGCGGCTGGCGAGGCGGCGGCGTGGCCGCGGCGGCGGCGGCGGCGCCGAGGGCGCGGCTGGCGTTGAGGCGCGGCGCTGCGCGAGGGCGGCGGCTGCCGCCATGCGCGCCGGCGCGTGCGCGGGCGGCGTGCCGCCGCGGCTGCGCCGCTAGGGCGGCCGCGCCGCTGGCGGCGGCTGCGGCATTGGCGGCTGGCGCGGGCGGCCGCGGCCGCCGGCGCTGCTGCGCCAGCGCTGGCGCTGGCGGCTGCGCGCCGCTTGCGGCCGGCCGCTGCTGCGGCTGCGCCGCGAACCGCTGCGCTGCCATGGCCAACCGGTGGCGGCCGCTGCGCTGCCGCGCTGCGATGCGGCTGCGCGCAGGCGGCAGGCGGCCGCGGGCGGTTGCCGCGGCGGCGGCGCTCAGCGGCGCGTGCTGCCGGCGGCGGCGGCGGCGGCCGCCGCGGCGCTGAGCGGCGGCGCCGCTGATGGCGGGCGTTGCGGCGCTGCCGCAAGCGCGGCGTGCGGCGCGCGGCGCTGGCAGGCGGCGCGGCCGCTGGCGGCTGCGACGCTGCGCGGCGCGCCATGCGGCTGGCGGCCGCGGCCAGGCGCTGGCCGCGGCTGGCGGCCGCGGCGCTGGCGGCAGCTGGCACGGGCAGCTGCGATCACGCGCGGCCGCGGCGGCGGGCTGCGGCGTGCCGGGTCGCAGCGGCGGTGGCTGCGGCGCTGCGGCGGCCGGCGGCAGCGGGCGGCCGCGCGGCCATTGCGGCCGGCGGCCGCTGCGTTTGCGCGGCGCGGCTGCGCTGCGGCGGCCGCTGCGCGCGGGCTGGCGCTGCCCGAGCGCGGGGCGGCGGGCGCCGCCGGGCTGCTGCCGCCGCGTGGCGGCGCGGCAGCGCTGGCCGCTGGCGGCTGCGGCGGCTGGGCGGCCGGCCGGCGGCCGCGGCAGGCGCTCAAGCGGCGCCGCGGCGGCGCGCGTTCCCTCGGCGCGGCTTTGGCCAGGACTGCGGCGGCGCCGCGGCGGGGCGGTGGCCAAAGTCGGCCCCGTCCCGTCCGCCCTTCACTCTGTTACTCTCTCCTCTCAAAACGGGAACGGGATCTTTCTTTCCAAAAATTCAAAATTAGACTTGTTCTTACTCTTACCTTAGGGGTCCTATATATAGGCCCCTTGAGTTACAAAGGAAAACCCTAAGCGAAAACAGGAAATTTTAACCTAGACTTAGAAAAACAAAAAAATAAAAAATAACTAGATAACTTGAGGGCTACGCCATCAAGTGGTCAAGATGGGATCGTTCACCCTCGGTATAAGAGGTGACAGCTCAAGGAAGATGATGCAACGAAGTCCTTGGCCAAGGCAGTGAAATATCGGTGAAGAGTTCTCCGATGATTTCCGAATGCATCAATACTAACTCGGATGATCGATTAGGGTTTTATAGTTGACCATACCCTAAGTCGTCCAAGGAGCGTCAATTGGATGAGGGATTATACATACATGATAACCGATGATGAACAGTTTCCATGAGTGAGTCGATACACACTCCTTTGTATCTTCTAGGACACGAGGTGTAGCTTGGCACCCCACGTGTCAGAGTCTCAACCTATCGATTGGGTTAAATTGATCCGACGTTAATTAATCTATATGATGATATAGTTAATTAATTTGGAAGGCCAATAAAGGTTATTGGGCCACTAGAGTCGTTAACTAGACTGATACATGGGCCTAGAGGGTCACACACAAATGGTCTTTTGGACGTTGGAAGATATACTTAAGTTTTGGGGGTTTTATGAAAAATACCCGCTTGGTATAAATAGGGGAAGACCCTGAATGAAATTCACCCAGGCCAGAATTGTTCAGGGGCCTTTCCCCTTCTTCTCCACTCTCCCTACATCCCCTCTCCATCCTTGATGTGATCGGGACAACGTAACGACGCCGATGGAAAAAGAACGGGGCTCGTCAACAAGAAGGAGGAGATCCAACGCGCCGAGGACCGCATGGATACGTCTAGAGGCTGCACACTTGAGCAGCTCGACTCGTCTCACTACAGGATCAAAGAAATCACGGATGCGATCCGTGAAAAGGTATTCGTTCAATGGTTTTTTGTCGACACCGTTCGATTCGCAAAAGTCTTTCTCTGCGCATCGTTTTGATTTGTTCATCCATCTCAAGTCCTCTAGAACCCAACATGTCTATCTCTATCTGTATCTCTATTTGTATCTCTATCTCTACCTCTATCTCTATCTCTATCTCTATTTTTATCTCTATCTCTATGTCTATCTCTATCTCTATTTTTATCTCTATCTCTATGTCTATCTCTATCTCTATCTCAATCTCTATCTCTATCTCAATCTCTATCTCTAATTCTATCTCTATCTCTATTTCTATCTCTATATCTATGCATATCTCTATCTCTCTCTCTATCTCTATATCTATCTCAACATTGAACACAATCTCAATGTCTATTTCTATCTTTATCTCTATCTCTATTTCTAACTCTATCTCCATCTCTATCTTTATCTATATCTCTATTTCTATCTCTATCACTATCTCTCTCTATGTCTATCTCTATCGCTATCTCTATATCTATCTCAACATTTAACACTATCTCAATGTCTATCTCTATCTTTATCTCAATCTCTATTTCTAACTCTATCTCCATCTCTATCTCTATCTATATCTCTATTTCTATCTCTATCGCTATCTCTCTCTAAGTCTATCTCAAACTCTATTTCCATCTATATCTCTATCTCTATCTCTTTTTCTGCCTCCATCTCTATGTCTATATCTATTGCTATCTCTATCTCAATATCTATCTCTACATTAAAAGCAATCTACATCTTTATCTCTACCTTTTTCTCTATTTGTATATCTAACTCTATCTCCATCTCTATCTCTATCTCTATGTCTATGTCTATCTCTATTTCTAATTCTATTTCTATCGCTATCTTTATCTCTATCTTTATCTCTATCTCTATCTCTATCTCTATCTCTATCTTTATCTCTATCTCCATCTCTATCTCTATCTCTATCTCATTCTCTATCTCTATTCATATCTCTATCTCTATCTCTATGATGGGGGACCATTCATGAGACACCACGACCAGTCGACACCAGCCTCGTCAAGCTGCTCGCGCCGATGCTCGCCAACCGGGGTTTAAGTACCCCGTGTAAGCATCTTTATCTCTACTTGCTTGTTTTATTTTATGTGTTCTATTCCTGGATTTCTGGGCTGGGCCGGTGTTGGGCCTTGTCCCTTTTCTCGTCTCTTTATTTTTCATCCTATTTTCAAATTTTAAGGAGAGGCCGAACCATGTCTCAAGATGGTTCGTCCTCCCCCCACGTTCACTTGGCACCTATCCCCACTATATAAGGGGATAGCATGCCCAAGAGAACATTTGAGTCATGTCTCGCGATGGTTCGTCCTCCCCCCACGTTCACTTGGCACCTATCCCCCCGTGCCCGCGCGCCGCCCGCACCCGCGCGCCCCCCCGGCACCCACGCGCTGCCACGCTGGCGCGCCGCCCATGCTCGAGAACCACAGCGCTCGCACGCCGTCCGCGCCCGCACGTCGCTTGTGCCCGTGCGCCGCTCAAGCTCGTGCGCCGCCCGCGCTCGTGAGCGGCACGCTCTCACGCCCCGTCCACTCCGGCATGCAGCTCCGCCCGCTTGCTCTCACGTACCGCCCGCTCCTGCTCATGCCGCTCGAGCCCAGACACCCCCGCGCGCCCTGCGCCCGCCAGCATCTGTGTGCCTGCCCGCACCTGCGCATCCATCCTTGCCCACACATCGAGCATCCGTCTGTTCCTGCCTTCCATCGCCGGTCCAAGCTTCGTTATTGATTTGGGATGCGACTTGTGCCGTGGTCTATCGACTAATCAGGTACCCACTCGTCTCTCCTCGTTGATAGGATAGCCATCTTCATCGACAGGTAGGATCTCCTTTGTGGTAAAGGGTTAATTACCGACTTAGACGAAATCCTTTCGGGCTGTCAAACGCCCCTCTCATCTCAGACGTCTAGCTGGTCAACAGGGTCATTGGGAGTTTGATCTACGATCAATATCTTCCCTTTGATTGACGAGGACCTTCTTCCCCATCTGTAGACAACCGATTCCTTGTTCATTTATCGGCATCCATCCATATACTCACGAACCTACTCATCAATTCCTGTGGCGTAATACGAGGCGACCGATCCCGGCAGGTCCTATTACATCACTCTATCTCTATCTCTATTTCTCTCTTTACCTCTTTCTCTATCTCTATCTCTATATCTATCTCTATCTATATCGCTATCTTTATCTTTATATTAATCTCAATCTATATCTGCATCTGTATCTCTATCTCTATCTCTATCTCTATTTCTATCTCTATAGCTATCTCTATCTCAATCTCTGTCTCTATATTTAACTATTTCTCCATCTGTATCTCTATGTCTATATTTATCTCTATCTCAATATCTAACTGTTTCTCCATCTCTATCTCTATCGCTATCTCTATCTCCATCTCGATCGCTATCTCTTTGACTATCTCTATTCCTATCTCTATGTCTATCTCTATCTCTATCCTTATCTCTATCTCCACCTCCATCTCTATCTCTATCTCTATCTCTATCTCTATCTCTATCTCTATCTCTATCTCTATCTATATCTCAATATCTATCTCTACATTAAACAATCTATATCTCTATCTCTATTTTTTTCTCTATTTCTATATCTAACTCTATCTCCATCTCTATCTCTATCTCTATCTCTATCCCTATCTCTATCTCTATCTATATCTTTATCTCTATCTCTATGTCTATGTCTATCTCTATTTCTAATTCCATATCTATCTCTATCTCTGTCCTATCTCTATCTCTATCTCTATCTCTATCTCTATCTCTATCTCAATATTTATCTGTATCTCTATCTATATCTCTATCTGCATCTCTATCTCTATCTCTATTCCTATCTCTATCTCTGTCTCTATCTCTATTTCTCTCTTTACCTCTTTCTCTATCTCTATCTCTATCTCTATCTATATCTCTTTCTCTATTTCTATCTCCATCTCTATCTCTATCTTTATATATATCTATATATCTATTTTTATCTTTATTCAAATCTCAATCTCTATCTCTATCTCTGTCTATATCTCTATATCTATGTCTATCTCTATCTTTATCTCTAGGTCTATCTATATTTTTATCTGGATATCTATATCTAACACTATCTCTATCTCTATCTTTATCTCTATCTCTATCTATATCTTTATCTCGATATCTATATCTAACACTATCTCTATCTATTTCTCTATCTCTATCTCTATCTCTATCTCTTTCTCTATCTCTATCTCTCTCCCTGTCTTTATCCCTATATCTATCTATATCTCTATCTGAATCTCAATCTCTATCCCTATCTCTATCTCTATCTCTATCTCAACTTCTAGTTCTATGCTTACCTCTATCTATATATCTAACTCTATCTATATATTTAACTCTATCGTTATCTCTATCTCTATCTCTATCTCAACTTCTAGTTCTATGCTTACCTCTATCTATATATCTAACTCTATCTATATATCTAACTCTATCTTTATCTCTATCTCTATCTCTATCTCTATCTCTATCTCGATCTCTATCTTTATCTCTTTCTTTATCTCTATCTCTATCTCTATCTCTATCTCTATCTCTGTCCCAATCTCTATTTCTATCTCTATCTATATCTCTATCTCTCTCTGTATCTCGATCTCTATCTCTATATGTATCTCTATTTATATCTTTATCTCTACCTCTATCTCTATCTAGAATTCTATCTCTATCTCTGTCTCTATCTATGTGTCTAACTCTATCCCTATCTCTATCTCTATCTGTATCATTATCTCTATCTCTATCTCTATCTTTATATTAATCTCAATATATCAGACTTTCTCAATCTCTATCTCTATCTCGATCTCTATCTCTATCTCTATCGCTATCTCTACCTCTATTCTATGTCTATCTCTAACTGTATCTCAATAGCTATGTCTAGCTCTATCTCTATCTCTACCTCTACCTCTATCTCTATCTCTATCTCTATCTCTATCTCTATCTCTATCGATGTCTCTACCTCTATTCTATGTCTATCTCTAACTGTATCTCAATAGCTATGTCTATCTCTATCTCTATCTCTAGCTCTATCTCTATCTCTACCTCTACCTCAATCTCTATCTCTATCTCTATCTCTATCTCTATCTTTATCTCTATCTCTATCTCTATCTCTACCTCTATCTTTACTCTATCTCTATGGCTATCTCTATCTCTATCTCTATCTCTATCTATATCTCTATCTCTATCTCTATTTTACCTCTATCTCTATCTCTATGTCTATATCTATCTCTTTCTCTACCTCTATCTCTATCTCTATGCCTATCTCTATCTATATGTCGATCTTTATATCTATCTCTATCTGTATGGCTATCTCGTTCTCTATCTGCATCTCTATCTGCACGTCTGATATGGAAAAAATAGGGGTAAATTTTATGGAATTTTATACCCTTGTCGTTGTCAATTTTATACTTAAGATGTGTAGTGATAAGTACGAGTGTCGTCCAAGGGAAGCTAGTAAGGAATCGAATTGATATTCTTCTTGAATAATTTGAACCTAATTGGGGTTAGTTTAATCTTCAACAGAGATTAAATCACCCTAATTAGATGAGACATTTGGAAAGGGGGGTAGAATAGATGAGAGAAGTAGAAGAAATAAGAGGCTCTAAATTGAATTGATTGATCCAATGGAAAGGATCAAAGAAGCCAATTAGAGAGATTAAGAAGAATATTCAGATGTGTTTTGGTTGATTCTGTAGATTTGATAATTCAGGAACAACTACTCTATTGAATAATGGAATGGGAAATTCAATCTCCTAGAAAGTTGACCCTTTTTATGTTTTTTTATAGTTTTCTTGAAATGCACTTGAATAGCCAGGTAAATCTCTCAATTTCTCCTCTCAATCCTAGTCAGGGCTTGTACATGCCGCTCAAGCCAGAAATTAAGAAGAACGATTACGAGATTCAACTAACAACATCCAAAATACAGCAAAAAATTCAAATACAATGAAGGAAAAAGTACCAAATAGGTTGATCCAAGCTGGAGCTCCTCTCTGTCTTGCAGCTGTGATAGAGCACCATCAAGAATGACCCTCTCCTCTCAAAATTCGGCTTTTACACCTAGGTAAAATGGCAAAAATTACCATTTTTCCCCTAATTAGTATTTAATTTTTATCTATCAATGTAGGCTTGATCTCAAGGATCCAACCATACAAATAGAAAGTGGGGATCAAGACGAGCAAATCCATAAAAAATCATCTCAATCAGACTTCTGGATCGAAAGTTATGAATAAATGAATTTAAACCAATATTAGCCATTGGGTTAAATAATTTATTTAAATTTTTCTTTTTTCTAACAGCTCGCTAAGGTGTCGTTTTCTTATTGTCGGCGACGTTTCAACTTATTCAGGCGGGTTCACTCTCGTTGCGCCACGTACCCTCTGGAGAAAATAAAAATGGAAAGAAAAAAGGTGAGAAATAAACGGTGTACATTGAACATGCACGTGGCGCGTGCATTTCTCGCAGAACGGGCGAGTCCGCAAGCACCACGTCACCGCCCGTGCGTGCGCATTGTACGCGCTGTGCGGGCGGTGAACTTACCTCCCGGCGCTGACCCTCCTCGAGCGCCGTCGGATTCTCATCCGACGGCCACGATGAGGCCACATCGACAAGCGGATAATTCCTCTGGACATTTTGTGGAAAAACCCATTTTAAACCGCGCAATTACACGTGGACGCCGCCTAAAAATATTTGTGTAGATGTCCTTTGCGCATTCTCTCTCCTCTGTTCTTTTCCTAAAAACATTAAAACAAATATAAAAGCATTTGCAATAAAACCCAGGAAAATTTTAAATAGTATCTTTACGCCTGCAACAACGACCGCGAGCTGTTTTGAGGGTGTAATTGCAACAAAAATTTACAACACAAACCTTCAAAGTTCGGAAATTATCTTCATACTCATATTTTTCTTATAAATATATATTTTTTTCTTAGCAAAAATGCATTTCTTCTTCAAATAAATCTCAAAAAAATCACAAAAAATCCTAAAAATTCCTAGAAAATTCTATAAAATTCACTGATTCCTCCCCGTACTGATAAATCTCGAAATTAAATATTAAAATTGCCATTTTCATTAAAAAATAATTATTTCAAGCTCAAATAAGTCCCTCAAAATTCATAGAATTAACAAAAAATTAGGGAAAATCAGAAATCACTTGAAAACAGTATTTTCATGTAAATTGACGATAACAACCCCATTTTGAGCTCTTTAAATGCACAAAATTGTGCTAATAGCATTAAATAAATACCGAATTTAGGGTGTTATCAATGTCTAGCACTATCTCAAACTCTATCTCTATCTCTATCCCTATCTTCATCTCTATGTCTATCTATATTTTTATCTTTATATCAATATCTAACACAATCTCTATCTCTATCTCTATCTCTATCTTAATAACTATCTCTATCTCTATCTCTATCTCTATCTCAATCTCTATTGCTCTCTCTATCTCTATCTCAATCTCTATTGCTCTCTCTATCTCTATCTCTATCTCTATCTCTATCTCTATCTCTATCTCTATCCCAATCTCTCTCTATCTCTCTGTCTCTATATCCATTTCAATATCTATCTCTATCTCCATCTATATCTTTATCTCTACCTCTATCTCTATCTCTATCTCTATCTCTATCTCTATTTCTTTCTCAATCTCTATCTCTATGTCTATCTCTATTTCTATTTCTATCTCTATCTCTATCTCTATCTCTATCTCCATCTCCATCTCTATCTCTATGTCTATCTCTATATCTATCTCTATCTCTATGTATATCTCTATCACTATCTCTGTCTCAATCTTTATCTCTATCTCAATCTCTATCTCTATCTGAATCTCTATCTCTATCTCTACCACTATTTCTATTTCTATCTCTATCGCTATCACTATCTCAATCCCAATCTCTATCTCTATCTCTATCTTTATCTCTAATTCCATCTGTATCTCTATCTCTATCTATATCTTTATCTCTACATCTATCTCTATCTCTATATCTATCTCTATCTCTGTGTCTATCTCTAACCCTATCTCTATCTCTATCTCTATCTTTACCTTTATCTCTATCTTTATCCCTATATCTATCTTAATATCAGTCTCTATATCTAACACTATCTTTATCTCTATCTCGATCTCTATCTCTATCTCTAATCTTTCTCTATCCCTATCTCGATCTCTATTTCTAACTCTACGTCTACCTCTATCTCTATCACAATCTCTTTCTCTATCTCTTTCTCTATCTCGATCTCTATCTCTATCTCTATCTCTATCTCTATCTCTATCTTTATATCTATCTCTAAGTCTATCTCTATTCTTATCGCTATCTCTATCTCTACCCAAATCTCTATCTCTATTATTTATATATCTGTCTTCATTTCTATATCTATCTTTATCTCTGTCTCTATCTCTAACTCTATCTCTATCTCTATCTTTATCTCTATCTCTATCCTTATCTCTATCTCTATCTCTACCCCAATCTCTATCTCTATCATTTATATCTCTGTCTTCACTTCTATCTTTATCTCTATCTCTGTTTCTATGTCTATCTATATGTTTATCACTACCTCTATCTTTATCTGTATCTCTATCTCTATCTCTATATTGATCTCTATCCCTATCTCTATCTCTATCTCTAATCTATCTCTATGTCTATCTCTAACTCTATCTCTAACTCTACCTTTATCTCTATCTCTATCTGTATCTCTATGTCTATGTCTGTCTCTTTCTTTATCTCTATCTCTATCGCTCTCGTTAACATTATCTCTATCTTTGTCTTTACTTCTTTCTCTAATTCTATGCCTATCTCTATCTCTATCTCTATCTCTGTCTCTATCTCTATATATATCGCTATCTCTATACCTATTTCTATCTCTACCTCTCTCTCTATCTCTATCTCTATCTCTATCTCTATATTTAACTCTATCTCTATCTGTATCTTTAGCTCTATCTCTGTCTCTATCTCTCTCTTTATCTGTATCTCCATATCAAGCTCAATCTGTATTTTTAGCTCTATCTCTATTTCTATATCTAACACTATTTCTATTTCAATCTCTATCTCTATCGATATCTCTATCTCTATCTCTATCTCTATCTCTATCTCTATCTCTATCTTTATCTCAATTTATGTCTTTAACTTAATCTCTATATCTAACACTATCTCTATCTTTGTCTCTTTTCAATCTCTATATCTATCTTTATCTCTATCTCTATCTCTATCTCTC
Organism: Wolffia australiana; assembly: GCF_029677425.1. NCBI lineage: Eukaryota > Viridiplantae > Streptophyta > Magnoliopsida > Alismatales > Araceae > Wolffia > Wolffia australiana. Next base: position 5,995,186 of record NC_135836.1, on the reverse strand, counting down.
TCTCTATCTCTATCTCTATCTCTATCTCTATCTTTATTTCTATCTTTATCTCTATTTCTATATCTATCTTTACCTCTATCTCTATCTATATCTTTATCTCTATCTCTATCTCTATCTCTATCCCAATATCTATCTCTATCTATATCTTTATCATTACCTCTATCGCTATCTCTATCTCGATATCTATATCTATCTCTATCTTTATCTCTATGTCTATTTTATCTCTATCTCTATCTCTATCACTATCTCTATCTCTATCGTTATCTCTATCTCTATCTCCATCTCTATCTCAATCTCTATCTCTATCTCAATCTCTATCTCTATCTTTATCTCTATATCTATCTCTATCTCTATATCTATCTCTATCTCTATATCTATCTCTATCTCTATCTCTATCTCTATCTCTATCTCTATCTCTATCTCTATCTCTATCTCTATCTCTATCTCTATCTCTATCTCTATCTCTATCTCTATCTCTATCTCTATCTTTATCCCTATTTCTATCTCTATCTCTACCTCTATCTCTAACTCTACCTCTATATCTATCTTTATCTCAGTCTCTGTCTCTTTCTCTATCTCTATCTTTGTATCTATTTCTGTCTCTATCTCTATGCCTTTTTCTATCTATAGCTCTATCTCTACATTTAACACTATCTCTATCTGTATCTTTATCTCTATCTCTATCTCTATCTGTATGTCTAACACTATCTTCATCTCTATCTCTCTCTCTATTTCTTTCCCCATCTCTATCTCTTTCTTTATATCTATCTCTATCTCTTTCGCTATGTCTATCTTTATCTATATCTCTATCTTTATCTCTATCTTTATCTCTATCCCTATCTCTATAACTATGTCTATCTCTATGTCTATGTCTATCTCTATCTCTATCTCTATCCCTATCTTGATCTCTATCACTGTCTCTATAACTATCTCTATTCCTTTCTCTATCTATTTCTCTATATCTCTATCTCTATCTCTATCTCTATCTGTATCTCTATCTCTATCGTTATCTCTATCTCTCTAGCTATCTCTATCTCTATCTCTATCTCTCTATCTATCTCTATCTCTATCTCTATCTCTATCTCTATCTCTATCTCTATCTCTATCTCTATCTCTATCTCTATCTCTATCTCTATCTCTATCTCTATCTCTATCTCTATCTCTATCGCTATCTCTATCTCTATCTCTGTCTCTATCTCTATCTCTATCTCTTTCTCTATCTCTGTCTGTACCACTATCTCTATGTCTATCTCTATCTCTATCTCTATCTCTTTCCCTATCATGATCCCTATCGCTATCTCTATCTATATCTCTACCTCTATCTCAATCTCTATCTTTATCTTTATCTGTTTTTATCTCTACGTCTATCGCTATCTGTATCGCTATCTATAATTCTATATCTATCTCTATGTCTATTACTATCCCTATCTATATCTCTATCTCTATCTCTATATCTATCTCTAACTATATCTCTAACTCTCTCTTTAGTTATATCTCTATCTCGCTCTCTGTCTCTATCTGTATCTCTCTCTCTATCTCAATGTCTTTATCTATCTATATCTATATCTAAGTGTCTTTCTCTATCTTTATGACTATCTTGTCCCTATTTCTATCTCTATCTCACTGACTATCTTTATATCTACCTATATCTTTATACCTATCGCTTCAATTAAAATTATCTCCATCTCTATTTTTATGTCTATCTCTATCTCTATCTCTATCCCTACCTCTATTTTTACATCTATCTCTCTATCTATCTCTACATTTAACACTATCTGTATCTCTACCTATAACCCTATCTCTATATATTCATATCTCTATCTCTATCTCAATCTCTATAATTATCTCTATCTCTATCTCCATCTCTATCTCCATCTCTATCTCCATCTCTATCTCGATCTCTATATCAATCTTTATCTATATCTCCATCTTTAAGTCTATCTCTATCTCTATCTCTATCTTTATCTCTATCTCTACCTCTATCTCTATCTCTATCTCTATCTCTACCACTATCTCTATGTCCATCTGTATCTGTATCTGTATCTGTATCTCTATCTCTATCCCTATCTCTATCTCCATCTCTATTTCTATCTCTATCTCTATCTGTATCTCTATCTCTATCTTGATCTATATTTCGATCTCTAACTCCATCTATATCTCTATCTCTACCTTTATCTCTTTTTCTATCTCTATCTCTATCTCTATCTCTATCGCTCTCTTTATCTCTATCTCTATCTCGATCTCTATCTCTATATCTATCTCTATCTCTATCCCTACCTCTATCTCGATTTATATCTCTATCTATACCTCTATCTCTATTTCTATCTCTATCACTATCTATATCTCTAGCTATATCTTTGTCTTAATCCCTATCTCTATCTCTATCTCTATCTCTATCTGGATCTCTATGTGTATCTCTATCTCTATCTCTATCTCTATCTCTATTGCTATCTCTATCTCAACCTCTATCTCTATTTATATCTCTATCGATACGTCTATCTCTATATCTATCTCTATCTCTATCTCTATCTCTATCTATATCTCTAACTATATCCTTGTCTTAATCTTATTATCTAACACTATCTCTATGTCTATCTCTATCTGTATGTCTGTCCGTATCCAATCTCTATATCTCTCTATATCTCTATCTCTATCTCTATTTCTATATCTATCTCTAGCTCTATCACTATCTTTATCCCTATCTCTATCTCTATCTCTATCTCTATCTCTATCTATATCTCTATATCTATCTCTATCTCTATCTCATTCTCTATCTCTATCTCTATCTCTATCTCTATCTTGATCTATACCTCGATCTCTAACTCGATCAATATCTCTATCTCTACCTTTATCTCTTTTTTTATATCTATCTCTATATCAATCTCTATCGCTCTCTTTATCTCTTTCGCTAGCTGGATCTCTATCACTATCTCTATCTCTATCTCTATCTCTATCTTTATCTCTATCTCTATCTCTATCTCTATCTCTTTCTCTATCTCTATGGCTATCTCTATCTCAACCTCTATTTCTATGTATATCTCTATCTATACCTCTATCTCTATGTCTATCTCTATCTCTATCTCTATCTCTATCTCTATCTCTATCTCTATCTCTATCTCTATCTCTATCTCTATCTCTATCTCTATCTCTTTCTCTATCTCTATCCCTATCTCTATCTCTATCTCTATCTCTATCTGATTTTTATCTCTATCTCTATCTCTATCTCTATCTCTATCCCTATCTCTATCTCTATCTCTATTTCTATCTCTATCTCCATCTCCATCGCTATCTTTATGTCTATCTTTATCTCTACCATTACATCTATCTAATCTATTATCTCTATCTCGATCTCTATCTCAATCTTTATCTCTATCTCTATCTCTATCTGTATCTTCATTTCTATCTCTATCTCTGTCTCGATCTCTATCTCTATCTCTATCTCGATCTCTATCTTTATCTCTATCTCTATCAGTATCTCTATCTTTATATCTATCGCTATCTTTATCTCCATCTCGATCTGTATCTCTATCTTTATCTCTTTCTTAATATCTATCTCTATCTCTATCTCAATCTCTATGTTTCTCTCTATCTCTATCTCTATCTCTATCTCTATCTCAATCTTGATCTCTATCTCTATCTCTATCTCTATCTCTATCTCTGTAGCTCTCTCTATCTCAATCTCTATCTCTATCTCCATTTCTGTTGATATCGCCATCTGTATCTCTATCTTTATCTCTATCTCTATCTCTATCTCTATCTCTATCTCTATCTCTATCTATATCTCTATTTCTATCTCCATCTTTTTCTATATCTCTATCTCAAACTGAAACTCTATCTCTTTCTCTTTCTCTATCTCTATCTCTATCTCTATCTCTTTCTTGTTCTCTATCTCTATCTCTATCTCTATCTCAATCTCTATGTCTCTCTCTATCTCAATCTGAACCTCTATCACTGTCTCTATCTTTATCTATATCTCTATCTCTATCTTTATATATATCTCTATCTCTATCTCTATCTGTGTCTCTGGCTCTATCTCTATCATATTCTTTATGTCTATCTTTTTCTGTATCTGCGTCTCTATCTCTATCTCTCTTTCTACCTATCTCCATTTCTGTCTCAATCTCTCTCTGGATCTCTACCTTTATCTTAATCACTATCTCTTTCGCTTACTCTATCTGTATCTCTATCTCTATCTATATCTCTATGTTTATCTCTATCTCTATCTCTATCTCTATCTTTATATCAATCGCTATCTCAATCTCAGTCTCTATCTCTATCTCTATTTCTATCTCTATCTCTATCTCTATCTCTATCTCTATCTCTATCTCAGTCTCTATCTCTATCTCTAACTCTATCTGTGTTTCTATCTCTATTTCTATCTGTATCTCTACCTCTATCGGTATCTCTACCTCTATTTCTATCTCTATATCTCTATCTCTATCTCTTTCTTCGTGTCTATCTCTATCTCTATCTGTATCTTTACCTCTATCTCTATCTCTATATCTATCTCTATCTCTATCTCTATCTCTATCTCTATCTTTATCTCTATCTCTATCTCAATCTCTATCTCTATCAGTATGTCTATCTCTATCTCTATTTATATCTCTATCTCTATCTCTTTCTTTATCTCTATCGCTATTTCTATGTCTATGTATATCTCTATCTCTATTTGAATTTGTAGCTGTATCTCTATCGCTATCTCTTCCTCTATCTCTAACTCTATCTCTAACTCTATCTCTATCTCTAACTATATCTCTATCTCTATCTCTATCTCTATCTCTACCTCTATCTCTATCTTTATCTCTATCTTTATCTATATCTCTATCTCTATATCTTTATCTATCTCTATCTCCATCTCTATCTTGATCTCTATCTCTATCTCTATCTTTATCTCTATCTGTATCTCTTTCCCTATCTCAAAATCTATCTTTATCTTTATCTCTATCGCTATCTTTGTCTTGATCTATATCTCTATCGCTCTCTATATTTCTATCTCTGTTTCTATCTCTATCACTATCCCCATCTCTATCTCTATCTCAATCGTTACCATTGTATCCATCTCTATCTCTATATCTATCTCTATCTCTATCTTTATCTCTATCTCTATCTCCATGTCTATCTCTATCTCTGTCTCTCTGTCTACCTCTATCTTGCTCTATATCTCTATCTCTGTTTCTATCTATCTCTATATCTCCATCTCTATCTTTCTCTTTGTATCTATCTCTATCTATATCTCTATCCCTATCTTTACCTGTATCTCTATATCTATCACTAGCTCTATCTCGATCTCTCTCCCTCTCTCCATCTCTCTGTCTATCGCTATCTCTAGCTCTATCTCTATCTGTGTCTCTATATCTATCTCTATCTCTTTCTCTATATGTAGCTCTACCTCTATCTGTATCTCTACTTGATCTTACTCCAACTCTATCTCTATCCCTGTCGCTCTCTCTATCTCTATCTCTCTCTCTATCTCTATTTGTATCTCTATCTCTATCTTTATCTCTTTCTCTATCTCGATCTCTATCTCTATCTATATATCTATCTCTATCTCTATCTCTATCGCTATCTTTATCCCTATCTCTATCTCAATCTCTATCTCTATCTCTATGTCTATCTCTATCTCTATCTCTATCCCTATCTCTATCTCTATCTGTATCTCTATCTCTATCTCTGTCTATATCTCTATCTCTATCTCTATCTCTATCTCTATCTCTATCTCTATCTCTATCGCTATCTTTATCCCTATCTCTATCTCAATCTCTATCTCTATCTCTATCTCTATGTCTATCTCTATCTTTATCTCTATCTCTATCTCTATCTCTATCTCTATCTCGATCTCGATCTCTATCTCTATCTCTATCTCTATCTCTATCTTTATCTCTATCTCTATCTCTATCTCTATCTCTATCTCTATCTCTATCTCTATCTCTATCTCTATCTCTATCTCTATCTCTATCTCTATCTCTATCTCTATCTCTATCTCTATCTACATCTCTATGTCTATCTCTATCTCTATCATAATCTCGATCTCTATTGCTATCTGTACCTCTATCTCTAATTCTATCTCTATCTCTATCTCTATTTCTGTTGATATTGCCATCTCTATCTCCATCTTAATGTCTATCTGTATATCTATCTCTATCTCTATCTCTATCTCTATCTCGATCTCTATGTCTATCTCTATCTCTCTTTCTATCTGTATCGCTATCTCTATCTCTATCTCTATCTCTTTCTCTATCTCTATCTCTATCTCTTTCTCTATCTCTATCTATATCTCTATCTCTATCTGTATCTCTATCTCAAACTCAAACTCTCTCTCTACCTCTATCTCTATCTCTATCTCTTTATCTTTCTCTGTCTCTATCTCTATCTCTAACTCTATCTCAATCTCTGTCTTTCTCTATCTCATTCTGAACCTCTATCACTATCTCTAGCTCTATCTATATCTCTATCTCTAGCTTTATATCTATCTCTATCTCTCTCTCTATCTGTGTCTCTATCTCGGTCTCTATCATAATCTTTATCTCCATCTTTTTCTGTATGTGTGTCTCTATCTCTATCTCTATCTCTCTTTATACCTATCTCCATCTCTATCTCTATCTCTATGTCTATCTCAATCTCTATGTCTCTCTCTATCTCATTCTGAACCTCTATCACTGTCTCTATCTCTATCTATATCTCTATCTCTAGCTTTATCTATCTCTATCTCTCTATCTATCTGTGTCTCAATCTCTATCTCTATCATAATCTTTATCTCCATCTTTTTCTGTATCTGCGTCTCTATCTCTATCTCTCTTTATACCTATCTCCATCTCTATCTCCATCTTGATGACTCTCAATATGTCATCAAATGTTTAGAGTTTTTTAGCATCAAAGCATCTATTATATCCATTTAAGTCATGTTGGCTGTCATTCATATGCATTGTTTATAATTTTACCAACCCCACTTGATTCTGCGAATCAAGTGGATTATATCTGATATTTTCGGTTAGTTAGCTGAGAAATGGATTAAGGCAGCCAACGAGAGACGAAACAGACCAGGAGGAGCTGGCGAGAAATCAGGAAGAAGAAAATTCCGAAAATGCCCCCAAGACATGTTTTAAGAGAAACCTATAAATACTCTATTAAGAGTTCATTTTTAGGTTGTCCAGAATTTCTCTCAAGGAAGCTAGAGCTTGGAGAGGAAGGATTTCTGCAGACCCTCCAAGAGCTGCTGAGCATTGGAGTAGGGAGGAAGACAAGCTGAGGCATAGCTAGACCAAGAAGATCACCGCCTTGCCGAGAGGAAGTGACACGAGGAGGTGTGATTGATCTAGTTTCAGCATTTTCTTCTCCTCCCTTCTAGACAATCGAATTTGGGACTGAGAGTCACCCAGTGCTTCTCAGTCAAATCCAGACCAGATTGTTCTTGTTTTAGTTTAAGTTCAAATTGTTTGCTGTTGAATTTGTTTTCCCTTTTGTTTCTCCTCAAATCGTCCATTATCTACTGCACATTCTCTTGAAATTGCCAGCCATCAGCAGACCAGGTAGCCAGCAACCCAGGTAGCAACCTAGGCTGCCAGCAACCCAAGCTGCCAGCCACCTAGGGCGCTAGCAGGCCAACCGGCAGCAGCACCTGCTGCCAACGACCTAAGGCCGCCAACAGCGCTCGCTGTGGGCAGCCAAGGCCGCGGGCAGCCAGGCCGCCAGCAGCGGACGCTGCTAGCAACCAAAGGCAGCCAGCAGCGCTTGCCGCGGGCAGCCAAGCCGCCAGCAGCGCACGCTGCTAGCGACCCAAGGCCGCCAACAGCACGCGCTGCTAGCAGCCACGCGGCAGGCAGCTGTGCGCAGTAGTAGACGCGTGCGCAGTTGCGCCGCACGCTGCAACTGCCGCACACAGCTGCACCTGCGTGGGTTCTTGCAGAGCAAGAATGCTCTGCAAGTGTCTCTGCGCCCAGCTAGGCCGCGCGCAGAAACAACTGCAGGCTCGCCCACCAACTGTTTGGTGATTTGCCAAACTTATAGGAATGGGCCTGTAGAAGGGTGAACTGAAATATCTTGTTAGTTTTTATGCATGATTTTGAAGGAGAAGTTGTTTCATGTCAAGAAAATTATTTTATGAACTCTTTCTGAGGAAATTAAAGAATTCTACTCAAGATAATCTTTTTGATTAAAAAGACTGAATCATATATTTTCTGAGATAAACTGATAAGAAGGAGAGAATCAATATCGTTTTCCTTGCTCCCTGTGGATCGACCCTTACTTGCCCTAAGGCTGTGAGGTTATAAATGTTGTTGCTAGGTTCAATCCTCACACACCTAACTGTTAAATAACCAGTAAAAACTACCCGAAAAGAGAGCTTATCACATGTCTGTCTGGATCTCTACCTCTATCTTAATCACTCTCTCTATCGCTTACTCTATCTGTATCTCTATCGCTATCTCTATCTATATCTTTATCTCTATATGTATCTCTATCTCTATCTATATCTCCATGTTTTCCACTATCTCTATCTCTATGTCTATCTACATCTCCATGTTTTCCACTATCTCTATCTCTATGTCTATCTATATCTCAATTTCTATCTATATCTCAATCTCTATCTCTATCTCTATCTCTATCTCTATCTTTATATCTATCGCTATCTCAATCTCAATATCTATCTCTATCTCTAGCTCTATCTCTATCTCTATCTCTATCTCAACCTCTTTCTCTATCTCTAACTCTATCTGTATGTCTATCTCTATTTCTGTCTGTATCTCTACCTCTATCGTTATCTCTACCTCTATTTCTATCTCTATATCTCTATGTCTATCTCTTTCTCCGTCTCTATCTCTATCTCTATCTCTATCTTTATCTCTATCTCTATCTCTATCTCTATATCTACCTCTATCTCTATCCCTATCTCTAACTCTATGTCTCTCTCTATTTCTATCTCTATCTTTATCTCTATCTCTATCTCTATCTCAATCTCTATCGCTATCTCTACCTCTATGTCTATCTCTATCGCTATCTATATATCCATCTCTATCTCTTTCTCTATCTCTATCTTTATCTCTATATCTATCTCTTTCTCTATCTCTATCTTTATCTATATATCTATTTCTATGTCAATCTCCACCTCTATCTCGATCTCTATGTCTATCTCTATCCGTATCTTTATCTCTATTTCAATCTCTAATTCTTCTTTATCTCTATCTCTATCTGTGTTTCTCTTTCTATTTCCATCTCTATCTTTACATCTATCGCTATCTCTATCTCTATCTCTACCTCTATATATCTCTATCTATATGTCTTTCTCCATCTCTACCTCTATCTCTATCTCTATCTCTATCTCTATCTCTATCTCTATCTCTATTTCAATCTCTATCTATATCTCTATCTCTATCTCTATCTTTATCTCTCTCTCTATCTCTATCTTTATCTCTATCTCTATTGATATCCCTGTCGCTCTCTCTATCTCTATCTCTATCTCTATCTAAATATCTATCTCTATCTCTATCTCTATGTCTATCTCAATCTCAATCTCTATCTCTATCTCTATCTGTATCTCTATTGCTATCTCTATCTCTATCTCTATCTCTATCTCTATCTCTATATCTATCACAATCACAATCTCGATCTCTAGCCCTATCTGAACCTCTATCCCTTATTCTATCTCTATCTCTATCTCTATTTTTGTTGATATCGCCATCTCTATCTCTATCTGTATATCTATCTCTATGTTTGTCTCTATCTCTATCTCTATCTCGATCTCTATCTCTATCTTTAGCTCTATATCTATCTCTATAGCTATCACTTTCTCTATCTCTATCTCTTTCTTTATCTCTATCTCTATCTCTATCTATATCTCTATCTCTATCTCCATCTTTATCTCTATCTCTATCTCCATCAAACTCTATCTCTTTCTCTATCTCTATCCTATCTCTATCTCTTTCTCTTTCTCTATCTCTATCTTTATCTCTATCTCTATCTCTATCTCTATCTCTATCTCTATCTCTATGTCTATCTCAATCTATATGTCTCTCTCTATCTCAGTCTGAACCTCTATCATTGTCTCTATCTCTATCTATATCTCTATCTCTATCTTTATATCTATCTATATCTCTATCTCTATCTGTGTCTCTATCTCTATCTCTATCATAATCTATATCTCTATCTTTTTCTGTATATGCGTCTCTATCTCTATCTCTTTATACCTATCTCGATATCTATCTCCATCTCTGTCTTGATCTCTATCTCTATTTTAATCACTATCTCTATCGTTTACTCTGTCTGTATTTCTATCGCTATCTCTATCTATATCTGTATCTCTATATGTATCTCTATATCTCTCTCTATCTCTATCTCAATTTATATCTGCATCTCAATCTGTATCTCTATCTCTATCTCTATCTTTATATCTAGCACTATCTAAATCTCAATCTCTATCTCTGTCTCTATTTGTATCTCTATCTCTATCTCTATCAATACATCTATCTCTATCTCCATCTAAGTCTCTATCTCTATCTCTAACTCTATCTGTATTTCTATCTCTATTTCTATCTGTATCTCTACCTCTATCGTTATCTCTACCTCTATTTATATCTCTTTATCTCTATCTATCTTTTTCTCCGTCTCTATCTCTATCTCTATCTCTATCTTTATCTCCATCTCTATCTCTATCCCTATCTCTATCTCAATTTCTATCTGTATCTCATTGTCTATCTCCATCTCTGTCTCTATCTCTCTCTCGATCTGTATGTCTATCTCGATCTCTATGTCTATCTCTGTCTCTATCTATATCTCTATCTCTATCTCTATCTCAGTCTCTATCTCTATCTCTGAGTCAATCTGTATCTCTACCTCTGTCGTTATCTCTACCTCTTTTTCTATCTCTATATCTCTATCTCTATCTCTTTCTCCGTCTCTAACTCTATCTCTATCTCTTTATTTATTTCTATCTCTATCTCTATATCTATCTCTATCTCTATCTCTATCTCTATCTCTTTCTCTATCTCTATCTCTATCTCTATCTCTATTTCTATCTCTATCTTTATCTCTATCTTTATCTCTATCTCTATCTCTATCTCTATCTCCATCTTTATCTCTATCTCTATCTCTATATTTATTTCTATCTCTATCTCTATATCTATCTCTATCTCTATTTCTATCTCTATCTTTATTACCATCTTTATCTCTATCTCTATCTCTATCTCTATCTCCATCTTTATCTCTATCTCTATGTCTATATTTTTTTCTATCTCTATCTCTATATCTATCTCTATCTCTATCTCAATCTCTATTTCTATCTCTATCTTTATCTCTATCTTTATCTCTATCTCTATCTCTATCTCTATCTACATCTTTATCTCTATCTTTATCTCTATCTCTATCTCTATCTCAATATCTATCTCTATCTCTATGTCTATCTGTATCTCTATCTATATCTCTATCTCTATCTCTTTCTCTTTCTCTATCTTTATCTCTATATCTATCTCTTTCTCTATCTCTATCTTTATCTATATATCTATTTATATGTCAATCTCCACCTCTATCTCGATCTCTATGTCTATCTCTATCCGTATCTTTATCTCTATTTCAATCTCTAGTTTTTCTCTATCTCTATCTTTATCTGTGTTTTTCTTTCTATTTCCATCTCTATCTTTACATCTATCGCTATCTCTATCTCTATCTGCACCTCAATATCTAGCTCTATCAATATGTCTTTCTCCATCTCTATCTCTATCTCTATCTCTATCTCTATCTCGATCTCTATCTCTATCTCTATGTCTATGTCTATCTCTATCTCTATCTCTATCTCTATCTCTATCTCTATCTCTATCTCTATCTCTATCTTTATCTATCTCTATCGCTATCCCTGTCGCTCTCTCTATCTCTATCTCTATCTCTATCTTTATCTCTATGTCTATCTCTATCTCTATCTCTATCTCTATCTCTATCTGTATCTCTATTGCTATCTCTATATCTATCTCTATCTCTATCTCTATCTCTATCTCTATCTCTATATCTATCACAATCACAATCTCGATCTCTATCGCTATCGGTACCTCTCTCCCTTATTCTATCTCTATCTTTATCTCTATATTTGTTGATATCGCCATCTCTATCTCTATCTGTATATCTATCTCTATGTTTGTCTCTATCTCTATCTCTATCTCTATCTCTAGCTCTATATCTATCTCTATCGCTATCTCTTTCTCTATCTCTATCTCTTTCTTTATCTCTATTTCTATCTCTATCTCTATCTATATCTATATCTCTATTTCTATCTCCATCTTTATCTCTATCTCCATCTCCATCAAACTCTATCTCTTTTTCTATCTCTATCTCTATCTCTATCTCTTTCTCTATCTCTATCTCTATCTCTATCTCTATCTCTATGTCTATCTCAATCTCTATGTCTCTCTCTATCTCAGTCTGAACCTCTATCACTGTCTCTATCACTATCTATATCTCGATCTCTATCTTTATATCTATCTCTTTCTCTATCTCTATCTGTGTCTCTATCTCTATCTCTATCATAATCTTTATCTCTATCTTTTTCTGTATCTGCGTCTCTATCTCTATCTCTTTGTACCCATCTCCATCTCCATCTCCATCTCTGTCTGGATCTGTATCTCTATCTTAATCACTATCTCTATCGTTTACTCTATCTGTATTTCTATCGCTATCTCTATCTATATCTGTATCTCTATATGTATCTCTATATCTATCTCAATTTCTATCTGTATCTCAATATGTATCTCTATCTGTATCTCTATCTTAATATCTATTGCTATTTCAATCTCAATCTGTATCTCTGTCTCTATTTCTATCTCTACCTCTATCTCTATCTCTATCTCTATCAATATCTCTATCTCTATCTCCATCTCAGTCTCTATCTCTATCTCTATCTCTATCTGTATTTCTATCTCTATTTCAATCTGTATCTCTACCTCTATCGTTATCTCTACCTCTATTTCTATCTCTATATCTCTATCTCTATCTCTTTCTCCGTCTCTATATCTAGCTCTATCTCTCTCTTTATCTCCATGTGTATCTCTATCTCTATCTCTATATCAATTTTTATCTGTATCTCAATCTCTATCTCTATCTCTATCTTTATCTCTATCTCTATCTCTATCTCAATCTCTATGTCTATCTCTGTCTCTATCTATATCTCTATCTCTATCTCTATCTGAGTCTCTATCTCTATCTCTAAGTCTATCTGTATCTCTACGTCTATCGATATCTCTACCTCTATTTCTATCTCTATATCTCTATCTCTATCTCTTTCTCCGTCTCTATCTCTATCTCTATCTCTATATTTATTTCATCTCAATCTCTATATCTATCTCTATCTCGATCTCTATCTCTAACTCTATCTCTCTCTATCTCTATCTCTATCTCTATCTCTATTTCTATCTCTATCCCAATCTCTATCTCTATCTCTATGCCTATCTCTATCTCTATCTATATCTCTATCTCTATCTCTATCTCTATCTCTATCTTTATCTCGATATCCATTTCTATGTCGATCTCCATTTCTATCTCGATCTTTATCTTTATCTCTATCCTTATCTCTATCGCTATTTCAATCTCTAATTCTATCTTTATCTCTCTCTCTATCTCTACCTCTATCTTTATCTGTGTTTCTCCTTCTATTGCTATCTCTATCTTTACCCCTATCGCTATCTCAATATCTATCTCTACCTCTATATTCTCTATCTCTATCTATTTCTCCATCTCTATCTCTATCTCTATCTCTATCTCAATTCCAATATGTATCTCAATCTCTATCTCTATATCTATCTCTATCTCTTTCTCTATCTCTATATCTATCTCTATCTCTATCGCTATCTCTTTCGCTATCACTATTCATATCCGTATATCTATATGTACATCTATCTCTATCTTTTTCTCTATTTGCAGCTCTATCTCTATCTCTTTTCTATGTCTATGTCTATCGCTATCTCTAATTTTATCTCTATCTCTATCTCTATCTTTATATATGTCGCTATCTCAATCTCAATCTCTATCTGTATCTTTATTTCTATCTCTATCTCTGTCTCTATCTCTATCTCTATATCTATCTCAGTCTCTAACTCTATCTCTATCTATATCTCTATCGTTATATCTACCTATATTTCTATCCCTATATCTCTATCTCTAACTCTATCTCTCTCTCCATCTCTATCTCTATCTTTATCTCTATCTCTATCTCTATGTCTATCTCTATCTGTATCTATATCTCTATCTCTCTCTTTCTTTATCTCTATCTCTATCTCCATATCTATTTATATGTCGAACTCCATCTCTATCTCTATCTCTATCTCTATCTCTATCGTTATATCTACCTCTATTTCTATGTCTACATCTCTATCTCTATCTCTATCTCTTTCTCTGTCTCTATCTCTATCTCTATCTCTATCTCTATCTATATTTCTATCTCTATCTCTATATCTATCTCTATCTCTATCTCTATCTCTAACTCTATTTCTCTCTCTATCTCTATCTCTATCTTTATATCTATCTCTTTCTCTATCTCTATCTCTATCCCTATCTCTATCTCTATCTCTATCTCTATCCCAAACACTATCTGTATCTCTATCTCTATCTCTATCTCTATCTAGATTTCTATGTTTATCTCTTTATCTATCTCTATCTTTATCGCTATATCTATTTCTATGTCGATCTCCATCTCTATCTCGATCTCTATCTCTATCTCTATACGTATCTCTATACGTATCTCTATCGCTATTTGTATCTCGAATTCTATCTTTATCTCTATCTCTATGTCTATCTCTATCTGTGTTTCTCTATCTATTTCTATCTCTATCTTTACCTCTATCGTTATCTCTATCTCTATCTCTACCTCTATATCTATCTCTATCACTATCTCTTTCTCCATCTCTATCTCTATCTCTATCTCTATCTCTATCTCAATTTCTATCTGTATCTCAATCTCTATCTCTATCTTTATCTCTATCTCTATCTCTATCTCTATCTCTATCTCTATCTCTATGTCTATCTCTATCTCTATCTATATATCCATCTCTATCTCTATCTCTATCTCTATGTCTATCTCTATCTGTATCTCTATCTCTAACTCTATCTCTCTCTCTCTATCTCTATCTCTATCCCTATCTCTAACCCTATTTCTATCTCTATATATCTATCTCTATCTCTTTCTCCGTTTCTATCTCTATCTCTATCTCTATATTTATCTCTATCTCTATCTCCATCTCTATCTCTATCTTTATCTCTATATCTATTTCTATGTCAATCTCCATCTCTATCTCGATCTTAATCTTTACCTCTATCCGTAGCTCTATTGCTATTTCAATCTCTAATTCTATCGTTATCTCTCTCTCTATCTCTATATCTATCTCTATCTATGTTTCTCTTTCTATTTTTATCTCTATCTTCACCCCTATCGCTATCTTGATCTGTATCTCTACCTCCATATCTATCTCTATCTCTATTTCTTTCTCCGTCTCTATCGCTATCTCTATCTCTATCTTAATTTCTATCTGTATCTCAATCTCTATCTCTATCTCTATCTCTATCTCTGTCTCTATCTCTATCTTTATCTCTATCTCTTACTCTATCTCTATCTCTATCTCTATCTTTATCTCTTTCGCTATCTGTAATGATATCTGTATATCTATATGTACAGCTATCTCTATCTTTTTCTGTATTTGCAGCTCTGTCTCTATCTCTATTTCTATGTCTATGTCTAGCTCTATCTCTAATTTTATCTCTATCTCTATCTCTATCTCTATCTTTATATCTGTCGCTATGTCAATCTCAATCTCTATCACTATCTCTATTTCAATCTCTATCTCTATCTCTATCTCTATCTCTATCTCTATCTCTATCTCTATCTCAGTCTCTAACTCTATCTCTATCTCTATCTCTACCCTTATATCTATCTCTATTTCTATCTCTATATCTCTATCTCTATTTCTATGTCTATGTCTAGCTCTATCTCTAATTTTATCTCTATCTCTATCTCTATCTCTATCTTTATATCTGTCGCTATGTCAATCTCAATCTCTATCACTATCTCTATTTCAATCTCTATCTCTATCTCTATCTCTATCTCTATCTCAGTCTCTAACTCTATCTCTATCTCTATCTCTACCCTTATATCTATCTCTATTTCTATCTCTATATCTCTATCTCTATCTCTTTCTCGGTCTCTATCTCTATTCCATCTCTATCTTTATTTCTATGTCTATCTCTATATCTATCTCTATCGCTATCTCTATCTCTAACTCTATCTTTCTCTCTATCTCTATCTCTATCTTTATCTCTATCTCTATCTCTATCTATATCTCTATCTCTATCTCTATCTCTATCTCTATGTCTATCTCTATCTCTATCTATATCTCTATCTATATCTCTATCTCTATCTCTTTCTCTATCTCTATCTTTATCTCGATATCTATTTATATGTCGATCTCCATCTCTATCTCGAACTCTATCTCTATCTCTATACGTATCTCTATCGCTATTTCAATCTCTAATTCTATCTCTATCTCTATCTGTGTTTCTCTATCTATTTCATCTCTATCTTTACCTCTATCGCTATCTCTTTCTCTATCTCTGCCTCTATATCTATCTCTATCTCTATCTCTTTCTCCATCTCCATCTCTATTTCTATCGCTATCTCTATCTCAATTTCTATCTGTATCACAATCTCTATCTCTATCTTTATCTTTATCTCTATCTCTATCTCTATCTCAATCTCTATCTCTATCTCTATGTCTATCTCTATCACTATCTATATCTCTATCTCTATCTCTATATCTATCTCTATCTCTATCTCAGTCTCTATCTCTATCTCTAACTCTATCTGTATTTCTATCTCTATTTCTGTCTATATCTCTACCTCTATTGTTATCTGTACCTCTATTTCTATCTCTATATCTCTATCTCTATCTCTTTCTCCGTCTCTATCTTTATTTCTATCTCTATCTTTATTTCTATCTCTATCTCTATATCTATCACTATCTCTATAGCTATCTCTAACTCTATCTCTCTCTTTATCTCTATCTCAATCTTTATCTCTATCTCTATTTCTATCTCTATCTCTATCTCTATCTCAATCTCTATCTCTATCTCTATCTATATCTCTATCTCAATCTCTTTCTTTATCTCTATCTTTATCTCTATATCTATTTCTATGTTGATCTCCATCTCTATCTCGATCTCTATCTCTATCTCTATCGGTATCTCTATCGCTATTTCAATCTCTAATTCTATCTTTATATTTATCTCTATCTCTATCTCTATCTCTATCTGTGTTTCTCTATCTAATTCTATCTCTCTCTGTACCTCTATAGCTACCTATATCTCTAACTCTACCTCTATATCTATCTCTATCTGTATCTCTTTCTCCAGCTCTATCTCTATCTCTATCTCAATTTCTATCTGTATCTCAATCTCTATCTCTATCTCTATATTTATCTCTATCTCTATCTCTATCTGAATGTCTATCTCTATCTCTGTGTCTATCTCTATCTCTTTCTCTATCGCTATCTCTATCTCTATCTCTATCTTTATCTCTATCTCTATCTCTATCACTATCTCAGTCTCTATCTCTATCTGTAACTCTATCTGTATTTCTATCTCTATTTCTATCTCTATATCTCTAAATCTATCTCTTTCTCCATCTCTATCTCTATCTCTATCTCTATCTTTATCTCGATCTCTATCTCTATCTCTATCTCTATCTCAATTTCTATCTGTATCTCAATGTCAATCTCTATCTCTATCTTTATCTATATCTCTATCTCTATCTCTATATCTATCTCAATCTCTATCCCTATCTCTAACTTTATTTCTCTCTCTATCTCTATCTCTATCTTTATCTCTATCTCTATCTCTATCTCTATCTCTATCTCTATCTCAATCTATATCTCTATCTCTATCTCTTTCTGTATCTTTATCTTTTTCACTATATCTATTTTTATGTTGAATTCCATCTCTATCTCCATCTCTATGTTTATCTCTATCCGTATCTCTATCGCTATGTCAATCGCTAATTCTTCTTTATCCTTATCTCTATCTCTATCTCTGTTTCTCTTTCTTTTTCCATCTCTATCTTTATCTCTATCGCTATCTCTATCTCTATCTCTTCCTCTATATCTATCTCTATCTCTATCTCTTTCTCCATCTCTATCTCTTTCTCTATCTCTATCTGTATCTGTATCTCTATCTCTATCTCTGTAGCGCTCTCTATCTCTATTTCTGTCTCTCTCTCTATTTCTGTTGATATCGCCAACTCTATCTCTATCTCTATCTGTATATCTATCACTATGTTTATCTCTATCTCTATCTCTATCTCGATCTCTGTCTCTATCTCTACCTCTATATCTATCTCTATCGCTATCTCTATCTCTATCTCTATCTCTTTCTCCATATCTATCTGTATCCCTATCTCTATATCTATCTATATCTCTATCTCTATCTCCATCTATATCTATATCTCTATGTCAAACTCAAACTCTATCTTTTTCTCTATCTCTATCTCTATCTCGATCTCTATCTCTTTCTCTATCTCTATCTCTATCTCGATCTTAATCTCAATCTCAATCTCTGTGTCTCTCTCTATCTCTATCTATATCTCTATGTTCACCTCTATCTCTATATCTATCTCTATCTCTATCTCAGTTTCTCTCTGTATATCAATCTCTATCCCTATCTCTATCTCTATCATAATCTCAATATCAATCTCTGTGTCTCTCTCTATCTCTATCTATATCTCTATGTTCACCTCTATCTCTATATCTATCTCTATCTCTATCTCAGTTTCTCTCTGTATCTCAATCTCTATCCCTATCTCTATCTCTATCTTTATCTTTATATCTATCGCTATCTCAATCTCAATCTCTATCTCTGTCTTTATTTCCATCTCTATCTCTATCTCTATCTCTATCTGAATCTCTATCTCAATCTCTGTGTCTCTCTCTATCTCTATCTATATCTCTATGTTCACCTCTATCTCTATATCTATATCTATCTCTATCTCTATCTCAATTTCTCTATGTATCTCAATCTCTATCCCTATCTTTATCTTTATCTTTATCTTTATATCTATCGCTATCTCAATCTCAATCTCTATCTCTGTCTCTATTTCCATCTCTATCTCTATCTCTATCTCTATCTCAGTCTCTATCTCTATCTCTAACTCTATCTGTATTTCTATCTCTATTTCTGTCTGTATCTCTACCTCTATCATTATCTGTACCTCTATTTCTATCTCTATATCTCTATCTGTATCACTTTCTCTGTCTCTATCGCTATCTCTATCTCTATCTCCATCTCTATCTCTATCTCTATCTCTATCTCTATCTCTATCTCTGTCTCTATCTCTATCTCTATCTCTATCTCTATCTCTATCTCTATCTCTATCTCTATCTCTATCTCTATCTCTGTCTCTATCTCTATCTCTATCTATATCTCTTTCTCTATCTCTATCTTTATTGCTATCTCTATTTATATCTGTATATCTCTATCTACATCTATCGCTATCTTTTTCTCTATTTGCAGCTCTATCTCTATCTCTATTTCTATGTCTATGTCTATCTCTATCTCTATTTTTATCTCTATTCTTATCTCTATCTCTATCTCTCCCTCTATCTCTAACTCTATCTCTATCTCTATCTCTATCTATATCTCGATCTCTATCTCTATCTCTATTGTCTATCCCATCTCTATCTCTATATCTCTATCTCTATCTCTGTCTGTATATCTATCTCTATATTTATCTCTATCTCTATCTCTAGCTCGATCTCTATCTCCATCGCTAGCTCTATCTTTATTTCTATCTCTATCTCTAGCTCTATCTGTATCTCTATATCTATCTCTATCTCTATGTCTATGTCTATCTCTATCTCTATCTCTATGTCTGTCTCTATCTCTATCTCTATGTTTATCTCTATCTCTATCTCTATCTCTATCCCTATCTCTATCCCTATCTCTATCTCTATCTCTATCTCCATCTCTAGCTCTATCTCTATTTCTATCTTTATCTCTATCTCTATCTCTATCTTTATCTCAATCTCTATCTCTATGTCTATCTCTATGTCTATCTATATCTTTATCTCTATCTCTCTCTCTATCTCTTTCTCTATCTCTATCTTTATCTCTATATCTATTTCTATGTCGATTTCCATCTCTATCTCGATCTCTATTTCTATCTCTACTCGTATCTCTATCAAAATTTCAATTTCTAATCCTATCTTTATCTCTATGTCTATCTCTATCTATAACTCTATCTGTTTTTCTCTTTCTATTTTTATATCTATCTTTAGCTCTATCGCTGTCGCTATATCTATCTCTACCTCTATATCTATATCTATCTCTATCTCAATTTCTCTCTGTATCTCAATGTCTATCTCTATCTCTATCTCTATCTTTATATCTAGCACTATCTATATCTCAATCTCTATCTCTATCTCTATTTCTATCTCAATCTTTACCCCTATCTCTATCTCTATCTCTATCTCTATCTCTCTCTCAGTCTCTTTCTCTATCGCTAACTCTATCTGTATTTCTATCTCTATCACTACCTCTATCGTTATCTCTACCTCTATTTCTATCTCTATATCTCTATCTCTATCTCTTTCTCCGTTTCTATCTCTCTCTCTGTCTCTATCTTTATCTCTATCTCTATCCCTATCTCTAACTGTATCTCTCTCTCTATCTCTATCTGTATCTTTATCGCTATCTCTATCTGTATCTCTATGTCTATCTCAATCTTTATCTCTTTCTCTATGTCTATCTCTATCTCTAACTATATCCCTATCTCTATCTCTTTCTCTATCTCTATCTTTGTCTCTCTATCTATTTTTATGTCAATCTCCATCTCTATCTCGATCTCTATGTCTATCTCTATCCGTGTCTCTATCGCTATTTCAATCTCTAATTCTTCTTTATCTCTATCTCTATCTCTATCTGTGTTTTCCTTTCTTCTTCCATCTCTATCTTTACCTCTATCTCTAACTCTATCTCTATCTCTATCTCTATCTCTATCTCTATCTCTATCTCTATCTCTATCTCTATCTCTATCTCTATCCCTATCTCTATCTCTATCTCTATATCTATCTCTATGTCTTCGTCTATCTCTATCTCTATCTCTTTCTCTATCTCTATCTCTATATCTATCTCTATCTCTTCGTCTATCTCTATCTCTATCTCTATCTCTATCTCTATCTCTATCTCTATCTCTATCTCTATCTCTATCTCTATCTCTGTCTCTATCTCTATCTCTATCTCTATCTTTATCTCTTTCTCTATCTCTATCTCTATCGCTATGTCTATTTATATCTGTATATCTATATCTACATCTATCTCTATCTTTTTCTCTATTTGTAGCTCTATCTCTATCTCTATTTCTATGTCTATGTCTATCTCTATCTCTAATTTTATCTCTATCTTTATCTCTATCTCTATCTCTCCCTCTATCTTTATCTCTATCTCTATCTCTCCCTCTATCTTTAACTCTATCTCTATCTCTATCTCTATCTATATCTCGATCTCTATCTCTCTCCCTATTCTCTGTCGCATCTCTATCTTTAGCTCTCTCTCTATCTCTATCTCTATCTCTAACTGTATCTCTATCTCTATCTCTATCTCTATCTCTATCTCTATCTCTATCTATCTTTATCTCAATTTATATCGCTATCTTTAACTATATCTCTATCTCTAGCTCAATCTCTATGTCTATGTCTATCTCTATCTATCTTTATCTCAATGTATATCGCTATCTTTAACTATATCTCTATCTCTAGCTCGATCTCTATCTCTATCTCTATCGCTATCTCTATCTTTATCTCTATCTGTATTTCTCTCTGTATCTCTGTCCTTTCTATTTGTATCTCTATCTCTATCAGTATATCTATCTCTATCTCTATCTCTGTCTATCACTATCTCTAACTCTATCTATATCTCTATCTCTATCTCTTTCTCTTTCTCTCTATCAAGATCTCTACCTATATCTCATTTTTTCTCTATCTCTACCTCTATCTCTATCTCTATATCTACCTCTATCGCTATCTCTGATAAGTCCAAATTTCCGGATTTTATGTCGTTGTTTTGATTCAGACTTAGCCAACAATATTTTTGAAAATTTCCACTTAAATTCTCTATATTGAATATAGGGCAAGTAAGGGGTCGATCCATAGAGGCAGAAATTTAATTTCTGAATTCTTTCTCAAGCTTGGGATGAAGAAAATGATTTTAAACGTGAAAAATACTATTTTTTGGGATGTTTCTAGATTTGTTGGTAATTTTCAAAACCCCTATGATTTAAATTAAGCCAAAGTACAAGGAGAAACACAAAATCATATCTCTAAACTAATTTTTCTGTTTTCTCTTAGCAAATTAATCAGAAATAAATATTTTTTGAATTTTCTGGAATTAATTTACAGACAAAAAACAACTATAAGTATTAAAAATGAGAAATAGAGATTTTTTTTGAAATGTTTTAGGTGTTAAAATGACTTTAAATAACTTATATTAATTTTCTAGATTTTTTTCCAAAATTTTTCGGATTTTTTTCAATGCAGAAAATAATTTTACTGATTTTTCAGATTTTTTTCTATTTTTTAAATAATTTTTAATACAAAAAAAAATGAAATTTACCAACTCCGGATCGCCGGAGCGGCGGCGGTAGAGCGGCAGCGGCATGTGGCGGCGACGGCGGAGCGCGGCGGCGCGAGGAGCGGCGGCAGTGGCAGATTAGAGGAGTAACTATGGATATAGATGAAGGTCTAGTGAGAGAAAAAACCTATTTTAGAGAGAGAAAGTGGAGAAAATTAGTGTTTAGAGTGAGAAAGTGATGGATTTTAAGGGTAAATGGATCGGAAATGATGGAGAAGGTAGAAATCTAAGAACCAAAAGCCTCAATGCAAGTTTACTGAGCCCTCAGTGCTTCCTCTCAAGTATGGATCCTTATATTTCGCCAGGATCAGGCATTTTTCAATGCAAACAAGAGACGAGATGAAGAAAAAACTTCAATAAACTTACATTAAGCAGTTTAAACAACCTGGATTCTGAAGAATGCCTTGTCCTGCTGGCCAGCCACTTGCTAGAGCACGTCCAGAATGAACGAAAATGAGGGAGAAAAAGTCTATTTATACATTGTGAGAATTACTAAAATACCCCTTTGGGCATTATCTATTCTCTTTTCTTGCCATTTTGCCTCTTTTTCTCCCTGGGTTGAGAGCTTTGCCTTGTAACATCCAGTTTGTTTCTTTTGTAATGTGTTTGCAGGCGCAATAGGTAGTTCAGGTCGTGGTCCAAGCCCCTCTGATCTCTCCTTTAAAAGCCTACAATACCATTTCATCATTTGTAGCCCATTTTGATAGTCACTAAGCTCCCAAAATCCACCAATTTTTCTCAGAATGATATCTTCAATTCCTGTGAATTTCTGCACATTTGGAACTATAAAATACTCATCAGAAATCAAACTGATTGACTTCATAGAAGTCAATGAAGTTAGTGAAAAATAATCATAATGTGCAAAAGTTGGAATTATTAGCTAATGTATAAATATTTGGTTAATTCAAACAATAACATGATAAATTATAAATTAATAATACAAAAAACAACTAAAATGTATACAAATATAGGTTCATTTATCATGTGATCAACACCCCTTAATTCGATTAATTGCTAGTCCCTTAGCAATGGGCCATAGGTTCGGGTTTGAGAAGTCCATCAATCCCTTGAAATAAAAGTCTCAAGTATGAAGTGTTATGAATATCAATCACATCTCTAAGTATAAATAGTGCATAAGATACTAAAGCACTAATGGTCAAGTCCTTTGTAGTGATGGAAAGAGCTAGTGGTCATGAAGAGGAAAGCTTACTTCTCTCTAGGTATGGTACTATCACCATGAAAAGGTCTCGCCCTCTAAAAAAAGGTGGCCCTCATCACTCAATAGAAGTGGCCCTCATCTTACCCACACAATATCTCGCTTCCACCTGAAATTTGAAATGAGCCATTCTTCTCATCCAAGTTCTAGCACAGAATATCAAGAGTGTACCAAAGGAATACATGTGTGGCGAGGTTAAATTCAAACATGGACACCTATAGGTAGGGAAAAGAGGAGATAGGTGAGTTACATCAACATGGGAAGGATTGGGTGAAGGGAAAATGATGGATGTCAGATTGGTATATGTTACTTAAAATAGCCCACTCCCAAATATAGATGAATGAGCA
The DNA here is from genome assembly GCF_029677425.1 of Wolffia australiana. Classification (NCBI taxonomy): domain Eukaryota; kingdom Viridiplantae; phylum Streptophyta; class Magnoliopsida; order Alismatales; family Araceae; genus Wolffia; species Wolffia australiana. Next base: position 5,970,988 of record NC_135836.1, on the reverse strand, counting down.
GAATGCACAAGAACAAATATGAGGAAGTGGAGTTCATCAATAATGTGGATGAGATAGGCATGTCTCCACATAAATAAAGGATTATAACAATGACCAACAAAATCATGGGAGACAAAAAATGGGAATGAAGAAATAAACAAACAAAGACCCCATAATTGCTTTTTTTCTTTTTGTATTCTTTTTTTTTGTATTTTTTTTTTTTTGTTCTTTTTTTTTTTTTTTTTGAAGGGGTGAACGACCAAGAACAATACATATGAGATCATATTCTCCAAAAGAAGAAATGAAATGTTTGTCTTGCTAAATGCCCTTGATATGTGGGCAAGTGCAATTGTATAGTATTTGGACCATATTATGCACTTTCCTTGATCATTTGGTTCTCCACACAAGAAAGTGAAACAGGATGAATTTCATGAAATTAACATTCGTCAATTCATCCCATGCTGGTGAGAATGAGAAGAAATAAGATGAGAAGATGTAGAAGAAACAAAGAGAGAGATAACAATGGAAATACATCATCACTAGATGATATCACAAAGGGGAAGAGGAGAAGAAAAATTTGGGAGTTGGGCATCTTCTAAGTAACATGGAAGGTAGCTAAAAGGATAAAATCTAAGTTCACAACTACATAGGTGGAAGAAGGGTTGTAGGTGATGAAGTAAGGTAGTCCACATGGTTCTCAAATTAGCTTTAGGTGGTTCAAGGGCAGGTGATTTTGTGTTTAAGACGTGAAGAAATGACCATCTCTCCTTCCAGGTGAAATTCTTTGTGATGCATATCCTTAAGCAAAAAGTGGGAACCAATCAATTCACTAATCACTCCCTTCCACAATGATAGTACTTCTACCCTTTGAATTTCATGTCTGCTCCTCACCCTACTAGATATCCTAACCGCTTAGGAACTGACCAAGAGTGTCTAGACTCATGTATTATACCATCAAGAGATGCTTTTGATCTGCTACAAGAGCCTAACTTCTCTACTCATGCCTTATGGATCATGGTTTGGAACTTCTCAAGTTGGGGATGGTTATATGGGATGTATGCATTCAAGAGTAATAACATTAAAAATATTTTTTAAAAAATGAAAAATATGATCCATTCATGCATAAAGACCTATTGTATTTTCGGTTGCACACCTCAATTAAACCCCCCCAACTGCTATATGCATTGACCCAATGCAAATAATGGTAAAACAAGGGAAGGGAAACGAAAATGCAAACCGAAATGGAGTAGGTGCTGATCATCCCATATGACCTGGCTGCCACTGGACTAGTTTCTGGTGCTTCAGCTATCCTGCTGCTTAATGGAAAACCAAAAATAAATAAAAATAGAGTAACAAAACAAGAAGAAAAAAAAATGGCCATCGTGGCCTTAATTGTCCAAGTAAAAATAAGCAAAATTAAAATGTCTTATGATGAAATTAGGCTAAGAAAAGGAGAATTTGTAAAAGTTCAAACTAGGAGATGGTGAAAGAATCAGGAAATGGTGGTAGAGCTGGGATATCTTCCAGGATGGTGACCATAGGTTGTTGTATTTGATCTGCTTCAAGATAGGGCTTCAACCTTTGACCATTGACTGTAAAGGACTTTCCGGTCTTTGTATTTGTAATAATGACTGCACCAAAATCAAAAATTTCATTAATAACATAAGGTCCATCCCATCATGATTTCAATTTCCCAGGAAATAACTTCAAACGAGAGTTATAGAGCCAAACTCTTTGATTTTCATACAAATTTCTATTCTTCAAGACCTTGTCATGAAAGTGCTTCATCTTGGACTTGTAGATGAGAGAATTCTCATAGGCTTCATTCCTCAACTCTTGAAGTTCATGGAGCTGCAAAAGGCGATTCTTTCCTGCATCATCTAAAGACAGATTAAGTTTCTTAATAGCCCAATATGCCTTACATTCAATTTCAACAGGAAGGTGGCAAGCTTTTCCATAGACTACTCTATAGGGGGACATTCCTAAGGGTGTTTTATAGGCAGTCCTATAAGCCCATAAAGTATTATAAAGTCTACTTGCCCAATCTTTCCCATCAGGCCTTACTATCTTCTTCAAAATCTTTTTAATCTCTCTATTACTAACTTCTACTTGTCCATTAGCCTGAGGATGGTATGGGGTTGTCATCTTATGATGGACTCCATATCTTCTCAACAAATTCCTAAAGTGGGAATTATTAAAATGACTTCCACCATCACTTATGATTCCTCTTGGACATCCAAACCTGCTAATAATATTCTGCAAAATAAATTTCAGCACCACTTTGTGATCATTTGATCTAGTGGGAATGGCTTCTACCTATTTGGAAACATAATCAACTCCCATCAGGATATATTCATATCCTTCAGAAATCGGAAATGGTCCCATGAAGTCAATTCCCCATAGATCAAATACCTCAACTTCTATAATAGGCTGCAAGGGCATGTGATCTTGTTTGCACAAATTCACTACAGCTTGACATACTAAACAAACATTACATAATTCAAAACAATCTCTGTGCAAGGTAGGCCAGTAGAAGCCAGCTAGCAAGATTTTGGAAGCTGTAATTTTAGGAGAGTAATGTCCCCCATATGGAGATGAATGGCAAGATTCTATAATCTTCCATTTTTCTTCATAGGGTACACACCTCCTTAGGATATGGTCAACCCCTTGATGAAATAATTCAGGTTCTTCCCAGAAATAATGCTTTATTTCTTTATAGAACCTCTTTCTCGCATTAACATCCCAATCATCAGGGAGTTGACCTGAAACTAAATAATTAACGATATGTGCGTACCATGGTATCTTTTTTGCTTGTACTTCCAAAATCTGCTCATCAGGAAATTGATCAAAAATGGGTGAGGGTGAGTCAAAAGTTAATCTAGAAAGATGATCTACAACAGGATTATCACACCCACGCTTATCTTTAATTTCTAGATCAAATTCCCACATTAATAGAATCCATCTCATGAGTCTAGGTTTAGCTTCCTTTTTACTTAGCAAAAATTTCAAAGCTGCATGATCAGAAAAAACAACTATCTTACTACCTAACAAATAAGAACGAAATTTTTCTAAAGCAAAAATAACTGCTAACAATTCCTTTCCTGTGGTTGAGTAGTTGACTTGTGCTTCTCCTAAGGTCTTGCTAGCATAGTAGATTGCCACCGGCTTCTTTTCTACCCTTTGGCCCAAAACTGCCACTACTGCAAAATCAGAAGCACCACACATTAGTTCAAATGGTTCATCCGAATTAGGGGCTTGTAAAATTGGAGCTTGGATTAGAGCTTCTTTAATCTGCAAAAAGGCAGTTTCAGCTTGAGAATCAAAAATAAAATCAGCATCTTTGGAAAGAAAGCAAGTTAGTTAAGGGTTTGGAGATTTTAGCAAAATCCTCGATGAATCTCCTATAGAAGCCTGCATGGCCAAGGAAACCTCTAATTTGCTTGAGGTTTGTAGGAGGAGGAAGGCCCTTGATCACTTCTATTTTGGCCTTGTCTACCTCCAGCCCACGTTTGCTGACTTGATGTCCCAACACAATCCCCTCTTGCACCATGAAGTGGGACTTCTCCCAACTTAGAACTAGCTTGTTTGTTACGCATATCTGCAACACCTTAGATAAATTAGACAAACATATATCAAATGAAGAACCAAAAACAGAGAAGTCATCCATAAATATCTCTAAACAATCTCCCACTAATTCAGAAAACATGGCACTCATGCATCTTTGAAAAGTGGCTGGTGCATTACACAATCCAAAAGGCATCCTCCTAAAAGCAAAAGTTCCTACAGGACAAGTGAATGTGGTCTTTTCTTGATCATCTTCATGAATAGCAATTTGATTATAACCTGAATAACCATCAAGAAAACAAAAATATTCTTGTCCTGAAAGTTTTTCTAAGATTTGATCAATAAATGGAAGAGGGTAGTGGTCTTTCTTGGTAGCTAAATTCAATTTCCTATAATCTATGCAAACCCTCCATCACGTGGGAAGTCTAGTTTGGAGTTCTTCCCCCTGTTCATTTCTCTGCACAGTTATTCCAGATTTCTTAGGCACAACATGAACAGGGCTCACCCATGGGCTGTCAGAAATTGCATAAACAAAAACAGCTTTTAACCATTTAATGATTTCATTTTTAACCACCTTTAACATATGAGGATTTAGGCACCTTTGGGCCTCTCTGGATGGTTTGATGTTGTCCTCAATAAAAATCCTGTGCTCACAGACCTCTCTAATAATAAAATAATATCATCAATAGACCATCCTATAGCTGATTTATGCAAAGATAAAACTTTCAACAATGCATCCTCTTGATTGGGAGATAAATGAGAAGAAATAATAACTGGATAAGTTCTACGAGGTCCTAAAAATGCATACTTGAGAGAGCTAGGTAGAGGTTTGAGTTCTAATTCAGATGTATACATATTAGTTGGAACATCAATATTTAGATCATTTGTTTCCTTTTCATCTTCATAAGGAGCAATTGAGTTCAAAGGGGACACATGCAACTCAAAATCTTTTTCATCAACAAGATCACAAACACATGCATCCTCGCCAGAATTTTCAGGGAATTTTAGAAGTTTAGAAATTTGAATTTCTATCTTCTCTTGGCCAACTTTGAGTTCAACTGTCCCCTTGCCCCAATCAGTGGTTGCTTGAGCTGTTGCTAGAAAAGGTCTACCAAGGATTATAGGTGCATGGCTGATAAGCTCGATTTTAGTGGTTTCTACTGGTTATTTAGCAGTTAATACGTGTGAGGATTGAGCTTATACAACGAAATTTATAACCTCACAGCTTAGGGTGAGTGAGGGTCGATCCACAGGGAGACGGCAAGAAAACAGCAGAAGAATTCTGTCTATCAAATCAGTTCTTTTAGATCTCAATACTCAAGTATAAACTCTGGTAAACGATCTTCAGTACAAACGACAGAGCTTTCTTTAAAAGTCTCGGTGCAGCAAATCTTCAGTAAGGCTTTCCATCGAGGATTCGCTTGCCCTTTGGGCAATTTCACAAACACCCAGCGGGTGTTTGTGCCTGTACGCCTCGCGTGGCGAGCCTGCTCGCGTGCGCTGCCACGCGAGCGAGCTTGCTGCATGCGCTGCGTGCGGCGTTGTTCCCCGCGGCGTGGATCGCTGGCCACCTAGGCTGTTGCCGGGGTTGCTAGCAGTTTGGAAGTTCTGCAGGGATGCATTTCACGATCTGATGCGAGAACAATGGAATTTTTGCTAGAACAGAATGGGAAACGATTCAATCAACAATGAAATTCGAAATCAAGCGTAACCAAAGGAACAACAGAAATTGGAAATGCTGAAGACACAGCTTGTGATCTTCAACCCAACTCTGATTGTCTTAGAAGGAGAAGAAGATTGTACTAAAACTGAAACGCTCACGCCTCCTCGTGTCACTCCTTCCGGCAGGCGACGATCGTCGTGCTCGGCTACTCCTCAGCTTGCTTCTCTCCCAGCTCCAATGCTCATCAGCCTTGGAGGGTCTGCAGAAATCCTTTCTCTCCAAGCCCTAGCTTCCTTGAGAGAAATTCTGGACAACCTAAAATCAACTCTCAAGAGGGTATTTATAGGTTTCTCTTAAGTCATGCCCAGGGGCATTTTCGTAATTTTTGCGTCTTTGAATTTTCGCCCGCTCCTCTTGATCCTTGTCTCTTTCCTTGATCTTCTTAACCTGTCTCTGAATGTTTACTAACCATAAAATGTTAAATATATTCCACTTGATTCAAAGGATCAAGTGGGGTAAGTAATTTCATAAAATGATGCATATGCATGATATTAGCATGAATTAACATTATAATTTTGATGAATGAAAGCTAAAAAGTTTAATTATTTGATGACATATTTGAGAGTCATCAATGGCTCAAATTTTCCGTAACCTTCATATCTGCTACAATAAAATCAACAGGAAAATAACAATTCTCTACTCTCACAATCACATCATCTAGCTTCCCATACGGTTGTCTAGTTGATCCATCAGCTAGCTGAAATTCTATCAAAATTGGCTCTAGTTCTCCAAATGTAAACTTATCATAAATAGCTTTGGGCATAATATTCACACTAGCCCCTGTATCCAAAAGTGATCTACTAAATATCATTCCTCCAATTTCACATTTAATCAATGGAGCTCCGGGTCGCTTTTCTTCTTAGGAATTTGATTTAATAAAAGAGAACTAATACTCTCTGATAATTGAATCCTCTTTTGCTTTCTAGATGGGGTACAAAGATTTTTCAAAAACTTTGAGTATGAAGGAATATTCTGAATTGCATCTACCAAAGGAATAGTGATTGTGGCTTCCTTAAAAAATTTAAGCAATTGACTATCACCAGGAGGAACTTTGGAAGGCTTTAAAGCTTGGGGAAAAGGAATAGGGGGTACATAGTCTTTTGGATTAGGTTCTGGTGTATTTTTTTTTCCTAGAGATTCTTCAGGGTCTTCTCTCAAATCATGAACAATTCTATTCTCATCCTCTGTATCAGGTCCCCCACAAGGTTTTTTTTTTTTCAAATGGATCAACTAGTTCCTTCCCACTCCTCAATCTTGAAATTCCACTTAGATGAACATGTTCATGATAAGATTCCTGAGATTCAAATGTTTCACTACATGGAGCATGTTTTGAATCATCAATATCATGATCAATGAAAGAAATATTTTTAGGATTAACACTAGGTTGGGTTGGAAGTTGACCTGAATTTTGGATGGGGGTGCCAAAGTCATCCATCTTACCTTTATTCTTTTCACCCCTGAAATTCCCTTGAGAACTTTGACCTCCTTGCTCAGTATTCTTCCTCTCCAAATTCTCCATTCTGGCCTCCATTCTTCTCTGATTCTTCAAGAATTCCTCTTGCTTGAGCATCATCTGCTTCAACATGTCCATCATGGAGTTAGAAGATGAATCATGAGAATTTGGATTAAAATTAGGACGAGGGTTAGAAGAAAAATTCTGATAATTTTGATTGTTCTGTTGATGATATGGACATGGCCGGAAGTTGCTTTTCCCTTCTCTGCTCCATCCTTGATTCCCATAATTTCCCTTCTGATTCCAAGCTCCTTGCATTAGGTTATTTCCCTCATAAGCATTCACCTGTTCAAGAGTAGGACAAATGTCATTAGTATGATCAAAAATCTCACAAATGGAACAAAGAGGGGAAGGATGTTTAGGGTTAGTAGAAGGGGAAGTAAAGTTTGGAGAGGAACTCATCATCTTCTTCATATTTTGGGAAAGCTCCTCCACAACCTTACCCACTTTGCCTAAGTCTCTCTCTACCTTATCTTTCCATAAATCAGGTTCTATTGCACTGACATCAATTAACCCTCCATGTTTTGGCCCTGAAATTCTTCCATTGTGACTCAAGCCCTGATGATATGCACAACTACCTGCCAGTTTCTCAATAATACTAGAAGCTTCATTGATTGTTTTATCTATAAACGTACCACGACTAGCACTATCTACTCTACCTCTTTCATGGTCATTCAACCCATCATAAAAATTTGAACTATTTGCCAATCAGGAAGACCATGATGAGGGCATTTTCTCGTATGGTCTTTCAATCTTTCCCATGCTTCACTAAAAGAATCAGTTCCCTGGATAAAATCTCTAATTGCTTTCCTATAGGAATTAGTCCTTCTGACTGAATAAACTTTTTACGAAAAACATCTCTCCATCTCACTCCAATTCTGAAAATTTATACCCACAGGTCTGAACCAATCTTTTGCCTTATCCTTAAGAGTGTGAGGGAACATTCTCATTTTCAAAGCATCTGAGGCCACTCCTGCAATATTATAAGAATCACATTTTGCCACAAATTCATATAAATACTCATAAGTATCTTCATTCAATTTTCCATAAAAAGATGACAAGATTTGATGAAGGTGAGGGTCTATCTTAAAATTCACATTCACATCTATGGTCCCATGGACCCAGGATGAATGTTACTCTCATCTGGCTCATAAAAGTCCCTCAATCTCATCACTCTATTCACATCATTAGGAATAGCCATATCCTTAATTTCTTGTACAAACGCCTCCTCAAATTCTGCACACGTGTCTTCCAAATTCTTAGTCTTTCCCACAAATTCTAGAGCTATTAAACGTGGGTTCCGAGACCTTCTACCTTGCATAAAACAACTAATACTCCGAAAATAAAAATTACTACAACAAATATCTAAAGAGAAAAGTTTAGAGTTCACCGAGTGATCATCTCCCTTTCCACTATAAAACAAATAATATCCCTGTACTTCAAACTTCAGTCAAGCATGTACCAAATGGAATTAGGAGAAATTCTAAACTTAGGAAAAAAAATTCAGAAATCAAATTTGCGTTGCCTCCCTGGCAACGGCGCCAGTTGATAAGTCCAAATTTCTGGGTTTTATGTCATTGTTTTGATTGAGACTTAGCCAACAATATTTATGAAAATTTTCCACTTAAATTCTCTATAATTAATATAAGGCAAGTAAGGGGTCGATCCACAGAGAGGCAGATATTTAATTTTGAGAATTCTTTCTCAAGCTTGGGATGAAGAAAATGATTTTAAACGTGAAAAATACTATTTTTTGGAATGTTTCTAGATTTGTTGGTAATTTTAAAAATTCCCTATGATTTAAATTAAGCCAAAATACAAGGAGAAACACAAAATCCTATCTCTAAACTAATTTTTATGTTTTCTCTTGGCAAATTAATCAGAAATAAATATTTTTTGAATTTTCTTGAATTAATTTACATACAAAGAACACCTATAAGTATTAAAAATGAGAAATAGAGATTTTTTTTGAAATGTTTTAGGTGTTAAAATGACTTTAAATAACTTATATTAATTTTCTAGATTTTTCCCAAATTTTTTCGGATTTTTTTCAATGCAGAAAATAATTTTACCGATTTTTCAGATTTTTTTTTATTTGTTAAATAATTTTAAATAGGAAAAAAAATGAAATTCACCGACTCCGGCGATCGCCGGAGCAGCGGCAATGGCAGAGCGGCGGCGGCGACGGCGGAGCGATGGCGGCGACGGTGGAGCGGCGGCGGAGTGGCGGCGGCGGCGGATTGGGCCGGCGGTCCTGCGTTGGCCCGTAGAGGGCAGGCCTCTTAGTGGGTCAGCCCACTAAGGTTAGCCCAATTTGACTAAGTGATGGAGGACCATCTCGAGGACGACGCCACGATGACGAAGAACCACCTCGAGGATGACGCGACGGGACATCGTCAGCCACACCGAGCAGCTCGCGCCGACGCTCGCCACCCGGGGTTTAAGTACCCCGCGTAAAAACTTTTATCTTTTTACTTATGCTCATTTTCATGTGTATTTGTATTTTCGGATTCGTGGACTGGGCCAATGTTGTTAGGCCCCGTCCTTGTCATTTTTACTTTTTATGTTTGTATTTTGAATTTGTAAGGAGAGGCCGAACCATGTCTCACGATTGTTCGTCCTCTCTCACGTTCACTTGGCACCCATCCTCACTATATAAGGGGATGGCATGCCCAAGGAACACCTTGGAGTCATTGTTGAAAAGTTTATTCACAATTCGTCTCCCCCCTATCGTAGAGAGTAGTGTAGGGGGTTTGGCTAGCCCCACCCCACGTCGAGATCACTCCGTGGGTAGAGCCCACATCTCTCCCGTCGAGATCACTCCTAGGGAGACGTGTTAAAGCGCACCGTCGAGATCACTTCGGTGCGAGGAAAGAGTTTCAAGAAGCCGCCGCCATCAAGAATCGAAAGAGGCCTTCGTCAAGATTACTCCGGGGGTCTTGAGAGATTCAAAAAGCGTCGCCGACATGTCATCAACCGGGGAAAGCTGCTCCGCCAAGGGAGCACACCCCAGATCCATCAAGAACTCCTCTTTCTTGGAGGGTTCTTGGTTATTACAGTTCAAGAAAGCCATTTCTTGGTACCTTTTTCCACCCTTCCACCATTCCTGATTCATACCCCCCCCTCTCTTCGTTCTTGATCCACCCCACCACCGTTCTTGAACATCCTCCCACATTTCTTGAATTTCCCCTCTTTCCCCTCCCCCACATTTTTTTGATTCCTTCCCCTCGCCCCGTTTCTTGATTCTACCACGCCCCACCCATTTTCTTGAACTTCTTGATCTGTCCCTTCACGTTCTTGAATCCCCCCCATCTCGTTCTTGATCCGCCCCTCCACGTTCTTGAACCCTCCCCATCTCATTCTTGATCCTTCCCATCATGTTCTTGAACCTTCCCATCTCGTTCTTGATCCGTCCCTTCACGTTCTTGAACCCCCACATCTCGTTCTTGATCCTTCCCATCTCGTTCTTGACCCTTCCCATCTCGTTCTTGACCCTTCCCCATTACCATTCTTGAACCCTCAATTCTCCCACACTTCTTTCCTCTCGATTCTTGGCCCCTCGCCCTCGCCTCCCGCTCGACCACCCTTCCACCGTTCATCGCCCGGCGCCCACGCGAGAGGGTACCCCTCCCGCGCGTCTCTCCGCTGCAAGCATCCGTGCGCCCTCGCCTGCGACCACCGCGCCGTGCGTCCGCTCGCCAGTGTGAGCGTCGTGCTCCTCGCGCCGGCCCGTGCGCGCGCGCACCAAACACCTCCGCGCATGCCCGTCTGCTGCCACATCCTTTGCCGTGGTCCCAAGGTCAGTTGACTTGATCACCTCCTACGCTCATCAGTTCGACGTCCGAGCGATCTCGCCAGAGTCGTCGACCGACATGTTACCATCTACACCACATCACCTGCTAGAATGAGATTTGACACCGTGGATTAGCGGGACTTAAGGTTAGTCTCGTCTCCCCTCCATTTACCAGCATTATTATCTTTTCCAGTCTCGTCTTCCGCTATCGCGTCCTCTGCCATTATTTTCATTACAATTCATGGATAGGGTAGTGATGGCGCGTCACCACCGGACGTCATCGAGCCAGCAGCAGAGGAGCAGCAGGACTTCCCCGACCCAGCACCCGAGGAGCCGGCACTACCCAGCTCGCCACCGAGACGAGTCCAGCCACCACGGCGAGCGCGCGGCAACACGGGATCCGCATTCCGTTACTCGGCATGACGCGGACGCCGACCACCGGAGCACACCGTTACAGTCAGTTACTTTATCTTATAGTTTTCCTTTTATTCGTATTGTCGTGTAGCGGGGGAAGGGCCCATGGGAGGAACCCTTTCCCCCCTTTTTTTTATGTTGGGCCTGACAAGCCCGTTTCCTATTTTCTTGCTTATTTTCTCTCCCTTTTATTTTGTGTTATTGGACTTAAGGAAGGGCCATCTTCACCCATATATAAGGGGAAGAGGTGGGCTCTTCCCTCACTTTGACCTAAATTTTTGAAGAATGGCATTTTGAGAAAGAAGGGTCAGGTCGTGGAGAAGAATAGAAGAAAGAAGAAGAAGAGGAGAAAGAAGAAGAAGAAGAGAGAGGAGAAAGGAGAGGAAGGAGGAAGGAGGAGCCGCCGCCAACGCCGCCGCCCGCGCGCCATCGCGCTGCGCTTGCGCACCGCTGCCCGCGCCGTCGCGCCGCCGCCATGCGCCGCGCGCCATGGCCCGCCGCCAGCGCCGCCGCCAGCGCATCGCCATGCGCCCGACCGCGCACCATCGCGCGCCGTCCCGCGTGCCGCGCCGCGCTCGCCGCCGCGCGCCGCTGCGCCGCGCCACCGCCCGCGCGCCCACCGCCAGCGCGCCGCCGCCGCGCCGCCACGCCAGCGTGCTGCCGCGCTGCCTCGCCGCCGCGCTGCGTCGCGCGCCATCGCCCAGCGCCGCCGCCAAGGCGCCATCGCCGCGCGCGCGCCGCCCGCGCGCCGCCGCCGCGCCGCCGCTGCGCGCCGCCTGCGCCGCCGCGCCACCGCCCTGCGCCGCCGCCTGCGCGCCCGCCAGCGCGCCGCGCCGCCGCTGCGCCGATCGCGCGCCGTCGCCGCGCCGCCCGCACGCCGCCCGTGCCGTCCGCGCTGCCGCCGTGCCGTCCTCGTCGCCGCCGCGCCGCCGTGCCGCCTGCTGCCGCGCCGCTGCGCCGCTTATCCTCTCACGCCCTCACCAAGCTGTCGCTCTGGGTCGCGCTAGCCGTGACCGCCGTCGTCTGACCGCGGCAACATCGCCGCCGTGCTCGCGACGTCGTCCACTGCACTGCTCGCCGTCGACCACGCCTCCCCGCACCGCTCCGCGCCGACTGCGCGCAACCGCCCCTCCGCACCAGTCAACCTCCGGCGCACCCGACAACTCCCTCCTCCGGAACCAGTTGGTACGAAGATCCCGTCGCCAGCGCGACGAAGGTACTCTGTTTCCCCTCGCCTCTTTACGTCATTTATTTCCTTCAGTATTCTTTCGTATTGCCTCCACCGCGCTCGGGTTAGATAGGTGAGTGGGACAGATTGAGAGAACGACGAAACAAAGACGGCGTCTTACCTGTCGATGCAGTCGGGGCGCCCGGCGTGTGAGCATTCCAGTGGGAGTTACCCCCATTCGACGGCGTGCACGCCCTCGACCCACCCCGGACGACTTGGAGGGCTGGTTCGACCCAGCTTGGCGACCCCATCCCCGCTCCGGGTTGGCTCTCATAGCTTGTCGGCGCATTGCACGTACCATCGTAGAACCATTGTCCTCGTTATCGTCATACGTGTATTTCTGTTCTCCGCATATCCATCGGTTGACGTCGTGGACGTAACCCGATTAGTTAGTGATACGACACCGAGTTCCTACCCTTGGTGACGGTCGGACGCCGTTGAGACGACGTCCGGCATCAAATTGGTATCAGAGCCCGGTTGTGGTCGCCCACAGCACGTCTCCGACTTCGCATCGCATCGCATCGCATCTAGTGCATCGCCTCCATCGCTTTTATGTGCATCCATATCGGTACCCCGGGAATGGCCGTAGCGCCGCGATCCGCCCGGATGGCGCACCGCGGGGGTTCTACCTCCCGCGACGAAGTCGAACTGTCGCGAGGCGAGAGGCAACGAGATTGCCCTCTCGGGACCTCAACCGGCCTCGCCGGTTGCGGAACCTACCTTACCCCATCTCGAGGACACGCCGGTCCCACCCGACGTCACGGGTGCTCCAGGCGCATCGAAATCACCGGCATCGCCCGGTGGTTCACGCCGATCCCAGCACTCCCCACGCGGCACACGCGCGTCCTCGGCGACTCCGATCGGTGACTACGAGACCGGGATACCACGAGGCGGCGACCACACGGAAATCTCCGTCGTCGAGTACTCCCCTAGGCGACCCCTGCGGGGTAGAGGGCGAGGGCGGACGGCGCCACTCGCCAGTACCCGCCAGAGAAGAACTCCCGGAAGACCAAGGAGCTCAACGTCGCGCGCCGGCAGCTAGGACGGGCGCTTGGAGCGGATGCTCGCCGACACCGAGTGTCCGAGCACGGAGTTGAGGCGGGACCGGTTGCACGAGGCCCCTCGCCCCCTTACGGGGCTGGTAGACCCGAATACCGTGGTCACCCCGACCCGGAACCTTGCTGATGATTACGAGGTCCCTAATCGCCCGTTTCGGCGTACCGCCACCGATGCGCCTAGCTAGAAAGCCCGTCGCGACCCACAGGATGTCGCGCTTGGGACATGCATCGCCGCGGGCGACTACACCCGTGGCTCTGACGGGGTCCCTTATGCTCGACCTGATCTCCCTATCGTCGGTCTGGCGCGACCGAGCCGTGACTATCCGGCTCGTCGGTTCGACCCGTTCCTCCCGTGGTCGCGGTTCGGCGAGCCACCGGCACGACGGCGAGACTACCACGGCGCCACCCCGCCATATTACGGGCTGACGGTGCATGCCCACCACCACATCGCCCGGTGCCTTGGGACCGAGCACGCGGGATGGTCGTCCCTACCACGGGGCGACCGCGGACACGACCCATTCCGCCCGTCGCCCCATGGACCCGCGGCGAGGACTACCCGTGCCGGCGGCACTATGATGACGGCAGCGTCGGTGCGAGGAGCATCGTGCGCATCCAGAGAGGCGTCGCGGCGCCGGCGTACCGTCTCACGAGGGCTCGAGGAAGCCCAAGGAGTTCATTGACTGGGAATCAAAAATGAACTCGTATTTCAGGTGGTACAGGATGGATGGCGACCTTTGCGTCGTGCGGCGAGACACGGCAGCGGACAAGCCAAGATCTTCTGGGAGAATGAGCAATTCTCGGCGAGCAGCGAGGACAGCCCATCATGTCATGGGCAGAAATGGCGCGGAAGCTAAGGAACAAGTCGTTCCTCGTCGGTACCAGATGACACTCTTCCTCTCGTGGCTCGACCTTAAGCAAGGTCGACTCCGGTGTCGAGTACATCGAGGCTTTCGAGGAATGCCGGATGCGTTGCCGTTTCGTGGAGGACCCCGCGTCATCATCGGCCTCTTCGCCCACGACCTTCGCCCGCCTTGCGCGCAGCAAGGTCCTTGACTGCCAACGGCGGTCGGCGAGGCATACCACCTAGTGGAACACATGGATCCGCCTGTCAAAGACACCCGGCGCCAACGTGCACACCACGCGCGAGTTCCTACGGTTCGGCTTGCACCGCTCGTTCCACCCTACCCGCGACCACTCGGGTGCACGGTCACCGGGGCCAGGCGACCCCAACCACCTCGATGGGGTCTACCCGCAAGCCGGGCCTCGGCCGGCGATGCCCGGCCCGTGGCGCTGCACCAAGTCAAGCACACATCACGTGCTACAAATGCCAGGGCGAGGGCACGGGCACACCAATGCCCATCTACACTTTTGATTGATGTCGGGAAACCGAACAGGATTATTGCGATGGAGCAGCGTACCCGGGAGGACCACTATCACGGGAGCGAGGAATGCGCCCTTGAGTGCGAGGCCCGATGGACAGATAGGATTCATCCAGATCATCGGCGCGAGAGCCCCACCCGTGACAGGCCGTGCGTCCGTCCGGCCGTTAGCCAACATCGCTGTCGACACACCCGGCAGCAGTAGAGATAGGATATCACCGCGGGTTGACAACTCCGCTAGACTTCCACGGGCCGCTCAACAGCCGACACCGTTCGTTGATGCGGCCACCCATTATCGATCTTCTACCGTACATCAAGATCAGCGGCAAGGCGTGCAAGGTGATCGTGGATAGCGGTAGTTGCATCAACGCGATCTCAGATACTATGGTCAGCGGCTTAGGGTTGACTTCGATAGAGCACCCCACGCCGTACGACGTTTCGTGGATCGACGCTTCATCACTATCTGTGAAGTGTCAGTGCCGCGTCCCCCTGAAGGTGAACACGTACGCCGAGGACGTACTCTGTGATGTACTACCCATGAAGGTGGGTAGCATCATCCTCGGGCGGCCATGGTTATATGATCACGACGTCACCTTAGCAGGCGGCGTGAACACCTGCTCCTTTATGCACCAGGGGCGGCGAGTTACGTGGCACCCGTACCACGGCCGGCCAGCAAGCCGGCGCGACCCGACCAGTAGGGTTAGTGATAGTCGAGACCCTTATTCACTCGCGACCTTGGCGCGAGGGTGACGATACACCTATGTGTCTGGCCGTCACTCTTGGCGTCCCTGACAGTGCAGTGACCCCTCGCACCCCAGAGGTTGAGGCTCTCCTATCGGAGTTCGGAGATGTCTTCCCAGAAGAGCTACCAAGCGGATTACCCCCGATGAGGAACATACAGCATGCCATCGACTTGGTGCCCGTCGCGTCGCTTCCAAACCTACAGCATTACCGCATGGAGCCGCCGAAGTACGAGGAGTTGCTACGGCAAGTGAGGAGCTTTTGGGGAAGGGCCTCATTCAGAGAGCATGAGCCCCTGCGCAGTACCCGCCCTCCTAGCGCCCGAAGAAGGATGGCACGGGGCGCATGTGTTGCGATAGCCGTGCCATCAACAAGATAACGATCAAGTACCGTTTTCCCATTCCGCGTGTGCAGGATCTATTCGACATGATGGCGGGATCCACTATCTTCTCCAAGATAGACTTGAGGAGTGGGTACCATCAAGTACGGATCCATCCTGGCGACGAATGGAAGACCGCCTTTAAGATAAAGGACGGTTTATATGAGTGGAGGGTTATGCCTTTCGGCCTCTCCAACGCGCGCAGTACCTTCCAACGTCTCATGAGCAGGTACTGCGGCGCCTTCATAGGAAGTTCGTGGTCGTCTGCCCGGCGACATCCTCGTCTATAGCAGATCCAGAGGCGAGCATGCGGGCCACCTTCGGCGGTCTGCACCATCCCTGGCAGAGCAGCTCTAAGCCCACCCCGAAGTGTAGCTTCCTTGCGTCCGAGGTTGCCTTCTTAGGGTTCATCGTATCCGCCCAGGGCGTTGCCGCCGACCCGGAGAAGGTCCGGGCCATCACGTCGTGGCCGACCCCGGCAAACATGCACGACGTTAGGAGTTTCATAGGACTGGCGACTTTCTATAGACGATTCATATAGAATTTCAGTTCCGTTAAGCCCCCATCACCGACTGCCTCAAGGAGAGTCGTTACCTGGACACGGCAG
The DNA here is from genome assembly GCF_029677425.1 of Wolffia australiana. Lineage (NCBI taxonomy): Eukaryota > Viridiplantae > Streptophyta > Magnoliopsida > Alismatales > Araceae > Wolffia > Wolffia australiana. The sequence continues at coordinate 5,954,610 of NC_135836.1, read as the reverse complement.
CGAGAGCTTTCCAGCAGATAAAGCTCATGATGACACAGCGCGGTACTACGGCTTCCGACTTGGGAAAGTGTTCGAGGTTACATGCGATGCCTCAGGTATCGGCATCGGAGGCATCCTCAGCCGGGAGGGCCACCCGTCGAGTTCTTCAGCGAAGCTGAATGATGCAAAGCCGATACTCCACGTGCGACAAGGAGTTCTCTGCGGTCATCCAAGCCTTACGGCATTGGAGACACTACCTCCTATCATCGGAGTTCGTGCTCTTCTCGGATCACGAGGCGCTCAAGTACCTGCACTCGCGGTAGAAACTGGCGATCGGCACGCCAGGTGGGTCGAGTACCTCTGGACTACACCTTCGTCATCAAGCACAAGAAGGGCAAGGACAGCGTTGTAGCCAACGCCCTCAGCCGGAGGATTCACGTGCTCAACGTCATGAAGGTGACAGTCTTGGGGTTCGAGACCATCCGAGATGGATGCGATAACTGCCTGATTTGGCCCCATCATCGCGGAAGTCCGGCGAGGACCATCCAGGATTACAAGGACTATGTCCTTCTGACGGATACCTGTTCTCTAAGAATAGATTGTGCGTACCCCGCACATCACTCGTGACTTCCTCACTTGGGAATGTCACGCCGGAGGTATAGCGGTCATTTTGGCGCGACAAGACGATCGCCGCCATGGAAGGCCAATTCTACTGGCCTTCCTAAAGCGCGATGTTGGCAACATAGTTGCCCAGTGCGTGTATGTGCCTTGGCCAAGCAGGTCAAGAAGAGCGCGGACTTTATACCCCATTGCCCGGCCGAGGCGTCCACAGGGCGGCGTGAGCATGGACTTCGTCTTGGGACTGCCCGCATCGCGGCTTTCACGACTCCATCATGGTAGTCGTGGATAGGTTTTCGAAGATGGCCCGCCGTGCCCTGCGCGAAGGCGTCGACGCCGTGAAGGTCGCCCAGATCTTCTTCCGAGATCGTGCGCCTCCATGGCCTGGCATCCTCGATCGTGTCCGATCGTGGCGTGCGCTTCATGAGTTACTTCTGGAGGACCTGTGGAGCCTCTTGGGCACGGCTCAAGTTCTCGACTGCCTACCATCCATGGACCGGCGGTCAGGCGGAGGTGGTCAATCGTAGCTTGGGCAACCTACTACGTTCCCTCGTAGGCGAACACCTCGCGTCTTGGGATCTTGTCATACCACGCGCTGAGTTCGCATACAACTCCTCGGTGAACAGAACCACCGGGTTGAGCCCCTTTGAGATCGCCTACGGCCAGGCACCCCGTCGACCCTAGACCTAGCTCCCATAGATCCTCATGTTAGGGTTTCCGAGGGCGCACTTGCATTTGCCCAGCATGTCTCTGCATTACATCATCGCATTCATGATAGGATCACGCAGCAAAATGCATTGTACAAGCAAGCCGCCGACTTGCATCGCCGACCCAGAGCATTTGACGTGGGAGACCTAGTGATGGTCAGACTCAGGCCGGAGAGATACTCTCGGGGCGGCAACGGCTGCATGCTCGCGCCGGCCCGTTCGGATCCTCCGTAGAGTGGGCGACAACGCGTATGTCGTCGAAATTCCTCCTACGTGGGAATAGGCTCTACATTCAATGTGGCGGACCTAGCTCAGTACCGGGCCCCTTCTTCCTCCCCACTCCCAACCTCTCTAGACCCCTTCAGCGTGAGTGAGTTTGCGACACCACTCCCCAATTGTTTCACCCGATAGGCACGAGGCAATCGATTGTGTACTGCGGGAGGTAATTGACCATGCAGGTGGGAAGCATCGAGAGATTCCTAGTGCGTTGGGCGGGCCACACCTGCGCGGGCGACACGTGGATTACAGAACAGGAGCTCCGGCGCCTCCGTCCCGACCTCCTTCCACCGTCGCCGATCCTCCACCCTGACTGCCGGGTCGAGTCCTTCCCACCGGGAGGTTGATGGCGCGCGTCACCACGGGCGTCATCGAGCCAGCAGCAGAGGAGCAGCAGGACTTCCCGACCCAGCACCGAGGAGCCGGCACTACCCAGCTCGCCAGAGGCGAGTCCAGCCACCACGGCGAGCCGCGCGGCAACACGGGATCCGCATTCCGTTACTCGGCATGACGCGGACGCCGACCACCGAGCACACCGTTACAGTCAGTTACTTTATCTTATAGTTTTCCTTTTATTATGTTGTCGTGTAGCGGGAAGGGCCCATGGGAGGAACCCTTTCCCCCCTTTTTTTTATGTTGGGCCTGACAAGCCCGTTTCCTATTTTCTTGCTTATTTTCTCTCCCTTTTATTTTGTGTTATTGGACTTAAGGAAGGGCCATCTTCACCCATATATAAGGGGAAGAGGTGGGCTCTTCCCTCACTTTGACCTAAATTTTTGAAGAATGGCATTTTGAGAAAGAAGGGTCAGGTCGTGGAGAAGAATAGAAGAAAGAAGAAGAAGAGGAGAAGAAAGAAGAAGAAGAGAGGAGAGGAGAAAGGGAGAGAGGAGGAAGGAGCGCCGCCACCGCGCCGCCGCCGCGCCGCGCCCGCCGCACCGCGCCGCGCCGCCGCTGTCGCGCCGCCGTCCCGCGCCGCCCGCCGCGCTGCGCACGCCGCCCGCATCGCCACGCCAACGCCCGCCGCGCACCCATCGCGCGCCGTCGCGTGCCCGCCGCGCTTGCGCCGCCCGCCGCCGCGCGCCCACCGCCGCGCGCATCGCGCGCGCCCACCGCCGCGCGCCGCCGCGCGCGCCACCGCCCGCCTGCCGCGCGCTCGCCGCCCGCGCCGTCGCGCCGCCATGGCGCGCGCCGCCAGCGCGCCGCCGCCGCGCGCCGCGCCACGCCCACGCCCGCCGCACCGCCGCGCGCCCAGCGCGCCGCCCTGCGCGCGCCTCCGCCCGCGCCGCCGCGCGCGCCGCCGCCTGCACGCCGCGCCCGCGCGCCGCGCGCCGCCCGCGCCGCCGCGCCGCCGCCCGCCCGCCACCGCCGCCGTCAGCGCCGCGCGCTGCCGTGTCGTCCTCGCCGCCCGCGCGCTGCCGCGCCTCCTGCGCGCCGCGCGCCGCGCCTTTGCGCGCCGCTCCGCGCACTCAGTCAACCTCCGGCGCACGAGAACTCCCTCCTCGGAACCAGTTGATGCGAAGATCCCGCCGCCAGCGCGGCGAAGGTACTCTGTTTCCTCGCCTCTTTCGTCATTTATTTCCTTCAGTATTCTTTCGTATTGCCTCCACGCTCGGGTTAGATAGGTGAGTGGGACAGATTGAGAGAACGACGAAACAAAGGCGGCGTCTTACCTGTCCGTGCAGTCGGGGCGCCCGGCGTGTGAGCATTCCAGTGGGAGTTACCCCATTCGACGGCGTGCGCGCCTCGACCCACCCGGGCGACTTGGAGGGCTGGTTCGACCCAGCTTGGCGACCCGTCCCGCTCGGGTTGGCTCTCATAGCTTGTCGGCGCATTGCACGTACCATCGTAGAACCATTGTCCTCGTTATCGTCATACGTGTATTTCTGTTCTCCGCATATCCATCGGTTGACGTCGTGGACGTAACCCGATTAGTTAGTGATACGACACCGAGTTCCTACCCTCGGTGACGGTCGGACGCCGTTGAGACGACGTCCGGCATCAGGTAGCCACCGTCGTCGAGTGTAGGAATTCTTGAGGTTGACAGATACTCTTTGGCCTAGACGCCGAACACTTCAGGGCCGTCATACGCCCCTCATTGTCTAGATGTCTAGTTGATTTCACAGGTCATTGGGAGTTTGATCTAGGGATCATTCTTCTCTCGTTGACCGGCACGGCCGACACCGTTATCCGTCGATTCCCTCTACTGCTCACCCGCTATTTTCTCGTGCATTGAATTACATCTCACATCCTCGCATCATAATTCCTGTGACGTAATACGAGCCGATCGATCCTGGCCGACGTCGTATTACATCACTAAGTCAAGACTTAGCCAAATTGGGATTAAGCCTTATTGGGCTTAACCCAATGGCCAGGACTTAGCCGATTTGGCTAAGTCCTGCACAGGGCTACCCTGTGCCCTGCGGTCTTGTGCGCTGGCTGCGCGCGAACCGGCGGCCAGAGGGCTGTCTCTGCCGCACAGGCACCGCATGGCACCGCACGGCACCGCACAGTGGGGGCTAGAAGACAAAAATTAGTGTTTTGAAAATATAAGAAATGATATTTCAATGCAATTTTTTTTGGGATTCTAAGTAGGGAATATTTGAGGATCTAGAGAGACATATGGAGATATTTTATAGTGAGAGAAAAATATTTCTAGAGAGATAAAATTTCGAAATGAGAGGATTGAGAGAAAATGAAGAGATAGAGAGAGAAAATGAAGAGATAGTGTAGAGAGAGTTTGAGAGGGAATTTGAAGGTGTAGATGAAGTAGATTTTTAATAAAATTTTGAGGTGATGAACTGCGGATATGGATGGACATCTAGAGAGAGAAAGAACAGATTCTAGAGGGAGAAAGGACTGAAATGAGGAGATAGAGAGAGCAAATGAAGAGAGAGTGTATAAGGCGTTTGAGATAGAATTTGGATGTGCAAATGAAGGAGACTTTTTATGAAAATTTTGGGGGAGTAACTATGTATGTAGATGAAGGTCTAGTGAGAGAAAAACCTATTTTAGAGAGAGAAAGTGGAGAAAATTAGTGTTTAGAGTGAGAAAGTGATGGCTTTTAAGGGTAAATGGATGGGAAATGATGGAGATGGTAGAAATCTAAGATCCTAAAGCCTCAATGCAAGTTTACTGAGCCCTCAATGCTTCCTCTCAAGTATGGATCCTTATATTTCACCAGGATCAGGCATTTTTCAATGCAAACAAGAGACGAGATGAAGAAAAAACTTCAATAAACTTACATTAAGCAGTTTAAACAACCTGGATTCTGAAGAATGCCTTGTCCTGCTGGCCAGCCACTTGCTAGAGCACATCCAGAATGAGCGAACATGAGGGAGAAAAAGTCTATTTATACATTGTGAGAATTACTAAAATACCCCTATGGGCATTATCTATTCTCTTTTCTTGCCATTTTGCCTCTTTTTCTCCCTGGGTTGAGAGCTTTGCCTTGTAACATCCAGTTTGTTTCTTTTGTAATGTGTTTGCAGGCGCAATAGGTAGTTCAGGTCGTGGTCCAAGCCCCTCTGATCTCTCCTTTAAAAGCCTACAATACCATTTCATCATTTGTAGCCATTTTGATAGTCACTAAGCTCCCAAAATCCTCCAATTTTTCTCAGAATGATATCTTCAATTCCTGTAAATTTCTGCACATTTGGAACTATAAAATACTCATCAGAAATCAAACTGATTGACTTCATAGAAGTCAATGAAGTTAGTGAAAAATAATCATAATGTGCAAAAGTTGGAATTATTAGCTAATGTATAAATATTTGGTTAATTCAAACAATAACATGATAAATTATAAATTAATAATACAAAAAATATCTAAAATGTATACAAATATAGGTTCATTTAGCATGTTATCAATCTCCATCTCTCTATATATCTCTATCTCTATCTCTATCTCAATCTGTATCTCTATCTCTATCGCTATATCTGTCCCTATCTCTATCGCTATCTCTATCTCTATCTCTATTTCTATCTGTATCTTAATCTCTATATCTATCTCTATCTCTTCCTCTATGTGTTGCTCTCTCTCTAGATCTATCTCCATCTCTATCTCTATCTCTATCTCTTTCTCTATCTCTATCTCTATCTCTATCTCTCTCTATCTCTATCTCTATCTCTATCTCTATCTCTATCTCTATCTCTATCTCTATCTCTATCTCTATGTCTATCTCTATCTCTATCTCTTTCTCTATCTCTATCTCTCTCTCTATCTCTATCTCTATCTCTATCTCTATCTCTATCTCTAGGTATATCTCTCTCTCTCTCTATGTGTATCTCTATCTCTATCTCTATCACTATCTCTATGTCTTTCTCTATCTCTATATCTATCTCTATTTGTATCTCTATATCTTTTTCTATCTATATCTCTATCTCTCTTCCTATATCTATCTCTTTCTCTATCTTTATCTCTATCTCTTTTTCTGTCTCTATTTCTATCTCTATCTTTATCTCTGTCTGTATATCTATATCTATCTCTATCTCTATCGCTTTGTCTATCTTTATCTATATCTCTTTCTCTATCTCTATCTCTAACTCTATGTCTATCTCTATCTCTAACTGATGGCGAGGACGTCAACACATCGACATCGGACGCGTCGTCACAATCAACCAAAATCAACGCCGCCACGACAGAGTCGCGGCCATGGTCAACTGAATTCAACGCCGCAACGACGGAGTCTCCACCACAGTCAACCGAGAATCATGTCACTGCCACGGACACGCCACAACTGTCACGTGCATTTCCACGCACGCATGCTTCCTCGCGAGTCATGACACTTCCCCTTGACGTGACACGACCCACCCCTCGTCTTTATTTTTATTAGTCGTACTTTTATTTCCTCCAAGGCCTATATATATCGGCCATTGTATCAAGAAATAATTAAAATTAGTTATAATTTAAGAATTTAGTTTTTTTAAACTATTTTTGGAGGACTGCCCAGCCTCCCTTATCCCACTCTAACCCTAGCCGTCAACGCCGCCGCCACCACCGCCACTTCGCATCGCCGGCCTACCATCCTTCCTCCATCCTCCCTCCTCCCTGTCAATCTCTATTTTGTCTCTTTCTCTCTCTCTCTCTCTCTATCACCCTTCCAGGTCGCCTGCCTGGGGCTGCCCCTAGGCCACCCTCAGGCCGCCCAGGCTGCCCGCCAAGAGCCACCCCAATGCTGCCCAAGGGCCACCCAGGCTGTCCGCCAAGGGACGCCCAAGGACCACCAAGGCCGCTCCTACTCGGGCTACCCAAGGCCGCCTTCAAGCTGCTCGCTTGCGGCCGCCTAAAGGCCGCCCAGGTCACCCCCATCATGGCTGCCAAGGCCGCGCCGACCACGACTGCCAAGGCCACCCAAGGCCGTCCCACGCTACCCGCGTAGGGCCGCCCAAGGCCGCCACAGGCCGACCGCCCAAGGCCGTCCCAGGCCACCCGTCCAAGGCCGCCCAAGGCCGCCCCAGGCCGCCCGCCCAAGGCGGCCCCAGCCGCCTGCCCAGGGCCGCCCCTGGCCGCCCGCCTAGGGTCGCCCTAGGTCATTCGCCCCATGGCCGCCGTGCACGCTGCGTGCCTATCACCTGTGCTTCGAACGCCCTCAAAGCTTCTTACTGCGGCGCATACCATTTAGGTTTTGGGGCGCTGGCCCTAACCCCACAACGGGGCAACTCCCCCCTTGACCCCACCAACTGACTGCGCAGTTGGATGTGTGACTCCTTGTCGTATCGCACGCCAATCGCCTCGCCAATGACGCCCCATGCCCAAGCACTCCGGCCTCTGAACAACCAGGCCGAATCTCAACCAGGGCCATCCAACACCCAGACATCCAGACCTTCTCATCCCGTGGGATCGCCTAGTCTCATCACGTTCAGAATTTCCTGCATCCTCTTCACGCACTACGATGTCGAGGTATGCCTAAACTATTTGGTGTCGAAGTGTTCTCGGTCCAGTATTTCACGAGAAGTTTCCACCACCGTCAGATTTGTATTGATTTAGATTTATCTAAAATTCTCTTCGAGCATTTCTGTCGTGACTTGAATTCGGGTATTGATTTTGGTGCTTCAGCATAGTCGCGGTGGGTAAAGACAGTACTCCCGCCCTCGACAAGGGTCGGAGCTGCACCATCAGATTTTCATCAGTTTTAAAGACCAAATCCGATCGTCTGGATTTCTGTGGGTTGTTTTATTCTCCTCTACCTAGTCCGTCCATTGTCATTCATCCATCCGTAGTCTTCTCCATCCCTCCAGTCATTCATTCCGTAGTCGTCCTACATCAAATTGGTATTAGAGCCTAACCTGTCAGCCTAGTCGTTTCTGCCATCGTAGACGTCTTCATTCATCAGTCCCATTGCATGCATCTGCGTTCAAGCAAAGGAATCTCCACTCCAATGACAGACCAACCCCAAGATGGTCGTGAGGTGTCCGTCCCCGTCCACGAGTTATCCTCATCTGTCCCACCGACTTCGTCATGTGGAGACATCGATCGTGCGTTAGACGCTGTCCAGAATGGTTTTCGTGATGTAAATACACGAATTACCAATATGGACAACCATCTAACCAGTTCGATCGATAGGGTGAGTGAGCGGACTTACCAACTCGAGAATAGAGGTCTGGATCGACATTGCCGTAATCGCGAAGACCATTACCCACCTGATCCTAGATCTCGAGATCGTGATAGGAATCATCGTAACCTTGATGATCCTATACGACCCGAGGACATATCCGGAAGCCAAAAACAGAATCGTCCCGAACGAGATGATCTGATTCCTCTAGAGATTTGCACTCCTGTTTGTGATAGGAATCGTCGAGACGATTACTATCCGCCCGAGCCTAGGACCCCAGGCCAGGATAGGAATCGTCCCCCATGGCACGACCCTTATCCACCTGTAAATAGACCCCTGGTGCACGATGGTCATCGTCCACCACGAGACGATTACTATCCGCTAGAGGAGAGGATCCCAGAGTGCGATAGGGATCATCCCCCTCGGAATGATCCCTATCTGCCTGATGACAGACATCGTGGGTGGAACGGGAATCGTCTAGATAGGAATGATCCTTTTCCACCCGACGATATGGCTCCTGATGTAACACGATGATTGCAGGGATTGACGCCACGTGTTACGTCACAGAAATGCACGGATGAAATATTAATGATGCCAATTGATGCAATTTTAAGAAATCTAGCGAGCGGTAAGGACAGTCCAACGAAGGTGAACAATACAGTAAACTCTAACAGATGAACAGATCAAGGTAGACTCTAGATGACCCTCAGAATCTACATGATCAATTACGACGAGAGAGGCATTTTATGGCGCGACAGAGTTAACCCTTTAAAAACAGTAACCTAATTGTCAATCGCAAGAAACTCCTATCTCTCGACAAAGGTGGCTATCCTATCCAATCTTATCGATATACTCGGTAGAGGAATGCGATAGGGAAAGATGGCACTAAAAGAAGTTATGATACTGAAAATGGACAAAGAAAGAATGAGGCAGTACCTGGACGTAATGACACACGTACGGCCCAATGGACCAAAGAAGGCAGTTGAGAGCCGACGTGGGCGAGCAACGTCAAACGAATGAGTGTGTATGCGAGCGACTGAGGGCTGACGGGCACAGGTGACGCGGGGCGGGTAGACACGCGCACGGGTGGTCGAGGGCCGGTGGGGCAAACAGTGCCAAGCAGGAGATCGCGCACGCGATTGGCGGATGGCCGTTGAGTGCTGGCAGCGCCTAATGGTTGAACACACACGCGGGGGGATGAAGGCGGATGAATACGGACAACACCTGGCAGGTGCGCGCGTGCAGGCGGCTGAGGGCCGGTGAGCGCGCGCGACGTCAGGGAGATGGCGCACACGCAGGGCAAAAGGGTTGGCGAGTGCGGGCGGCACTGTGCGGCTAGACGTGCGCACGGGAGGTCGTAGGACCAGCAGAAGCAGGCTGATTTATGACAAAGGAGTGTTCACGTGGGCGGCTGAGGATGGGCGAGCGCGAGCGACACCAGGCTGGAGGGCGCGCATGCGGGCGATTGAGGGTCGGCGGGCAGGATGGCAATGCAGCGGAAAAGATGAGCGGCCAAGGAGATGCGGTAGAGAGCAGCGATGGGGCGAGCGACGGCCGCACGTCCGGGCGTAGGCCAAGTGAGCAACCAAGCTTTTCCAAAGCGTTCTTGTGGTTCTTGATGAATAACCGCCAAGAATTGCAGAATCTTGAAGATGATATTCCAAGAATGAGATAACAAGAACCCTTCGTCGATCGATGGACACGGAGTGGTCTCGACATGTTTACATTTTGAGAACGAGGGCACAATCTCCACGATCTACTCTACGATGTCTAACTATCTCTCACAAGAACGAAAGAAAGGAACAAAAACATTCAAGTTACAAATTTCTCAAATCTGCCTCTCTCTTGGGCATACCATCCCCTTATATAGGGAGGATGGGTACCAAGAGAGCACACTTAGAGGAGGAAACAGTCGCGAGACGAGGTCCTCCTCTTTACAAGTATTTCAAACAAAGAAATGAAAACATGGACGAGGCCCAAAGCAACGACCCAATCCAATTGTTCTGAAAATTACAAGTAAATGAAATAATAAAGAAAACTTAGGAATGATCACGACGAATACTTGAACCCTGGGTCGCAGACGTCGGCACAAGCAGCTCGATGTGGTTGGGCTCGTCTAGTGTCTGTGTCGGTGCGATGGTCTCCCATCATCCTCCCAGGGTGGGAAGAGCTCAACTCCGGCGAGAAAAGCTCCACAATGTCTTCGATAGGCTGGATCAAGTCTGGTCGTTGCCGTCGTAGGTCTTCTAGAGTGATCCATGTATCGTCCGATGTCGGTTGTCCCTGCCAGTGTACAAGAAATGTACATTCCACTCGATCCCCTGCAGCGTTAATTACTTTCTGCAGTACTGTGTCTATCTTTTCTTGCCGCATAAGGGTAGGTAGTGGAAGTGGAATGCGTGTACTCTCACTCTCATTACTATCAAGTTTCAAGTGGTTGTGAAACTCTTCAATGAGTGGCATGGGATGATATCAGACTAAGTCACTGACGTTAAAGGTTGAACTAATTCCCTAACCTGGAGGAATACTCACGACGTATGCATTGTCGTTGATTCATTGGGCTATTCGGAAAGGCCCGACACTACGAGCATGTAGCTTCGTAGCGACCCCCGAAGAATGTTTCTCAGGCCTCAATCTAACCATCACTAGTTCACCTTCCAAGAAAATACTGGATCTTCGTCCTTTGTCGACGGCAGCCTTATATTGCTCGTTTAGAGATGATATGCGTGAATGAATATGCTCATGCATGTTCCTAATTTCATTTGCAAAATCATATGCTTCATCAGAAAATTTATTACGTGCGTCTAATGGAATGAGATCTATGGGTTTCCTCGGAAGTTGACCATAAACTATTTCAAAAGGAGATTTCCCAGTTGTGCGATTCACCGAGTGGTTAAAAGCAAACTCGGCGTGAGATTTCCCACGTTTTAATGTTATCACCTACTAACGATCTAAGTAGGTTGCCAAGACTACGGTTGACAACCTCGGTTTGACCATCCGTTTGTAGATGTGATGGAGGACCATCCTGGAGACGGCATGACGGGACATCACCAGCCACGCCGAGCAGCTCGCGTTGACGCTCGCCACCCGGGGTTCAAATACCCCGCCCGCGTAAGTATCTTCATATTTTCTCTTGCGTTATTTTCTGCTTGTTGTATTTCTGGATTTTATGGATTGGGCCAATGTTGGGCCTCATTTTTTCTTGCCTTTCTCTTTTTCTTTCCATTTGTATTTTCAAATTGTAAGGAGAGGCCGAACCACGTCTCGCGACGGTTCATCCTCCCCCCCCCCATGTTCACTTGGCACCCATCCCCACTATATAAGGGGATGGCATGCCCAAGGGACACTTTGGAGTCATTTGTTGAAGAGTTTTCAAACTTGTGTCTCCCCTATCGTAGAGAGAGTAGTGTAGGAGGTTTGGCTAACCTCACCCACGTCGGGATTACTCCATGGTGTAGAGCCCACGTCTCCCTCGTTGAGATCACTCCGAGGGAACGTGTACAAGCGTGCCGTCGAGATCACTCCGGCACGAGTAAAGATTCAAGAAGATCGTCTACGCTTGGTCAAGAAGGCTACTCATCGAGATCACTCTGGAGGCGTCCGAAGGTCCAAGAACAATGTCGATCCACCCCGCCTCAGGGATTCCCCTGAGCCACGCCCAGGCTTCATCAAGCCTCGTCAAGAAATCCCAGTTCTTGAGTATTTCTTGGTCGGTTATCGATCGAGAAAGACCATCAACTGGCCCAAGATCTCCAAGAATCACTCTCCTGGAGAGTTCTTGGTCTGTTCTCGCCCAAGAAAAGCCTCCCCCGGGGATCCAGAAATGCCGATTGCCGCCAAGGACCCTACAGCCACCGATTCTGTCGACGTCCTCCACCCTATCGGCGTCTCGCGCGCGCCGGTACGCACGTCTTGCCTCCGTCGCTTGCCCAGTGAGCATCTCTCGGCCGCTCGCCTCGCCTGAGGTTGCCACGCGCCCCCCCTCCGTGCGGTCCCACCACACGCCGTGGCTTGGGCCCTCGTGCAGCAGAGCCTGTCGTCTCCGCCGCCGCACGAAGGCCACCTCCGCGCACCTGCACCCCGTGGTTCTCACGCTCGCTCACACCCCCAACTTTGCCGTCTCCGCTCGCCGCGCGCGCCCATCGCGCGTCTCAACACCGTGCCCGCCGCGCGACCGTCAAGAGCGTTTGTCGCTGAACGCCCGCACGTCCGCCGGCTTGCGGAAGCCGCACGCTCGATTGCCGCGTGCGCGGTGTGCCCGCCTGCTAGACCGGCCGCACGCCTGCCGTGTCTGCGCATGTCAGGCACCGTGAACTCGCCTGCCTGTGTGCGCCGCACGCTAGTTCACCCGCGCGCACCGCGCGCCCGCCTTTCTATGGCGCCGCTCGTCCACACTGCCTACGTGCACCGTACACTCTTGGAACGCCCAGCACACGTGTTTGCCACCGTCCCAACATCAGTCCACATCAGAGCTGCTTCCTCCTACGACTCGACCGGGCCTGCAAGCGGGTTTAAGAGAAACCAACCAGAAATTGGAGGAGCTCACCTCCACCTTGAAGAACGTTTTCTTAGGTAACTCCCCCATCGTTAAGGCCAAAATTTGCTCTCTCTGTTTCAGCAGGGAACATGAAGACGGAGCCTGCCAAGCCATGGAAGAAGAGGTGAAAGCCTTCAACCAACCGCAGCAACCATGGGCAGGGCAAAAGAGGTCGAATTTTCCAAATGGAGAGACCTTCCACCAAGGGAGTAAGCTGGCAACTCAACCACCATTCCAACAAAGACAGCAGTTCCAGTCCAGGCCCCAGCAGCAGTATCAGGTTCCCTCTCACAACCAACCTGATTTTTCTACATTCACCCCCGTCATTTCAGATATGATAGAGAAGCAAAACCAAAAGTTGCGAGCAGAGATGGAGATGCGGATGCAGGTCATGATGGAATTTCAGACGAAGCAAATGTTGGAATCCCAGGAACAAATGAGGAAGCTGTTGGAGAGCTTTAGGCCTGCACCTTCTGAACACCAAGGTATAATTACAGAACTCCCTTGCACATCTTATAAATTTCCCACAAAACCTGTAATTAACCCATGCAACTTACATCATGTGCAACACTCTACTCATGATGAGATGAATGGAGAAGATCCTGAAGTTTTGGCAATCTCAAAGTTGAGAAATGGAAAGGAACTTCAGGACCCTTATCAGAATTCTGGAGAGAATTCTAGGAAGGGGAATGAGCCAAGAGAGGAAGAAGGAGAGGATCTTCCCTACGCGGAAGAACCTCTACCTTCTACAAGTGGGCAAGATGTTCCTTACCCTTCAGCTTTAAATAGAAAAAAACCTGTCCTTGATTATGAACATAGGTTATTAGAGAATTTTAAAAGAGCCACCATGACTGTTACCGTAGAAGACATGCTTAGGTGTGCACCCTCCCTAAAGAAATACCTTAAGGATGCTTGCACCACTAGGAAGCCTAGGGAAGTTGTTAAACTTTCTGAGAATGCCTCTAGCATTTTGAATGCCATCCCTATCAAAATGAGAGATCCCGGAGCCCCTTTCATTACATGTGAAATAGGAGGAAACACATTTTCTAAAGTTTTATTAGATACGGGAGCAAGCATAAGTATCATTCCAACAGCCTTATACGAGGAGTGTGGGTTTGGAGAGTTGGAGGAAATACATATGGACTTACTCCTAGCTGACGGAACTGTTAGGCAACCTGAGGGAAGGTTAACTGATGTCATGATCACTGTAGAGAACTGTGAAATACCTGTAGATTTTATAGTGACTGATGTGAAGATATCGGGGAACATTAGCTTAGCTCCTATAATCTTAGGAAGACCATTCTTAGTCACGGCGAAAACAATTATGGATTGGGAGAAGGGGACTGTAGAATTTAAGATTGGGAAAGAGAGAGTTCAAATTGACATATCAAAAATGATGAAGTGCCCCTTAGGAAGCAATGAAGAATTAAAACTGTGTACAGAAGATGAAGGAGAGGAGGAAGTGATAAAGGAATATGTCTCACATGTAGAGGGTAGAGAGCTAGATGAAGAGATCATGAACTCCCCTTCAGTGGAGGTAGGCCTAGAACTAAAACCTTTACCCTCATCCCTCAAATATGCATATCTAGATGAGAAGAAAACCCTACCTGTAATCATTTCTTCATCACTAACTCCTAAACAGGAAGGAGACTTGCTTAAGGTACTTAGAGAGCATAAGAATGTCATAGGTTGGACGTTTGATGATATTAGAGGAATTCCATCTTCAATATGTGAACATAGGATATTTTTGGAAGAGGAATCTAGACCTTGTAGAGAGCATCAAAGAAGGCTCAACCCTTACATGAGAGAAGTCCTTGAGAAAGAGATTTTAAAGTGGTTAAATGCAGGAATTAAATACGCTATCTCCGATAGTAGGTGGGTGAGTCCCATACACATGGTTCCAAAGAAGTCTGGAGTGACAGTAGAAGTGAATGAAAAAGGGGAGGAGGTGCAGAAGAGATTAACCACGGGATGGAGGGTGTGCATTGACTATAGGAAATTAAACAAAGCGACCAAGAAAGATCATTATCCACTACCCTTCATGGATCAAATACTAGAAAAACTGTCGGGGCAACAATATTTCTGTTTTCTAGATGGTTATTCAGGATACAACCAAGTGAATATTCATCCAGATGACCAAGAGAAGACGACCTTCACGAGTCCTGTAGGGACATATGCCTTTAGGCGTATGCCCTTCGGGCTATGTAATGCTCCCGCCACATTTCAGCGATGTATGAATGCACTCTTCTTCGATTTGGTGGGAGAGTGCTTAGAAATCTTTATGGACGATTTTTCTGTATTTGGATCTACCTTTGAAAACTGCCTCCTAAGCCTCACCAAAGTATTAAAGAGGTGCATTGAGTCCAACCTTGTCCTAAGTTGGGAAAAATCTCATTTCATGGTGCAGGAGGGAGTAGTGCTAGGCCACATGGTAAGCAACCGTGGATTGGAAGTGGACAAGGCCAAGATCGAAATCATCCAGGGCCTTCCACCTCCAACCAACCTAAAAACCCTTAGGGGTTTCCTCGGCCATGCGGGTTTCTATAGACGTTTTATTCTCGACTTTGCTAAAATTTCTAAACCTCTCACAAATCTTTTATCGTCTAAGAACAATGATTTTGAACTAACACTAGAAGCTAAAAATGCATTTGATAAATTGAAAGAAGCTTTAGTAAATGCGCCTATCTTGCAAGGGCCCGATTGGACCCTTCCTTTTGAACTAATGTGCGATGCTTCTTATTTTGCAGTAGGTGCAGTGTTAGGTCAACGAATTGACAAGAAACCCGTGGTCATCTACTACGCCAGTAGAACCTTAGTCGACGCACAACTGAATTATACCACCATCGAGAAGGAGCTGTTAGCTATTATTTTTGCATTAGAAAAGTTTAGGTCTTATTTACTAGGTAGTAAGATTACTGTTTTTTCTGATCATGCAGCTGTTAGATATTTGTTAACAAAGAAGGAGGCCAAACCTAGGCTTATTAGATGGGTGCTTTTATTACAGGAGTTTGATTTGGAAATCAAGGATAAGAGAGGGTGTGAGAATGTAGTAGCCGATCACCTCTCCCGAATCATAGGCGCCCAACCTGAACTAATAAATGATGCATTTCCTGATGAACACGTCCTAACCGCACAAGGAACATTGGTTCCTTGGTACGCGCATATTGTCAAATTTTTTGTTGTAGGAAAAATTCCTACAGGTTGGACATCCCACGAGAGAAAGAAGCTGCTGAAAGATGCAAGATTTTATTTCTGGGAAGATCCGGAGCTGTTTCACCAAGGGCAAGACCAAGTCTTGAATCGGTGCGTCCCCGAGAATGAGCAACGAAGCATTCTGGAATTCTGTCATGCAAAGCCCGGAGGAGGACACTACTCAGCGAAGGTAACAGCACATAAAATTGTCGAATCGGGTTTCTTTTGGCCTACCTTATTTCAAGACGCCCAAAAATTTTACAATACCTGTTTAGCATGCCAAGCCTCCATCAATATGAACAAGAAGGATAGAATGCCCTTACAACCCATCCTAGAAGTAGAAATTTTTGATCTATGGGGAACTGATTTTATGGGTCCTTTTCCTAACTGTCATGGATATGAGTATATCTTGATGGCTGTCGATTATGTCTCCAAATGGGTAGAAGCCATTCCCTCCAAAACCAATGACAGTAAGGTAGTGACCAATTTTATTGAGAAAAATATTTTCTATAGATATGGATGCCCACGAGCCATCATTAGCGATGGAGGTTCCCATTTTACAAATTACAACTTTAGGGACCTCCTTAAGAAGTTTGGTGTCCATCATCGAGTCACTACCCCCTATCACCCTCAAGCCAATGGCCAAGTCGAATTGTGCAATAGAGAAGTCAAGAAAATCTTGAGAAAAATACTGCGTCCTGATGGTAAAGATTGGTCTAGGAAGCTAGACGAGGCATTATGGGCCCTATAGGACAGCCTACAAAACCCCTCTAGGCATGTCCCCATTTCGACTTATCTTTGGGAAGGCATGCCACCTACCTTTTGAGCTAGAACACAAACCCCTTTGGGCTATTAGAAAGCTCAATCTGGAACTAGATAAAGCCGACAAACATAGACTTCTTCAGTTGAATGAATTGGAAGAATTACGAAATGAGGCTTATGAAAATTCGAAAATTTACAAGGAGAAAATGAAAACGTTTCATGATAAAAGCTTAAGGAGAAGAGTATTTGTAGAAAACCAGAAAGTATGGCTTTACAACTCTAGGTTGAAACTCTTCCCAGGGAAATTGAAAACTAGATGGGATGGCCCCTTTATTGTCCAACAAGTGTTTGAGAATGGTGCGGTCATAATCTTAGATCCTACATCTCAAAAGCATTTCACGGTTAATGGGCAACAGCTCAAACCTTATTTAGAAGAGGAAGATCTACAAAGCCCCATGAATATCACTTTAGAGAAACCACTGCATGGTAGCAGCATGATCTGATTCGTATTTTTGTTTCCTTTCTTACTCTCTCTGTTTGTTATTTGGTTCTGTTTTTGTTTCCTTCATTTTTGTTTGCGCCTTCATGTGCAGCCAGTCCTATCCAAGCTCACCTACACCGTAAATGGACAACTCGAACGCCGGTAGCCGCTCTCCATTCCATGGTTTGATCTCCATTTCCCCTTACTCTTATTTACTTCCTGTCATGTAGGAACATGTCTTTTTTATGGGGGGAGGGGGGGAATTAGAGTCGCATGCATACCTACTCTATCATCCATGAAATTTTTTCGTTTTGGATCCACCAAACCATGGATATTTGATGATCCTAGAAGATGCTTGTACAATGATACGCATGATAATTAGGCTCTGTTCAAAGGTGTAGAAGTGAAAGACTGGCCAATTAGGGAATCCTAGGTGAAATAGGCCTAGCTAGGTGCACAATGATCCTACTATTCACACTCGCATATCTTATCACCATATTTTTCTCATCTGGCCATCCACCTCGGGTTGAGTTAGCACTTACATGCACGAAATTTTTAGCTTTAGTGGAGAGTAGGGTTAGTGTTGGTTCATTGGCAATATTATTATGACGTGAGTGAAGCTCCCTGAATCAAGAGGGATACAAAACTTCTTCGGGGGAATAAGCTGCCGGTCTACTAAGGACGGCACATGGGTAGTGGATAAGCGCCACCAAAATGCAAAGTGAAAGCTGCACTGCGCAAAACAAGCATAAGCTTGCATCGTAAGCAACCAAAGTTGATTGTCATCAAACATGACCAACAAGCAGCAAATGTTAGTGAAAATATAGGTGGAAAAGCTGTCTCCCATGTGTTTGAGCCGATGCTACTATAGCCATAGTATTGAGCTAGCACTAGCACCACTCTCTACGCCTCATTCAGTAGTGCGCTTGGGGTGTTGACTCAACCTTACTCCATATACTATGTATTTACTATATGTACTCCGTAAATCAGAAGTGCACTTAGTTGAGGTAGAAGGGCTGAAATAGATCCTAAGTTTTCTCCCAAGTTGGTCAAGTTCAATTGGTGAAGACACTCCTTGAAATGAGCATGAGTCAAATTTATCAAAAGTCGAAAGTCAACAAGAGATCATCATTTATTCTCACTTGCATCTCATTACTAAGGGACTAGTAATGATCTAACATGGGGGGTGTTTGATGACACTCAATAAGTCATCAAATATTTAGACTTTTAAGCATTAAAGCATCAAGAATATCTAGTTAATTCATGTGAGTTGTCATGTAAATGCATTATTTCATAAAATTACTAACCCCACTTGATTCTTCGAATCAAGTGGATTATATTTGACATTTTTTGGTTAATAAGTTCACAAACAGCTTAAGACAACCAAGGAGGACGTCAAGGATCAACAGGAGCTGGCGAAATCTCAAAGAAGAAGAAAATTCCGAAAATGCCCCTGGGCATGTGTTAAGAGAAACCTATAAATACTCTCTTGAGAGTTCACTTTGAGGGGGTCCAGAATTTTCTCTAAGGAAGCTAGGGCTTGGAGAAGAAGGTTTTCTGCAGACTCTCCAAGGCTGATGAGCATTGGAGCTGGGAGAGAGCAAAATGAGGCATACCTGCTCAAGAAGATCGTCGACTCGCCAGACACGGGGTGACACGAAGTCGGTGTGATTGCGTTGGTTCAGTTTGTACTCCTCTCCCTCTTAGACAATCTCAGTTGGGGCTGAAGAATCCTGCAAGGTTCTTCAGCATTTCCCAATCAGAGTTGTTTGGTTTTTAATTCGAAGATTTTCTTGTCGTTTAGAGTTCATTTTCTTTTCCCTCTTAGGTGTTTGATTTCATCCTCATTTCAACCCACAATGCTCAATCGACTCTCTACATAGCATTCTCTCAGGTTTCGTTCAGGCAGGTAGAGCATAGCGGGGGCGGCCAAGGTCTCTGTGCGCAGGATCGACCTGCACACAGCCGCCCGCGCGTGAGAACCCCGCGTGCGAGCAGCACCGTGCGCAGGGATCCCATGCACAAGCTACGCCCGCGCGCAGGCGCGCAGCAATAGCCGCACGCAGGACAAGCCCGCGCGCAGTCACAGCCACGCGCAGGTCACGCCCGCGCGCAGCTGCTGCCGCGGGCGAGCACACCCCTGCGCACAGGGCACCGCCTGTGCGCAGGGTGCTTGTTCTTTTGCCCCAAAGAACAAAAGCAGTACTGTCAATAAGAAAATTCTTGCTGACAGTTCTGCCCATTCCAGTCCTTAAGAACGTTATTTATAAACCTAACTAGAAACAATCTAACTAAAGAATTAGTTGAATCAATATTTGGAAAGTATCTCTGTAATTTGAGTGAAGAATTCTTTACAGAGATTAACACTCAGAGTTAGAAAATTAAATAGACTGATTTGCTGCAAAGAAATTCTCTGCTTCCTTTACCGTCTCCCCGTGGGTCGACCCTCACTCGCCCTAAGCTGTGAGGTTATAAATTTTTTGTATAAGCTCAATCCTCACACGCATCAACTGATAAATAACCAGTAAAATCACCTAAAAATTGAGTTTATCAGCATGCTGAGTGGGAATCACTATCCCACCATTCGGAGTAGGGACCCGAGAAACTGGTTCTCTAACGGGGGGAGGAGGAGGAGGAGGAGGTAACAGTATCTCCTCATTTTCTAATAGTTCCTCATGAAAAGACACATCTGACGGATCTTCCGGAGGAAGATCTCCTAGGTTGGGATCAAATTCATGATCCACACCAAGTTCTTCCACCTCGGCGTTCTGCATTTGGGCTCGCGTACGAACCATCTTATGGTCAACTTCTTCTAGAATCACTACGGGAATTTATCTCTATGATGGTATGAAATGTGATGAAATGACGTGTATATGCAGATGAATTTCAAAATGTGACATGTGTAATGGAAATGAAATTCAAATGATATACTACCGACCATGTTAAGCGAGTGCTAACACGACCGACTCTGATACCAATATGATGTAACACGATGACTGCTGGGGTCAACGGCACATGTTACGTCACAGAAATGCACGGAGGAAATATTAATGATGCCAATTGATGAAATTGTAAGAACTCTAGCGAGCGATAAGTACAGTCCAACAAAGGTGAACAATACAGTAAACTCCGACAGATGAACAGATCAAGGTAGACTCTAGCTGACCCTCAGAATCTACAAGATCAATTACGATGAGAGAGGCGTTTTATGGCCCGACGGAGTTAACCCTTTCATGACAATAACCTAATCATCAATCGCAAGAAACTCTTATCTCTCGACAAAGGTGGCTATCCTATCCAATCTTATCAATATACTCGGGAGAGGAATGCGATTGGGAAAGACGACACTAAAGAAGTTATGATACTAAAAATGGACAAAGAAAGAATGAGGCAATACCTGGACGTAATGACACACGTAAGGTCCGATGGACCAAAGAAGGCGATTAAGAGCCGGCGTGGGCAAGCAACGTCAAACGAGTGAGCGTGTATGCGAGCGACTGAGGGCTGGCGGGCACAGGTGACGCAGGACGGGTAGACGCGCACACGGGTGGTCGAGGGCTGACGGCTCAAACAGCGCCGAGCGGGAGAGCGCGCACGCGAGCGGTGGATGGCCGTTGAGTGCTGGCAGCGCCTAATGGTTGAACACACACGCGGGCGGATGAAGGCGGATGAATATGGACAACACCAGGTGGGTTCACGCGCGCAGCTGGCTGAGGGCCGGTGAGCATGGGCGACGTTAGGGAGATGGCGCACACGCGGGGCATCAGGGTTGGCGATTGCGGGCGGCGGTGTGCGGCTAGACGTGCGCACGGGAGGTCGTAGGACCAGCAGAAGCAGGCTGATTTATGACAAAGGAGTGTTCACGTGGGCGGCTGAGGATGGGCGAGCGCGAGCGGCACCAGGCTGGAGGCGACTGAGGGTCGGCGGGAAGGATTGTAATGCAGCGGAGAAGATGAGCGGCCAAGGAGATGCGGTAGAGAGCAACGATGGGGCGAGCAACGGCCGCACGTCCGGACGTAGGCCAAGTGAGCAACCAAGCTTTTCCAAAGCGTTCTTGTGGTTCTTGATGAATAACCGCCAAGAATCGCAGAATCTTGAAGATGATCTTCCAAGAACGAGATAACAAGAACCCTTCGTCGATCGATAGACACGGAGTGGTCTCGACGTGCTTACGATTTTAGGATGAGGGCACGATCTCCACGATCTACGCTACGATGTCTAACTATCTCTCACAAGAACAAAAGGAAGGAAGAAAAACATTCAGGTTTCAAATTTCTCAAATCTGCCTCTCTCTTGGGCATACCATCCCCTTATATAAGGAGGACGGGTGCCAAGAGAGCGCCCTTAGAGGAGGAAATCATCGCGAGACGCGGTCCTCCTCTTTACAAGTTGTTCAAACGTAGAAATGAAAACATGGACGAGGCCCAAAGCAACGGCCCAATCCAATTGTTCTCAAAATTACAAGTAAATGAAATAATAAAGAAAACTTAGGAATGATCACGACGAATACTTGAATCCTGGGTCGCGGACGTCGGCACGAGCAGCTTGATGTGGTTGGGCTCGTCTAGTCTCAGCGTCATTGCGATGGTCCCCCATCAGTTCCTCCTCGCGATCACCGTCGTGCAGATCACGACAACCAATGGCAGGAGATCCAGCATAGCGGTTAAGTCCATGTTCCATGCTACGAGGGATCTAAGGACCCTAAGGAGTACCTTGATTGGGAGTCCAAAATGAATAGTTACTTCAAGTAGTACAACCTGTTAGAGTGGCAGAAGGTCCAATTATAGACCCAGATTGTCCCGGACAGGGACGAAGGATGGGACGCGACGGATTTTGTCCCGACCTACGTCCGACATAATCTCAAAGACAAAGGACGGGACGGTTTTTCGCCCACCGACAAAAACCCCGTTCCGTCCAATTATCTTAGGACGATTTTTTGTACCGTTGATAATCTCTAATTTTTTATGTTTTAAATAATGATTTTAAGACTTTGTTTATCTTATCAATGTGTGGGGATCTGAGATTATTCAACAAATAAATTACCTCACTAACCTAGGGTAAGTAAGGGTCGAACCACAAGGAGCAGGTATTTCAGTTTAATTTCTATTTCAATTCAATCAGTAATTGTTTTAAGATTTAATAGAGTTAAGATTTTAAGTTTTGAAATAAGAGTAAATATTTAACTATCTTAAATTGAATTTTTTTTATTTAAGATTTAATAATTCAAAGTTTAAATTCAAATCACAAATAGATCTGGACTTTGTCCAAGTCCAGATCTCTCTACGATGTGCGCTACATGGCTATGTGCGGTGGCGGTGCAGCGCGTGTGTGGCAGCGGCTTGCAGCTGCGCACTACGTGTGCAGCTATGGCTTGCGGCTATGCACTACGCGCGCAGTGGCGGGCGGCTGCACAATCCTGTGCGTCACAGCCTGCGGCTGTGCACAGTGTGTGCAGCGGCGGCTTGCAACCGTGTATTGCACGGCCAACGCCCGCACACTATCGTACCAGATCTAATACTTAGTCCAAAATATGACTAAGTTCCGGATCTGTTTGCAAGGTAAATTCGTGTGCGACAGTTGTGTGTTGCCGCACACCTTGTGTGCAGCAGCAATGCACAACTGCGCACAATCTGAATGGTAGTAGTGCAAGTATCAATCTTGGTTGCGCACAATAATATCAAAATGACAAATCATGAACATATTTAGTTGGATACATTGGAAAGTTAAAACTTTATACTTTGCAACCCAACTTAATCTGTCTTAAAAGTGATTTAATAATTGCTGTATTCTAAGAAATCACACATACCTTGAGTCACGCTCCTTCACGGCTGGGGAGTGATCCTCTTCCATAGAATCTTCTCAGCTTGCTTCTTCACTCAAGTCAATTGCTCATCAACAATAGAGGGTCTACAGAATTTCGAATCAAACAACACTTCCACTCTCAAAACCAAAATTCTAGACAACTTAAACATTGTTCTTGAGATAGTATTTATAGGATTTCTTCTCTCTAAACTGCTTGGATCTTTTGAATGGTCCAGCTTGATTCATAACCGCCATTTGACTTAGTTTATTTTGATCCATAACTGACATTTGACTTTGTCCAGGCTTGATCCATAACTGCCATTTTGACTGGGTTTATATTTGCTCCATAGCTGCCATTTTGACTTGGTCCAAGCATCATCCTTCATTCATTTTTCACCCATATGCACTATCTCCAAGTCAATCTCTGTACTCATTTAAACCAAGATGAGATCTAATCGACTTGATTCATAGAATCAAGTGGGGTTAGTCAAAAGAAACTTATACGCCTGCATACGCCCGCAGCGGCCATCTCCCCTCCGTCCTCTCCGTCTTCCTCCGCCTCCCCTCCCCCGATGCTATCTGATGCAGGACGGACGTGGTCGACATCCTACGGCGGGAGCGTGGGTCCGTGTGTCCCTCTCGAGGACGTTTATCTTGGACTGCACGTCCCGCTTGTCGGTGGGTGTCCCGAAAAGGTCCTGCGCGGGGCCTCAATTCGTAGAAGCCGAGGGTGACCGTTCTCCACTTGGTCTGTGCTCCACGGATAGTCTTTGGAGCGTTGGTGGGCCCGACTATCGATAGAAAGGGGCTGTTCAGCCGGCCGGATGGCGAGGGCGGCGGCGAACAGGTAGCTGCATAAGACGGCCATGGGCGACGTCGTGTCGTAAGCCGCGGTGGTTAGGAACAGTGTGGCGGCGGCCAGAGATGGCAGCGGCAGTGACCAGAGATGACGGTGACTAGAGGTGGCGGCGGCATAGGATGGCGGCGGCGGCGGCACCCGGATATAGCGGCGGCGGCGGCAGCCGGATATCGCGGCGGCGGCGGCGGCCGGAGATAGCCGGGAGTGTGGCCACGGTAATGGGCCTCCTTCGGGGTAACAGGCCTCGGGCTGGGGCCAGATCGGGCCACCGAGATTGGCGGTGGCCCATGGAATTAGGCCCGTAACGAGCATACGGCTGTCATGGCATCCTCGAGATGCGTGCATGGCAATGGGGCTCTCAGGAGGGCGGTCCAATGTGTGGCGCAACCCGGGGCTGGGCGCTACGACCCCATGCGGCAGGCGACATGTGTGGCTCCGGCGGCTGCCGAGGGCGGCTACCGCTACGCAGATGGCGGCTGCGGCCGCTGCATTGGTTGTAGCCGCTCCGGCGGCTGCGGCTGCGGGCGGCTGCGGCCGCTGAGGGAGGCTGCAGACGCCGCGGTGGCTGTAGCCGCTCCGGTGGCTGTAGCGGCTCTGGCGACTACGACGGTTGCGCTCACTGCGGCGGTTGAGGCCGCTCCGGCTGAAGGCGGCTGCGGGATCTCGGGCGGCCACTGCCATTGAGGGCGGCTGTAGCGGCTCCAGCTGTTGCGGCCACTCCGGCGGCTTTGGCGGCTGCAGCCGCTCTGGCTGCTGCGGGCAGCCGCGGCCACTGCGGGCTGTTGCGGCCGCCCTAGCACCCGCGCCTGGCTGCGACCACTGCGGACTGCTACGGCGCTCGGCGGCGGCGGCTGCAGCCGCTGCGGTCTGCTGCGGCGCTCTGGCGGCTGCGGCGGCTACGTCCTCTGCGGGCTACTACGGCCACTCCGGCGGCTGTAGGGGTATCAACTGCTCCGGCGGCTGCTAGGGTATCGCCTGCTCCAGCGGCTGCGGGCTGCTACGGCCGCCGGCGGCTCTGGGGTATCAGCTGCTCGGCTGCCGGCGTATGGC
Source organism: Wolffia australiana (assembly GCF_029677425.1). NCBI lineage: Eukaryota > Viridiplantae > Streptophyta > Magnoliopsida > Alismatales > Araceae > Wolffia > Wolffia australiana. The sequence continues at coordinate 5,929,796 of NC_135836.1, read as the reverse complement.
GGCTATGGCGGCTGCGGGCTCTTGCGGCGCTCCGGCGGCTGGCGACCCGGCGCTCCGTGCTGCGGCGCTATGGGCTGTTGCGGGCTGCTGCGACTACTTCGGCGGTTGAGGCCGCTGCGGGTGGCTGAGGCCGCTGCAGGCGGCTGTGGTCGGTTCGGCGACTGCGGGCGCTGCGGCCGCTCCGACGGCTGTGGCCGCTGTGGGCGGCTACGGGCGGCAGCGACGGCCGCGACTCGCGGTGGCGGCCTGTAGGTTAGGGTGGCTGCGTGCCCCTGCTTGTGCGGCGGCCCCGTGATTCAGGCGGCGGTCCTCCGACCTGGGACCCGTGCGGCGGCGGCCGCCTAGGGTTCTGTCCACCCATTCTGACGGAACGGACGGAAGGTGGGCGGAACAGGACGGCGGCCAAAGTCAGCCCCGTCCCGTCCGCCCTTTCACTGTCCTACTCTCAAAACGGAACGGGTTTCTTTCCAGAGATTCAAGAAGACTTGCTCCGTCGGGCACCCTCTCCTTCCGTTATGTAGGGAGGATAATGGGCTCTAAGGAGGGATCCAAGAGGGGGGAACCCATTAGGAAAGGGTCCCCCTCTTAAGCCACTAGTACATAGTTTATTTTAACATGAACTTTAACTAAACCTAAAAAAAAAATGCGGATACGTTGAGGGCTTCGCCATCACTATCTCCTTCAACGCCGCCATCGCCGCCTGCTTCTCTAGCGGCCACCACCGTCGCGCCCTCCTCCTCCTCCACAGCCTCCTCTGCCATGGCTTCCCCCTCTCCTCCGCCGCCCTCCCTGCGCTCCTCTCCTCCCTCTCCTCCCCCGATGCCACGTTGCAACATCTCAACCGTCGGATGTGAATCCGGTAGTTGTATGCCTAGATTCATTCGTCCCTTATCCGGGGCCTCCGAACGGACAATTTTGTTGTCCCACGGGATGAAGACCATCCCGTTTGGTGGCCACCGAACAAATTTTTGTACCATATGTCATCCAGAGACCTTGGACAGGATGATTTTTCGTCTCGGGACAAAAAAATCATCCCATCCGCGTCCTGGATGTATAGGTCCAATATGCTGAGATGAGATTAGGGGAAGAAGCAAAAATCTTTTGGGAAAATCTTGAATTTTTTTATTTATAACCGTCATGAGGCACCCATAAATACTTGGCCCCAAATGAAGGATAAAATGCGTGAGAAGTACGTCCCACTTGCCTACTTAGATAATCTCCTTGATCAGTGGCATAAATTGCAACAGGGTAGACGTCCGGTCTCCGAGTAGATTACCCAATTTGAGGAATTCTATATGGGGTGTCGAGTCAAGGAGAGTCCCCGAGTTGTTATTTCTCGATTTAGAAGTGGTCTTAACCCTTATCTAGAGACGGAACTTCTAGTCTGCAAAGCCGCCACACTAGAGCAGGCCTATCAGATTGTAGAAGACCTAGAGCTATGTCAAAATTTATACCATACTCCCGTGTACAATCGCCCTGCTCTCACCAATCAGTCGCACTTATCCAATCCCTCTTATTCCAACCGTGTGGCCCAGCACAATCCTCCGTTAGCCCTCCCAGCACCACCACCCCAAGTTCCTACTTCCACTCATACTCCCACCGAACATCGTCCACCAGCTCTGACACCATCCTTTACTACACCAAATGCTCTTACATCGTCTTCCCTTGATTCCACCGCTAGAGCCCCTCCTCCTCAATCCAACCCCGCACATATTGGTCCCTCTAGTTTGACCTGCTTTAAGTGCCAGGGAGGGGGACACAAAGCTTCCCAATGCCCGTCCCGAGCCCTAAATATAGGTCAGGAGCCTTCCAAGAACGTCCCACTTTTAGATGAGCAGCCCATCGACGAGGAAGAGTACACGATAGATAGCTATGTCGAAGACAAATTCGCGCACGAGGGAGATTTAGTGGGGTTCATCGGTATCACCGACTGCCCACCAAACCTTCCTCGTCGAGATCTGTCTACATCTATTTGGGGAGTCGTTCAATGCACCCTTACCAAGCCTTCGACTGATAACTCTGCTTTGAGGACCTCCATATTCTATACATATTTCAAGATTTGTGACAATATGTGTAAAACGATTGTAGACAGTGGTAGTTGTATTAACGCCGTATCCGATGTCATGACGTCATGCTTGGGATTACCTCTAATTGACCATCCTAACCTGTATTTTGTATCCTGGATTGATGCTACGTCCATTCCCGTAAAGAATCAATGACGTCTTCCTTTGAAGGTTCAGTCCTACAAGGAAGACGTATTGTGCGATGTGCTACCCATGAATGATGGCGTACGCCATCGAGAGTCGTCATCGACGATGAAGACCGAGTGAAGTTGCTCGATTTACCCTTTTGTTCCTCGTCAATCTTTCTCGTGTTTTGTCTCTTCCATTCCGTTCGTCTTGTTTTTTGTCATGCTCTGTCGTGCATGCGACATCATCGTTCGTCCACATTTTGGCGTCAAGGGGGAGCAGACCGTCCGTTGACTTCCCCCTTTTCTTTCCCCCATTTCCTTGATTTCCCCTCCATTTCCTTATGTTTTTTTCTTTGTTTGTAATAGGGGGAGCCCATACAAAGGCTCCCCTAATGGACCTCCCTAAGGCCCATGTAAGGGCCCAACTCTTCTCCCCGTTATAAGGCAAGAGAGAGTGCCCTAACTGGTTAGACCCTTGTTTTTTCATTTTGGCATTTCATCGAACAGAACGTGGGTCTCGTTCCTCATTTTGAGAAGAACAGAAAGAAGAGGAAGAAGAGAGAAGGAGTAGAGAGAGGGAGAAGAGGGAAGAAGAAGAAGAGGGGAGAGGAAGAAGGGGAGGAAGCCGCCGCCCTCGCCGCCCCGCGCGCCGCCGCCCACGCCGTCGTTCATGCGCCGCCCCACGCACCCGCCGCCATTCACGCGCCGCCCGCACCTGCCGCGTTCACGTGCCCCGCGCGCGACGCCTGCGCGCGCCGCGCGCGCCGCGCGCCCACCACGCTGCCCACGCTGCCCGCGCACCTGCCGCTGCGCCGCCCACGCGCCCGCCGCCGCGCCGCTCCGCGGCGCCGCCTGCCGCTGCATCATCGCGTTGCCGTCCTGCTCACGCCCTCCCCAAGCCGTTCGTCCCACGCCGCGCTTGCCGTGACCGCCGCCCGACCGTGGCAACCGTGTTGCCGTGCTGGCGACGTCGCTCCGCCGCCCCACCCGCCAACGTCCACGCCGCTCTGCACCGCTCCGCGCCGCCCCACGTGCTCCCGCCATCTCCGCCCGAACGGCGCTCCGACGCCTAATCCCTCGACGACCAAACTTTACAAGCTGCTCCGGCACCTTCGCTGCACGTCAAGCCGGCGTGATCTCTCCGGCACCCGTCATCCAACCCGTTCCGACATCGATCGTCGACGAATCACCGCACTACGAACTCGTCGTTGAGGTACGTCATACTCTCCGACACTCGTTTATTTATTCCTTGCAGTGTACTTTCGTTTCGACTCCACCGCGCTCGGGCTAGGTAGGTGAGCGTGGTAAAACGAGAGAAAACTTTGTCTCGAGTGTCTTACCGGTGTGGACGAGTACGTCTGTTACGTGCGAGCCCAACTGATTGAGTCAGTTTGGCCGTAGACGCCTTCGTCACTCCGACGAGGTTCGAGAGGCCCCCGTCACCGTCACCTAGTGACTCTCGTCCAAGCTTGGAGCTCAGCGCCTCCCTTGAGTCAGAGCCTGCATGTACCCGTAGTTACATACCCGTTAGGGTATCATCTGGCGACAACACCGCCGTCTCCCGATACGTATCATTTATCATCGCCGAGCCATCATACTCGGTAACAACGGGATGACGTTCTAGACGTACGTCTTGCATCAATGAAGGTGGGCAGCATTATCCTCGGCACCCTTGGCTGTATGATAACGATGTACACCTTTTCGGTAGAAGCAACACATGTTCATTTATCCATCAGGGGAAGAAAATTATGTGGCATCCTTATACCCAAAGCCCACAAAAGCCTTCGCTGAAATCTCAATCCTTAGGTTTGTGTATCCTTAGCAGTCACCAATTTCAGGAGTTAAATAGCGAAATGACTCTGTGACTAGCTATGATCCCCGATCATTCCTCCGAGGATTACTCTGCCCCACCCCCCTGAGGTTTCCCAACTACTCGAAGAATTTGCAAGCGTCTTCCCTAGTGACTTACCCGATGACCTACCTCCGATGAGTGACATTCAGCACCCCATCGATCTCATTCCGGGTTCGTCTTTACCCAACCTCCCTCATTATTGGATGGACCCCACACAGTACAAGGAGCTATAGTGTCAACTCCAAGAACTCTTGGACAAGGGGTTCATCCAAGAGAGCCTCGCCCGTGTGCCGTACCCGCACTGCTGGCCCCCAAAAAGGATGGGAGTTGGCGGATGTGACAGTAGAGCTATAAATAAGATCACGGTCAAGTATAGGTTTCCTATTCCCCGCATCGACGACATGTTTGATATGATGGCAGGTTCAAGAATTTTCTCCAAAATTTATCTTATGAGCGGTTATCACCGAGTGCATATCCGTCAGGGAGACGAATGGAAAACTACTTTTAAGATTGAGGATGGATTATTTGAGTGGAAAGTCATGCCCTTTGGTTTATCGAATGCGCCTAGCACCTTCCAGTGTTTGATGAATCATATACTTTGACGATATTGGGAATTTTGTTGTTGTTTACTTTGACGATATTCTTATCTATAGTAAATCCACACCCGATCACCTCCACCACTTACGTTTAGTTTGCGAAGTATTGAAACCAAGCAGTTGTATGCTCACCCAAAAAAATGTTCCTTTCTTGTTAGTCACATCTCGTTCTTAGGTTTTATCATATCTGACCAAGGTGTATCCGTTGACCCGGACAAAATTACTGCAATAATCCAATGGCCAAGCCCCAAAAATGTCCATGATGTTCATAGCTTCCACGGATTAGCCACCTTTTATAGACAATTCATTTCCAACTTTAGTTCCATCATGGCACCAATAACCGAATGTCTCAAGGGAGATCATTTTGAGTGGACTACCGCCACACAGAAAACCTTGACGATATCAAATTGAGAATGACTCAAGCCCCCATCATCCGACTACCCGATTTTCATAAAGTATTCGAGGTTGCTTGTGATGCATCGGGGTTTGGGATTGGTGGAGTATTGAGCCAAGAGAATCACACCATTGCATTCTTCAGTGAGAAACTTAACAATGACAAACTTAAATACTCCAACTATGATAAGGAAATCTATGTCATCATTCAATCCTTACGTACCTGGCATCATTACTTATTATCCAAATAGTTTGTCCTCTATTCCGACCACAAGGTCTTAAAATATCTTCACTCCCAACAGAAACTTAACCCTAGGCACATTAGATGGGTCGAATACATCCAATCTTATACATTCGTGCTCAAACATAAAAGGAATGTCAAAAATAGGGTCGCTGACGCCTTGAGTAGACGAGTCCACCTACTGAATGTTATGAAGGTTGAGGTCATTGGATTTGATCAGTTGAAGGAGCTCTACCCCGATTGCCCAGATTTCGCGCCTATCATCCGAACTGTCGACAAACGCCCAAACTCCGAACACCAAGACTATATCCATGAAGGAGGTTTCCTCTTTTATGACGGTCACCTATGCATTCCAAAGCCCCCTCTTAGGGATTTCCTGGTTTGGGAAATGCATGCCAGACGCCTTAGTGGTCATTTTGGGAGAGATAATACCATCGCTATGGTCGAACACAAGTTCTTTTGGCTATCCCTAAAGCGAAACGTAGCCAATATAGTTTCTCAATGTCGTGTATGTGTCCTCGCCAAGCAGGTCAAACAGAACACCGGCCTATATACCCCTCTACCCGTCCCTCAGAGACATTGGGATGACGTGAGCATCGACTTTGTGTTAGGGCTTCCAAGGACGAATAAACACTGTGATTCTATCATGGTGGTTGTGGATCGTTTTTCGAAAATGGCTCATTTCATCCCTTGCTTTAAAACTTCTGATGCGTCCCATGTTGCCCAGCTGTATTTCAATGAAATTGTGCGTCTCCACGGACTTCCAAAGAGTATAGTGTCGGGCAGAGATGTCTGATTCACTAGCTACTTTTGGAAGACTCTTTGGCATCTCTTGGGAATAAAGCTCAAGTTCTCTACGGTTTTTCACCCCAAGCGGATGGCCAAACTGAGGTCGTTAATAGGAGACTTGGCAACCTATTATGATCGTTGGTTGGGGACAACTTTAAGTTTTAGGATTCTGTCATTTCGCGTGCCGAATTTTCCTACAACGCGTTAGTCAACCGCACCACTGGTATGAGTCCATTTGAGATAGTGCATGGTCATTCACCTCGTACCCCTACTTACCTCATACCTATGTTACCACATGCTAGAGTCTCACATGATGGTCAAGAGTTGGCTCATTATATTAAAAGTCTGCATAGGAAATCCATACACGCATCATAAATAGTAATGCCTCATATAAACAGGCTGCAGATTTGCGTCGTCATTTTTGCGAATTTAAAAAAGGGGAAATGGTGATGGTGAGGGTTAGGCCGGAGAGATTTGCCTCCCAATGGGCTACTAAGCTTCATGCTCGTAGTGCCGAGCTGTTTCCGATCCTCAAACGAGTTGGGGAAAAGGCCTATGCCATCGACATACCCTCCTCGTGGGGAATAAGCACCACTTTCAATATCTCAGAGTTAGTCATGTTTAAAGCCCCACCTCCTTCATCTGAAGGCCTTGTTCTACCCTCGGACTTTCTGGTAAGTGAGTTTGACTTGTCCACTCCCCCATCGCTACCTCCTGACTGGCAAGAGATCATCGAGGAAATACTAGACGAGGTAATCACCTTCACTCTATCTCCATCTCAATTTTCATCTCTATCTCTATCTCTATTTCTATATCTATCTCTATATCTATCTCTATCTCTATCTCTCTCATTATATCTGTCTCTATCTTTATCTCTATCTCTATCTCTATCTCTATCGCTATTTCTATCTCTATCTCTATCTCTGTATGTATCTGTATCTGTATCTGTATCTCTATCTCTATCTCTATTTCTAACTCTATCTCTATCTCTTACTCTATCTGATGGCGAGGACGCCAACACATCGACATCAGACGCATCGCCATGATCAACCAAAATCAACACCGCCATGACAGAGTCTCCGCCATAGTTAACCAAAGTCAACGCCGCCACGAAAGAGTTGCCACCATAGTCAACCGAGAGTCATGCGGCTACCATGGACATGCCGCAACCGTCACGCACATCTCCACGTATGCACGCTTCCTCGCGAGTCATGACACGTCACCAACGACAGATACATAACTGCCCCTTGACGTGGCACGACCCACCCCTCGTCTTTATTTTAATTAGTCGTACTTTCTCTTTCCTCCAATGCCTATATATAGAGGCCATTGTATCAAGAAACACTTAGGCAGTTATAATTTAAGAATTGAGTTTTTGTTTAACTCTTCTTGGCGGACTGCCCAGCCTCCCTTATCTCACTCTAACCCTAGCCGTTGCCACCGCCGCCGTCGCCGCCACCCCTACCACTTCGCGTCGCCGGCCTACCATCCTTCCTCCCCCCCCCTCCCCCCTGTCAATCCCTCTTCCCTCTCTCTCTCTCTCTCTCTCTCTCTATCACCCTCCATGGTTGCCTGCCTGGGGCTGCCCCTAGGCCACCCTCAGGCCGCCCAGGCTGCTCGCCAACAGCCGCCCCAAGGCCAACCAAGGGCCACCCAAGCAGTCCGCCAAGGGCCGCCCAAGGACCGCCCTGGCCGCCCCTACTCGGGCTGCCCAAGGCCGCCCCCAGGCTACCCGCTTGGGGCCGCCTAAAGGCCGCCCAGGTCATCCCGATCAGGGCTGCTAAGGCCGCCCCGACCAGAGCTGCAAAGGCCACCCAAGGCCGCCCACGCTACTGCCATAGGCCGACCACCGAAGCCCATCCCAGGCCGCCCGCCCGGGGCCGCCTGAGGCTGCCCATCTAAGGCCGCCCGCCTAGGGCCACCCCAGGCCACGCAACCAGGCCCGCCCCAGGCCGCCCGCCCAAGGCCGCCCCAGGCCGCCGTCGAGGCCGCCCGCCTGGGCCGCAGGCCGCCCCAGGGCGCCAGGCCCGCTGCCCCCTACCGCGCGTGCTGCGCGCCGCCTGCGTGCTGTCACCCGCACTTTGGACACCCTTCAAACTTCTTACCACGGCGCATACCATTTAGGTTTTGGGGCTCTGGCCTCGACCCCGCTATGGGGCGACTTCCCCCTTGACCCCCCACCAACTGACCGCGTAGTTGGATGCGCGAGACCCTATCGTAGTGCACGTTAGTCGTCCCGCCAATGACGCCCCACGCCCAAGCACTCCGGCCTCTAAGCAAACAGGCCGAGTCTCAACCAGCGCCATTCAATGCCCGGATATCCAGACCTTCTCGTCCTGTGGGCCATACAACACCTGGATCACCTAATCTCGTCACGTTCAGAATTTCACGCATCCTCTTCATGCACTACTGTGCAAAGGTACGCCTGAACTCTTTGGTGTTGAAGTGTCCTCCATCCAGTATTTCAAGAGAAGTCTCCACCGCCGTTAGATTTGTTATGATTTGGATTTAACTAAAATTCTCTTTCAGCATTTCTGTCGTGAGGTGAATTTGGGTATTGACTTCGGTGCTTCGGCATAGTCATAAAGGGTGAAGACACTACTCCCACGCTCGAAAAGGGTCGAAGCTACACCACCAGATTTTCAACGGTTATAATGTCCGAATCCAATCGTGTGGATTTCTATAGGCTGTTTTATTGTGCTCTACCCAGAACATCCATAGTCATTCACCCATCTGTAGTCTCCTCGGTCCCTCCAGTCATTACTTCCGTAATAGTCCTAAATCTTTATCTCTATGTCTATCTCTCTCTCTATCTCTATGACTATCTCAATCTCAATCTTTATCTCTATCTCACTCTCCACCTTTATCTCTCGCTCTATCTCTATCTCCATCTCTGTCTCTATCTCTATCTCTATCTCTATCTCTATCTCTATCTCTATCTCTATCTCTATCTCTATCTCTATCTCTATCTCTATCTCTATCTCTATCTTTATCTCTATCCTTATCTCTATCTCTATCCTATCTCTATATGTATCTCTTTCTCTATCCCTATTTCGATATCTATCTCTATCTCTATCTCTATCTCTATCTCTATCTCTATCTCTATCCCTATCTCTATATCTATATCCATCTCTCTCTTTATCTCTATCTCTATCTCTATCTCTATCTCTATCTTTATGTCTATCTCTATCTCTATCTCTGTCCCTATCTCTATATCTATATCTATCTCTCTCTTTATCTCTATCTCTATCTCTATCTCTATCTTTATCTCTATCTCTATCTCTATCTCTATCTCTATCTCTATCTCTATCTCTATCTCTATCTCTATCTCCATCTCTATCTCTCTCTGTATCTCTATCTCTACCTCTATCTCTATCTCTCTCAGTATCTCTATCTCTACCTCTATCTCTATCTCTATCTCTATCTCTATCTCTATCGCTATCTCTATCTCTATATGTATTTCTATCTCTATCTCTATATGTATTTCTATCTCTATCTCTTCCTCTATATCTATCTCTATCATATATATCTATCTCTATCTCTTTCTATATCTCTATCTCTATATGTATCTCTATCTCTATCTCTATCTTGATCTCTATCTCTAGCTCTTTCTCTATCGCTATCTCTATCTTTATCTCTATCCCTATCTCTATTTGTATCTCTTTCTCTATCCCTATATCCATATCTATCTGTATCTGTATCTCTATCTCTATCTCTATCTCTATCTCTATCTCTATCTCTATCTCTATCTCTATCTCTATCTCTATCTCTATCTCTATCTCTATCTCTATCTCTATCTCTATCTCTATCTCTATCTCTATCTCTATCTCTATCTCTATCTTTATCCCTATATTGATATCTATCTCTATCTCTATCTCTATCTCTATCTCTATCTCTATCTCTATCTCTATCTCTATCTCTATCTCTATCTCTATCTCTATCTCTATCTCTATCTCTATCTCTATCTCTATCTCTATCTCTATCTCTATCTCTATCTCTATCTCTATCTCTATCTCTATCTCTATCTCTATCTCTATCTCTATCTCTATATCTATCTCTATCTCTATCTCTATCTCTATCTCTACCTCTATCTCTATCGCTAGCTCTATCTCTATCTCTATCTCTATCTCTCTCTTTATCTCTATCTCTATCACTATCTCTATCTCGATCTTTATCTCTATCTCTATCTCTATCTCTATCTCGATCTTTATCGCTATCTCTATCTCTATCTCTAGCTCTATCGTTATCTCTATCTCTATCTCTATCTCTATCACTATCTCTATCTCTATTTTAATCTCTATGTCTATCTCTATCTCTATCTCTATCTCTATCTCTATCTCTATCTTTATCTCTATCCCTATCTCCATCTGTATGTCTTTCTCTATCCCTATATTGATATCTATCTCTATCTCTATCTCTATTTCTATCTCTATCTCTATCTCTATCTCTATCTTTATCTCTATCCCTATCTCTATCTCTATCTCTATCTCTATCTCTATCTCTATCTCTATCTCTATCTCTATCTCTATCTCTATCTCTATATCTATCTCTATCTCTATCTCTATCTCTATCTCTATCTCTATCTCTAGCTCTATCTCTATCTCTATCTCAATCTCTCTCTTTATCTCTATCTCTATCACTATCTCTATTTTGATCTTTATCTCTATCTCTATCTCTATCTCGATCTTTATCGCTATTTCTATCTCTATCTCTAGCTCTATCTTTATCTTTATCTCTATCTCTATCTCTATTTTAATATCTATGTCTATCTCAATCTCTATCTCTACCTCTATCTCTATGTCTATCGCTGTCTCTATCTTTATCTTTATCACTATATGTATCTTTATCTTTATCTCTTTCTCTATCTCTATCTCTATCGCTAACTTTATCTCTATCTCTATCTCTATCTATATCTTTATCTCTTTCTCTATCTCCATCTTTATATCTATCTCTATCTCTTTGTCTATCTCTATTCTCTATCTTTATCTCTATCGCTATCTTTATCTCTATCTTCATCTCTATCTCTATCTCTATCTCTATCTCTATCTCTATCTCTATCTCTATCTCTATCTCTATCTCTATCTCTATCCATATTTTTATCTCTATGTCTATGTGTATCTTTCTCTATTTCGCTATCTTTATCGGTTTCTTTATCTCTTTCTCTAGCTCTATCTCTGTCTCTATCTCTTTCTCTATCTCTATGTATATCTCTATCTCTATATCTCTCTCTATCTCTATCTCTATCTTAATCTCTTTCTCTATTTTTATCGCTCTCTTTATCTCTATCTTTGTTTCTATCTCTATCTCTATCTCTATCTCTATCTATATCTGTATCTCTATTTTGATCGCTCATTTAATCTATATCTCTATCTCTATCTCTATCTCTATCTCCATCTCTATCTCTATCTCTATCTCTATCCCAATCTCTATCGCTATCTCTATCTCTTTCGCTATCTCTATCCCTATCTCTATCTCTATCTCAATCTCTATCCCTATCTCTATCTCTATCTCAATCTCTCTTTCTATCTCTATCTCTATATCTGTCTCCATCTCTATCTCTGTATGTATCTCTATCTTTATGTCTGTATCTATCTCTATCCCTATCTCTATCTCTATCTCTATTACTATCGCTATCTCCATCTCTATCTCTATCTTTGATAAATCCAAAAATAGGGATAAAATATGTCGTGATTTAGGCTTTTTAGATTTATGCAATTGATTTACTTCTGAGCTAGGTCTGATTCTCTCCTTCTGAGCTATCAAACAAAGGGTTCCGATGAAACACTGGCTCTTGATGCAAGGGGCCTTCCAATGACCGATTTAACGATCTCCTGCCATTCATAAAATAAGCTCAAAAGCAGACGTCAAGGGTATCCCGTGTTAGACGAAAATTTCAAATCATGGTAGGGACTTGAAAAATATCCAGAATGATTGACACTGAAAAGTATATCAGAACTGTTTACAATTTACTTCCCCGGCAACAGCGCCATTTTATAAATCCAAAAATAGTGATAAAATATGTCGTGATTTAGGCTTTTTAGATTTATGCAATTAATTTACGAATTTCCTTAAACACTTGATGCGGTGTAAAGAGTGAGCAAGGGTCGAATCCACAGGGAAGAATAAAATCAGTCAGGATATAAATTTCAGAGGAAAGAGACGAGATCAGGGTAGAAGAAAAAGTGAAATAAGGGAGAAGATGAGAAGAAAGTGCGAATTCAATCAAGTCAATCCTGATCTCGTTTCCAAGCTCAAAATTTACTAAATCGAATCCTAGGAACAGAAAATAATTCGAATGCTCAAAACTGACACATCACAAGAGAACCAAACACTACTTACAATTTTTTTATAATTTTCTTATGATTTCGGTAGCGAACAAACTAAGAAAATGATGCTTCCTAACCCAATCAATTGATTATGGGCCCGTACATCTCGCCCAGGCCTTGGCGGCTTGCAACCGTCATAATCTATCAAAAGAACAAGGAAATAACTCACTAATCAAGAAGTTTGAACACTAAAACGACCTCCGATCGCCCACTTTCCTTCTGGCCAACTTCGTCGGGGAGCCTGGTTCTCGGTACCGATCGCCCTCCTTTCCTTCTGGCCAACTTCATTGGGGAGCTTGGTTCTCGGTGCCGATCACCCTCCTTTCCTTCTGGCCAATGTTGTTTATTTTTTGAGCTTAGTCCTCGGTGACAGACCACGGTTCAGAGTGGCCAGTTTTTTAGGTCTACGGGCATGGTTGGATGGATGGTGAAGCGACGAAACAGCCCTTACAAGTTCAGCTCTAAACTGTGTCCTCTCTCCTTCGCTCCTCGGGCCCTGTAGACACGTTTTCCGCGTGGAAAATGTGGACAATGCACGAACCTCTAATTTTGATGTTAGAAAATTCAGGAAAAAATACCAAAAAGAATCAGAACAATCATAGAATCATAATAATCATGAAATGCATGATTTTTAGACATGATAACGCGCATATAATTAAATTTTGCTCTAAATAATTAGGTAAAAGAACACCGAATTAACACATGAAATTACGCGTTATCATACCCCCCTACTTAAACTATTGCTCGTCCCTGAGCAATATCCCATGCTTTCTCATTTGGGTTGTTCTTCATTCTTGAAACAAGAGACATGAGTGTTAAGCATGAGAATAATCACCGTCATGCTTAGTGTGATAAACAAAATGACAATTTAGACACTAGCTTTTGCTAGAACATGAAATCAACCCCCTCTTGGTCTGGGAAGAGCTAGTGGTCATGAGGAGAAAGCTTACTTCTCTTTGGGTATGATACTATAATCTTGGAGTTTCCTCCCTTCACACCTTGATAGCTGGTCCTTACCCCTCGAGATCACTCTCTCACGGCTTGCGGCTACTTAGTGTTTGGGTTCCCCACCCAGTATCCTCCTCCATGATTGTAGGAAATACACACCCTCCTCCTCTTGATTTAGCACAGAATATGTCAATAAAACAAGTGTGAATGAAGAAAAAGGGAGATGGATATGATGAGGATCAAATCAAGGTAGGTGGACATGGAAGTGAATAGGAAGATAGATAAGGTTCAATGAAGTGGAATATGGATAACAAAGGGCAATACTGCTAATGATAGACTACTCCCAAGATTTTAGAGTGAAATTGGGGAAGGTAGAATAAGAGAATAAATTTTGAAGAAGACGTTTCAACAACATTCTCATGAGTACTCTCCAAGAGATGCTCCAAATAATGCGACATTCGCTCCTTGTGTGCTTGTTCTTGTGCATGGGCTTTCAATCATAGATTATGATATGAGACAAGAATAACTGAGAAAGAAGAATAATAATAAGAAAATTCCCCCCCCCCCTTTTTGTTTTTTTGTGGCATTTTTTTTAGGGGGTGAATGCAACATACCATAGATAGATGTAGAAGAGAATATGATAAAAAGATAAAGACGATAGTGAGGCTTAGTTTTCTCAATGATCATGAAAGATCTAATGCCCATATATTGTCCATGTCCATAGTCAAGCTTTGAACTGAAGAAATGCCTCTTCTCTTTGAAGCGTGTAGATGTCATGCTCCGTAGGTTTAGAATCAGTGCGAATCTAACCTTAGCTCCACGAATGATTCAGGATGCCCTTGGCCATTAGGTCAGTGATGGAGGACCATCTCGAGGACGACGCCACGATGACGAACAACCATCTCGAGGATGACGCGACGGGATGTCGTCAGCCACGCCGAGCAGCTCGCGCCGACGCTCGCCACCCGGGGTTTAAGTACCCCGCGTAAGAACTTTTATCTTTTTACTTATGCTCATTTTCATGTGTGTTTGTATTTTTGGATTCGTGGACTGGGCCAATGTTGTTGGGCCCCGTCCTCGTCATTTTTACTTTTTATGTTTGTATTTTGAATTTGTAAGGGAGGCCGAACCACGTCTCGCGACGATTCGTCCTCTCCCACGTTCACTTGGCACCCATCCTCACTATATAAGGGGATGGCATGCCCAAGGAACACCTTGGAGTCATTGTTGAAAAGTTTATTCACAATTCGTCTCCCCCCCTATCGTAGAGAGTAGTGTAGGGGGTTTGGCTAGCCCCACCCCACGTTGAGATCACTCCGTGGGTAGAGCCCACGTCTCCCCATCGAGATCACTCCGAGGGAGATGTGTTAAAGCGCGCCGTCGAGATCACTCCGGTCGAGGAAAGAGTTTCAAGAAGCCGCCGCCATCAAGAATCGCAAGAGGCCTTCGTCGAGATTACTTCGGGGGTCTTGGGAGATTCAAGAAGCATCGCCGACACGCCATCAACCGGGGAAATCTGCTCCGTCGAGGGAGCACACCCCAGATCCGTCAAGAACTCCTCTTTCTTGGAGGGTTCTTGGTTGTTACAGTTCAAGAAAGCCATTTCTTGGTACCTTTTTCCACCCTTCCACCATTTCTTGATCGCCAACCCCCCTTTCCCCCTCATTCCTTGATTCCCATCTGCCTCGTCCTGCCTTTCTTGATCGCCCCCCCTCCTTTCCCCATCGTTTCTTGATTCCCACCCCCCTCGTCTTGCCTTTCTTGATCGCCCCCCCCTTTCCCCATCGTTTCTTGATTCCCAACCGCATCGTCTTGCCTTTCTTGATCGCCCATCCTCCTTTCCCCATCATTTCTTGATTCCCAACCGCCTCGTCTTGCCTTTTTTGACCGCCCACCCCCCTCTCCCCGGCGTTTCTTGTTTCCCCCCTGCCTCGTCTTGCCTTTCTTGATCGCCTACCCTCCTTTCTCCCATCGTTTCTTGATTCCCAACCGCCTCCTCTTGCCTTTCTTGATCGCCCACCTCCTTCCCCCATCGTTTCTTGATCCCCAACCGCATCCTCTTGTCTTTCTTGATCGCCCACTTTCTTTCCCCTTGATTTCTTGATTTCTTGATTTCTTGAATTCTTGATTTCATGATTTCTTGATTTCTTGATCTCACCATATCTCCTTGATTCCCCTTCGTTTCTCCCCTTCGCCTCATCTTTCTTGATTTCTTGATTCACACCTCTCGCCATAACCGATTACTTGGTTTTCTGCCCCACCCCATGACTATTCCCACGATACTTGGTTCGATGTCTTGCCCGCCCACGACTACGCGTCGCCAGCCAGCGCGCGCCTTGTGCGCCCTCTGCTCCGACTTTTGTTGCACGCCACCCGTGGACTCAGCTCTCTGCTGGTAGTTACGACCGCACCGTCCGCACCGGTTTGTCTCGCCAGCGACACTCGTCCGCACGACCCGACACTAAGCATCCGCTCGACGACTTGGACGCCTTGGACTAAGCGATACAAAGGTCAGTCTCGTCTCCCCTCTATAAACTCCAGTATTATTATCTTCGACAGTCTCGTCTTCCCCTATCGCGTCCGCTACCGTGATATTCTCGAACATCATCGGATAGGACTAGCCACCTTGTCGAGCATAGGGATTCTTGTGGTAGACGGACTGTCATCCGACTTGGACGCCGAATGCTCCAGGGCTGTTAGATACCCCTCACTTAGTAGACGTCTAGTAGGTCCAGCTGGTCATTGGGAGTTTGATCTTAGGTTCACTCGTCTCTCATTGATCGGTACGGCCGACGTCGCTATCCGTCAAGTCCTTATCTGCTCATTCGTATTTTCTCATCATTCGGCTTACATCCCATACATTCGCATCATAACCCTGTGACCTGAAACGCGCCGATCGATCCCGGCCGTCGTCGTATCACATCAGTCTTATGCGTGAGCCTTCGCGTGACGAACTGGATGGACAAGGGCTTTAAAATTGGATGGTCCCCCATCACTACCCCTATCTCTATTTCTATCTCTATCTCTATCTCTATCTCTATCTCTATCTCTATCTCTATCTCTATCTCTATCTCTATCTCTATCTCTATCTCTATCTCTATCTCTATCTCTATCTCTATCTCTATCTCTATCTCTATCTCTATCTCTATCTCTATCTCTATCTCTATCTCTATCTCTATCTCTATCTCTATCTTTATCTCTACCTCTATCTATATCTATCTCTATCTCTATCTCTATATATATCTCCATCTTTATCTCTATATCTATCTCTATCTCTATCTCTATCTCTATCTCTATCTCTATCTCTATCTCTATCTTTATCTCTATTTCTATCTCTATCTCTATCTCGATCTCTATCTCTGTGTCTATTTCTATCTCTATCTCTATCTCTGTCTCTATTTCTATCTCTCTCTCTATCTCTATCTCTATCTCTATCTCCATCTCTATCTCTATCTCTCTTTCTATCTCTATCTCTATCTCTATCTCTATCTGTATCTCTATGTCTATCTCTATCTCTATCTCTATCTCTGTCTGTCTCTCTATCTCTATCGCTATCTCTATCTCTTTCTCTATCTCTATCTCTATATCTATCTCTATCTCTATCTGTGTCTCTATCTCTATCTCTATGTCTATCTCTATCTCTATCTCTATCTATACCTCTATCTCTATCTCTATCTCTATCTCTATCTCTATCCCTATCTCTTTCACTTTCTCTATCTATATCAATAAATCTATCTCTATCTTTATCTCTATCTCTATCACTTTCTCTATCTATATCAATAAATCTATCTCTATCTCTATCTCTATCCCAATCTCTATCGCTATCTCTACCTCTATCTCTATTTCTATCTATATCCCTATCGTAATCTCATTCTCTATTTCTATCTCTTTCTGTAGCTCTATATCTATCTCTATCTGTATCTGTATATGTAATACTATCTCTAGCACTATCTCTATATCTATCTCTGTCTCTATCTCTATTTCTATATCTATTTATATCGCCTTTTCTTACTCTATCTCTATTTATATCACTATCTCTATCTCAAACTCAATCTCTATGTCTATCTATATCACTATCTTTATCTTTATCACTATCTTTATCTCTATTTCTATCTCTATCTGTATCTCTATCTCTATGTCTATCTCTATCTCTATCTCTATCTCTATATCTATCTCAATCTCTCGATATATTTCTATCACTATCACTATCTCTATGTCTATCTCTATCTCTATCTCTATCTCTATCTCTGTCTACCTGTATCAATATCATTTTATCTCTCTCTACCGTTATCTCTATCTCTATCTCTATCTCTATCTTTGTCTCTATCTCTGTCTCTATCACTATCTGTCGTTATATCTATTTCCATCTCTTTCTCTGTTTCTATTTGTAGCTGTATTTCTATCTTTATCTCTATCTCTATCCCTATTTCTGTCTCTATCTCTATCATTATCTATATCTCTATCTGAATCTATATCTAAATCTCTGTTGCTATCTCTGTCTCTATCTCTATGTCTATCAAACTCACTATCTTTACCTCTATCTCTATATCTAACTCTATCTTGATCTCTATCTGTATCTGTATCTCTATATGTATCTCTATCTCTATTTCATTCTCAATCTCTATCTCTTTTTCTATCTCTATCGCTATCTCTATCTATATCTCTATCTCTATCTGTATCCCTATCTCTATCTCTATCTCTATCTCTACCTCTATCTCTATCTCTATCTTTATCTTTATCTCTATCGCTATCTCTATCTCTATCTCTATTTCTAGCTCTATCTTTATCTCGATCTCTATGTCTATCTTTATCTGTATCTTTATGTGTATCTCTATTTCGATCTTTATTTCTATATCTCTATCTATCTCTATCTCTATATTTATATCTATCTATGTTTCTATCTCTATCATTATCTATATCTATATCTCTATCTCTTTTTCTATCACTATGACTATCTCTATCTCTATCTCTATCTCTATAGCTATCTCTATCTCTATCTCTATCTCTATCTGTATCTCTGTCTTTATCTCTATGTTTATCTCTATATATATCTGTATCTATATCTCTGTATCTCTCTCTGTCGTTATCTCTTTTTTTATTTCTATCTCTATCTCTAGGTCTATCTCTGTCTCTAACTATGTCTCTATCTCTGTCTCTATCTCTATCTCTCTTGATATCTATCATCATCTCTATGGCTATTTCTATCAGTAGCTGTATTTCTATCTCTATCTCTATGTCTATCTCTACCTGAATCTATATCTGTATCTCTATTTCTATCTCTATGTCTATCACACTCTCTATCTCTATCTCTATCTCAAAATCTAACTCTATCTTAATTGCAATATGTATATGTATCTCTATATCTATCTACATCTTTATCTCTATTTCTATCTCTTATCTCCATCTCTATCTCAGTATATATCTCTCTCTCAATTTCTATCTCAATCTCAATCTCCATCTCTTTCTCTATCTCTATCGCTATCTCTATCTCTATCTCTGTCTCTATCTCTATCTCTAGCTCTATCTCTATCTCTATCTCTATCTCTATGTATATCTCTATCTCTATCTCTATCTCTATCTCTATCTCTATCTCTATCTCTATGTATATCTCTATCTCTATCTCTATCTCTATCTCTATCTCTATCTCTATCTCTATCTCTATCTCTATCTCCATCTCTATCTCTATCTCTATCTCTAGCTCTATCTCTATCTCTATCGCTATCTCTATCTCTATCTATATTTCTGCCTCTATATCTATCTCTATCGCTATCTCTATCTCTATCTCTATCCCTATCCTAATCTCATTCTCTATTTCTATCTCTTTCTGTAGCTCTATATCTATATCTATCTCTATCTCTATCTCTATCACTATCTCTATCTCTATCTCTATCTCTATCTCTATCTCTATCTCTATCTCTATCTCTTTCTCTATCTCTATCTCTATCTCTATCTGTATCTCTATGTCTATCTCTATCGCTATCTCTATCTCTATCTCTATCTATATCTCTATCTCTATCTCTATCTCTATCTCTATAGCTATCTCTATTTCTGTATCTATCTCTGTCTCTATCTCTATATCTATCTCTATCTCTATCTCTATCTCTATCTTTATCACAATCTTGATCTCTATAGCTATCTGTAACTCTATCTCTATTTCTCTCTATCTCTATCGCTATCTCTCTCTCTCTCTGTATCTCTATCTTTATCTCTATCTCGTTCTCTATCTCGATCTCTATCTCTAGCTCTATCTCTATCTCTATCTCTATGATGTAATACGATTGGCCGGGATCGATCGGCTCGTATTACGTCAAAGGAAAATAATGAATGTGTGTGATGCAAACTGATGAGTAGTAGTGACGAATGAGCAATCGAAGATATCAACAGATTAGGATGTGAACCACGCCGGGCAGTGAGAGTAGAGTGATCCTAGGATCAATCTCCCGGTGACTCGCGAGACCAACTAGACGACCAGTCAATGAGAGGCGTTTTACGGCCTAGAGGTGTTTGGCGTCTAGATCAGTAGATTACCCTTTCAACCGCAATGAATCCTACACTCGACAATGGTGGTTATCCTATCCGGGATGCGAGATGGGTAGGTGGCAGCGGACATGATAGCGGAAGACAGGACTACAGGTAGTAATAATACTAGTGAAGATGGAGGGAATACGAGATTGTACGTGAAGAGTGCTAGTCCACGGCGTCAAGATCCCCCCCCGGGCTGACGTCAAGGAGTGAACCGGTCGTCGGAGGTGTCAGCTCGGAAGGAAGTAGATCGCGTAGTCGGCGACAGCAGATTAGTTCAGGAGCGTGATGATCATTCAATAACACAGCAGGCGACAAGAAGGCACGCGGTGCTCACTGGTACGCACGCACCAGCGCGCTAGGCCGAGCGGCCGGAGGGTGCGGGGCGCGCAAGCCAACAGCGCGCGGCGCGCGCACGCGGGCAGAGGCGCAGTGCGCGCGGGCCGCCCAACGGGAGGGCACGCGGTGGCGGCGGGTCTCAGCGGAGCGTCGTGGGGGCGCCAAGGAAGGGCGCGCTGTGGTGAGACGCTAGGGGTGGGCACGGGCCACTCTTTCGCGGGGGCGGCTCGTGAAGGTGCAACCTCGCGCGTGCGGAGATGCGGGTTGGCCGCGCGAGGGAGGGAGGAAGCGACGAGTGGTGGACGTGAAGGGGGTGGTGAGGCAAGAAATGGCGAGGGGAAGGAGGGTGAGGGCGAAGGTGGAGAGTCAAGAAATGGGGAAGACGGAAGGGACGGAGGGCGGCAGGGCAAGAGGGCGTGGGGCATGGATCAAGAAACGAAGGGGAGGGACGGGCGGAGAGTGGCCAGGCGAGAGGGTGAGGGAAGAGGGGTGCGGCGTGGTTGAGGATCAAGAGAAGGTGGGGAAGGAGAGAAGGGGAGGAGATGGAGGGCGAAGGTGGTGATGGCGGGCTGATCAAGAAGAGGGTTCTTGGCAGGAGATCACCAAGAATCTTCCAAGTTGGATGGATTCTTGGTTGGCCTGGGAGGGTACCTTTGGTGGGCGAGGAATTCCCAGTGCGGTGGTATGTCGGCGTCGTCTAGAACCTCCAGGCACCTTCGGAGTGATCTCGACGGAGGACTCTTCAGTTCTTGACGGCGGCGACTTCTTGAAAATCTTTAATTGTGCCGGAGTGATCTCGACGGCGCGCTTGAACACGTTCTCTCGGAGTGATCTCGACGAGGGAACGTGGGCTCTACGCCACGGAGTGATCTCGACGTGGGTGAGGTTAGCCAGGCCTCCTATGCTACGTCCTATGGTAGGGGAGACACAAGCTTGAAACTTTCAACAAATGACTCCAAATGTTCCTTGGGCATGCCATCCCCTTATATAGTGAGGATGGGTGCCAAGTGAACATAAAGAGAGGACGAACTGTCACGAGACGTGGTTCGGCCTCTCCGTACAAATTTGAAATACAAACGAAAAAAAGAAAACGAAAGACAAAGGACAGCGCCCAACATTGGCCCAATCCATAAAATCCAGAAAGACAACAAAGAGGAAAAACAAACGAAAGTGAAAATGCAAATACTTACGCGGGGTACTTAAACCCCAGATGGCGAGCGTCGGCGCGCGCTGCCCGGCGTGGCTGATGACGTCCCGTTGTGTCGTCTCCGAGATGGTCCTCCATCACTCTATCTCTATCACTATCTATATCTCTTTCTCTATCTCCATCTTTATCTCTATCTCTATTTATATCTCTACCTCTATCTCAATCTTTATCTCTATCTCTATCTCAAACTCAAACTCTATCTCTTTCTCTATCTCTATCTCAATCTCTATCTCTATCTCCATCTCTATCTCTATCTCTTTCTCTATCTATATCTCTATCTCTATCTCTATCTCTATCTCTATTTCTATCTCTATCTCTATCTGTATCTCTATATCTATCTCTATCTCTACCTCTATCTCTATCTGTATCTCTGTCTTTATCTCTATCTATATCTCTATCACTATCTCTATCTTTATCTCTATATCTATCTGTATCTATATCTCTGTATCTCTCTCTATCATTATCTCTATTTTTATTTCTATCTCTATCTCTAGGTCTATCTCAGTCTCTAACTATGTCTCTATCTCTATCTCTATCTCTATCTCTATTTCTCTTGATATCTATTTTCATCTCTACGTCTATTTCTATCTGTAGCTGTATTTCTATCTCTAACTGTATGTCTATCTCTATCTCCATCTCTATCTCTATCATTATCTATATCTATTCCTGAATCTCTATCTATATCTCTTTTTCTATCTCTATGTCTATCTCTATGTCTATCACACTCTCTATCTCTAACTTTATCTCAAAATCTATTTCTATCTTAATTTCAATATGTATCTGTATCTCTATATCTATCGACATCTTTATCTCTATTTCTATCTCAATCTCCATCTCTATCTCAGTATATATATCGCTCTCAATTTCTATCTAAATCTCAATCTCCATCTCTTTCTCTATCTCTATCGCTATCTCTATCTCTATCTCTGTCTCTATCTCTATCTCTATCTCTATCACTATATCTATATCTATCTCTATCTCTATTTCTATCTCTATCTCTATCTCTATCTCTATCTCTATCTCTATCTCTATCTCTATCGCTATCTCTATCTCTATCTCTATCTATATCTCTATCTCTATCTCTATATCTATCTCTATCTCTATCTCCATCTCTATCTCTATCTCTATATCTATCTCTATCTCTATCTCTATATCTATCGCTATCTCTATCTCTATCCCTATCACAATCTTGATCTCTATCTCTATCACAATCTCGATCTCTATCGCTATCTGTACCTCTATCTCTATTTCTATCTCTATCCCTATCTATATTTCTGTTAATATCGCCATCTCTATCTCTATCTCTATATCTATCTCTATCTGTATCTCTATCTCTATATCTAGCTCTATCTCTATCTCTATCTGTGTCTCTATCTCTATCTCTTTCTCTATCTCTATCTCTATCTGTATCTCTATCTATATCTCTATCTCAGTCTCTATGTCTCTCTGTATCTCAATCTGAAGCTCTATCACTGTCTTTGTCTCTATCTATATCTATACTCTGTCTTTATATCTATCTCTATCTCTATCTCTATCTGTGTCTCTATCTCTATCTCTATCACAATATTTATCTCTATCTTTTTCTGTATCTTTGTCTCTATCTCTATCTCTCTTTATCCCTATCTCCATCTCTATCTCCATCTCTGTCTGGATCTCTACCTCTATCTTAATCACTATCTCTATCCCTAACTCTATTTGTACCTCTATCGCTATGTCTATCTATATCTTAATATCTCTATCTATCTATATCTCTATCTGTATCTCTATGTTTACCCGTATCTCTATCTTTATCTCAATTTCTATCTGTATCTCAATCTCTATCTCTATATCTATCTCTATCTTTATATCTATCACTATCTCAATCTCAATCTCTCTCTCTATCTCTATTTCTATCTCTATCTCTATCTCTATCTCCATCCATATTTCAACCTCTATATTTACCTCTATCGCTATCTCTATCTCTATCTCTGTTTCTATCTTTATCTCTATCTGTATCTCTATCTTTATCTCTATCTCTATCTCTATATCTATCTGTATCTCTTTCTCTATCTGCATCTTTATCTCTATCTCTATCTTAATTTTTATCTTAGTCTATATCTTTATCTTCATCTCTTTCTCTATCTTTATCTCTATCTTTTCTCGATCTCTATCTATAGCTCTGTCTTTATCTCTATCTCTCTCTCTCTATATCTATCTCCATCTCTATCTCTACCTCTATCTTTATGAATATCTCTATCTCTATCTCTATCTCTACCTCTATCTTTATCTCTATCTTCATCTCTATTGCTATCTCTATCTCTATCTCAATTTCTACCTCTATCTCTATTGATATCCCTAGATCTTACTTTATCTTGATATCTAACTCTATCTCGATCTCTGTCTCTATCTCTATCTCTATCGCTATCCCTATCTCTAGCGCTATATGTATCTCTATCTGGTTCCCTATTTCTATCTCTATCTCTATCTCTATCTCTATCTCTATCTATATCGCTATCTCTATCTCTATCTCTATCTCTATCTCTATCTCTATCTCTATCTAAATCTCTATCTCTATCTCTATCTCCATCTCTATCTTTATCTCTATCGCTATCTGTATCTTGATCTCTATCATTATCTCTATCTCTATCTCTGTCTCTATCTCTAACTCTATCTCTATCTATATCTCTATCATTATCTCCATCTCCATCTCTATCTGTATATCTATCTGTATCTATATCTCTGTATTTCTCTCTATCTTTATCTCTATCTCTATCTCTATCTTTGTCTCTATCTCTGTCTGTATCTCTACCTCTCTTTATATCTATCTGTATATGTATCTCTATATCTATCTCCATATTTGTCTCTATTTCTATCTCGATCTCTATCGCTATGTCTATCGGTATCTCTGTCTCTATCTCTATCTTTATCTGTATCTCTATATCTATCGCTACCTCTATCTCTATCTCGATCTCAGTATCCATCTCTTTCTCTATCTCTATCGCTATCTCTATCATTATCTCTGTCTCTGTTTGTATCTCTATTCTTATATATATCTTTATCTCTATCTCTATCTCTATCTCTATCTCTATCTCTATCTCTATCTCTATCACTATCTCTATCACTATCTCTATTTCTATCTCTATCTCTATCTCTATTTCTATCAGTATCTCTATCTCTATATATATCTCTGTCTCTAGCTCTATCTCTATCTCCATCTCTATCTCTATACTTATTTATATCTCTATCTCTATCTCTATCACAATCTCGATATCGATCGCTATCTGGATGATACAGGACAACGTCGAGGACGAAGTCCGGCCGTCACCGAGGGGTTCGTACTCGGTGTCGTGAGTATCGGTGCGTGACGTTTCCGCAACGGGTATCGTCGTGCACGGGTAATCCTACGGGGAGGATCTATGATGAGATGTTCCGAGTAGGGGTCTCGTACGTGTAGTTGGGGACGAGAAATGGGAAGCCGATGTCCGGGTGTCGACGGGGTCGCCCAGAGATGAGTAAGTAGACCCCTTTACCCTCGTCCGAGCGGACGAGGTTGCTACGGCGCCGAACGGGATATATCCCGCTTGTGTTGCTCGCACGTGACGGGCGAACCCGACTCGTACCAAACCAGGTATGACGCTCAAAATATCGTAATGTCCTCTCAACCTGCAACACTCACCTACGTCTAACCCGAGCGCGGTGGAGGCAAACGATGACGTACTACAAGAAATAAGAGACGGGTAAGGGATGGCGTACCGCGTGCTCGTTCTGGGCAATTCGTCTCAGTGCGAGTAGAAGCTGGCTGGGGTCGGTTCTACGGGGCGCGATAGAGACCGACGGTCCGGGCATGGAGATATTCACGTGCGGCGGGACCGCAGGGTCCAGGTGTCGTGGCGCGACAGGGACGAGGCGCAACAGTGCCAAGCAGCGGAAGCGGCGCGCGCGCAGGGCGTGGCGCATGCCGCAAGGGAGCGCTGCACCAGGAACGCCCAAAAGCGGGGCGTTGCGGCGAGGGCGGGGCAGTCAAGGGTGCGGCGATTGCAGCACCGGGATGATGGCGCTGCCAATGGGGCGGATGGGGCCCAAGTACAGGGCCCGGTAGCGAGTGCTGATGCAGTTCCGGCTATAGTGGGCACGACCGTCGGAGGAAGGTGTCGCGCGAGGGACACTAGGCGACGGGAGTGGCACGGTGGGCGCGACGCAGACTAGCGTGAGGACGCGAGACCACGTCTCATTGCAACGACAGCACTAGCATGAAGGAGAGGGCCGTGGGCGTCGTGCGCACGGTCAAGGTGGCGAGGAGTGTCAGCGGACAACAGTCGCAACGGGCAACGGGCAAGGGGTCGGTCGACCGGAGAGGTATCTACGTCGCCGGAGGGGCAGCGACGATGGGGACCCTCCCCTTCACGCTGCTCTGGCGTCTTCCTCTTCTCCTCTGTTCTCCTTTCTCCTCGACCATGAGTTCTCCTTCTTCAACAACGCGGGACGCAACCCTAATTCATCAAGTAAACGAAACCTCTTCTTCTTCAAAATTCATCGATAACTTCCTTTTGAAAAAAAACATCGTATCTCCGTTAGGGCACCCATCCGACCTTATATAGGGGGGGGTTATGGGAGCCCTAAGACCAAAAGGACCTTCACTTAACTAGAAATATCCTTATGACCTAAAGGACATGAGGACGACTGGAAGACAAGGAAAACAAAGATGAAATAGGGAGGGGGGAGGGGAGATCCTCATAGGGTCGAATCCTCCTTCCGTACATGCGATCACGTTGCATAAGAAAAACACAAAAGATGAAGATCAAAACCAAAAGACGATGAAAGAAATGAAACACGAAAACGATAAGATGTCCGTTACCCGGGATATTTGAATCCGGGCGTGCGTACCGTCGCCTTGGCTTGTCGAGTGGGCTGGACACGAACGGCTGGTTGTGTCGAGGGCGGCGGTGACGTCTCTGAAGACGTATCTGGGGCTGCGGCTGGTGCTGCGCCGTCAATCCTCCCAGGGTTGGAAGAACTCGAGTCCGGCGTGTTAGGGGTGTCGAAGGGCAGCGGCTGAAGTAGATTTGATCGAAGGCGGTAGAGCTCGGCCTCCGATATCCACGTGTCGTCTGCGCTGGTGCGTCCCAGCCACCGTACCAGGTACCTCCTCGAGACCTCGTTCCCTGCATAGTCAATTATCTCTTGCAGGACACAGTCGATTGCCTCTTGCCAATCGGGTGAAACAAACGGGGGATTGGTCGTGGCAAGCTCACTCACACTGAATGGGTATAGAGAGGGTGGGGTGTGGGG
This sequence comes from Wolffia australiana, assembly GCF_029677425.1. Lineage (NCBI taxonomy): Eukaryota > Viridiplantae > Streptophyta > Magnoliopsida > Alismatales > Araceae > Wolffia > Wolffia australiana. Next base: position 5,903,124 of record NC_135836.1, on the reverse strand, counting down.
GTGAGAAGGGGTTCAGTACGGAGCCAAATCCGCCACGTTGAACGTGGAGCTTATTCCCCACGTAGGAGGAATCTCGACGACGTAGGCATTTTCGCCCACCCTTCGGAGGATCAAGAACAGGCTGGCACTACGAGCATGTAGCTTCGTAGCCGTCCTGGGAGAGTATCTCTCCGGTCTAAGCCTAACCATCACTAGGTCTCCCACATCGAAGACTCGGGGTCGGCGGTGCAAGTCGGCATACTGCTTGTACAATGCATTTTGGCTTGTGATCCTATCATGAATATGCTGATGCAATGCGAAAACATGCTGGGTGAATGCAATGCCATCCTCGGATACTCTAACATGCCGGTCAACGGGAGCTAAGTCTAGTGGATGACAACGGGCTTGCCCATAGACTATCTCAAACGGGCTCAACCCGCTGGTGCGGTTCACCGAGGAGTTGTACCCGAACTCTGCGCGAGGGACGATCAGATCCCAAGTTGCGAGGTGTTTGCCCACGAGGGAACGTAGTAGGTTGCCCAAACTTCGATTGACGACCTCCGTTTGACCGTCGGTCTGCGGGTGGTAGGCAGTTGAGAATTTGAACCGTGTTCCGAGGAGACTCCATAAGGTCTTCCAGAAATAGCTCATGAAGCGGACGTCTCGGTCGGACACAATCGAAGTTGGCAGACCATGGAGGTGCACAATTTCTCAAAAGAACAGTTGTGCGACCTTCGTGGCGTCAGACGTCTTCGCGCAGGGCACAAAGTGTGCCATCTTCGAGAACCTGTCAACGACGACCATGACGGAGTCGTGTCGTCGTGCTGTCCGGGCCATTCCTAGGACGAAGTCCATGCTAACGTCATCCCAGGGATGCGTGGGCATCGGTAGCAGGGTGTGTAACCTGGCGCTCTTCTTGACCTGTTTGGCCAAGGCACATACGCGGCACTGAGCAACAATGTTGCCGACGTGGCGTTTCAGCGACGGCTAGTAGAATTGGTACTCTATGGCGGAGATGGTCTTGTCACGTCCAAAGTGACTGCTAAGACCACCGGCGTGACATTCCCATGTGAGGAAGTCGCGCAGTGACATGCATGGCACGCAGAGCCTGTCCTGATAGAACAGGTAGTCGTTGGTAATGACGTAGTCCCGGTAGTCGCAGGATGGTCCCTATTGAACTCGTGTGATAATCGGCCCGAAGCCGGGGCACTATCGTATCCGTCTCTGATGGTCTCGAACCCGAGGACCTTCACCCTCATGATGTTCACCCTCATGATGTTGAGCACGTGGGCTCTTCAGCTAAGTGCATCGGCGACGACGTTGTCTTTGCCCTTCTTGTGCTTGATGACGAAGGAATAATCCTGTAAGTACTCCATCCATCTCGCGTGTCGGTCGGTCAACTTCTGCTGGGAGGGCAGGTATTGGAGCGCCTTGTGATCTGAGAAAAGCACGAACTCCTTGAAGAGGAGATAGTGTCACCAGTGTCGTAGGGCTTGAATGACCGCGTAGAATTCATTGTCGTACGTCGAGTAGCGTAGTCTCGCGTCATTCAGCTTTTTGCGAAAAAACTCAACGGGGTGACCCTCTTGGCTGAGGACACCACCGATCCCAACGCCCGAGGCGTCACATGTAACCTTGAACACCTTCCCGAAGTCAGGTAGGCGGAGGACAGGCACTTGCATCATCAAGAGCTTCACGAGCTGGAAAGCTCGCTCGACGGCGGGGGTCCAAGTGAATGGTTCCACCTTGAGGCAATCGGTGATAGGAGCCGTGATAGAACTGAAAATCTGTACGAAGCATCGGTAGAAAGTGGCGAGGCCAATGAAGCTGCGTACGTCGTGGAGGCTGGCAGGTGACGGCCAGGATGTGATGGCCCAGACCTTCTCCAGATCTGCGGCTACGCCTTGGAAGGCAACTTCCGATGTGACGAAGCTGCACTTCTTAGGGTGCGTGTATAGCTGTTCGCGCCGAAAGATGGTGCAGACTTGTCGAAGATGGTCGAGGTGCTCCTCCCTCGACTGGCTATATATATGGATGTCGTCGAAGTAGACGACGGCGAATCTCCCGATAAAGGCACGCAGTACCTCGTTAATGAGGCGCTGAAAGGTACTTGGCGCGTTGGAGAGGCCGAAGGGCATGACTCTCCACTCGTATAACCCGTCCTTTATCTTAAAGGCGGTCTTCCATTCATCTCCGGGATGAATCTGAACCTGGTGGTAGCCACTACGTAGGTCTATCTTTGAGAAGATAGTGGCTCCAGCCATCATGTCGAAGAGGTCCTAGACGCGGGGAATGGGAAAACGGTATTGTACTGTTATCTTGTTGATGGCACAGCTGTCGCAGCACATGCGCCACGTGCCATCCTTCTTCGGAGGTAGGAGGGCGGGTTCGCGAGTAGGTCGGGGACCTATCGTAGTAGCTCCTCGTATCTCTACGGCTCCATTTGATAGTGTGTTAGGTTTGACAATGAGGCGTCGGGCACGAAATCGATCACGTGCTGGATGCCATGCATCGGTGGTAGTTCGCTGGGTAGCTCCTCAGGAAACACATCTCCAAACTCCGATAGTATGGCCTCGACCTCAAGTGGTCGGTGCTCTACGGGTGGATCGGTGGGGATATCAAGGGTGACGGCGAGGCACAAGGGCGTGTCATCTCCCTCGCGGCCCAAATCTTGAGCGAACAAGGGGCCTCGGACAACCATAAGCCCTATGGGCTTGGTCGGGACCAGCTTGTTTGCCATTTTTGTTGTGTACGGGTGCCAAGTGACCCGTCGTCCCTGGTAGAATAACGAACACGTGTTCCTCCTTCCGGCTAGAGTGACGTCGTGGTCATATAGCCAGGGACGACCCAAGATGATGCTTCCCACTTTCATGGGAAGTGATGGAAATATATGTGGCCGGCAAGACAATCGCACATTCCGCATCTCGTTCCATATTCATTATAGTGCACGTGTGATGCTCATAATGAAGTCCATGAATACATAATCAGACCTAGTGAATTATGATGAGATCGTAATACGGAGATCACTAGTCTTTAAGCATGTGTTCTAAACATTCCTATTCAAAGGATACGCGAGAAGGACATCAAAGTATCTGGATAGAATAGCACTATCTAGCCTCACTCATATGATGAGTATGGCCGGTCACATAGCCATTAGTGTGGCGACACTCAGGATAAATAGTGGGTGCTCTTTAGTGGAAAGAGTTCACTGAATTGATCCGTACGAATCCCTGAATGGTATTATACCGAACTGTCAATCAGGTTGATTCACGTCACGGTTGTGTAAGTGGTCCTTAGACCTGAGACACCAAAGACGTCTTGTGGACGGACGGTTGTACTTTGGCTATGGCCAACGAGTCTCTAATCATGGGATTTTGAACGGTCTTAGTTTGGGTGCATCAAGAAGTACACGAAGGCGATTGAGTGGTCAATATGGGATCGTCCACCCTCGGTATAAGAGGTGACAGCTCAAGGAAGACGATGCAATGAAGTCCTTGCCCAAGGCAGTGAAATATCAGAGAAGAGTTCTCCGATGATTTCCGAATGCATCAGTACTAACTCGGATGACCGATTAGGGTTTGACAGTTGACCATACCCTAAGTCGTCCTAGGAGCGTCAAGTGGATGAGGGATTATACATACACGATAACTGATGATGAACAGGTTCCATGAGTGAGTCGATACATACTCCTTTGTATCTTCTAGGACACGAGGTGTAGCTTGGCACCCCACGTGTTGGAGTCTCGACCTATAGATTGGATTAAATCGATCTGACGTTAATTAATCTATATGATGATATAGTTGATTAATTTGGAAGGCCAATAAAGGTTATTAGGCTGCTAGAGTCATTAACTAGACTGATACATGGGCCTAGAGGGTCACACGCAAATGGTCTTTCGGACGTTGGAAGATATACTTAAGTTTTGGGAGTTTTTATGAAAAATACCCACTTAGTATAAATAGGGGAAGGCCCTGAATGAAATTCACCAGGCTAGAATTGTTTAGGGGCTTGTCTCCTTATTCTCCACCTTCCCCACACCCTCTCTCCATTCCTGATGTGATCGGGACGACGTAATGACGCCGACGGAGAAAGAACGGGGCTCGTCAATGAGAAGGAGGAGATCCGACGCGCCGAGGACCACATGGATATGTCTAGAGGCTGCACACTTGAGCAGCTCGACTCGTCTTGCTATGGGATTGAAGAAATCATGAATGAGAGTCGTGCAAAGGTACTTCGTTTTAATGTTTTCGTTGATGCCGTTCGATTCGCAAAGAGTCTTCCACTGCGCATCGTTTTGATTTGTTCATCTAGATCTAGGCCTCTAGAACCCAACAAGAAGTACGTCACAGAGGACGCTCTCATCGTAGGCGCTCACCTTCAACGGTATGCAGCACTGGCTCTTCACCAATAGCAATGAAGCGTCGATTCATGAGACGTCGTAGGAAGTTGGATGTGGGATCGGGGTTAACCCGATTCGGGTAACCATCATATCGGATATGACGTTGATGCAACTCCCGCTGTCGACAATCAGTTTACACACTTTGTCGTTGATCTTGACATAAGTGTAAAAGATCGATGTGCGGAGTGACGCGTCTGCCATTGGGTCCGGTCGGGGCTCTACCGGAGTGGTCCGAATAGGTGGGGCGGCTCGAGATGGAGCCCGCACTCTGCTAGCACTGGGCTGGTCGACGGCTATGTTTGCCAGCGGACGATCCGTGGCTCGGGTTCCTCATACTCGATGGCGAACTCCTCATCTCCGTGGTAGTGATCGCCTAACTGGGCGTCCATATCCTTCGTATAGCCGGGAATGACGTCTCCAACGTTGATCAATAGTGCCGAAGATGGGCATTGGTTTGCCCGGTGCCCCCTACCTTGGCACTTGAAGCACATTAAGTGTGCTTGGCTGATGGTGATGCTACGGGTTGGTGTGTCATTCGTGACGACCCGAGCCAGTGGGGTAGAACCCACAGAAGTGGCGGGGGCGGCTACTTGCACCCCGGTGGTCTAGGTAGCCCGAGTGGTCGCGGACGGGATAGCCCGAGCAGGAATAGGTCGAACCGGAGTGATCCGGGGCGCGGTGGTCACGCTAGGGGGTGTTGCCTCATCACTCGGAGGGTCCATGTGCTCGACCAGGTGATACACCACGTCTACCTCAGCCGGGTTGCACTTGAGAACCTCGTTGCGCAGGGCTGGTCGGAGCCTGTGGGCTAACAATCCGATAATGACTCGTGGGTCCTCCACGAATCGACAACGCATGCGGCATTCCTCGAACGCCTCGATGTATTCCATCACGGAGAGTCGACCTTGCTTAAGGTCGAGCCAGGTAAGGAACAGCGACATCTGGTATTGTCGAGGAACATACTTGCTCCGTAGCTTCTGTGCCATCTCGACCCAGGACATGATGGGTCGTCCTCGTCGCTCAGCGGCGACTCGCTCTTTCTCCCAAAAAATCTTGGCTTGCCCGCCAAGTCTCGATTCTGCATATTCGACGCAGAGGTCATCTTCCATGCGGTACCACCGAAAGTAGGAGTTCATGCTCAACTCCCATTTGATGAACTCCTTGGGTTTCCGTGAACCCTCGAAGACGGCAACGTCGGCTCGTACGCTCCTCTAGATGTGGGCGCGGTGCTCCTCCCGTCGTCGCTCCTCGTCATCTGAGTGCCGATTGGGCACTGGGTAGTCCTCGGGACGCGGGTCGACGCATCGTCGAGGCGGGGTCAGCTCGCAGTCACGGCCGTCCCGGGGGCGGGGACTACCATCGCGAGGGGCGTGGCCCTCGGGCATCGCGCAGGGCGGGTGATGTGGGACATTGTCGTCCCTCTCATACCGGCGGTGTGGTGGCCGGTAGAGGTTGTCTTGGCAGGCAGGAATGTCCGCTACCTGCTGGTGATCGCGAGGCCGGACGGGCTCATCTCGGTGCGCCGGGTGGTCGACGTCCAGGTGGCGATCTCGTCGTCGGACGTAGTGGTCCGTTCGGGCTGGACGGTCGGCCATGTAGTCGCGGCCGTAGTCGTCCCGCAGGTATCGTCTATCCCCAGCACGGGCGTCACGTGGGCCTCGTACGGGGTCTAGGTCAGGACGTCCACGGTATGGGACGTCGTCATACCAGCGGTCGTAGTCCTCGTACATGTCTTCGTCTTCGTCGTAGGGGCTCCTTGGTCATGGCGCGTGTCGGGCGACCCAAGGCAGGTCATGTTGGCGTCCTCGGGCGGGGAACTCTGGTCGGGGTACGTGTACGGGGGATCGGAGGCGCTCGAGCATCCGCTCCATGCGCTACATCCTAGCGGCCATGGCGCGAAAGTATGCCCCTTGATCTTCATACGGGTCCTCCTGGGGTCGAAGCTGGCGGTGTACTCCTCCTCGTCCGCGAGTAGCGGTGCTCCAGGGTGTGGCCTCGTCAATGGGAGTCTTCCCGTACGGTCGACATCATACGGCCATCTCATCGTCGTAATCACTTGGGGGGGCTCGCCGCGAGGGGGCGGTGAGCCGTGCGGGGAGATCCGTAGCTCACGAGATGTGCTAGTGGGATCTTGTGGTCCTGATGACTCGGGGTCACCCGTAACGGCGGGTGCAGTCCGCGCTGCTTCGATAGGCAGCGGTATCGGGCCGGCTACCGGTGTCGCGCGACGATGCTCCGAGAGGGCAGTAGAGTCGCCACTCTTGTCAGGCGACAGTTCTGACCATCGTGGGGAGGTAGAACCGCCGCGTTTAGCTCTCCGGCTAGATCACGTCTCTATGGCCATCTCTAGGGGTACCTAGATGCGTTTTGAAAATGATGAAATGCGATGCGATGCGGATGCAGCTAGTGATGCGAATGTGGCGTCGGAGGCGCGCTGTGAGCAACCACAGCCTGCTCTGATACCGATTTGATGCAGGACAACGTCGAGGACGAAGACCGGCCGTCACCGAGGGGTTCGTACTCGGTGTCGTGAGTGTCGATGTGTGACGTTTCCGCAACGGGTATCGTCGTGCACGGGTAATCCTACAGGGCCGATCTACGATGAGATGCTCCGGGTAGGGATCTTGTACGTGTAGTTGCCAACTAGCAATGGGAAGCCGATGTCCGGGTGTCGACGGGGTCGCCCGGAGATGAGTAAGTAGATCCCTTGACCCTCATCCGAATGGACGAAGTTGCTACGGCGCCGAACGGGATATATCCCGCCGGGTGTTGCTCGCACGTGATGGGCGAACCCGGCTCGTACCAAACCAGGTATGACGCTCAAAATATCGTAATATCCTCTCAACCTGCAACACTCACCTACGTCTAACCCGAGCGCGGTGGAGGCAAACGACGACATACTGCAAGAAATAAGAGACGGGTAAGGGATGGCGTACCTCGTGCTCGTTCTGGGCAATTCGTCTTGATGCGAGTAGCAGCTAGCTGGGGTCGGTGCTACGGGGCACGATGGAGACTGACAGTCTGGGCATGGAGATATTCGCATGCGGCGGGACCGCAGGGTGCCGGTGTCGCGGCGCGACAGGGACGAGGCGCAACAACACCAAGCAGCGGAAAAGACGCGCGCGCAGGGCGTGGCGCGTGTCGCAAGGGCACGCTGCACCAGGATTGCGCCGAGGAGTAGGGCGTGCGGACAGCCGGGTGGGCGCGGCGCAGATTGGCATGAGGACGCGGGACAGCGTCTCGCTACAACGGCAGCACGAGCACGAAGGACAGGGCCATGGGCGTTGTGCGGACGGTCAAGGTGGCGAGGAGTGTCAGCGGACAACGGTCGCTTGCGCAAAGCGCGCCAAGCAGCGCGGACGAGCGGCGTCAACCGCGGGAAATACCCGTAGCGGGCACGCAGATCCTCAAGGATGATCCGTCGGTGGCTGGCGTATCAACTGCGTGGGGTCGGCTGCCGCTAGCGAGAGCAAAGTTCAACACCGGACCGCATGAGCAGGGTGGTGTTACGGCCCTCGTCTACAATGAGGGGGTGGTCGGTCGACGAGACGGGAGGGCTGTCGACGCTAAGGGGAATCCTCCAGATGGTGCGATGGCTCTCAGCTACGGACGCGGCGGGTCGTTGGGACGAAAAGAAACGGCACAACAGGAGCGGCCACGAACGTGAGGTCCTCCAGGTGATGCAACGACTGTCAGCAACGAGCAAGGGGCTGGTCGACCGGAGAGGTATCTGCGTCGCTGGAGGGGCAGCGACGATGGGGACCCTCCCCTTCACGCTGCTCTGGCATCTTCCTCTTCTCCTCTGTTCTCCTTACTCCTCGACCCTGAGTTCTGCTTCTTCAACAACGCGGGACGCAACCCTAATTCACCAAAAGGACCTTCACTTAACTAGAAATATCCTTATGACCTAAAGGACATGAGGACGACTGGAAGACAAGGAAAACAAAGATGAAACAGGGAGGGGGGAGGGGAGATCCTCATAGGGTCGAATCCTCCCTCCGTATATGCGATCACGTTGTGTAAGAAAAACACGAAAGACGAAGATCAAAGCCAAAAGACGATGAACGAAATGAAACACGGAAACGATAAGGTGTCCGTTACCCGGGATATTTGAATCCAGGCGTAAGTACCGTCCTCTTGGCTTGTCAAGCGGGCTGGACATGAACGGCTGGTGCTATCGAGGGTGGCGGTGACGTCTCCAAAGACGTATCCGGGGCTGCAGCTGGTGCTGCACCACCAATCCTCCCGGGGTCAGAAGAACTCGAGTCCGGCGTGTTAGGGGTGTCGAAGGGCAGCGGCTGAAGTAGATTTGATCGAAGGCGGTAGAGCTCGGCCTCCGATATCCACGTGTCGTCTGCGCTGGTGCGTCCCAGCCACCGTACCAGGTACCTCCTCGAGACCTCGTTCCCTGCATAGTCAATTATCTCTTGCAGGACACAGTCGATTGCCTCTTGCCAATCGGGTGAAACAAACAAGGGATTGGTCGTGGCAAGCTCACTCACACTGAATGGGTATAGAGAGGGTGGGGTGTGGGGGTGAGAAGGGGTTCAGTACGGAGCCAAATCCGCCACGTTGAACGTGGAGCTTACTTTCCACGTAGGAGGAATCTCGACGACGTAGGCATTTTTGCCCACCCTTCGGAGGATCAAGAACAGGCCGACACTACGAACATGTAGCTTTGTAGCCGTCCCGGGAGAGTATCCGGGGCTGCGGCTGGTGCTGTGCCATCACTGTACCTCTATCTCATTTTCTATCTCTATCTCTATCTCTATCTTTGTCGATATCTAGATCTCTATCCCTATCTCTATATCTATCGCTATCTTTATCTCTATCTTCATCTCTATCTCTATCTCTATCTCTATCTCTATCTCTATCTCTATCTATATCTCTATCTCTATCTCTATCTTTACGTCTATCTATATCTCTATCTTTACCTCTATTTCTATCTGTTTCGCTATCTCTATCTCAATCTCTATCTCTATCGCTATTACTATCTCTATATCTAACTCTATCTCTATATCTAACTCCATCCAAATCTCTGTCTCTTCCTCTATCTCTATCTCTATCCCAATCTCAATCTCTATGTCAATATCTATCTCTAGCTATTTCCCTATCTGTATCTATATCTCTCTCTATCTATATCGGTATCTCTATCTCAATCTCTATCTCTATCTCTATCTCGATCTCTTTCTCAATCTGTATCTCCATCTCTATCTCTATCTCTATCTCTATATCTATTTCTACCTGGATCTCTATCCCTATCTCTATCTCTATTTCTGTCTCTATCTCTATCTCTATCTCTGTCTCGATCCATATCTCTACCCCTATTGTTATCTCTATCTCTATCTCTATCTCTATCTCTATCTTTACCTATATTTCTATCTGTTTCGCTATCTCTATCTCAATCTCTATCTCTATCTCTATTACTATCTCTATATCTAACTCTATCTCTATATCTAACTCCATCCCAATCTCTGTCTCTTCCTCTATCTCTATCTCTATCCCAATCTCAATCTCTATGTCAATATCTATCTCTAGCTATTTCCCTATCTGTATCTATATCTCTCTCTATCTATATCGGTATCTCTATCTCAATCTCTATCTCTATCTCTATCTCGATCTCTATCTCAATCTGTATCTCTATCTCTATCTCTATATCTATCTCTATCTGGATCTCTATCCCTATCTCTATCTCTATTTCTGTCTCTATCTCTATCGCTATCTCTGTCTCGATCCATATCTCTACCCCTATTGTTATCCCTATCTCTATCTCTATCTCTATCTTTACCTCTATTTCTATCTGTTTTGCTATCTCTATCTCAATCTCTATCTCTATCTCTATTACTATCTCTATATCTAACTCTATCTCTATATCTAACTCCATCCAAATCTCTGTCTCTTCCTCTATCTCTATCTCTATCCCAATCTCAATCTCTATGTCAATATCTATCTCTAGCTATTTCCCTATCTGTATCTATATCTCTCTCTATCTATATCGGTATCTCTATCTCAATCTCTATCTCTATCTCGATCTCTATCTCAATCTGTATCTGTATCTCTATCTCTATCTCTATCTCTATATCTATCTCTATCTGGATCTCTATCCCTATCTCTATCTCTATTTCTGTCTCTATCTCTATCTCTATCTCTGTCTCGATCCATATCTCTACCCCTATTGTTATCTCTATCTCTATCTCTATCTCTATCTCTATCTCTATTTCTATCTCTATCTCTATCTATATTCCTATCTCTATCTCTATTGCTATCTTAATCTCTATCTCTATCTCAGTCTCTATCTCTATCTCTTTCTCTATCTCTATCTCGATCTCTCTCTCTCTATCGCTATATCTATCTCTATCTCTATCTGGCTCTCTAGTTTTATTTCTATCTTTATCTCTATCTCCGTTACCATGTTTATGTCAATCTCTAACTCTATCTCTATATCTATCTCTATCTTTATCTCCAACTTTATCTCTATCTATCGCTCAATCTTAGTCTTAATCTATATCACTACCTGTATCTCTAACTCTATCTCTATCACTACCGCTATATCTATCTCTATCTATATATCTATGTCTATGTCTATCTCTATCTCTATCTCTATCTCTATCTCTATCTTTTTCTCTATCTATATCTATATCTCCATCTCTATCTATATTGCAATCTCTATCTCTATCTCTATCTCTATCTCTATTTCTATCTCTATGGCTATCTCTATCTCTATCTCTATCTGTATCTGTATCTCTATCTCTATCTTTATCTCTATCTCTATCTCTATCTCTATCTCTATCTCTATCTCTATCTCTATGTTGATCTCTATCTCTACCTCTATCTCTATCTCTGTCTCTATCTCTGTCTCTATCTCTATCTCTATCTCTATATCTATCTCTATCTCTATCTCTGTTTCTATCTCTATCTCTATCTCTATCTCTATCGCGATGTCTATCTATATCTCTATCTCTGTCTCTATCTCTATCTCTATCTATATCTCTGTTTTTATATCTATCTCTATCTCTATCTCTATCCTTGTCTCTTTCTCTATCCCTACCCCTATCTATATCCCTATCTCTATCTCTATCTCTATATCTATCTTTATGTCTATCTAATTATCTCTATCTCTATCTTACTCTATCTTTATCTCTATCTCTATCGCTTTCTTTATCTCTATCTCTATCTCTATCTCAATCTCTATGTCTATCTTTATCTCTAACTGTATCACTACCTCTGTATCTATCTATATCTCTATCTCTATCTCTATCTCTATCTTTATCTCTATCTCTATCGCTATCTTTATCTCTATTGTTAGTTGAATTGGCGAAGGAATAGCCTAGGGGGGGGGATAAATTAGATTCTCTCTGTGTATTTTATTTTTATTCTAATTAGCCTTGTATTTTTCTACTTAAGAAATGAGGTAGAGGAAACGGAAGACACGGTTATTTTTTTTAGAGAGCTTAGGCTAATCCTTAATGCTGTTCGGGGGTATGCCTCATGAGGTGATGATTTTCCTTAACCAAGTTTGTGTGAATGCCCCCGAAGCAAATCACTTGGAAATAGGGCTGAACAAGGATACCAATAAAAAAGGAAAAGTCGATGAAGCTTTGTCGTCCTCAACCTTCAAAGGCTTCCATGAAATGACGTTGCTTAATCTAGTTCAACTTAGCCCCCAAAGCCGTGACCTAAGTGATCACAAAGATCTAGAAATAACAGTATATGTCTAAATAATGTATTCTCCTCAACATCACTTAGTATTGATGGCTACTCAAAATACTATTCAAGAAACTGATCAATGTTAATTATTTCAACAAGGAACTTTTATGTCAAAATTTTATTAATTCAGAGATAAAGATTCATAAATCTAACTATGACTTCCCTTCAACAATATCTCCTTGTTTGTAGTCGTTCTTTCTTCTATCCTTTTCTTCTCCACGTTTTTCCTTGGATAAAAGTCTTAATTTGTGTTTGACCTTTGGTGCTTAACATACCGATATCTTTTTCAATCCTGCACCAAATGCAATGATTCTAGCTGCAATGGTTTTGTAACACAATTTTTCACAAGTATTATCTCACACGAGATATTCAAAACTGAATCATAAAAATCTACAAATATCAATCTTTCAATATCCTTTGTTCACCGCTCGATTCCCCCCGTGTTCAACTTCAAATCCCTGTAAATATTTTAAAACTCAACCAAATGATGTGATTAAAATTTCTTTGGTTTTTTATGGATGTTAAAAACAATTTCTATGTTGATCAAAAGCTCAAAATCGGGATAACAAATATGTTAAAAATTATAAACTTATCACAGGGTCGAAGATGTGCGAATTTTGGATTCCAGCCTTCTCTTCTTAGAATCTTGAGAAACCCTGCACCAAAAACCACGATTCCAAGTTCTATGGACTTGGATTGCTGTTAACAACAAATGATCTATTTAAAGAAGGTTCAAAAACTGCTGGAAAACTGCTTCAGGACTTGTGAGATCTCTCTAGCTTTTGGACTATGATTTTCAAGGGGCAAGGAAAAGGGAGGTTTGCAATTAGGGCTCAAAACTGCATATATGGACTTGGAAATCCAAAAGGGCATAATGGTAATCTGTCAAAAATCCAACAGTCATATTCATTGACTATGATTAAGCAATATAAAATAACAATCATTTTAATTTCAAATTTTTTATATTTACAATTTTGCCATCAATTCAAAATACATTTCAAGAGTTAAGAACAAATAAGTACCCATTATGCCAAGGACTTGAGATTTAAAATAGTATTGAAATTTTAGATAGGTTTATCATATCATTTGAATAAATATATCACAATTGAATAATAATATCTTCATGTAATAAAATTACAAATCCTAAATACATGAATTGACTTGTTCGGTGTATGGTCAAACAAAGTAACCTTTTCATATATCTAAGGCACTTATTCTATCCTCACATACAATCAGTCAATTACTTGACTGAGGACCTATTATTCTTTAATTTTGACCCATATTGAGGCATCCGTCACTTTGAGCATTCATCAAAACACACATGAAAGCATTGTGCTAAAAATACCCTTAAAGCTTATTCTATAATCTCCCCCTTTTTGATGAATTTCAAAATATACTACACCACTCATATTTTTCTCCCCCTTTTTGAAAATGATAAAAAAGATGAGGATGGCTCCCCCTAAGCTCTAGCTCCCTCTACATTATAGCTCCCCCTAACACATATGTTGCATACTTTAGAGAGTTCCATCAGAAAGGGTTTGTCAAATTGGAAATCAACAAATAGGAAAGGATTCTAGACGATAATGGGAATTTTTGAGACACGGATCTGGGAGAATCCACAAAAAAACATAAAAATAAATCTTCGTATAGCCAATGAATATAGATGTATACATTTATATCAACAAGAATAATTGATATAGATGTATACATTTATATAAGCGGAAGCAATCCAAAAATTTTATATGAATATATTAATAACAAACAAAAAAGAAATGAAAAAACAAACTGTGTATATCACGAGTAGATTCCCCAGAGTCTCAGTTTAATATGATCCTTGATAGGAGTAGGACCTTCATATGTGATGTCTTGTCCTTGATGGATCTAGAAAAACGTCGATAAAAAATTCGTGGATGGGTAGTCATCATAAATCCCTAGCATGAGCCATGCCTAGCTCTCTCCGTAGCATGCTAAACCGATCTTCACTTAAAGGTTTAGTGACGATGTCTACAACTTGCTGTTCAGTAGTTATGAAGTGAAGATCAATGTCACCTCTATTTGTATGATCTTTAATGGCACTTGTATTGTCGCACATTATGGGTATTTTGTTTAGTGTGACTCCATAGTCTTCTAGGTGCTGTTTAGCCCATAGAGTTTGAGCACAAGAAAGTCCACTTGCTATATATTCAGCTTCAGCTGTGGATAAAGCAATTGAGTCTTGCTTTTTAGATGTCCATGATATTAGACATCCCCCGAGAAAGGCACAAGTGCCACTTGTGCTTTTCTTATTAACTTTGCATCCTACAAAGTCTAAATCACAGAAGTTGACCAATGTGAAATCTTGATTCTTAGGGTACCAAATCCCTAAATCAGTTGTCCTTTTCAGATACCGTAGTATTCTCTTCACTGCTTTAAGATGTGATTCTTGGTATCACTTTGAAATCTAGCACAAAGACATACATTAGAAAGTATGTCTGGTCGGCTAGCTGTCAAGTATAGTAGGGATCCAATCATTCTTCTATACATTCGTTGGTCAATACATTGACCAATGATGTCTGATGCCGGACGTCGTCTCGACGGCGTCCGACCGTCACCGAGGGTATGAGCTCGGTATCGAATCACTAACTAGTCGGTCCACGCCTACGATGTCAACCGACGAATATGCGGAGACCAGGCGAGCATGACGCTGAATGAGATGAGTTCCTACTGTGGTACATGCTGAGTGCTGACTAGCAACAATGCCGCGCCAGAGCAAGACGGGGTCGCCAAGGAAGTCGGTCCGGCCTCCGGACTCGTCCGAGGTGGGTCGAGGGCGAGCACGCCGTCGAATGGGAAGACTTCCCACAAGATTGCTCACATGCGTCGGGACGTCCCGACTCGTACCGGACAGGACAGACTCTCGTAAAATTCGTCGTTCTCTCAGCCTGTCTCGCACTCACCTACCTAACCCGAGCGCGGTGGAGGCAATACGAAGAGTACTGAAAGAGATAAAAGACGTAAAGGAGCTAGGGTAGCGGGGTACCTTCGTCGCGCGGCGACGGGTAACTCAAATTGGAGTATCCACGAAAGGAGCCGACGGTGCTGCTGTATGTCCAATCTCGAGGGCACCGGGCAGGGAGAGCAAGCGGGCGTAGCGCCACGAACGGTACCGGAAGGACGCCGTACGACGGGCGCGGTCAGAGGTGACGACCGGGGGTGGCACTAACGGTCGGGGTGAGGCCGCACGGTGTCCACGGGCGCAGGCAGAGTGGCGTCGGCCTCACGCAGCAGACGGCGTGGACGGCATAGCACTGACCGACGCAGTCGTCCGGGCTCGCTAAGCGCAGGGGACTCAGCCGCGCTGGTCAGAGGCGGCTGCCGGCGTCAGCGAGTAGGCAGGCGTCGACGGCGAGTCGGGTGGGCGTCGGCGGGTATGCTGTGCGGCGATTGCGAGCCGGACGGCCGTCGGTCGAGGCCTGGCGAGTGGCGAAGGCGGATCCGGACGGTGACGACGGGTCCAAGCGGAGACGGTGGTTCTGCCGTCGGCGGGGTGCCGTGCGTCGACGGCGAGCCGGATGGCCGTCGGCCGAGGCCAGGCGAGCGGCGATGGCGGGTCCGGACGATGACGGCGGATCCGCCAGCGGCGACAAGCGGGATCTCAACGGGGCTCCCGGCGGGCGACGACGGCGAGTCCGGCGGTGGTGAGGGTGGATCCGGCGGCGGCCGGTCGGGCGGGGCCTCCTTCTTCCTTCTCTTCCCTCTCCTTCCTCCTCCTTCTTCTCCTTCTCCTTCTTCTTCTTCTTCTTCTTCTTCTTCTTCTTTCTTCTTCTTCTTCTCCTCTCCTCCACGACCTGACTCTTCAACTTCCAAATATAACTTCCAAATTTTGGGCAAGAGTCGGGGAGAGCGCCCACCCCTTCCCCTTATATATGGGTGAGGGTGGGCCCTTCCATAACGTTCAAAACACAACATGAAAAATGAAAAATAAGCAAAGGAGTATAAAATGGGCTTGTCAGGCCCAACATAGAAGGGGGGGGGGGAAGAGTTCCTCATATGGGCCCTTCCCCGCTACACGACAACATGATGACATAGAAAGGGAAATGACGGAATAGAAAGGGAAACACAATAAACATAGAAAGGGAACTGAAAGCGTCGGTATGCTCCAATGGTCGGCGTCCGCGTCATGCCGAATAACAGAATTCGGGATCCCGTGTTGCTGCGGCGGCTCGTCGAGGTGGTTGGACTTGTATCGGTGTCGGGCTGGATGGTGACGGCTCCTCGTGTGCTGGGTCGGTGATGTCCTGCTGCTCCTCTGCTGCTGGCTCGATGACGACCGGTGGCGACGCGCCATCAATGTCTATGTCCAGCTTAGTGCTTGGACTCATGGGAGTGCCTTTGGCTTGACAATCTTCTACTTGGAACTTTTTCAAAAGTTCCTTTGTGTACTTCTATTGGCATATAAATATGCCATTTTTTTCTGTAGAATTTGAAGTCCAAGGAAATAGCTTAGTTCCCCCATTAGAGTCATCTCGAATTCATTTTGCATAAGCTGTGAAAATGCTTTGCATAAGTTGGGGTTCGTAGATCCAAATATAAAATCATCAACATAGATTTGGACTAATATCAAGTCCTTTCCCTCTCTCTTAATAAATAGAAAAGTATCTACACTACCTCTCTTGTAGCCATGCGAAGTTATACATGTACTCAACTTCTCATACCAGGCTCTAGGTGCTTGCTTAAGACCATAGAGGGCTTTATGTAGCTTTAGGACCCTGTCAGGTTTATCTAGACCTTCAAAACCCGGCAGTTGCTTCACATATACTTCTTCCTTAATCTCTCCATTGAGAAAGGCATTCTTTATATCCATTTGGAACAATTTAAAATTATTGGCACATGCGAAGGCCAATAATATCCTAATGGCGTCAAGTCTTGCCACTAGAGCGTATGTCTCCTCATAATCGACTCCTTCGATTAGGACATACCCTTGAGCAACAAGCCTTGCCTTATTTCTACTGATTTCTCCTCTTTCATTCAACTTATTCTTAAGCACCCTCTTAGAGCCTATGACATTCTTACCCTTATGACGTAGGACGACTACGGGGAAGGCGAGGAAGGGCAGAACGACAGGATAAACAGACTAAGGGTAGGATGGATGTGTGAGGGATAAAACAATCCACAGAAAGTCACGGCCGGATTCGGATTTAAAACCGATGAAAATTTGGTGGTGCAGCTCAAACCCTTTCGAGGACGGGAGTACTGTCTTCCCCCACCGCGACGATGCCTAAGCACCAAAATCAATACCCGAATTTGCGTTGCGAGGAAACTCTCAAGAATGAGGGAGGATGAGTAGAAGATCTAAACCAAATCTAAATCTGACGGCGGTGGAAACTTCTCGAGAAGACACTGAACGGAGAACACGTCGACACCAAAGAGTTCAGTTGTACCTCGGTGATGACTCTCAAATATGTCATCAAATAATTAAACTTTTTAGTTTTCATTCATCAAAATTATAATGTTAATTCATGCT
Source organism: Wolffia australiana (assembly GCF_029677425.1). Taxonomy (NCBI): domain Eukaryota; kingdom Viridiplantae; phylum Streptophyta; class Magnoliopsida; order Alismatales; family Araceae; genus Wolffia; species Wolffia australiana. The sequence goes on along the minus strand of NC_135836.1, from coordinate 5,885,536 downwards.
AATATCATGCATATGCATCATTTTATGAAATCACTAACCCCACTTGATCCTTTGAATCAAGTGGAATATATTTAACATTTTATGGTTAGTAAACATTCAGAGACAGGTTAAGAAGATCAAGGAAAGAGACGAGGATCAAGAGGAGTGGGCAAAAATTCAAAGAAGCAGAAATTACGAAAATGCCCCTGGGCATGACTTAAGAGAAACCTATAAATACTCTCTTGACAGTTGATTTTAGGTTGGCCAGAATTTTCTCTAAGGAAGCTAGGGCTTGGAGAGGAAGGTGTTCTGCAGACCCTCTAGTAGCTGATGAGCCATTGGAGCTGGGAGGAGAGGCAAGCTGGAGAGTACCCGCTCTAGAAGATCGCCGACTCGGCGGACAGGACGTGACACGAACCCAGAGTGATTGAGCTGGTTCAGCTTCGTATTCTTCTCCCTCTTGGACAACCTCGGTTGGGCTTGAAGCAACCTGCAAGGTTCTTCAGCAATCTCCAACCAGAGTTGTTTATGTTTTAGTTAATCCAAAGTTTTTTTTGTTCAATTCATCCTACTTCTTGTTTTCCCTCAAAAAATCTATAGCCCTCTACTGAATTTGCACTAGAATTTCTCACACGCAGCCAGCAATCAAACCGCCAGCGACCCAGGCCTCAGCCTAGGTCGCCAGCGGCTCAAGCTGCTAGCAGCACTGCGTGCACAGCAGCTGCCCGCGCGCAAACGCTGCCTGCAGCAGCGTAGTGCGTAGCAAGCCCGCGCGCAGCCGCCACTTGCAGCAGCGGCGCACGTAGGCTCGCCTGCGCACAGCAGCTGCCCGCGCGCAGCTGCCGCTTGCAACAGCATCGCGCGCAGCAGCTGCCCGCGCGCAGCTGCCACTTGCAGCAGCGTCGCGCGCAGGCACGCCGCGCGTAAGCGCCGCTTGCAGTAGCTGCCTGCGCGCACCGTAGTGCGTGAAGAGGTTGCGGGCAATTCTGATCGTGACAAAGCTGGGCGAATCCGGGCGTTGAGCGGCCCACTGGATGAGGATGAGGCTGGACAATCCGGGTGTTGAACGGCCCTGGTTGAGGGCAGTTGTCGTGGGTGTAGAGTCAAGCGTGGGCGAACACCCGCGCGCGCGAAGCCGCCTCTTGAACGCGGCCTGAGCGGCCCGGTTTGGGCAGTCTTGGGCGCTCTTGGGCAGCCCTAGCGAGGGTTGCCTAGGGCGGCCTGGTCGAGGCTGCCTAGGCGGCCTTAGCAAGGCTGCCCTGGCGGCTCTAGCTGGGCGGCCTGGGCGGCCTGGTCGGGGCTGCCTGGGCGGTCTTGGCGGGGCTGCCTAGGCAGCTCTGGCTGGGCGGTCTAGGCAGCCTGGTTGGGGTTGCCTGGGCGGCCTGGTTGGGGCTGCCTGGGCGGCCTGGTTGAGGCTGCCTGAGCGGCCCTAGCAGGGCTGCTGGGGCGGCAAAGGCTGGCAGACAAGAGAGAGAAAGAGAGAGAGAATAGAGATGTGAGGCCGACGTCGCGAGGTGGCGGCGGCGGCGGTAGTGGCGGCGGCGGCGGCGATGACGGCTAGGGTTAAGAAGGATAGGGGAGGCTGGGCAGTCCTCCAAGAAGAGTTAAAAAAACTCAATTCTTGAATTAATGACTGCCTAAGAGTTTCTTGAAAACAATGGCCTTTATGTAGGCCTTGGAGGAAAGAGATATTGACGAGAAAGTAAACACGAGAAAATAAAGACGTGCGCCATGTCATGCCAAAGGGTAGTTGTGGATCTGCCTTTGGCGTCGTGTCATGACGCGCGTAGAGGCGTGCGCGGGTGGAGACGTGCAAGTCTACGGTTGTGGCGTGTTGGCTTTAGGGTTGACTCTAGTTGTCCGTGGTGGGTTGACTTCGGTTGACTCTGGTTGACTCCCGATGAGATGTTGGCGTCCTCGTGATGCCGGACGTCGTCTCAACGGCGTCCGACCGTCACCGAGGGTAGGAACTCGGTGTCGGATCACTAACTAGTCGGTTCACGTCCGCGACGTCAACCGATGGGTATGCGGAAAACAGGAATGTATGTATGGCGATGCGAGAATGATGGCCCTAATCTGGTACGTGCAATGCGCCGACAAGCGATGGTATGCCAACCCGGGGCAGGGACGGAGTCGCCAAGTGGGGCCGAACCGGTCTTCCAAGTCGTCCGAGAGGGGTCGAGGGCGCGCACACCGTCGAATGGGGGGTAGTCCCCACTGGGTTGCTCACACGCGTCGGGGTGTCCCGACTCGTACCGGACGGGTAAGACGCTCGTTTTGTTTTTGTCGTTCGCTCAACCTGTCTCACTCACCTATCTAACCCGAGCGCGGTGGAGGCAATACGAAAGAATACTGAAGGAAATAAATGACGTAAAGAAGCGAGGGAAGCAGAGTACCTTCGTCGCGAGGCGATGGTTGACTCGTGTATGAGCTTCCACGAGAAGGAGCAGAGGTGTGGGTGTACGCCAGTCGCAAACACCGGGCAGGGAAGGCAGTCAGCGCGGCGATGCCGGTCGTCAAGGCAGCAGCACAGAGGGTCGGCGGCGGGCGGCTAATCGTCGCGCGATCGGCGGCTCGGGCTGGCGCGGCGGTGTGGCGGCTGCGCGGTGGCGGTGCAATCCCGGCGCGGCGGCGGCGGCTGGCCACGCGTCGGCGGCTCGGGATGGCCGCGAGCAGAGGCGCGAATGGCCTGCATGGCGGCGGTGCAATCCCGGCGGCTGGTCGCGCGATCGGCTCGGGCTGGCGCGCGAGCAGCGTGCGAGGAGGCTGCACAGCGGTGGTACAACCAGTCGCGGCGGTGCAACCGATTCTTGCGGTGGCGCGGCTCGAGCAGCGGCGCGCGGGCTCGTCGGCTCGGGCTGGCCACGCGAGCAGAGGCGCGGGAGGTTGCGCGCGGCGGTGCAGTCCCAGCGGCTGGTCGCGCGTCGGCGGCTCGGGCTGGCGCGCGCGGCGCGCGAAGAGGCTGCGCAGCGGCGGTGCAACCCGGTCGCACGCGGCGGCGGTGCAACCGGTCGCGCGGCGCGGCTCGAGCGGTGGCGCGCGGGCTCGGTTGGCGGCCGTGCGATCTCGACCGGGTGGCACGGCAGCGGTTCCTTCCGTCCCCTCTTTCCTTCCTTCCTTCTCCTCTCCTTCTTCTTCCTTCTTCTTCTTTCTTCTCCTCTTCTCCCCACGACCTGACGCTTTTCTTTGAACGCACGATTCTTCAAATTAGGTTAAGCGTGAGGGGAAGCGCCCACCTCTTCCCCTTATATATGGGTGAAGATGGGCCCTTCCTTAAGTCCAAAAACAACAAAACAAAAACAAAAAAAGGAAAGGAAATAAGGAAAGGAAATAAGGAAAACAGGCTTGTCAGGCCCAACATAGAAAGGGGGGGGGAAGAGTTCCTCATATGGGCCCTTCCCCCGCTACACGACAACACGATAAAAGCGAAAAGCTATAGAATAAAGTAACCGAAGGTGTCGGTGTGCTCCGGTGGTCGGCGTCCGCGTCATGCCGTATAACGGAATCCGGGATCCCATGTTGCTGCGGCGGCTCGTCGTGGTGGCTGGATCCGTCTCGGTGGCGAGCTGGGTGGTGACGGCTCCTCGTGTGCTGCGTCGGTGACGTCCGGCTGCTCCTCTGCTGCTGGCTCGATGACGATCGGTGGCGACGCGCCATCACCTCGCCATCACCTTAGGTCTTGGTACTAGCTCCCAAACCTTATTCCTCTCAAATTGGGCTAACTCCTCATGCATAGCATTTACCCAATCCGAATTATTTAAAGCCTCATCCACTTTCTTTGGCTCAACTTGAGATGTAAAGCTACATCTACATTGTCTCTAAAGGTGGATCGAGTTCTAATTCTATCAATAGGACTTCCAAGAATGTTCTCTCGTGGGTGGTCCTTAGCTAGTCTTATTTTTCTTATTTTCTCTCTAAGTTCAATCATCTCTTGATCTACTTCCTCCTCCTTATCATCAGGTTCTATAAAATCTGCAATTCTTTCTCTCTCACTAATCTCTTCGTTTATCGTCATCTCATCCTCGTTATTATCATTATCTTCTAAACCATCAATCGCGTCATCTTCTTCAGCCTCTTTAAATTCCACAAATTTAATATGAATAGATTCTTCAACTTTTCTTGAAGCCATGTTATACACACGATAGGCTCTTCATGTCTCTGAATATCCGACTAGAACCCCCTCATGACTAGATGGATCAAATTTTCCTAGGTCCTTCCTGTTGATATTCAAGATGTAACATTTACATCCGAATGGTCGAAAGTATCCAAGTATAGGTTTCTTACCTTTCAATAACTCATATGGGGTCTTCTCCATATTAGGTCTAATGAGCACCCTGTTCTGGATGTAACAGGCCGTGCTCACGGCTTCTGCCCATAGGGACTTCTTTACCGTATATTCTTCTAGCATAGTTCTCGACATTTCAATCGAAGATCGATTCTTCCTCTCAAACACCCAATTCTGTTGGGGAGTTCTTGGGGCTGAGAATTGATGTGTGATAGCGTTCTCATCACAAATTTCAGTAAATAACATATTCTCAAATTCCCTCCCATGGTCACTTCTAATCATCTTAATCTTAAAATCAAATTCATTTTGGATTCTCTTTGAAAATTTCATGAAAATTTCAAACGCTTCATGCTTATGTGCTAGAAAATACACCCAAGTATATCTTGAAAGTCATCGACTATGACTATGCAGTATACTTTTCCACTCAGGCTCGGAGCCTGGTTTGGCCCAAATAGGTCCATGTGTAGCAACTCAAGTGGTCTCTTAGTAGAAACATAAAGTTTGAAAGGAAAACATTCTTTCTCTTTTTTGCTCTTAAGACATGTCGAGCACACTTTCTCAATGGCTTCAAACTTATTTGGTAGACCTCTAACTAACCCTTTGCTAATCAGCTTCCTTAGCTGATGATGTCCTATATGACCTATACGCCTGTGCCATAGGTCAATAAGGCTCTCGTTGCCTCTTGCCATAAGGCAGACACCTTCTCTACTGATTGAATCTATATCTATAACATAGATGTTTTGTAATCGCCTTCCACTAAACAATAATTCTCCAATAGTGGAACTAAGGACATTACGTGTCCTTTGTGAATTCGACTCGCCAGTTGCTATCACACAAATGGCTGATGCTAATTAAATTATGATGAAGCCCTTCCACGTACAAAACATTCTGGATCAAAACCTCGTGATTCAAACTCACATCTCCCATACCTAGAATCTATCCACATTTGTTGTCCCCAAAAGTTACTTTCCCTTCTTTTGTATTTCTCATGCATGTCAGCCATGACGAGTCACCAGTCATGTGTCTTGAGCAACAACTATCTAAGTACCAGCTCCTCGTTGACCGTGACTGACCTGAAAGAAATTTAGGTCAATTTCCTAACCCATGTCATCCTAGCAAGTGGACTAGGCGTAGTGGTATAGACATGGTAAAAATCGAGTTCCATATCATATTTCCTATGTATGGTATGTATAAGAGGGAACATATATGTCTGAATAGATGTAGGGAGAAGATGATATGTGCTAGGATAATTCCTAGGAGAAACATATCTACAATAATGGCCATGTGCATAGGGTTGTGTCGATATATGACCATAGTCATATCCATATGGCGTCACATTTCTTGAAACATGTGTTTGCAGATATGGATGCATAGTCACACATGGATAAGAAACATACTTATCCATTTTGTTCTCCATCCATTCACTTTCATGAATGGGGTATGACCTCCTAGGTCTTCTCTCTTGAGCTCGGGTCTTCTTGAACGTCGGGTCTATATTCTCCAATGTCTTCTTCTTCTTCTCGTCCATCGATATTGATGTTGATGTTGTCTTCTTCTTTGGAGTGGGCTTTACTGTTATTTCCTCCTCCATCTTCTTCACGGCTATCATTGTCTTATCCATCTTACCCTTGTAGGAAGGATTGTATCCTAGCCCTTCTTTAATGAATGATGGTCTTTAAGATCCCAACATCATGTTGAGGATCTTTGAGCTATATCCATATTTTTCTAATTTCTTTCCCAAGTCATCTCTCTCAGTTCTATCCATTCTATGGGAGATCCTAAGTTCTTCTAGTTCTTCAGTCAACTTGTTGATTTCTTCATTGAGACGACCTATTTGTTTTCCTAATGTATCATTCTCCTTCAATAGTCTACTATTGTCCAATTCTAGCTCATAAATATTGGTGTTGCAATCAACTTTGCTATCAACTGCTTTAGGGGATAGACATGTAGCAAGTTCTTCTCTCAATTAGCTACCTCATTTGTAGATGATTCAATAATTTCCATCTTTTATTTTCTTTCTATTCTAGTGTTTTTCTTAGCATCCGCATATTTTCTTAATACATCGTCTATATATGTCTTCAATTCTTCATCATCAATTAAGTCGGCTTTAGAAAATGATTCATAAGTAAATTCACTTGAGGCAGATTTTGCCATGTGGCAGTCATCAGCATCTTCACTCTCAGATCCGGGCTCCTTCCCATATGGTGCATGTTCTTCATCTTCTTTGCTCCATGTGGCTTGAAATGCTCTCTTCTTCTTATCTTCAAATCTTCTTCATTGGTCATTTCCATCCTTTGTCTTACCTCTCCTTTCTTCTTTCTTCTCCATTTCTGGGCATTCAGATATGAAGTGCCCTTTTGTCCTGCAGTTAAAACAAGTTTCACTTTTTCAAAGGCTAACCGCTTACCTCTCTTCTTGAGGAGACGCCCTAGCTTGTGAGAGAGCATGAGAATTTGCTCTTCCTCATCGGTGGAGTTTTCATTGCTCTTTAAAGCTATGTCCTTTGTCTTCTCCTCCTTTGTCTTACTTGAAGTAGCTTGGTCGTGCGCTTTTAATTCCTTCTTTCTCTGTTTGTTCATCTCGTGTGTGATGAGAGAGCCAACCAGCTCATCGACGGGTGTATCATCCAAGTCATTTGATCCTTCAATTACTGTCACCTTCATATTCCATTCATCTGAAAGAGAACTCAAGATTTTTGGTTAATATCAATATCTGTAAATGTCTTACCCAAAGATCTCATGGAGTTTAGGAGCTTGTCTAGGCGCCCCATCATCTCCTCAATCGTCTCCCTTTCATTCATCCTGAAAAGCTCAAACTTAGTGATTAAAGTAGACAAACTAGTTTGCTTTACCCTTGATGTACCTTCATGGACTGTACATAATTTATCCCTCATCTGCTTAGCTGTGCTAAGAGATGAGAGCTTCTCATCTTCAGATGGGTCAATGCAACATATTCACAGCTCTAGAGTTAAGAGATAACTCGATTCCATCAACCTTATCAAGGTCTGCTCCTAACCCATCACACACTACTTTCCATAGTGCAACACTAATCCCCATAAGAAACATTCACATCCTATTCTTCCAATAAGAGAAGTTTGTTCCATCAAACATGGGAGGTCAAAAGTCACTATCCCTATCCATAGGATTTACTCCTAGACACTGATGCCACTTGTTAGTTTAAGTGGCCAAGGAATAACCTAAGAGGGAGGGGGTGAATTAGGTTCTCTATGTGTATTTTTTTTTCATTTTAATTAGCCTTGGATTTTTCTACTTAAGAAATGAGGTAGAGGAAATAGAAGACACGGTTATTTTTTTTAGACAGCTTAGGCTAATCCTTAATGCTGCTCAGAGGTATCCGTCCCGAGGTGATGATTTTCCCTAACCAAGTTTGTGTGAATGCCCCCCAAGCAAATCACTTGGAAATAGGGCTGAACAAGGATACCAAGAAAAAAGAAAAAGTCGATGAAGCTTTGTCGTCCTCAACCTTCAAAGGCTTCCACGGAATGACGTTGCTTAATCTACTTCAACTTAGCCCCCAAAGCCTTCTTCTTATGGCCCCCAAAGCCTTGACCTGAGTGATCACAAAGATCTAGAAATAACAGTATATATCTGAATTATGTATTCTCCTCAACAGCACTTAGTATTGATGGCTACTCAAAATACTAGTCAAGAAAATTGATCAATTTTAAGTATTTCAACAAGAAACTTTTATGTCAAAATTTTATTAATTCAGAGATAAAGATTCATAAATCTAACTATGACTTCCCTTCAACAATATCTCCTTGTTTGTAGTCGTTCTTTCTTCTATCCTTTTCTTCTCCACGTTTTTCCTTGGATAAAAGTCTTAAATTGCGTTTGACCTTTGGTGCTTAAAATACCGATATCTTTTTCAATCCTGCACCAAATGCAATGATTCTACCTGCAATGGTTTTGTAACACAATTTCGTAAAAGTATTATCTCACACAAGATATTCAAAACCGAATCATCGAAATCTACAATGTCAATCTTTCAACGTCCTTTGTTCACCGCTCGATTCCCCCCGTGTTCAACTTCAAATCCCTGTAAATCTTTCAAAACTCAACCAAATGACATTATTAATTTTTTTTTGGTTTTTTATGGATGTTAGAAACAATTCCTATGTTGATCAAAAGCTCAAAATCGGGATAAAAAATATGCTAAAAATTATAACCTTATCACAGGGTCAAAGAAGTGCGAATTTCGGATCCCAGGTTCTATGGACTTGGATTGATGTTAGCAACAAATGATCTCTTGAAAGAATGCTCAAAAACTGCTTGAAAATTCCTCCAAGACGTGTGAGATCTCTCTAGCTTTTGGACTGCGATTTTCAAAGGGCAAGGAGAAGGGAGGTTTGAAATTAGGGCTCAAAACTGCATATATGGACTTGGAAATCCAAAATGGCATAAAGGTAATCTGTCAAAAATCCAACAGTTATATTCATTGATTATGATTAAGCAATATAAAATAATAATCATTTTAATTTCAATTTTTTAATATTTATAATTTTTCCATCAATTCAAAATACATTTCAAGAATTAAGAACATATAAGTACCCATTATGCCAAGGACTTGAGATTTAAAATAGTATTGAAATTTTAGATAGGTTTACCATATCATTTGAATAAATATATCACAATTGAATAATAATATCTTCATGTAATAAAATTACAAATCCTAAATACATGAATTGACTTGTTCACTGTATGGTCAACCGAAGTAACCTTTTCATATATCTAACGCACTTATTCTATCCTCACATACAATCAGTCAACTACTTGACTGAGGACCTATTATGGTTTAATTTTGACCCATATTAAGGCATCCGTCACTTTGAGCATTCATCAAAACACACATGAAAGCATTGTGCTAACAATACCATTAAAGCTTATTCGATATCTATCTCTGTCTCTATCTTTATCTCTATCTCTATCTCTATCTCTTTATCTTAGACTATCTCTTTCTCTATCATTATCTTTATCTCTATCTCAGTCGCTCTCTCTATCTCTATCTCTATCTTTCTCTATCTCTATCTTCCTATCTATCTCTATCTCTATCTCTATCTCTATCTATATCTCTATCTCTATCTCTTTCTATATCTCTATATCTATCTGTAACTCTATCTCTTTATATATCCCTTTATCTAACTCTATCTCTATCTCTATCTATATCTTTATCTGTAACTCTATCACTACCCTTATCTCTATCTCTATCTCTATCTCTATATCTATCTCTATCTCTATCTCTATCTCTATCTCTTTCTCTATCTCTATCTCTATCTCTATCTCTATCTCTATCTCTATGTCTATATCTATCTCTATCTCTATCTCTATCTCTATCTCTATTTCTATCTCTATCTCTAACTATATCTCTATCTCTATCTCTATCTCTATCTCTATCTCTATCTCTATCTCTATCTCTATATCTATCTCTATCTCTATCTCTATCTCTATCTCTATCTCTATCTCTTTCTCTATCTCTATCTCTATCTCTATCTCTATCTCTATGTCTATATCTATCTCTATCTCTATCTCTATCTCTATCTCTATTTCTATCTCTATCTCTAACTATATCTCTATCTCTATCTCTATCTCTATCTCTATCTCTATCTTTATCTCTATCTATTTCTATCTCTATCTCCATATCTATGTCTATCTCTATCTCTATCTTTATCTATATATCTCTCTCTATCTCTATGTCTATCGGTATCTCTACATCTATTTGTATCTTTATCTCTTTATTTATCGCCTTATCTAACTCTATATCTTTCTCTATCTCTATCTTTATCTCTAACTCTATCACTACCTCTCTATCCATCCCTATCTCTATCTCTATCTCTATCTCTATCTCTATCTCTAACTCTAACTTTATCTCTATCTCTATCTCTATCTCTATTTCTATCCTATCTCTTTCTTTAACTTTATCTCTATATATATCTATATAGCTATCTTTATCTCTATCTCTATCTGTATCGTTAACTCTATCTCTATATCTACCTATTTGTCTATCTCTATCTCTATCTCTATCGTTATGTCTATCAATATCTGTATCTCTATCTCTATCTCTATCTCTATCTCTATCTCTATCTGTATCTCTATCTATATCTCTATCTCTATATCTATCGCTCTTTCTATCTCTATCTCTATATCTAGCTCTATCTCTATCTCTATCTCTATCTCTATCGCTATGTAATTCGCTACCTGTATCTCTATCTCTATTTCTATCTCTGTCTCTATCTCTATCTTTAACTCTATCTCTATCTCTATCTCTATCTCTATTTCTATCTCTATCTCTATCTCTATCTTTATCTCAAAATCTATCAGTACCGGTATATCTCTCTATATCTCTATCTTTATCTTTATCTATATCTCAATCTCTATCGCTATCTTTATCTCTATCTCTATCTCTATCTCTATCTCTATCTTTATTTCTAGTTCTTTATCTCTATCTCTATCTCTATCTCTATCTTTATTTCTAGCTCTTTATCTATCTAGTTATCTAAGTCTATCTCTTTCTCTATCACTGTCTTTATCTCTATCTCAGGTGCTCTCTCTCTCTATCACTATCTTTATCTCCATCTCTATCTATCTCTATATCTATCTCTCTCTTTCTCTATCTGTATCTCTATCACTATCTCTATCTCTATCTCTATCTGTATCTCTATCTCTATCTCTATCTCTATCTCTATCTCTATCTCTATCTCTATCTCTATCTCTATCTCTATCTCTATCTCTATCTCTATGTCTATCTCTATCTATATCTCTAACTCTATCGCTCTTTCTATCTCTATCTCTGTCTCTATCTCTATCTCTATCTCTATCTCTATCTATATCCCTATCTCTATCTATTCCTCTATTTTATATCTATCTATATCTCTATCTGTATCTCAATCTCTATCTCTAGCTATCTCTCTGTCTCTATCTCTATATCTAGATCTATCTCTATCTCTATCTCTATCTCTATTTCTATCTCTATCTCTATCTCTATCTCTATCTCTATCTCTATCTCTATCTCTATCTCTATCTCTGTGTCTCTGTCTATCTCTATCTTGATTTCTATATCTATCTCTATTGCTATCTATATCTCTATCTCTATCTCTATCTCTATCTTTATCGCTATCTCTATTGCTATCTATTTCTGTATCTCTATCTCTATCTCTATCTTTATCTCTATCTCTATATCTATATCTATCTCTATGTCCATCTTTATCTATATCTCTATCTCTATGTCAAGCTCTATATATATCTTTACTTTAGTCTCTATCTCTATCTCTATCTCTATCTCTATCTCTATCTCTATCTCTATCTCTATCTCTACCTCTATCTCTATCCCTATCTCTATCTCTATCTATATCTCTATTTTTATCTCTATCACTATCTCTATCTCTATCTATATCTCTATTTTTATCTCTATCACTATCTCTATCTCTATCTCTATATCTATCTCGATATCTATCTCTATCTCTATCTCAATTTTATTTCTATTTGTATCTATATATGTATCTCTATCTTTATCTCTATCTCTATCTGTATCTCGATCTCTATTTATATATCTATTTTTATCTCTATCTCTATCTCTATCTAGATCTCTATAGTCATCTGTATCCCAATTTTTATCTCTATCTCTATCTTTGTCTCTTTTGCTATGTCTATATCTATATCTAACTATATCTCTTTCTCTATATCTATCTCTATCTCTCTCTGTATCTCTATCTCTATTTCTATCACTATCTCTGTCTCTATATTTTACTCTAACTCTATCACTATATCTATATATATCTCTAAATCAATCTCTTTCTCTATCTCTATCTCTATCTCTATCTCTATCTCTATCTCCATCGTCATCTTCATTACAATTCACGGATAGGATAGCCAGCGTCGTCGAGTGTAGGAATTATTGAGATTGACGGATATTCTTTAGCCTCTAAGGCCGTCATACGCCCCTCATTATATAGACGTCTAGTTGATTTCGTGGGTCATTGGGAGTTTGATCTAGGGATCATTCTTCTCTCGTTGACCGGCACGGCCGACACCGTTATCCGCCGATTCCCTCTACTGCTCATCCGCTATTTTCCCGTGCATTGAATTACATCTCACGTCCTCGCATCATAATTCCTGTGACGTAATACGAGCCGATCGATCCCGGCCGACGTCGTATTACATCATACTCGCTCCCCCTCAGCGTGAATTACCTCCTGCAGTATCGTTTCTATCTCGTCTTGCCGTACAAGGAGGGGAAACGGAGAAGGGGTGGGTTGACTCTCACTCTCTGCTGTACTCAGGCTCGAATGGCTGGAGGCTCGATGATCGGTGGCGAGGGAGGGTATCGGGATAGATTACTGACGTTAAACGTCGAACTAATCCCCCAAGTTTGCGGGATGCTCACAACGTAGGCGTTGTCGTTGATCTTTTGGGCTATCGGGAAAGGCCCGACGCTACGAGCATGGAGCTTCGTAGCGTCCCTAGGAGAGAATCTCTCAGGCCTCAATCTGACTAGGACTAATTCTCCCTCAAAGAACGACATAGGCCTACGAGCCTTATCTACGGACGCCTTGTATTGCCCATTCATGGATGGTATGCAAAAAATAAATGGATGCAATGATGCATGTTCCTACTGCTTAATGCATGTGCGAAGAGCGGAATCCAAGCTGATAGTATGATTACCTACATGAATGTTATCTAGTGTCCATGAAGTAATTGACCATAGTCTATTTTCAAACGATGCCAAAATAGTACGGTTCACCATTGGGCAAATAGTGAACTCGATCCATGCGAGGTAAAAATCCTACTATGTGGGCTATACACCCACGGTGGAATGCAGTACGTTCCTTGGAATGTAATATGAATCCAGTGTGAATCTAAAAATACTAGGAATCGCGTTGAGGGGTGGGTTGTTTGGACACGTGTGAAGATGAGTCCAAGAGGATGCGGGATAGCGAATGGAGGAAGGAATGGTGACGTCGGTGGTGGATCTGGTAATGGGGCAGGTTGGTGGGTTCGTGGTAGTACGTCTAGAATGAGTCTCCTTTCATTATGTTGTAATGTTCGAGCGTCAGATGACACATCGATGGGATGACCGTGAAGGTGCATCATGCGTGGGGCTATGGTAATGAATGGAGTCACTAGATGTATCAGACTACTGGACAAAGTATAATCTCCCTCTAAGGAGGTGGAGTACAGGAAATTCGTTTTAGGAGATGATAGTGTTGAAAGATAAGACTGAGCGGGGACGGCCTCATAGGCCCTGGACAGGGTAGAAGAAGGGGTACAATGGAAAGCCTGTAGTGGGCCAATCAATGACGTATGCGATTGGCCATGCAATATAGTTGACCCAGGGGTAGAGACCTTTAGTATCACGATGGGAGTCGAGATCTCGGTCACTAAAGATAGTGGTGGAGGAGCTATTTCGGGTTCAGATCCACATCCTTCTCAAGGGGGAGCATTTGTATGCCCGATGGAACCGTGACTTGTAGTGCAGATTGGGAAATCGGTGTACAACGCGGGGATCTCGGATAACAACTATTTCGGGTTCATAGTCATTGTAGTGTCTTGGGCATGCTATCCCCTTATATAGTGAGGATAGGTGCCAAGTGAACGTGGGGAGAGGATGAACTATCGCGAGACGTGGTTCGGCCTCTCCTTACAATTTAAAAATAAAACTGAAATTTCAAAAGTAAAAGATATAAAGGCAAGGCCCAACATTGGCCTAGTCCATGAAATCCAAAGACACAAGCAAAACATAAACAAACACAAGGGAAGATAGAGATGCTTACACGGGCTACTTGAACCCCGGGTGGCAAGCGTCGACGCGAGCTGCTCGGCGTGGCTGATGTCATCCCGTCATGCCTTCTCCAGGATGGTCCTCTGATAACAACCTAATTTCTGTCTTTATTTCATGTCATTGGCACAATTTTATGCATTTAGAGAGCTTAAAATGGGGTTGTTATCATATATTTACATGAAAATAGTGTTTTCAAGGGATTTCTGATTTTTCCCTAATTTTCTGTTAATTCTATGAGTTTGCAAGGATTTATTGAAGCTCAAAATAATTATTTTTGAATGAAAATAGCATATTTAATCTTTTATTTCTACATTTATCAGCATGGGAATGAATCAGTGAATTTTCTAGAATTTTTTACGAATTTTTAGGATTTTTCTGAGATTTATTTGAAGAGGAAATGTATTTATTTCAAGGAAAAAAGTATATTTATAATAGAAAAAGTATTTTTATTATTTTCAAACTTCCAAGGGTCTTTTTGCGAACTTTCGTTGCAAAAAGACCCTGAAAACAGCTCTCGGTCGCCACTACAGGCGTAAAGATCCAATTTAAAATTTTACAGGGTTTTATTGCAATTTTTAATATATATTGTTAATGTTTTTAGGAGAAATCGGAGGAGAGAGAGTGCGCCAGGGGCATATATGCAATTACTTTTGGGCAGCATCCAAAAGCGATTCCAGGCTTTTTAAGGACTTTTATGCAAAAAGGAGGATTCAAAATGCGCCAGCCAATGAGAGAGCGACACGTTATTGCGTGTTTAAAAAGAAATTAATAAATAAATCAATTTTAAATCCAATGGATTAAATTGGTTTAAAATTGACTTATTAATAACTTTTGATCCTGAAGTCCGATTGAGATGATTTTTTTATGGATTTGTTTGTCTTGATCCCCTCTTTCTATCTGTATGGTTGGATCATTTAGATCCAGCCTACATTGATAGATAAATATTAAGTACTAAACGGGGGTAAAATGGTGATTTTTACCATATAACCTAAGTATAAAAGCTAAATTTTGAGAGGGGGAGCTGATTCTTGATGGTTCTCTATCACAGCTGCAATACATAGAGGAGTCCCACCCTGGATCAAGTTATCTGGTACTTTTTTCTTGATTGTATTTGGATTTGTGAATTTTGAATGAGATTAGTTCAATTTCTTATTTCTTCGTCTTGGTTTTGATCTGAAATTCTAAATCGCTTGGCTTGAGCGGCATGTACAAGCCCTGATTGGGATTGAGAGGAGAATTTGAGGGATTCAACTAAGCATTCAACTGCATTCCAAAGAAAAACTCTAAAAAAATTAGTTTTAATTCTTAGGAGACTAAATTACCCCCATTTCAGTTCTGAATTATCAAAGTTGCAAAAACAAACCAAACTCAAATTAAAAATTCCCTTTTAACCTCTCTAATTGACCTCTTGGATCCTTTTATTAGGATCAAGGAAGCCAATTTAGAGCTACATATTTCTTCTATTCATCTCAACTCTTCTACCCCCCTTTCTAAATTCTCATCTAATTAGGGTGACTTGATCCTCATTAAAGATCAAATTCAGTTTAATCAGAGTGAAACGACCAATACAATCACCAAATCGAATTCCTTACTAGCTTCCCTTGGACGACACTCGTACTTATCACTATACGTCTTAAGTGGAGTTCTTATAAATTTTATTGCATAACCCAAAATTGACAACGACAAGGGCTAAAAATTGCATAGTTTTTACCCCTATTTTCGGCTTATCATCCTCCATCAATGCCTCTCGCCCATCCGCGCACAGAAATCCTTTGCACTGCTCGTCCGCGTCCCATCCACCGTAATCTGAGCGCCGGATCCGCGCAACGTGCCCACGTACTTTATTTACGAGGCGTGTCCAAGGGAAGTCACCCACCATCGGCTCCGCTCCACGGGTGCGTTGGACGCTCGTGTACTGCTGCTCGGCGGTCTATCGCGACCCGACTACGCCAAGTCAGTGCGCCACGTTTGTGCGCAGACCTTGGCGGTCATTCCTCGTCTACTCCGAACAACGCTCGCATGCTGTGTGCTTGGGAAACTCTCGACCCCCCCACACGCCGTGGGTCATACGTTGGATTCCCCTGCACTTTCTACGTTCAACGTCGACTGGTGGGTTTCCTTCTGCGACGGCACTACAACAATCATCAACAGCGCATTGTCTTTGGTCAACCTGCCAGGTTCATAGGCTTTTCGTTTCCCCTCTGTTAGCAGATCGTTACTCTCTTGCAATATCGTCTCTTATTGTCTTGAGATTCGAGAGTTAGGAACCCTTATAGACCCGTCTTATAACCATAGAAGAGTGAATAGGCTTAATATTCTTGTGCTACTGCATTATTTTCTTCCGTGAATGTGGGACGTCCTTGGATAGTCGGACTATCCCTCGTCTTACGTGTTCGGATTTGGTCCAAAGGGACGTTGGGAAGTCGACTATGCTCAATCAAACTTTGCCAATTTAACTAAACGCTCAATTTGTTCATCGCGTTGCTTATAACTTGTCATTTTTTTCTTGACTCATTAATTCATCCCTTAGACATTTTGGTGTTTCATTAGACAACTAGTTGTGGTGTAACCCGAGCCGACCGATCTCGGCTGGACGTGTTACATCATATTGGTATCAGAGCCAGTCGTGTTAGCTTTTGCTTAACACGGTCGGTCGAATAAATTCCCTTTTCAAAATTTCTTAGATCAAATTTACATTTCATTTTTCAAAATTCATTCATTTCACGTCATCGTGCATTTCATTTAGAACTCGTATTAGACCTTGTGCGGTACATTTGACCATATCACAGTGCAAACCAGGGCTCAAGCCCGTAGTGTAGTAGGAGATGAGTACGTCGGGATGGATCCAATATACAATCCCGACGTCGCGGACCTTCCTCCGGAAGGTCTAGATACTGATCAATTCCAGGACGCTAGCTCTAAAGACGTGGAAGGTGACTTACCTCCACGTTTAGATGACAATACTGTAGTACAGGTTCCAATTCCTTTTAGTGGGTGCCTCGACCCGTTCTATCTACACGGTCTGAAGACCGTCTCTCTTCTGCCAGGGAGCCCATAGCTAGGCCGCCGAATAATGAAAAGTTAGTTGACTCCTCGACGGACGATGCTCACCGCTGGCCGGGCAAAGCTCCGATGAGGAGCAGCCCCACACTACCCCGATTAGGGGAGCTGCACCGCCTCTGGCCGTACGGCCAAACAGTCCGCCAGCATGCTACTACCGTCCACCACGCCATTGGGAGAATCCTCATCGACCTTCGCCACCCCCGGATCAGTACCGCCCACAGCGGTACCCCGAGGATCAGAGCTACCCCGCCGATAGAAACTCCCGCCCGTGGAAGTTTATTATCCACCGCCCACTACCGGTCATATACGTCCCGAACCATCGAGGAACGAAGTTCCTTCCTATCCTTACGGAGCTGCCCCTCCTTCGATGAGCGATGGTAACCATTATGTTGCGCCTATGGCACCGGGTTACACCGCCGGTATGAGTGCTCCTACATATCCGAATGGGGCGACGACCATGTATGGGTCCTACGAACCAACACCAGCCGTAGCTCTGACCAATGGGTCATACGTTACATCGGCACCACCTACCTACGGTGTCCCGCCGGTGAACACCACCCACGTACCTCTCCATGCTCCTGTGTCGACCTATGCATCGCAAGATGCTTATTACACCATGAGGCCGCCATCCGCACCACATGTGGCTTATCCCGGGGAGTCCACCATGAGGCTTGTACCGCCCCATGCCTATATTCCGCCACCCACCTACGGACCAACGGCCCTAGTGGTCAATCAAGGGGTTCCTCACACCTATCAGCACCCCACACCACAGGGATATGGCGACTACGCCCCATCGGCAGTTCCATACATGGTTCCGGCACGAGACCATGTCGAGTATCAGGGTCAGCAGGATGTACAATGGCCACCCCCACGTCATCAACCACATGAGGATGATGAACGCGACCGTCGTCGGGAAGCCCATCGGGCTATGATACAAAAGAGCGTCAGAATGGAGGTTCCACTCTTTGAGGGTTCCTGGATTCCTAAGGATTATACAGACTGGGAATCCGACTTAGAGAGCTATTATCAGTGGCATGACATGGACGACGACTTATGTGTGTCATACGCGGAGGCTAGACTTGGCGGTCAAGCCAAGATCTTTTGGAAGAACGAGAATGAAGCATTACAGAGACGAGGCGAGCCTCTTCCTACTTGGGAACTTATGTCTAGGAAGGTCAAGGATAAGTACGTTCCCAAGCTGTACATGACCAGCTTGCTCCTTAAATCGATGGACCTTAAGCAAGGCAAGCGAAAGGTTAGCGATTACATCAAAGAGTTTGAGGATGCGATGCAAGTTCGTGGACAGTCCACAAGTACAAATCGTCCTCGGCTACACCCATCCGGTTCCGACCGTTCTCCGATCACGTCCATCGTCCAGCCCCTATCCAACCGTTGCTGTTCCCTACCGTCGACATCAACTCGAACTCAAACGACGCTGTGGACTATCGACAACTAAGGTACCTTCTCGTCTCCGCTCCGTTATTCCAGTATCGTTACCCTCTACAGTCTCGTCATCCCCTATCTCGTCCGCTTCCTGTTATTACTTCTTGTTGATAGGGTAGCCACAATCGTTGAGAGCTAGGACTTTTCTTGTGGTTGAAGAGTAACCGTTGACTTAGACGCCGAACATTTTAGGGCCGTCAAACGCCCCTCACCGCTTAGTTGTCGAGTCGGTCCAGCGGGTCATTGGGAGTTTGATCTAGGATCAATATCTTCCCTTGATTGACGAGGATCCTCTTCCCTAACTGTGAACGACCGGATTATTGCTCATTTGACGATTTCATTTATCAGCGTGCTTCATATAATTCACGAACCTACTCATCAGTTCCTGTGGCGTAATACGAGCCGTCCGATCCTGGCAGGTTGTATTGCATCATATTGGTATCAGAGCCGGTCGTGTTAGCTTTTGCTTAACACGGTCGGTAGCATATCATCAGGAAATTTTATCAAATTACTCAAGTCATATTTTGAAAATCATTCGCACTATACACGTCATCTCATTGCATCCATCACATGCATACCCCTAGAAATTTTAGGTTGTGGATGGTTGATCATAGGTTGGTTTGTACGTGAGCCCAGTGTCGGGCTACCGACTATCTCGAACGTGACGACAATCATGACCATGATCTCATCATAGATGATCCCCTACTAGAGGATCCATTAGGCAAACGACCGCACGTAGAGCAGGTGGAGAACGAAGAGGTACCTTTACCTCCTCCTCCACCTTGGGAACCCGCCCCACAGGTCGCGAGGCCTCCAGCCGAAGCGGCGCCACCGACACACTGAGCATCTGAAGACCGGCGATCCTCTACTGCCGCCCCTACTCGTAGGGCACCGGTGAACGAGCCCTATGACAACCCCTCGGTCAGCGAGGCTCCCCAGCGTCCGGACAAGGCTCCAATGCAGGAGCCTCCCGTCCCGACATACCGACCACGAGATCCCGAGGCACCACCGCCTCACTACCGCCGAGCTGAAGACTTGGAGAACGACCGCGACGATCGACGAAGATCTCCTCCTCAGGAAGAGCGGCCAGCCCCTCGTTATTACGATGAGCGTTCCTATCCCCTGGATAGGAACTACTACCCTCTCGAGAACCAGAGTTCTCGGCGTTATGACTACCTCGAGTATCCCGATGATGGGGTCCCCAACCCCAACCGCATACCGGTGCGGAATGCACCGCATTACTTGTCCCGACCGGGCAGCCCACGGTAGCCACCCGTCGCCCGTCGACCGGATGTCGTCACTTATGGTGACAGCTCCGCCTACCCGCCTCACTACAGGACTGCACCCACTCACGCACCGGACCCATACGAGGAGGCCCCGGCACCGCCCCGAGCGGCGCCGAGATACACTGCGGATTACAACCGTCCCCCACGTAGGGATTATCCTCCCGACAATTTGTCTCGACCTAGGAGACCCCCGGCATACCTCCCATACCCGGAGCATGCATATCCTACGCACTCCCCATCACCACCGAGACGACCACATCACGACGGATACCCGAAAGAGCGACCACCCTATCGCCCGGCACCTCGCTGAGACGCCTACTATGAGGACCGACCGTATCATATCTATCCACGGGATGCACCCTGTCGCCCTCCTGCTCGTCGTCACGAGGACGAGCATGAGCGACGTAGAGAAGCGCAACGTGCCATGATCCAAAAGAGTGTACGGATTGAGGTGCCCATCTTCGAAGGGTCACAAACCCAAAAGACTACACGGATTGGGAGTCAAACCTGAAAAGTTATTTCCAGTGGTATGACATGGATGACGACTTGTGCGTGGCATACGCCGAGGCTCGACTTGGAGGTCAAGCTAAAATCTTTTGGAAGAACGAGAAGGAGGCGGCCCGACGACAAGGAGATCCTCCTTTCTCATAGGATGAGATGTCATGAAAGTTAAAGGATAAATATATCCCAAAACTTTACATGACACGTCTCATGTTAAAATGGATAGACCTCAAACAAGGAAAACGCAAGGTCTCCGACTACATCAAGAAATTTGAGGAGTACCGAATGCGATGTAAATTTGTGGACAGCCCGCAAATTCAAATCGCATTCTTCGTCCATGGGCTTCGCCCTGACCTAGGGGCTCGAGTAATGGAGCAGAACCCCTCGACCGTCGACCTTGCTTACAGCCTCGTTGAGAGCAACAAGCTCACTCACGACGATGTCGTGTCGACCACCTCCTCGGCACCCCGGCCCGTTCATTCGGCGGCGACGTCCACGATGACTCGCACCACCGCAGCGTGGAGCCGGAGTAGTACCGCCACACCTTGACCCTCGGCTCCACCGGCGACATTGGCCCCGGCGCCGACACCACCCACGCCATCGGTGATATCCATGGCTAGAGCCCCGAACGCTCCTCGCGAGCCGATTCAGTGTTTCAAGTGCAAGGGCTTTGGGCATCGACAGACAGACTGCCCTACCCTCATGGTCATAGACATACACGGGCAGCCAGTGGAGGAGCAACCCGGAGACGACCTCGAGGTGGACGAGTATCCGGCCGAGTGCCCGGATGGCGAGGATGTGGATGATCCGCTTGGGTACATCCAAATCACGCCAATCATCGCGCCCTCGACATATTCCGTCACCACCCTGGATACCACCGGGGTTAGGAACACCACCGATGGAGCCCGGACAAACCCCGCGCAGGCTAGTGCCACCTTGGCTTCTCGACCAGTCGACGTCACTCAGCGCACGTCGATTTTCTACACGTACGTCAAGATTGGTGGACGTACCTACAAGTTGATGGTCGATAGCAGCAGCTGCATCAACGACATCTCTGAGGATACAGCCACTCGGCTTGGACTCCCCTTGCTCCCTTACCCCACTCCGTACAATGTGTCGTGGATCAATGCATTGACCATTCCGGTGAAGATGCAGTGTTACGTGCCCTTGAAGATGAGCACGTACGATGAGAGGGTTCTATGCGACGTACTACCAATGAAAATTGGTAGTATTATCCTCGGTCGACCATGGTTGTACGATCATGACGTACAACTATCAGGGAGGGCAAACACGTGCTCTTTCATCTATGGCGGGCGCCGACTCATATGGTACCCCTCGGTGCGGCTACCATCACTACCCATGCAGTCGACGACGGCGCCATCCCGCACTATGCCCTCCGCCATTATCACTAATGGCTGCATTTTTCGGCGTGAATTGGAACTTGACCGGGAGTCATTCCCCATATGCTACGCCGTTACACTATTGGATGGAGTTACTGATCTGGCGCACGAGACTCCGCCCCCGGAGATCATCCAACTCCTCAAGGAGTATGCGGATGTCTTTCTCGCCGAGCTGCCGAGTGAGCTCCCTCCCTTGCGATATATTCAGCACGCCATTGACTTGGTCCCGGGAGCCACTCTCCCTAACCTTCCCCACTACCGGATGGATCCGGTTAAGTACGAGGAGTTATACTCCCATGTGAAGGATCTCCTAGCTAAAGGCCTAATTAGGGAGAGCCTTAGCCCGTGTGCCGTACCGGCCCTGCTCGCCCCAAAGAAGGATGGAAATTGGAGGATGTGCTGCGACTCGCGAGCCATCAACAAGATCACGCTGAAATATCATTTTCCCATACCACGAGTCCAAGATCTATTCGACGAGATGGTCTGCGCGTCTATCTTTTCCAAGATAGACTTACGGAGTGGCTACCATCAGGTCAGGATTAGACCTGGAGATGAAAGGAAGACGGCATTCAAGATAAAGGATGGCCTTTTCGAATGGAACGTGATGCCATTTGGGTTATCGAACGCGCCTAGCACCTTCCAGCGCTTAATGAACGAGGTGCTTCGTCCATATATTGGTAGATTTGCCGTCGTATACTTCGACGACATTCTAGTGTACAGTAGAACCAGGGAAGAACATGCACAACACCTACCTCACGTGTGCACCTCACTACGCCAGGAGAAACTGTACGCACACCCGAAGAAATGTACCTTCTTCACCTCCAAGGTCTCCTTCCTCGGCTTTATCCTATTCGCGAACGGAGTGGCCGTCGATCCAGTCAAGATCAATGCCATCGTCTCCTAGCCCAAGCTTAGGAGCATCCACAACGTCTGTAGTTTTATTGGACTCGCCACCTTCTATCGAAGGTTCATTCAAGGGTTTAGTGGAATTACCGCGCCCATCACTGACATCCTTAAGGGAGATAAGTTCGAGTGGACACTGATAAGCTCAAATGTTAGGTATTTTTACTGGTTATATATCAGTTAAATCGTGCGAGGATTGAGCTTATGCAACAATACTTATAACCTCACAGCCTTAGGGCAAGTAAGGGTCAATCCACAGGGAGCAGAAAATTCTTTTTAGTTTACTGTAGATTATCAGTTCAAGATTTTTAATTTCAGCTTTAATGTTCAGTTAAACTAACCTCAGTTAAGTTCTACAAATTATTCTTTCTAAAACTTAATTGAACAGAGCCGTCAGCAGAGAATTTCCTACTGGCGGTGTGCTCTCGCCCTTTGAGGCAAAGGAGCAAACACCTGGCGCGCAGGTGCGGTCTGTGCGCAGGTGAATGCTCACGCACGGGGTTGTTGCCCGTGTGCAAGTGCTGCCTGCGCGCGGGATGGCTTCCCTATGCGCAGGCTGTTGCTTGCGCACAGCGCGGCTGCCTATGAGCAGGCAGCTAACTGTGCGTGGGGTTGCTTGCCTGCGCGCGGGATGGCTGGCCTGTGCGCAGGCAGTTACGTGCACGCAGGCACAGCCTGGGCGGCTCGCAGCTAGCTGCGCGCAGCCTCTACTGTGTGCGGCGGTGCTGCGCGCGGCCTTGGCTGCGTGCGGAGGTGCTGCACGCGGCCTTGGCTGCGTGCGGCGGTGTTGCGCGCAGCCTTGGCTGCAGGAAACTCAGCCTGCTGGCAACCTAAGCGGTGGCCTTGGTTGCTAGCTGCCTAGGCCCTCCTACAAGAGTCAATTTCAAAGAATTTGCTGAAGAACAGTTTAGGTTTTCAGAAAAAACGAGAGGGAAAATCAATCTGAACAAACAAAGAACTCAAAGATCAAACTAGAAGATGAACAATCTCGTTTGGAACAATAGGGAGGTACTACTCAGCACCTTCCCCTCCAACCTCGATTGTCTTTGTAGGGAGAGGATGCACCAACTGAAACTGAAACTCTCACACCACCTTGTGTCACGCCCTTCCGGCAAGATGACGATCATCGCGCTCCAGCTACTCCTCAGCTTGCTTCTCTCCCAGCTCCAATGCTCATCAGCCCTAGCTTCCTTGAGAGAAATTCTGGACAACCCCAAAATGAGCTTTTGAGAGACCATTTATAGGTTTCTCTTAAAACAAGCTCCGGGGGCATTTTTGGAATTTTCTTCTTCCTAATTTCTCGCCAGCTCCTCTTGATCAATTTTGTCTTCCTTTGGCTGCCTTAATCTATTTCTGAACTCACTAATCGAAAATGTCAGATATAATCCACTTGATTCGAAGAATCAAGTGGGGTTAGTAAGTTCATAAAACAATGCATATGAATGACAACCAATATGGATTGAATGGATACAATTGATGCTTTTATGCTCAAAAAACTCTAAACATTTGATGACGTATTGAGAGTCATCAAACACCCCCCAACTTAGATTATTACTAGTCCCTTAGTAATGAAATGCAAGTGAGAATAGATGATGATCTCTAGTTGACTTTCAGCTTTTGATAACTTGGACTCATACTCTCAACAAGGAGTGGCTTCATCAATTGAACTTTACCAATTTAAGGAAAATCCTGAAGATCTATTTCAGCCCTTATACCGCAACTAACTGCACTTAGGATTTACGGAGTACATATAGTAAGTACATATTATATGGAGTAAGGTTGAGTCAACACCCCAAGCGCACTACTGAACGAGGCGTAGAGAGCGGTGCTAATGCTGGCTCAATACTAACGGCTATACTAGCACCGGCTCAAACACATGGGAGACAGCTTTTCTAGCTTTTTTATTTTTCAATTACGTTTGCTGCTTGTTGGTCATTTTTGATGACAATCAACTTTGATTACAATGATGCAAGCTTATGCTTGTTTTGCTCAATGCAGCTTTACTTTGCATTCTGATGGCGCTTATCCACTACCCATGTGCCGTCCTTAGTAGACCGGCAGCTTATTCCCCCGAAGAGGTTTTGTATCCCTCTTAGTTCAGGGAGCTTCACTCACATCAATAATAATAATGCCATTGAGCCAACACTATCCCTACTCTCCACTAAAGCTAAAGGTTTCATGCATGTAAGTGCTAACTCAACCCGAAGTGGATGGCAAGATGAGAGAGATATAATGATAAGATTTGTGGATTGTGGATATTATGAATCATTTGTGCACCTAGCTAGGCCTATTTCACCTAGGATCCCCTCTGGCCAGTCTTTCAACTCTTACACCCTTGAAAAGAGCCCTATTGTCGTGCTTATCATTGTGTGAGTATCTCCTAAGATCATCAAATATCCATGGTTTGGTTGATGCAAAACGAAATTTTTTTTGATAGATGACAGAGCAGTTATGCATGCGACTCTATTCCCCCCCCCCCATAAAAAGGCATGTTCCTACATGACGGGAAGTAAATTGGAGTAAAGAAAAATAGAGACCAAACCAGGGAATGGAGAGCCTCGATTGGCGATTTGAGGTGTCCATCTTGTGGTGTAGGCGAGCGTGGAGAAGTAAGCTGCACATGACGACGCAAAAAAAAATGAAGAAAACAAAAGCAGAACAAAAACAAGATATGGAAAATAAGAAAACAAGCAAACAAAATAAGATAGATAAAGTCAGATCATGCTACTATCAATCGGTTGTTTTTCTAGAGGAATGTTCATAGGTCCTTGAAGATCCTACTCTTGTAAATAAGGTTTAAGCCGTTGTCCATTAACAGTGAATTGTTTTTGAGATTGAGGATCTAAAATCGTGACTGCACCATTCTCAAAAACTTTTTGGACAATGAAGGGGCCATCCCACCTACTTTTTAGTTTCCCAGGGAATAATTTCAACCTAGAGTTGTCAAGCCAAACTTTCTGATTTTCTACGAAGGTTCTTCTCCTTAAGCTTTTATCATGAAAGGTTTTCATTTTGGCCTTATAAATCTTCGAGTTCTCATAGGCTTCATTCCGTAGTTCTTCCAATTCATTCAATTGAAGAAGTCTTTGTTTGCCGGCTTGATCTAGATCCAAATTGAGTTTTCTAATGGCCCAAAGGGCTTTGTGTTCTAACTCTAAAGGTAGGTGACAGGCTTTCCCAAAAATCAGTCGAAATGGGGACATTCCTAGAGGTGTTTTGTAGGCGGTCCTATAAGCCCATAATGCTTCATCTAGTTTCCTAGACCAATCCTTCCCGTCAGGACGCACTATCTTCCTTAAAATCTTCTTAACCTCCCTATTGCACAATTCGACTTGACCATTAGCTTGAGGGTGATACGGGGTAGTGACTCGATGGTGGACACCAAACTTCTTTAGGAGGTTTCTAAAGTTATAATTTATGAAATGAGATCCCCCATAACTAATAATGGCTCGTGGGCATCCATATCTATAGAAAATATTCTTTTCAATGAAATTGGTCACTACCTTACTGTCATTGGTTTTTGAGGGAATGGCCTCTACCCATTTGGACACATAGTCGACTGCCATCAAAATATATTCATGTCCATGGGAGTTAGGAAAAGGACCCATAAAATCAATTCCCCATAGATCAAACATCTCTACTTCTAGGATGGGCTGTAAAGGCATTCGATCCCTCTTATTCATGTTAATGGAGGCTTGACAAGCTAGACAGTTATTATAAAATTTGTGGGCATCTTGAAATAGAGTCGGCCAAAAGAAACCAGATTCAAAAATTTTATGTGCTGTTACCTTCGTTGAGTAGTGTCCCCCTCCTGGTTTTGCATGGCAGAATTCCAAGACGCTTCGTTGTTCGCTTTCGGGAACGCACCGTCACAAAATTTGATCTTGCCCTTGGTGAAACAGCTCCGGGTCTTCCCAGAAATAAAATCTTGCATCCTTTAGCAGCTTCTTCCTCTCGTTGGATGTCCAACCTGTAGGGATTTTTCCTGAAACAAGGAAGTTGAAAATGTGTGCATACCAAGGAACCGATGTTCCTTGTGCGGTTAGCACATGCTCGTCAGGAAATGCATCATTTATTAATTCAAGTTGGACGCCTACTATTCGGGAGAGGTGATCTGCCACTACATTCTCACACCCTCTCTTATCCTTAATATCTAAATCTAACTCTTCTAGCAAGAGCACCCATCTAATGAGTCTAGGTTTAGCCTCCTTCTTTGCTAACAAATATCTAATAGCTGCATGATCAGAAAAAACAGTAATTTTGCTACCTAACAAGTAAGACCTAAACTTTCCTAATGCAAAGATAATAGCCAGCAGTTCCTTTTCAGTGGTAGTGTAATTCAATTGCGCATCAACCAAGGTCCTGCTGGCGTAGTAGATGACCACGGGTTTCTTGTCGATTCTTTGACCCAACACTGCCCCAACAACAAAATCAGAAGCATCGCACATTAGTTCAAAAAGAAGGGTCCAATCGGGCCCTTACAAAATAGGCGCATTCACCATAGCTTCCTTCAACATACAAAATGCATTCTTAGCTTCTAGTGTTAGTTCAAAATCGTTATTCTTAGACGATAAAAGATTCGTGAGAGGTTTAGAAATTTTATCAAAGTCTAAAATAAAACGTCTATAGAAACCTGCATGACCGAGGAAACCCCTAAGGGTTTATAGGTTGGTTGGATGTGGAAGGTCCTGGATGATTTCGATCTTGGCCTTGTCCACTTCCAATCCACGGCTGCTTACCATGTGGCCCAGCACCACTCCCTCCTGCACCATGAAATGAGATTTTTCCCAACTTAGTACGAGGTTGGACTCAATGCACCTCTTTAATACTTTGGTGAGGCTTAGGAGGCAGTTTTCAAAGGTAGATCCAAATACAGAAAAATCGTCCATAAAGATTTCTAAACACTCTCCCACTAAATCGGAGAAGAGTGCATTCATGCATCGTTGGAATGTGGCGGGTGCATTACATAGCCCGAAGGGCATACGCCTAAAGGCATATGTCCCTACCGGACTCGTGAAGGTTGTTTTCTCTTGATCTTCAGGATGAATATTAACTTGGTTGTATACTGAATAACCATCAAGAAAACAGAAGTATTGCTGCCCGACAGTTTTTCTAGTATTTGATCCACGAAGGGTAGTGGATAGTGATCTTTCTTGGTCGCCTTGTTTAATTTTCTATAATCAATACACACCCTCCATCCTATGGTTAACTTCTTCTGCACCTCTTCTCCTTTCTCATTAATCTCTACAGTCACTCCTGACTTCTTAGGAACCATGTGCACCGGGCTCACCCATGTACTATCGGAAATCGCGTATATGACACCGGCATTTAACCACTTTAGGATTTCCTTCTCAAGGACTTCTCTCATATGAGGATTAAGCCTTCTTTGATGCTCTCTACAAGGCTTAGCTTCTTCTTCCAAGAAGATCCTATGCTCACAAATTGAGGATGGGATCCCCTTGATATCATCAAAAGTCCAACCTATGGCTTCTTTGTGCTCTCTAAGTACCTTGAGCAAGTCTTCTTCTTGTTCTAGAGTGAGTGATGAGGATATGATCACAGGTAAATTCTTATTGACATCCAAATATGCATATTTGAGGGATGAGGGGAGTGGTTTAAGTTCTGGGCTTACTTCAACTACAGGGGAATCTATGAGCCTATCATCGAACTCTCTACTTTCTATATGAGATAAATACTCTTTCACTACTTCTTCCTCGCCCTCTTCTTCTGCACATAAGTTGAGTTCTTCATTGCTCCCTAAGGGGCACTTCATCATCTTCGAAATATCAATTTGCACTCTCTCTTTTCCTATCTTAAACTCTACAGTCCCTTTCTCCCAATCCATGATCGTCCTCGCCGTTACTAAAAACGGTCTTCCTAGAATAATAGGAGCTAAATTAATGCTTCCTGAAATTTTTACGTCAGTGACTATAAAATCTACAGGAATTTCACAATTTTCTACAGTAATCATGACGTCCGTCAGTCTTCCTTCAGGTTGCCTAACAGTTCCGTCGGCTAGGAGTAGGTCCATATGGATTTCTTCAAGCTCCCCAAAGCCATATTCCTCGTATAAGGCCGTGGGAATGATGCTAATGCTCGCTCCCGTATCTAATAAAACTTTCAAAAAAAAATTTCCTCCTATTTCACATGTGATGAAAGGGGCACCTGGATCCCTCATTTTGATAGGGATGTCGTTCAAAATACTAGAAGCATTTTCTGAAAGTTTTACTACCTCCCTAGTTTTTCTAGTAGTGCAAGAATCCTTAAGGTATTTCTTAAGAGAGGGTGAACACCTAAGCATGTCTTCCACTGTGACAGTCATGGTGGCCTTTTTAAAGTTTTCTAATAACCTGTTCTCATAGTCATGTACAGGTTTTTCTCTATTCAGAGCAGATGGGTAAGGTACATTTTGCCCACTCGTAGAAGGTAGAGGTTCCTCCGCGTAGGGAAGATCCTCCCCTTCTTCCTCCCTTGGCTCATTTCTCTTTCTAGGATTCTCTACAGAATTCTGATAAGGATCCTGAAGTTCTTTTCCATTTCTCAATTTTGAGATTGCTAGAACTTCAGGATCTTCCTCCTTCATTTCATCATGAGTTGCATGTTGTACATGGTGTAAGTTGCATGGGTTTATCATAGGCTTAGTGGGAAATCTATGAGATGTGCAAGGAGGTTCTGTAGTTGTACCTTGATGTTCAGAAGGTCCAGGCCTGAAGCTCTCTAGCAGCTTCCTCATTTGCTCCTGTGATTCCAGCATTTGCTTCGTCTGGAATTCCATCATCACTTGCATTCGCATCTCATCTCCGCCCGCAACTTTTGATTTTGCTTCTCTATCATGTCTGAAATGACAGGGGTTAGTGTAGAGAAATCAGGTTGGGTCTGAGATGGGACCTGATACTGCTGTTGAGGCCTAGACTGGAACTGCTGCCTTTGCTGAAATTGAGGTTGAACTGCAGGCTTGTTCCCTTGGTGGAAGCTCTCTCCGTTTTGGAAATTTGACTTTCTCTGTCCTGCCCATGGTTGTTGTTGGTTGAATGCTTTCACTTCTTCTTCCATGGCTTGGCACGCTCCATCTTCGTGTTCTCTGCTAAAACAGAGAGAGCAAATTTTAGATTTAACGATGGGAGAGTTACCTAGAAAGACATTCTTCAAGGTGGAGGTGAGCTCCTCCAACTTCTGGTTGGTCTCCCTTAAGCCTGCTTGTAGCTCCACCTCCTTAGCATTGACCTGCAGAACTCCTGCTCTCTTGGGTTGCAGGTTTCTCCCATTTTGGCTTGCCCCAATCTCCTGCAGATCAGTTTCTGCAACTCTCTCAAAAATATCAAAAACTTCGTCCTCATATGCAGTATAAAATGTTCCCCCGGAGGCTAAGTTAACCTTATTTTTCATGAAATCTGATAAAGATTCATAGAAAATTTGGGCTAACTGACAGTGTTCAATTCCATGAAGAGGGCATTTCCTCAGCAGGTCATTGAACCTCTCCCATGATTCACTAAAGGCCTCGCCCTCATGGGGATGGAAATTATGGATTTCTCGATGATAAAAATTAGTTTTGGAGAGAGGGTAAAATTTCTGCAGAAATTTTCCCTGCATCTCTTCCCAAGAGTTGAAAGTAATTCCTAAGTTACGATACCAGGAAAACGCTTTATCTTTTAACGTCAAAGGAAAATATTTTATTTTAAGCATTTCTTTAGATAATCCTAGAACATTTTGAGATGAGCATCTAATGTGGAAATCATCAAGGAATTCTAGAGGGTTTTGAGCAGGTAATCCATTAAATTCAGGTAGAGAGTGTATCAACGCATTGTCATACCTGAACATGATACCCTCACCTATGTTCAGGTTCACATCCGTTTGCCGTAGGCTTCCGGAGGGTGTTGACCTGTCCAGCATAGTTCTCCTTCTCTCCTGCTGGTGGTGTCCTTCTTCTGCCATGGTTTCCTGCTAATTTTCAGGTTCTAAGACTGTAGATTCTGGAGTTGCGTCTCTCACAACGTTCTCTGCAGACTTCTCATCGGCCTTTGAACGTGTCACTACCATAGAAATTCAGCAGAAAGTTAGAAAGACAGTAAGCTGAGGATTTTCAAGTCCTGCAGCTTTAGGAGAATGAATAGACAATAACTGAAAAGACAGAAAAGAAAATACTACTGTAATACCGTGATCCCCGGCAACGGCGCCAGTTGATAAGCTCAAATGTTAGGTGTTTTTACTGGTTATTTGTCAGTTAAATTGTGTGAGGATTGAGCTTATGCAACAATACTTATAACCTCACAGCCTTAGGGCAAGTAAGGGTCGATCCACAGGGAGATGAGAAATCAGCAGAGAATTCTTTTCAATTTACTGTAGATTATCAGTTCAAGATTTTTAATTTCAGCTTTAATGTTCAGTTAAACTAACCTCAGTTAAGTTCTACAAATTATTCTTTCTAAAACTTAATTGAACAGAGCCGTCAGCAGAGAATTTCCTACTGACGGTGTGCTCTTGCCCTTTGAGGCAAAGGAGCAAACACCTTGCGCGAGTGCGGTCTGTCTTGTGCATTGAATGCTCACGCACGGGGTTGTTGCCCGTGTGCAAGTGCTGCCTGCGCGCGGGATGGCTTCCCTATGCGCAGGCTGCTGCTTGTGCACAGCGCGGCTGCCTGTGAGCAGGCAGCTAACTGTGCGTGGGGTTGCTTGCCTGCGCGCGGGATGGCTGGCCTGTGCGTAGGCAGTTACGTGCACGCAGGCACAGCCTGGGCGGCTCGCAGCTAGCTGCGCGTAGCCTCTACTGTGTGCGGCGGTGCTGCGTGCGGCCTTGGCTGCGTGCGGCGGTGTTGCACGCGGCCTTGGCTGCGTGCGGCGGTGCTGCACGCGGCCTTGGCTGCGTGCGGCGGTGCTGCGCGCAGCCTTGGCTGCAGGAAACTCAGCCTGCTGGCAACCTAAGCGGTGGCCTTGGTTGCTAGCTGCCTAGGCCCTCCTACAGGAGTCGATTTCAAAGAATTTGCTGAAGAACAGTTTAGGTTTTCAGAAAAAATGAGAGGGAAAATCAATCTGAACAAACAAAGAACTCAAAGATCAAACTAGAAGATGAACAATCTCGTTTGGAACAATAGGGAGGTACTACTCAGCACCTTCCCCTCCAACCTCGATTGTCTTTGCAGGGAGAGGATGCACCAACTGAAACTGAAACTCTCACACCACCTTGTGTCACGCCCTTCTGGCAAGATGACGATCGTCGCGCTCCAGCTACTCCTCAGCTTGCTTCTCTCCCAGCTCCAATGCTCATCAGCCTTGGAGGGTCTGCAGAAATCCTTCCTCTCCAAGCCCTAGCTTCCTTGGGAGAAATTCTGGACAACCCCAAAATGAACTTTTGCGAGACTATTTATAGGTTTCTCTTAAAACAAGCTCCGGGGGCATTTTTGGAATTTTCTTCTTCCTGATTTCTCGCCAGCTCCTCTTGATCAATTTCGTCTTCGTTTGGCTTCCTTAATCTATTTCTGAACTCACTAATCGAAAATGTCAGATATAATCCACTTGATTCGAAGAATCAAGTGGGGTTAGTAAGTTCATAAAACAATGCATATGAATGACAACCAACATGGATTGAATGGATACGATTGATGCTTTTATGCTAAAAAAACTCTAAACATTTGATGACGTA
Organism: Wolffia australiana; assembly: GCF_029677425.1. NCBI lineage: Eukaryota > Viridiplantae > Streptophyta > Magnoliopsida > Alismatales > Araceae > Wolffia > Wolffia australiana. The sequence continues at coordinate 5,853,245 of NC_135836.1, read as the reverse complement.
TTGAGAGTCATCAGACACCTTCTGCCGACCAGGTATTCGAGCTTCTTAAGAAGCTCATGACCGAGGCTTCGGTTCTCAAGCTCCCAGATTTCAACAAAGTATTCGAGGTCGCATGTGACGCATCCAAAGTTGGAATCGGGGTAGTACTTAGCGAAGAGGGACATCCTATTGAGTATTTCAGTGAGAAGTTGAATGATACGCAAAAACGGTACGACAACTACGACCGAGAGTTCTATGCTCTCGTATAGTCCCTTCGCCATTAGCAACACTACCTACTCCCCAAGGAGTTTGTGCTATACTCGGATCACGGAGCCCTTCAACACCTTGAAGATCAAAAGAAGGTCAGCGATCGCCATGCTCGATGGATCGCCTACCTCCAAGACTTCACCTTTGTCATACGGCACAAGAAGGGAAAGGAAAACATCGTCGCTGACGCCTTGAGCTGACGACCACTAATCCTTAACATTATGACGACCCAAGTCCTTGGGTTTGAAAGGATCCGAGACGAGTATGCCAAGTGCCCGGACTTCTCCAAAGTCTACTCCTCCTTTGCTGACATGGCCACCCCTAGATCGAGAGACTACTACATCGACGACGGCTACATATTCCGTGGCAGAAGAATTTGCATACCTCGAACCTTGATTTGAGATTTCCTTATCCACGAGACCCATGCCGGTGGTCTAAGTGGCCACTTTGGGATTAACAAGATGATCCTCGCACTTGAGGATAAATTTTATTGGCCATCACTGAAAAGGGACGTCAGGAAATTTATATCACGATGTCTTACTTGCTCCCGTGCGAAGCTCACAAAGCAAAACACAGGGCTATACACCCCCCTACCGGTCCCGGAGAGGCCATGGGAAGACGTTAGTCTTGACTTTGTTTTGGGGTTACCCAAAACCGTGCGGCACCACGACTCAATTATGGTCGTGGTAGGCAGATTTTCCAAAATGGCACATTTCATCCCGTGCTCGAAGACCTCCGACGCCTCTTGGATAGCACGCCTCTTCTTCGATCACATCGTCAAACTTCATGGAGTGCCCAAGACAATCGTCTCGAATCGAGACGTAAAGTTCACCAGTTATTTCTGGAAAATGTTGTGGGTCCTTATGGGCACACAACTTAAATTCTCTTCGGCATACCATCCTTAGACGGATGGCCAAACCGAGGTTGTTAACCGCAGCCTCGGCAATCTTCTGAGATCTATTGTCGGCGATAATGTAGCCACATGGGATCAAGCACTTCCTCGAGCGGAATTTGCCTTTAACTACTCGGTTAATCGTACCATGGGCAAGGCACTGTTCGAAATTATCTATGGTCAACTACCACGTCGACCCCTTGACCTCATGCCATTAGATGAAAAACATAGAATTTCAGATAATGCATTAGAATTTGCCGAAAATATTAAGAACATGCATGATATCATTCATTCACGCATTGCATCCATGAATGAGCAATATAAGGCGTCCGCGGATAAGGGTCGTAGGTCCATGTCATTCCCTGGGGGAGGATTAGTCCTAGTCAGATTGAGGCCTGAGAGGTTCTCTCCAGGGGTCGCTACGAAGCTCCATGCTTGTAGCGCCGGGCCTTTCTCGATAGCCCAAAAGATCAACGACAACGCCTACGTTGTGAGCATCCCGCCAACTTGGCGGATTAGTTTGATGTTTAACGTCAATGATCTATCCCGATACCGTCCTTCGCCACCGATCATTGAGACTCACAGCCATTCGAGCCTTAGTAGAGACGAAAGTGAGAGTCAACCAGCCCCTTCTCCGTTTCCCATCCTTGTACGGCAAGACGAGATAGAAACGATACTGCAGGAGGTAATTCACGCTGAGGGGGAGCGGGTAGGTCACACTTTCTTAGTCCATTGGCAGGGACGGCCGTCATCCGACGACACGTGGATCTCCAAGGACGATCTTCGACGACTCCGACCAGACCTGGTTCCACCGCTCGAGGACATCATGGAGTTTTTTTTGTCGGAGTCGAGTTCCTCCCACCCGGGGAGGATGATGGGGGACCATCCCGGAGACGTCATGACTGGACGACATCAGCCTCGCCGACCTGCTCGCGACCGATGCTCGCCACCCGGGGTTTAAGTACCCGCGTAAGCATCCTTATCTTACTTGCTTTGTTTATCTTTTTGTTGGTGTTTTTGGATTTCATGAACTGGACCGGTGTTGGGCCTCGTCCTTGTCTTTTACTTTTATGTTTCAATTTTATTTTCAAATTCTAAGGAGAGGCCGAACCACATCTCGCGACGGTTCATCCTCCCCCCCACGTTCACTTGGCACCTACCCTCACTATATAAAGGGATAGCATGCCCAAGATTAGCCAACACCTGTCTCCACCCTATCGTAGTTAGAGAGTAGAGAGGTTTGGCTAGCCTCGCCCACGTCGAGATCACTCCGTTGTTAGAGCCCCGTCGTCACGTCGAGAACACTCCGTGATGACGTGTCCAAGCGTCCCGTCGAGATCTCTCCGGGCCGAGTAAAGAATCCAAGAAGTCGTCGCCGTCTAGAGCTGAAGAAACCTTCGTCGAGATCACTCCGAGGGAGTCCAAGGCTGCAGGTTTGACGTCGACGATTGCCTTTCATGGGATTATTCAAGATCCCACCAAGGTTCCCAAGAAAGCCCAAGAAATCATCTTCTTGAAGGTTTCTTGGGGCGGATACAGCTCAAGAAACACCGCACCTTGAGCTCAAGATCCGCTCTGCCGCCGCCGCCTCCACCCCGTCGCCCTCCACCGCCGCTGACATCGGCTCCGTCAAGCACCCTCACTCTGCCTGCGCCCGCACGTCGCCATTGCCCGCGCGCTGCCACGCCCGCATGCCGCCCGCGCCCTCGCGCCATCAGTGCCAGCGCTCCGCTCGCGCACGAGCGCCATCCGCGCCCGCACGACCTCGCGCTCGCACGCCCTGCGCTCGCGCACCCTTCGCATTTGCGCGCCGCCTCGATTGCCCTGTGGCCATGCCCACTCACCGCCATGCCCGCGCACTGCCGAGCCCGCGCGCCACCGCGCTAGGGCGCTCTTGCACCCGCGCTCACGCGCCCTTGTGCCCGCGCGCCCCCGCACCCCACTCGTCCTCGGCTACGCCCATCCGGTTCCGAGTGGCCTCCGTTGCTGTTCCCTACCGTCGACATCAACTCAAACTCGAACGACGCTTTGGACTATTGACAACTAAGGTACCTTCTCGTCTCCCCTCCGTTATTCCAGTATCGTTACCCTCTACAGTCTCATCATCCCCTATCTCGTCCGCTGCCCGTTATTACGTCTTGTTGATAGGGCAGCCACCATCCTTGAGAGCTAGGACTTTTCTTGTGGTTGAAAGGGTAACCGTTGACTTAGACACCGAACATTCTAGGGCCGTCAAACGCCCCTCACCGCTTAGTCGTCAAGTCAGTCCAGTGGGTCACTGGGAGTTTGATCTAGGATCAATATCTTCCCTTGATTGACAAGGATCCTTGATTGGTCCTAACTAAGGGGTACCATTTGATTGAGAGACGTTTGTAAGGATAGTTAAGTACCAATCAACAATTTAATTTCCTTACTAGTAGTATTTTAGTAAGGGTCGATCCCTCAGGGAGCTAGGTAGTTAGTTAGAAAGATTTTCAACTAGTATTGCAAGTTCAAGATTCATATAACCTTTTTTGTAAAGCTTTTAGTGATTATGAAGGTAAATGTTCAATTAAGAAGGATGATATGAATTTTACCAAGTGTAAAAAAATTTCCGTAGAAAGTTTAGATTGAAAATGATTTTTGAGAATTTTTTCGGATTTTTTTATGGTCTCTAGAGAGAGATAAAAAATTCTGAATTAATTGAATGGAAAAAAGAAGAGGAGGAGAGAGATAGCGCACAAGCCTGGGCGCTTCCGCCACTGCTTGTGCGCTGGGCTTCGCCGCTCCGCGCCTTGTGAGGTCCTCTCACGTGCTATGGACCAAAACGACTATATCTGGAGTTCCAGATATCGGTTTGACACGTGTGAGTAGGCGTTGGAAAGCTTGAGACGTTGGCTATCTGCCTAAGTATAGCCAAGAAGATAAAGAGAATTCTAAAAGGAGATAGGGTGGAAAGAACAGCGTAACCTTTTTGTCACACCACAAATGGCCCAAGATTGTTGCTCCAACTCCCTACCAACTGGCTTCAAGATCCAGGACGCTTCTAGAAGACTCCTTGCACCTTCTGAATGAAGATGGACCCAGGAACAAGCTCAAGAAAGACACAAAGTAAAGAAAACAATACTCAATTCTTGGATGCCCTCAAAGAGGGTGAGGGGGGCCCTTTTATAGGGGTACATGTGTTTGTTTCAGTCATTCTTGGTGGTTGGATCATGGATGAACGTCCAGGATTGATTTCTTGAAGCTTCAATCTAGGTGAACAGACCCCAACCAACCAGATTCTTTCCCCCCAGGTCGAATTTGGAGGGAACAGAACAAGTTGGTTAGAGTTGGTTAGAGTTTGTTACAAATCATCTCTAGCCCTTGGATTTGGGCTGGAATGGATGGATGGATGGGTTCCACCTCATGGATCCTGGCCTGGATCTCGACCTTGGGCTCTCATCCAACCAGGATCTGCCATCTGGAGTCACCCCCATATGTCTTGATCAACCTGGAAGCCTCCAAGGACATTCTAAAAGGTCTCCTTCAAGCTCCTTTGCACCAAGCCTATCAATTGAGTCAGCTTCACTGGTCAGCGTGTATCTTTTTGATCTTTGCTCCTTTTGACTTGAATTTTTGTCCTAAGCTTTCAGACTACTTTCTTGACTTTCCCATAAAATTTCGTAATTTTATGACCATGAAAAGTCAACCTTGACCTGAAAAGTCAACACACTAGGGAAATCGTTAGATTCATATCCCACTTGACTCAATGAGTCAAGTGGGGGTTAGAAATATCCCTCAAATCCAATTAAGAGTAAATCCAGAACTGTTTAACTTGTGAAATTCATGTCAAATCATTGATGGAAACACTAATTAAGTAAAAATGTAAGTTTTTTCATCTTTAGGGTAGTGAAAAGGCATGATCTCATTAATATGCAAAAACAAGCAGTTTTGGCAATGATGTACTTACTTTTAGAAGATATAAGATGATTAATGCATGGAAATAACTACCCTTATTTGAGTTTATCAATCCTCTTCCCTAACTGTGAACGACTGGATTATTGCTCATTTGACGATTTCATTTATCGGCATACTTCATATAATTCACGAACCTACTCATCAATTCCTGTGGCGTAATATGAGTCGTCCGATCCCGGCAGGTCGTATTGCATCACAAGGCCTCGATGTACTCTGTCACCGGGAGTCGACCCTGCTTGAGGTCGAGCCACGAGAGAAAGAGTGACATCTGGTACTGTCGGGGAACGTACTTGCTCCTTAGTTTCTGCGCCATTTCCACCCAGGACGTAATGGGTTGTCCTCGTCGCTCAGCGGTCACCCGCTCGTTCTCCCAAAAGATCTTGGCCTGTCCGCCAAGTCGGGTCTCCGCGTACTCGACACATAGGTCGTCATCCATGCAATACCACCTGAAGTACGAGTTCATGTTAGACTCCCAGTCGATGAACTCTTTGGGCTTCCGAGAGCCCTCAAAGACGGCAACGTCGGCACGCACGCTCCTCTGGATGCATGCACGGTGCTCCTCGCGCCGACGTTTGTCGTCGTCAAAGTGGCACTCGGGCACGGGGTAGTCCCCTCGTCACAGGTCCAAGTGGCAATGGGGCGGGATCGGCTCATGACCGCGGTCATCCCAAAGGTGGGGAGGACCGTCCTGTGGTGCGCGGTCCATGTGCATCACGCGATGTGGAGGTAGGGGGACGTCGTCAACCCCATAGTATCGTGGTGGAGGTGGCCGGTAATAGTCGTCATGACGCGCCGATGGGTCAACCATCCGTGGATCTCGGGGCTGGATGGGGTCGTATCGTCGGACTGGATAGTCATGGCCCATGTCTCGTTCATATTGACGAGCGTAAGGGTCTCGGCGGGCGAAGTCGTCCCGCGGGTGATGCATATTCCAAGCGCGGATATCCTGGGGCTCTCGCGTTGGTTCCCTAACTAGGCGTCCCTGTGGAGGGGTGTCGTCTGATTGATGATCGAGACCTTCGTAGTCCGTATCGAGGTCGTGAATAAGTCGGCCTTCAGGTCCTTGTCGAACAATCCCTGGTGCTTGGTGAGGTCGCCCTCGGGCGGCCGGTCCCACCTCAACTCTGTGCTCTTGCGCCCGTTGGTCGCCAAACATGCGCTCCATGCGGTCCATCCTAGCAGGCATGGCACGGAAGTAAGCTCCCTGGTCGTTCGGAAGTTCTTCTCTTGGCGGGTACTAGCGAGAGGCTCCTCCTCGTCCACGTCCTCGACCTCGTGTGGGGGTCGCTCGAGGGGTGTACTCGACAACGGGGGATTTCCCGTGTGGGCGTCGATCTACAGTAGCCCTATCCTCGTAATCACTCGGCGAGGCATCGTCAAGGAATCGCGGTGAGCCACGTGGAGAGTGTTGCGGCTCCTGTGGCGCACCGGGAGGTTCTGGTGGGCCCGATGTGCCAGGAGCACCCATGTCGTCGGGTGTAATCCGCGTAGCCTTGGCATACGGTAGGACGGGGTCGGCTACCGAGGTCGGCTACCGGGGTCGTGGGTTGGGGTCTCGAGAGGCCAATCTCATTGCCTCTCTCGTCATGCGACGGTTCGGTTCGTCGCGGGGAGGTAGAACCTCCGCGTTGTGCCATCCGTGCGGATCGCGTCTCTACGGCCATTCTTGGGAATCCTATATGAATGTTCCAAAAAGATGATGAATTCGGATGCAGCTAAATGCGATGCAGAGTCGGAGACATGCTGTGGGCGACCACAGTCGGGCTCTGATACCAATTTGATGTCGGACATCGTCAAGACGTCGTCCAGTCCACACAGAGGGTAGCGGCTCGGTATCGCGTCGAGGTCTCCATCGGACAATGACGACTAGCGTCGTCCGATGATGCTAGTGGATAGGTATAAATATGATGACGATGAATGCAAGAGGTCCTACGTATCGTACGTGCGTGCGCCAACGAGCGGTGGATGCCGTTCCAGAGATTGACAAGATCGCTATGAGTGAGGTCAGACGGACCTCCCGATCCTCGCCCGAGAGGGTCAAGGGCGAGTGAGTCACCGAACGGGGAAACCCTGCAAAAAATCCAGAGATAATAGGAGGTTGGTGACGCCGACGTTTAGCTGATGCAGGAGCGGGGTAGATGCGGTGCGGGTGCCCGCTAGTGAGCGGGGTTGGCCGAGTGCACGGGGAGGAGGGGAGCTCCGGACGATGCGGGGGCGTAGGACGCAGGGGTGATGTCGCGCGAGGCAGATACCGTGTGCGGGGGGCACAGTGCACGGCGGTCAAGCGCGCGGGCAATGCAGTGGTGAGGCAATTCGGCGCGCCCACGGATCACGGATCACGGTCACGGATCACGATGGCTGCTCCGCGCAGCAGGCGCGCCTCCAAGTGGCACGAACTTAGGCGGGCACGATGCACGGCTAGTGCGACGCACGCCGGGGTGTCACGATTGGTCACCGGGCGACAAGCGCTAACAGATAGTCATGGTCCGGGAGATCAATGGGCGGCTTCATAGCAGGCCGGTCAGGTCGCTCAGCGACAGCCGGCAATACCCGCAGTCGGCGATGGGTGCCGCGGCCGGTGGTAGTGGATGTCGGCGACTGTTAGAATCGCAGGTGTTGGCAGATGGCCGACGGTGAGACGCGAGGCCGGTGATCTATGGCGGAGCAAGACGACGGTGAGTGGATGGTGGCGGCGAGGCAGGGCGGAGTTCGATGGCAGGGAAGGATGTTGGTGATGAGCAGAGAGTCGATGGGTAGCGGCTAGGCGGGGCTTCGGTCGGATGTGGCGGCGCGGCGAGCGGCGGCACAACGGGGTCTCCTCTTCTTTCTCCCTTCTTCCTCTTCTTCTTCTTCTTCTTCTTCTTCTTCTTTCTCTTCTTCCTCTTCTCACGCACGTGACTCTTCAACTTCTCAATACGTTTTAACTTCATAAAATTCAAGAGTGTTTGGACGGGGCGCACTCCCCTCCCTTATATAGGAGAGACGAACATGGGCCCCCATAACAACAAAAGAAAATAGAAAAAGGAAGGAAAATAAGAAGGGGTTGTAAGGCCCACTAAGGATGGGGGGGGGGGGTGAATCCTCATATGGGTTCTTCCCCTCCATACAAGACAAATAAAAGGAAAATAGAGATAAAGAGAACGATGACGAGATAGTAGGTGCTCCGAAGGTGGTGTATCGTCACGCCGTATACCTGAATCCAGGGTTGCGCATCGATGCTGCGGCTCGTCGTGTTGGCTGGACACGTGTCGGTGGCGGGCCTGCTGACAATGCCGACACCTTGCATGTCGGTGAGGTGTATGACGGTGCCGCGCCATCACACTCTCTATCTCAATCTCTATCTATGTCTCAATCTCTATCTTTATCTCTATCGCTATCTCTACTTCGATCGCTATCTCTATACTTATCTCTGTCGATATCTCTATATCTATTTCTATCGCTATCTCTATCTCCAGCTCTATCTCTATCTCTATTTTAAACTCAATCTCTATCTCTATCTCTGTCTCTATCTTTATCTCTATGTCTATCACTATCTGTATCTCTATATCTATTTTTATCTCTATGACAATCTCTATCTCTATCACCATCTCCATCTCTATCTCTATCTCTCTCTATCTCTCTCTCTATCTCTATCTCTATCGCTATCTTTATCTCTATATCTATCTCTATCTCCATCCTTATCTCTATCTCTATCTCTATCTCTATCTCCATTCTTATCTCTATCTCTATCTCTATCCTTATCTCTATGTCTATCACTATCTGTATCTCTATATATATTTTTATCTCTATGACAATCTCTATCTCTATCACCATCTCCATCTCTATCTCTATCTCTCTCTATCTCTCTCTGTATCTTTATCTCTATCGCTATCTTTATCTCTATATCTATCTCTATCTCCATCCTTATCTCTATCTCTATCTCTATCTTTATCTCTATGTCTATCACTATCAGTATCTCTATATCTATTTTTATCTCTATGACAATCTCTATCTCGATCACTATCTCCATCTCTATCTATATCTATCTCTATCGCTATCTCTATCTCTATCTCTATCTCTATCTCTATCTCTATCTCTATCTCCATCCTTATCTCTATCTCTATCTCTATCTTTAGCTCTATGTCTATCACTATCTGTATCTCTATCTCTATCTCTATCTCTATTTTTATCTCTATCTCTATCTCCATCTCTATCTCTCTCTATCTCTATCTCTCTCTCTATCTCTCTCTCTATCTCTATCTCTATCTCTATATCTATCTCTATCTCCATCTCTATCTCTATCTCTATCTTTATCTCTATGTCTATAACTATCTGTATCTCTATCTCTATTTTTATCTCTATGACAATCTCTATATCTATCACCATCTCTATCTCTATCTCCATCTCTCTCTATCTCTCTCTCTATCTCTATCACTATCTCTATCTCTATCTCTATATCTATCTCTATGTCCCTCTTTGTCTCTATCTCTATCTCTATGTCAAGCTCTATATCTATCTTTACTTTATTCTCTATCTCTATCTCTATTTGTATCTCTATCTGTATCTGTATCTCTATCTCTATCTCTATTTTTATCTGTATCTCTATCTCTATCTCTATCTCTATCTCTATCTCTATCTCTATCTCTATCTCTATCTCTATCTCTATCTCTATCTCTATCTCTATCTCTATCTCTATCTCTATCTCTATCTCTATCTCTATCTCTATCTCTATCTCTATCTCTATCTCTATCTCTATCTCTATCTCTATCTCTATCTCTATCTCTATCTCTATCTCTATCACTATCTCTATCTCTATATCTATTGCTATCTCTATCTCTATCTCTATCTCTATCTCTATCTTTATCTCTATCTCTATCTCTATCTTTTTAATCATCGGTATCTTGATGTCTTTATCTATCTCTATCTCCATCTCTATCTCTATTTCTATCTCTATCTCTATCTCTATTTCTATATCTATCTCTATCTCTATCTCTATCTCTATCTCTGTCTTCTATCTCTATCTCTATCTCTATCTCTATCTCTATCTCTATGTATTCCTTTATCTTTATCACTATCTCTATGTCTCTCTCTTTCTTTATCTCTATCTCTATGTCTATCTCTATCTCTATTTTTATCTTGATCTCTATCTCTATCGCTATCTAAATCTCTATCTGTATCTGTATCTGTATCTCTATCTGTATCTGTATCTCCGTCTCTGTCTCTATCCCTATCTCTATATCCGTCTGTATAATTAACTCTTTCTCTATCTCTATCTCTACTTTTATTTAAGTCTCAATCTCTATCTCTATCTCTATCTATATCACTATCTCTATCTCTATCTCTTTCTGTATATCGATCTCTATCGCTATCTCTATCTCTATATATTACTCTAGATCTATCACTTTCTCTATCTCTATCTCTATCTCTATATCTTTCGCTTTCTCCATATCTATCTCTATCTCTATCTCTATCATAATCTCTATTTGTATCTCTATCTCTATCTCTATCTCTATCTCTATCTCTATCTCTAGCTCTCTATTTATCTCTATGCCTATCACTATCTGTATCTCTACCTCTATTTTTATCTCTACTTCGATCACTATCTTCGTATGTATCTCTATCTCTATCTCTATTTTTATCACTATCTCTATCTTTATCTCTATCTCTAGCTTTTTCTCTATCTCGATCTCTAACTCTATCTCTATATCTATCTCTATCGCTATCTATATCTATATCTCTATCTCAATCTCTATCTCTATCTCTATCTCTATCTCTATCTCTATCTCTATCTCTATCTCTATCTCTATCTCTATCTCTATCTCTATCTCTATCTCTATCTCTATCTCTATCTCTATCTCTATCTCTATCTCTATCTCTATCTCTATCTCTATCTCTATCTCTACCTCTATCAATATCTCTATCTCTATTTCTATCTCGAACTCTATCTCAACCTCTATCTCTATCTCTATCTCTATCTCTATCTCTATTTCTATTTCTATGTATATCTCTATTTCTATCTATATCTCTATCCTAATCTTTGTCTCCAACTAGATCTCTATCGCGATCTCTATCTCTATCTTTCTCTACCTGTATCTCTTTATTTGTCTCTATCTCTATCTTTATCTCTATCTCAGTCTCTATCTCTTTTTCTATCTCTATCTCTCTCTCTCTTTATCTGTATCTCTTTGTCTATCTCAATCTCAATTTCAATCTCTATCTCTCTCACTATCTCAATGTCTATCTTTATCTGTATCTTTATCTTTATCTATATCCCAATCTCTATATCTATCAATATATTTAACTCTTTCTCTATTTCTATCTCTATTTTTATCTTAATATTAATCTCTATCTTTATCTCTATCACTATCTCTATCTCTTTCTCTATATCTATCTATACCCCTATCTCTATCTCTATCTCCATCTCTATATCTATCACTACGTCTATTTCTATCACGTTTTTTATCTCTAGCTCCATCTCTATCTCTGTGTGTCGTAACCAAGTGATTGATTCTGATGAACATTGTAATACTGTGAAATGGGATCAATTAAAGAAACATATAGAGAACAGAAGTAACAATTACAGCGTGCATTACTAAAAGGAAAACACGCTAGATAGGAAGTTAAAGAAAGAAAGGCGCGACGGATATTACTTCGTTACCTTTCCCTTTATCCCCAAATTCATCTCAATATTTAACTGTATCTCAATCTCTATCTCTATCTCTATCTCTATCTCTATCTCTATCTCTATCTCTATCTCTATCTCTATCTCTCTCTCTGTCTCTATCTCTATCTCTATCTCTATCTCTGTCTCTATCTCTATCTCTATCTCTATCTCTATCTCTATCTCTATCTCTATCTCTATCTCTATCTCTATCTCTATCTCTATCACTATCTCTATCTCTATATCTATCGCTATCTCTATCTCTATCTCTATCTCTATCGCTATCTTTATCTCTATCTCTATCTCTATCTCCATTTGTATCTCTATTTCCACCTCTATCTCTATCTCTATCTCTATCTCTATCTCTATCTCCATCTCTATCTCTATCTCTATGTGATGTGATAAGACGACGGCCGGGATCGATCGGCGCGTTTCACGTCATAGGGTTATGATGCGAATGTATGGGATGTAAGCCGAATGATGAGAAAATACGAATGAGCAGATAAGGACTTGACGGATAGCGACGTCGGCCGTACCGATCAATAAGAGACGAGTGAACCTAAGATCAAACTCCCAATGACCCGCTGGACCTACTAGACGTCTACTAAGTGAGGGGCATCTAACAGCCCGGGAGCATTCGGCGTCCAAGTCGGATGACAGTCCGTCTACCACAAGAATCCCTATGCTCGACAAGGTGGCTAGTCCTATCCGATGATGTTCGAGAATATCACGGTAGCGGACGCAATAGGGGAAGACGAGACTGTCGAAGATAATAATACTGGAGTTTATAGAGGGGAGACGAGACTGACCTTTGTATCACTTAGTCCAAGGCGTCCAAGTCGTCGAGCGGATGCTTAGTGTCGGGTCATGCGGACGAGTGTTGTTGGCGAGGACAAAACCGGGTGCGGACGGTGCGGTCGTAACTACCAGCAGAGAGCTGAGTCCACGGGTGGCATGCAACTAAAGTCGGAGCAGAGGGCGCACAAGGCGCGCGCTTGGCTGGCGCACGGTGTAGTCGTGTGGGCGGGCAAGACAGCGAACCAAGTATCGTGGGAATAGTCGTGGGGGTGGGGTAGAAAACCAAGTAATCGGTTATGGCGTAGAGGGTGGGAATCAAGAAATCAAGAAAGATGAGGGCGAAGGGGAGAACGAAGGGGAATCAAGGAGATATGGTGAGATCAAGAAATCAAGAATTCAAGAATTCAAGAAATCAAGAAATCAAGAAATCAAGGGGAAAGAAAGTGGGCGATCAAGAAAGACAAGAGGATGCGGTTGGGGATCAAGAAACGATGGGGAAAGGAGGGTGGGCGATCAAGAAAGGCAAGGCAGGCGGTTGGGAATCAAGAAACGATGGGAGAAAGGAGGGTAGGCGATCAAGAAAGGAAAAACGAGGCGGTTGGGAATCAAGAAAAGAGGGGAGAAAGGGGGGTGGGCGATCAAGAAAGGCAAGACGAGGCGGTTGGGAATAAAGAAACGATGGGGAAAGGGGGGTGGGCGATCAAGAAAGGCAAGACGAGGCGGTTGGGAATCAAGAAACGATGGGAAAAGGAGGGTGGGCGATCAAGAAAGGCAAGACCAGGCGGTTGGGAATCAAGAAACGATGGGGAAAGGGGGCGATCAAGAAAGGCAAGACGAGGCGGTTGGGAATCAAGAAACGATGGGGAAAGGAGGGTGGGCGATCAAGAAAGGCAAGACGAGGTGGTTGGGAATCAAGAAACGATGGGGAAAGGGGGGTGGGCGATAAAGAAATGGTGGAAGGGTGGACAAGGTACCAAGAAATGGCTTTCTTGAACTGTAACAACCAAGAACCCTCCAAGAAAGAGGAGTTCTTGACGGATCTGGGGTGTGCTTCCTCGACGGAGCAGATTTCCCCGGTTGATGGCGTGTCGGCGACGCTTCTTGAATCTCCCAAGACCCCCGGAGTAATCTCGACGAAGGCCTCTTTCGATTCTTGATGGCGGCTTCTTGAAACTCTTTCCTCGCACCGGAGTGATCTCGACGGCGCGCTTTAACACATCTCCTCGGAGTGATCTCGACGGGAGACGTGGGCTCCACCCACGGAGTGATCTCAACGTGGGGTGGGGCTAGCCAAACCCCCTACACTACTCTCTACGATAGGGGGGGTGATGAATTGTGAATAAACTTTTCAACAATGACTCCAAGGTGTTCCTTGGGCATGCCATCCCCTTATATAGTGAGGATGGGTACCAAGTGAACGTGGGAGAGGACGAACCGTCGCGAGACCTGGTTCGGCCTCCCTTACAAATTCAAAATACAAACATAAAAAGTAAAAATGATGAGGACGGGGCCCAACAACATTGGCCCAGTCCACGAATCCAAAAATACAAACACACATGAAAATGAGCATAAGTAAAAAGATAAAAGTTCTTACGCGGGGTACTTAAACCCCGGGTGGCGAGCGTCGGCGCGAGCTGCTCGGCGTGGCTGACGACATCCCGTCGCGTCATCCTCGAGATGGTTCTTCATCATCGTCGCGTCGTCCTCGACATGGTCCTCCATCATCCTCCCGAGGTGGGAGGAGCTCGACTCCGGCGAGCAAAGCTCAGCAAGGTCTCAAGTGGAGGCAGCAGGTCCGGGCGAAGTCGGCGAAGGTCGTCCTCAGAGATCCACGTGTCATCGGATGATGGTCGCCCCTGCCAATGGACTAGGAAAGAACGGCCAACTCGCTCCCCCTCAGCGTGAATTACCTCCTGCAGTATCGTTTCTATCGCGTCTTGCCGTACAAGGAGGGGAAACGGAGAAGGAGTGGGTTTGCTCTCACTTTCACTACTTTTAAGGCTCAATTGGCTGTGAGGCTCGATGATGGGTGGCGAAGGCTGGTATCGGGATAAGTCACTGATGTTAAACGTCGAACTAATCCCCCAATTTGGCGGGATGCTCATGACATAGGCATTGTCGTTGATCTGTTGGGCAATCGGGAAAGGCCCGGCGCTATGAGCATGGAGCTTCGTAGCGACCCCAGGAGAGAACCTCTCGGGCCTCAATCTGACCAGGACCAGTTCTCCCTCTGAGAACGACATGGACCTACGACCCTTACCCGCTGATGCCTTATACTGCTCATTCATGGATGCAATGTAAAAAAAACAAATGGATGTAATGATGCATGTTCTACTACTTAATGCATGTACGAAGAACGGAATCCAAACAGTTAGTATGATTACCTACATGAATGATATCTAGTGTCCATGAACTATTTGACCATAGTTTAGTTTCAAACAATGCCAAACTAGTACGGTTCACCATTGGGCAAACAGTGAACTCGATCCATGCGAGGTAAACATCCTAGTATGTGGGGGGTATAGACCCACGGTGGACTGCAGTACATTCCTTGGAATGTAATATAAATCCAGTGCAAATTTAAAAATACTAGAAATCGCGTTGAGGGGTGAGTTGTTTGGACGCGTGTGAAGAAGAGCCCCAGAGGCTGCGGGATAGCGAAAGGACGAAGGAATGGTGAAGGCGGTGGTGGATCTGGCAACGGGGCGGGTCGGTGGGCTCCCGATAGTACCTCTAGAATGAGTCTCCTTTCATTATATTGTGACGTTCGACGGTCGGATGACATATCGACGGATAACCGTGAAGGTGCATCATGTGTTGGGCTAAGGTAATGAATGGAGTCACTAGATGTATCTTTCTAGTGGGTGCATTGTCTCGACATCTCCTATCAATGTCATCATGCTGATGATGGGCACACTTGGTTTGCCTAACATGTTGTGAGCTAAGTGGTTCCCAGATTCTTTTGCACTTGACACTAGTGGAGGGGCTGTCCATAGTGAGCAGGTGACATGTATGAATCACATGATGCCAGCTTGGTCGGTTGTCTTGAATGGTGTGCAAGGGGCTCGTGTGCCGCACAACTCAATGAGGCGCAAACGGTAAGTAGGATGACTGGTATATGAGGTGGGTAGGGTTCGGCCTCCTTGGTGGCTCGAGATGGTGCTAGAGGCTCCTGGTATTGGCCAAGTGCGGGTACGTCGTCGACCCGTAATAGTGCGGGTGGGCAGAACTACCACCATATGTGGCTGCCTCCGGCGACGAGTAGTGCGGTGATACCGTGGAGAGTTCGCACCGTATCTGATTAGGGTTGTTGGCCATCTCGTGAGGATGCCCCGGTCATCATGATGCCGAGAACTCTGGATCTCATGCGGGCAGTAGTTCCTATCCGATGGATAGGAACGGTCGTCGTAGTAATAGTGTGCAGGATACTCATTCCGAGGGGTGGGAGTTTTCGCCGTTCTCCGTAGTAGTGCTCCCAGTCTTCTCGTAGGTGGTAGCAAGGTGGAGGTGCCTCAGGATCCCGGGGTCGTCCATGGTAGTAATGAGGATGTACATCCCCATGATAACCTAGATGAGAGAGTACCTCCTCTCGGAGTGGATAACTCGCATCGTGATAGTACGGAGGACTATCTCGGGATTGACATCTATAGCTTTCAGGTTGGCTGTATTGGTCCGATCGATCCTCGTAGTAAACATCTCGGTGAGGTGCCGGTTGATAGGGTGGCCGCTCCTCTGGGTATCCGTTGGGATGAGGTCGTCTCGGTGGCAACGGGGAGTGTGCTGGATAAGCACGCACCCGGTGAGGGGAATATGCCGTGGGCCTCCTTGGTCGAGACAAATTGTCGGGGGTATAATCCCAACTGGGGGGGCGGTCATAATCCACTGTGTATCTCGGCGCCACTCGAGGTGGTGCCGGGGCCTCCTCGTATGGGTCCCGGGCATGAGTGGGTGCAGCCCGATAGTGTGGCCGGTAAGCGGAACTGTCGCCATAAGTGGCGACGTCCGATCGACGTGCGACAGGTGGTGACCGTGGGCTACCCGGGCGGGAAGAATAGTGCGATGCATCTCGCACCGGTATGCGGTTGGGGTTGAGCACCCCGTCCTCTGGGTAGTCGTGACGCCAAGAACCTCTAGTCTCGGGTGAATAGTAGTTCCTATCCGGACGATAGGAACGGTCGTCATAGTAGCGGGGTGCTGACCTATCCTCCCATGGTGGGGATCTCCGCCTGTCTTTGCGGTCGTACTCCCGTGGCGGGGATCCTCGTCGGTCGTCGCGGTGATACTCCCGGGGAGGGGATCGTCGGCGGTCATCACGGTCATACTCCCTGATGCCGGACGTCGTCTCAACGGCGTCCGACCGTCACGGAGGGTAGGAACTCGGTGTCGTATCACTAACTAATCGGTTCACGTCCGCGACGTCAACCGATGGATATGCGGAGAACAGGAATGTATGTATGACGATAACGAGGATGATGGTCCTACTTTGGTACGTGCAATGCGCCGACAAGCTATGAGAGCCAACCCGGAGCGGGGACGGGGTCGCCAAGCTGGGTCGAACCAGCCCTCCAAGTCGTCCGAGGTGGGTCGAGGGCGCGCACGCCGTCGAATGGGATAACTCCCACTAGAATGCTCACACGCGTCGGGGCGTCCCGACTCGTACCGGACAGGTAAGACGCTCGTCTTTGTTTCGTTGTTCTCTCAATCTGTCTCACTCACCTATCTAACCCGAGCGCGGTGGAGACAATACGAAAGAGTACTATAAGAAATAAGGACCGAAGAAGCGAGGGTAGCAAAGTACCTACGTCGCGGGGCGACGGTTGACTCGAGTAGGAGCTTCCACGAGAGGAGCCACTGGTGAGGGAGTATGCCAATCACGAGCACGTGACAAGGGGGAGGCGACCGGGCGCAGCAGCAGCAGTGCAGCAGCAAGAGCGGGGGCGGCGCGCGCGGCGCAGCTCGGCGGTGACGATTGATGCGGACTCACGGTGCAAG
Source organism: Wolffia australiana (assembly GCF_029677425.1). Lineage (NCBI taxonomy): Eukaryota > Viridiplantae > Streptophyta > Magnoliopsida > Alismatales > Araceae > Wolffia > Wolffia australiana. The sequence continues at coordinate 5,835,738 of NC_135836.1, read as the reverse complement.
CTCACGACGGACCCGGCAGTTGTGCTTGCGGCGCGCCGGTCGAGCAGGTTGCACTCACGCTCGGCTCGGCGCGGCAGTGTGGCAGCACGCACGGCGCTCGCGCGACAGCAGGAATGGCGGCAGCACACGCGCGCGCTCGGCGGCGGCGGTCGGGCAGGCACACGGCGGCGGCACGACCAGGTCGCGCAGCTGGTGGCTCCTGCTGGTCGCGCAGCGAAGTCGCGTCGGCAGCGGCTGAGGCGGCGCGGCTGATCGGCAGCGGCGCGGGCGCGACTGGCGGCTGCGCGGCGCAGCGTTAGCGCGCTCGGACGGCGGGTGGCGCAGCGCGGCCCTAGCGGCGCGGCGCGAAGGCGGCTGCTGGCGCGCGGCGGCGCTGCTCGAGCAGCGGCGGCGCGCGACGGCGTTCTGGCGGCGCGGCGCGAGGCGGCCGCGCGGACTCGGCAGCAGGCAGTCGGCGGCGCGCTGAGCGAGCCGGGCAGGCTCAGGCGGCGCGGCGCTCGGTAGCGCACGCGGTGGACGGCCGCGCGAGCTTCAGCGCGCGGCCGGGCAGAGGAGCGCGCGCGGTGGTTTTATCGGGCGCGGTCGCGGGAGGCGGTCACGCGGACTCGGAGGCGACGTGACTCGAGCGCGGGGCGGTGCAGCGGTGGTCTCCTCCCTTCCCCTTCTCTTCTCCTTCTCTTCTTCCTTTCTTCTTCTTCTTCTTTCTTCTCTTCTTCTCCACGACCTGACCCTTCTTTCTCAAAGTGCAATTCTTCAAAATTAGGTCAAAGGTGAGGGAAGCGCCCACCTCTTCCCGTTATATATGGGTGAAGATGGGCCCTTCCTTAAGTCCAAAAACACAAAGAAAAGGAAAGGAAAATAAGGAAAGAAAGTATGGAAACAGGCTTGTCAGGCCTAACATAGAAAAAAGGGGGGGGGGAGGGGTTCCTCATATGGGCCCTTCCCCCGCTACACGACAATACGAATAAAGTGAAAAACTATAGAATAAAGTAACTGACGGTATCGGTGTGCTCCGGTGGGCGGCGTCCGCGTCATGCCGAGTAACGGAATGCGAGATCCCGTGTTGCTGCGGCGGCTCGTCGTGGTAGCTGGACTCGTCTCGGTGGCGAGCTGGGTAGTGACGGCTCCTCGGGTGCTGAGTCGGGGACGTCCTGCTGCTCCTCTGCTGCTGGCTTGATGACGACCGGTGGTGACGCGCCATCACTCCCATTCGTCAGCTCGTTGGTATCGAGGAGGTGGGACCTCGGGGCCTCGAGGTCGGTACTCCGGGGCAGAATGCTCCTGCATGGGAGCTTTTCCCGGTCGTCGGGAAACATCTCGAGCCAAGGGCTCGTCATAGGCCTCGTCTACCGGTGCCCTACGAGTAGGGATGGCGGTAGAAGATCTCCGGTATTCGGATGCTTGAGGTGATCGTGTATGAACCATCCTATGGTCAACCATTCATGGCCTAAAAAATGCCTAGGGGTATGCGCGTGATGGATGAAATGTTATGACGTGTAAAATGCCGATGAACCAATAGGATGTGCACAATATGATGTAAATGATTTTCAAAATAATGACGTGCACAATCCAATAAAATTTCTTTAGTGATATGCTACTGACCGTGTTAAGCGAAAGCTAACACGACCGGCTCTGATACCAATATGATGTGATACGACGACGGCCGGGATCGATCGGCGCGTTTCACGTCACAGGGTTATGATGCGAATGTATGGGATGTAAGCCGAATGATGAGAAAATACGAATGAGCAGATAAGGACTTGACGGATAGCGACGTCGGCCGTACCGATCAATAAGAGACGAGTGAACCTAAGATCAAACTCCCAATGACCCGCTGGACCTACTAGACGTCTACTAAGTGAGGGGCATCTAACAGCCCGGGAGCATTCGGCGTCCAAGTCGGATGACAGTCCGTCTACCACAAGAATCCCTATGCTCGACAAGGTGGCTAGTCCTATCCGATGATGTTCGAGAATATCACGGTAGCGGACGCAATAGGGGAAGACGAGACTATCGAAGATAATAATACTGGAGTTTATAGAGGGGAGACGAGACTAACCTTTGTATCGCTTAGTCCAAGGCATCCAAGTCGTCGAGCGGATGCTTAGTGTCGGGTCGTGCGGACGAGTGTCGTTGGCGAGGACAAAACCGGGTGCGGACGGTGCGGTCGTAACTACCAGCAGAGAGCTGAGTCCACGGGTGGCGTGCAACAAAAGTCGGAGCAGAGGGCGCACAAGGCGCACGCTTGGCTGGCGCACGGTGTAGTCGTGTGGGCGGGCAAGACAGCGAACCAAGTATCGTGGGAATAGTCATGGGGGTGGGGCAGAAAACCAAGTAATCGGTTATGGCGTAGAGGGTGGGAATCAAGAAATCAAGAAAGATGAGGGCGAAGGGGAGAACGAAGGGGAATCAAGGAGATATGGTGAGATCAAGAAATCAAGAAATCAAGAAATCAAGGGGAAAGAAAGTGGGCGATCAAGAAAGACAAGAGGATGCGGTTGGGGATCAAGAAACGATGGGGAAAGGAGGGTGGGCGATCAAGAAAGGCAAGACGAGGCGGTTGGGAATCAAGAAACGATGGGAGAAAGGAGGGTAGGCGATCAAGAAAGGCAAGACGAGGCGGTTGGGAATCAAGAAACGATGGGGAAAGGGGGGTGGGCGATCAAGAAAGGCAAGACGAGGCGGTTGGGAATCAAGAAACGATGGGGAAAGGAGGGTGGGCGATCAAGAAAGGCAAGACGAGGCGGTTGGGAATCAAGAAACGATGGGGAAAGGAGGGTGGGCGATCAAGAAAGGCAAGACGAGGCGGTTGGGAATCAAGAAACGATGGGGAAAGGGGGTAGGCGATCAAGAAAGGCAAGACGAGGCGGTTGGGAATCAAGAAACGATGGGGAAAGGAGGGTGGGCGATCAAGAAAGGCAAGACGAGGCTGTTGGGAATCAAGAAACGATGGGGAAAGGGGGTGGCGATCAAGAAATGGTGGAAGGGTGAAAAAGGTACCAAGAAATGGCTTTCTTGAACTGTAACAACCAAGAACCTCCAAGAAAGAGGAGTTCTTGACGGATCTGGGGTGTGCTCCTCGACGGAGTAGATTTCCCGGTTGATGGCGTGTCGCGACGCTTCTTGAATCTCCCAAGACCCCGGAGTAATCTCGAAGGCCTCTTTCGATTCTTGATGGCGCGGCTTCTTGAAACTCTTTCCTCGCACCGGAGTGATCTCGACGGCGCGCTTTAACACATCTCCCTCGGAGTGATCTCGACGGGGAGACGTGGGCTCTACCCACGGAGTGATCTCAACGTGGGGTGGGGCTAGCCAAACCCCCTACACTACTCTCTACGATAGGGGGGGTGATGAATTGTGAATAAACTTTTCAACAATGACTCCAAGGTGTTCCTTGGGCATGCCATCCCCTTATATAGTGAGGATGGGTACCAAGTGAACGTGGGAGAGGACGAACCGTCGCGAGACGTGGTTCGGCCTCCCTTACAAATTCAAAATACAAACATAAAAAGTAAAAATGATGAGGACGGGGCCCAACAACATTGGCCCAGTCCACGAATCCAAAAATACAAACACACATGAAAATGAGCATAAGTAAAAAGATAAAAGTTCTTACGCGGGGTACTTAAACCCCGGGTGGCGAGCGTCGACGCGAGCTGCTTGAGGCGTGGTTGACGACATCTCGTCGCGTCATCCTCGAGATGGTTCTTCGTCATTGTGGCGTCGTCCTCGAGATGGTTCTCCATCACTATGTCTCTCCATGTCTTTATCTCTATCTCTATCTCTATCTCCAACTCTATGTCTCTCTACATCTCTATCTGTATATCTATCTCTATCTCTATCTCAATCAGTATCTCTATCTCTATCGCTATCTCTATCTCTATCTCTGTCTCTATCTCTATCTCTATCTCTATCACTATATCTATATCTATCTCTATCTCTATTTCTATCTCTATCTCTATCTCTATCTCTATCTCTATCCCTATCTCTATCTTTATCTCTATCTCTATCTCTATCTCTATCTCCATCTCTACCTTTCTCTATCGCTATCTCTTTCTCTATATCAATCTCTATCTATGTGTCCATGTCGATCTCTATCTCTATCTGTATCTTTACTTATATATCTTTCTCTATCTCTATCTCAATCCCAATATTTACCTCTATCTCTATCTTTATCTCTATTGCCACCTCTATGTCGATATCTGACTCTATCTCTATCTCGACTTCTATCTCTGTCTCTATCTCTATCTCTATATTTAGCTGAATCTCAATCTCTATCTGCGTCTCTTTTTCTATCTCCATCTCTATCTCTACCCTGATTGCGATTTGTATCTCTATCTGAATCTCCATTTCTATCTCTATGTCTATCTCTACCTCTATCTTTATATCTATCTCAATCTCTATCACTATATGTATCTCTATCTCTATTTCTATCTCTTTCTCAATCTCTTTCTCTATCTCTATCACTATCTCTATCTTTATAACTATCTCTTTCTCTATCTCTTTCTCTTTCTCTATCTCTACCTCTATCTATATCTCTATCTTTATCTTTATCTCTATCTCTGTATTTATCTGAATCTCAATCTCTATATCTGTCTTTTTCTCTATCTCCATCTCTATCTCTATCTGTATCGCTATATCTATCTCTATGTGTATCTCTTCCTCAATCTTTATATCTATCTTTTTCTTATCTCTATCTCCATCTCCTTCTCTATCTCTATTTTTATCTCTATCTATATCTATAACGCTATCTCTATCTTTATTGCTCTCTTTATTTGTATCTCTATCTCTGTTTCCGTCTCTATCTCTATATCTATCTCAACCTGTATCTCTATCTCTATCTATATCTATATCTCTATCACTATATCTATCTCTATCTCTATCTCCATCTTTATCCCAATCTCTATCTCTATCTCGACCTCTATCCCCATCTCTATTTGAATCTCAATTTCTATCTGTATCTTATCTCTATCTCTACGTCTTTCTCTATCTCTATCACTATCTCTATCACGATCTCTATCTCTATCTCGATCTTTATCTCTATCACTATCTCCAGTTCTATCTCTATCTCTATCTCTATCTTTATCTCTCTTTCTTCCTCTATCTCCATTGTTATCTCTATCGCCATCTCTACCTCTATCTCTATCTCTATCTACATCTCTATCTCTATCTTTATCTCTATCTATATCTCAATCTTTATCTCTATCTCAGTCTCTATCTCTATCTCTATCTCTTTCTCCATCTCTATCTCTATATCTATCTCCATCTCTATCTCCATATCTATCTCTATATCTATCTTTATCTCTATTTGTCTATCGAACCTTATGTCTATGTCTATGGCTATCTCTATGTCTATCTCTACCTCTATGTCTCTATCTCTATCTCTATCTCTATCTCTATCTCTATATTTACCTCAATCGCAATCTCTATCTCTATCACTATCCCTATCTTTATATCTGTATCAATCTCCATCACTATCTTTATGTCTATCCCTACCTTTATCTTTATTTCAATCTCTATCTCTACCTCCATCTCTATTTCAACCACTATCTCTTTCTCTTTTTCTAGCTCTATCTCTATCTCTATCTCTATAACTATCTATATCTATATCTCTATAGCTATGTCTATCTCTATGTCTATTTGTATCTCAACCTCTATCTCTATATCTTACTATCTCGATCTCTATCTCTATCTTAATCTCCATATCTATCCATATCTTTATGTCTATCTCTATATCTATGGCTATCACTATCTATGTCTCTATCTTTATCTCTCTCTCCATATCTATCTCTATCTCTATCTCTATCTCTATCGCTATCTCTATCTCTATCTATATTTCTGCCTCTATATCTATCTCTATCTCTATCTCTATCTCTATATCTATCTCTATCTCAATCTCTATCTCTATCTCTAACTCTATATCTATCTCTATCTCTATCTTTATCTCTATCTCTATCTCTATCGCTATCTCTATCTCTATCTCTATCTCTATCTCTATCTCTATCTCTATCTCTATCTCTATCTCTATCTCTATCTCTATCTCTATCTTTATCTCTATCTCTATCTCTAACTCTATTTATTTCTCTATCTCTATCTCTATCTATGTCCCTATTTTTTTCTCTATCTCTATTGTTATCTTGGTCGCTATCTCTACCTCTATCTCTTTCTTTATCTTTACAGCACATCATGCAGTACTCACTCAAACAGGAAGGATTGTAATGCCCAAAAGGGGAGGTATGATTGATGCTTAGGTGGTGCAGGACTATATGAACATGGATAAGATTGATAGATTGGTGGAAGGACAAAAGAATCTAGCTGAAAAGCTGGAACTGGTGAGCAATCATAGACACACCGTTATCACGGTAAGCAAGGATTCACCCCCTTGTTTAATCTGTTCTAGCCTAGAACATGAGGAACATGATTGTCAAATGAATCCGGATGTGATGGCTATTCAGGAGCAAGGTCAGTACAATCAATATAAAGCTCAATTGTCAAGGGAAAAAACGCAGTACTCGAATAGATTTAATAATAATGGAGCGAACAGAGGAAGCATGGACCAAAACCTTGGGTTCAGAAGGGGGGCAGATCAACAATACCATTCGGGGCAACAAGGATATTCCTATGCGTCGGGCGCGACACAACTTGAGCAATGAGAATGGAAAAGCAATGAGAAAAAATGTTGATTTGTCTGAGCAAATTCCTTCCCAGCCAACACCAAACCCTAGGAATTTGGGGGCTTCAACAAGCCAGCATCATGTAAATCAAATTTACGTGGACAAACAAGGTCAGGATGAGTTAAGAGCTATATCAAAACTGCGAAATGGAAAGGTGGTCAACAAATCCATTTCAGAAGGAACAACGCAGGAGCTTAGAAACGAGGAGTCAGCTCAAGCACCAGATACAGAGACTCAGGAAATTAACTCAGAAACCTTGAGAAATGAAAAGACAAGCTCTCAACATATTCCTTTTCCCACTGTCCTTGCTAAACCGATCATCAAGACTTCAGAGTCGGATGAAAAATTACTTGATAGCCTAAAACAAGTGACAACCACAATTCCATTATTGGATGCTATCCAGCATATCCCCACATATGCTAAATATGTTAAAGGACTGTGCACTCCTCAACGTAAAACAAAGAAAATACACTTGAGTGAGAGCATTAGTTCAATTTTATTGGATCACCTATCATTAAAGAGAAGGGATCTAGGGGCGCCTCTTATCAAATGTGATATAGGCGGCATAACTTTCACAAGATCATTGCTCGATACAGGGGCTTCACTGAATATCATGCCCAAAGTGGTGTACGACCGTTTCAACTTAGGGGAATTACATCCTTTATTCATCGAGCTGCAATTAGCTGATGGGTCAGTTAGGCAACCACATGGAATTATTGAAGATGTGATAGTTAAAGTGGAGACTGCCAATTCCCGATGGATTTTATAGTGGCTGACATGAAGTTTACCAAGGAACTGAGTCAAGCACCAATCATACTTGGTATGCCTTTCTTAGTAACAGCCAAAGCCATAACAGACTGGAAAAAAGGTGAAGTAGAGCTTAAGGTCGGATAAGAAATGGTTAAGTTGAATATTGCAAGACTTATCAAGCACCCTTCTGAAGATCCAGAAGATGTGGACGCCATCGAAATAGTTGAGGAACAACTACAAGATTGCCATGAGGAATCAGTCAATTACATAAGACATGTGGAGAATGAATCTCATGAAGAATACATCAACCCAAGTGTGAAAATACCACTAGATCTAAAGACACTTCCATCCACCTTAAAGTATGCCTTCCTTGATGAGCATGGTCCCTCACCGGTAATTATATCTGCTCAACTTACTCTAGATCAAGAGGAGAAATTATTAACGTTATTACGTGACATAGAGAAGCAATAGGGTGGACATTAAAGGACATAAAAGGTTTAGACCCGTCTACTTGTGTACATAAGATTTACTTAGAGAAGAACGCAAGGTCAGTAAGAGAGGCTCAAAGGCAACTCAACCCCCGAGTATGGGATGCAGTGAAAGAAGAGATAATGAAATGGCTACAGCCGGGGATTATATATCCCATTTCTGATAGTCTAATGCTTCAATACTTCCAAGCACGAAACGATCTATTGATCTAAAAGAACGTAATAACATCAATCTTACCGGATTTAGCGGAGGAAGGAGGTTGCTAGTGGCTTCTGACCTCAGTTCCGGCCACGTCGTCCTTCAGGCAAGAAGTGATTGTCCTTCTGTCAATTTCTTCCTCCTTCAGCTCTCTCTTCTGATCGCCTAGCTGTCACCACCGACGACCGAGAAAGCTAACACGAGGGATGGAAAAATGGGTACTCCACCATGCAAAGGTGAACGTGAATTTTGTAAATTTGAATTCAGCAGCAAAAGGATCCGTTTTCTGGCGATTCACAACCATTTTGTAGGTCAGTAATGGTCCAAAGACCAGCCTGACCGGTATGGGATATCTCAGGCGAAATCTCCGACGGCGAATAGGTGGAAAACAGTCTTCTTATCGCCGGAGTGATGTCGCCAGCCACAGAGCCAGCGGTCGACGATAGGGAAGATGCGGAGATCCCCTAGCCGTTAGGTCTGAGTCATTAGGGGTTCAACGGCTATGATTAAATCGTAACCGTGGACCCCTTTAAGTTCGGTAGACCCCCGCTCCAGCGGTGATTCCATGTCAGCGTCGACTGCCCACTTGTTCGCCTCCAATTCGTCCAGGATGGAGCGTGGCGCTGAGCTGTCAACCTGAAATAAAAGAAAACAAAGACAAAATATAAGGACGATCTTGACCGTTTGATCTTCCGAAGAAAGATCGACAGCCAAGATTAAGACAGGGCTTTTAAGTAAAGCTCGAACTGACATGGGCTTCAGGCCAGGTCAGCTCGAAGCCCGTTCAGAATTTAAATTTTGTGCCCCTTAGATTGCGGCCCCATGGGCCGCTATCGTTCTCTTCCCACACTGGCACGGCTCGATTGCATGTGAGACATGGGATTCTGCAATCCCATATGGACAGTTTTAAAAATACCAATTGGTATATAAATTCTGCATTTCCTCCAATAATGAAATTGAATCGACACTTATCTTTGGGCGCTAACGAATCTGATGTAATACGATCGACCGGGATCGATTGGCTCGTATTACGCCACAAGTAGATGATGTTGTGCTATGAGATGCAAATCAATGGTATGATGATGACGAATGCGCAGTAAAGGAATCAACACATAAGTTACAAGCCGTGCCGGTCGGTGAGCGGAGAATGATCCTAGGATCAAACTCCCGGTGACCCACTAGACCTACTAGACCGTTACGCAGAGAGGGGCTTTTGACGGCCCAGGAATGTTCAACGTCTAAGACAGAAACGATCCCTCAACCAGGAAAGATATCCTATCTCTCGTCAAGGTGGCTAACCTATCCGTTCAATTTGAAGGGTCGGGCAGAGGACGCGATAGGGGATGATGAGACTGTAGAATGTAATGATATTGGTTTAATCGGAGGGGAGACGGGAAGGTACCTGGGTAGCACTAGTCCACGGCGTGCTGATCAGTAACCCAAGTCATCGAGACGGTCTCTGATATGTCACGAACAATGCAGGCCCGGAGCGAGTGTAGGGCTCTTGGACGTTGTTGAGCAGGCGCGGGCAACGCGCGAGCAGGCACGGCAGAGCAGGACCCCCAGTTGAGAAGCGGGCGGGTGCAGGGGCGCGGGCGCCTAGATGCTCGGGCTGGGTGGCTAGGTAATCACCCAACGGGCGTGCAATTGCGTGCACGCAGAGGGCGACCCCGCGGGCGGGCAAGCGCAGGTTGGAGTGCGCGGGCACAGTGGCTCGGCTCGTGGACGCGGCGGCGAACCCGCAGCGTAGGCGGTGCGGGTGTGCAGGAACAATACCCCAGGGCGGGGTGGATGGCAGGTGGGTCTCCCGTTGGATAGCGGCGCCGGACGAGGGCGATTGGCAGCCGTGAGCGCGCCGGCAGGCGGTATAGAGTGGAACTGGGCGAGAGCAGAAAACGGGGCCGGTGGTGGATCAAGGAAGGGGGGGGGGAGCGCGAGGGAGGTCGTAGGTGGTAGGGAAGGGTAGAGGTGGTGTGAATGGGGATGGACGAGGATCAAGAATCGTGGGAGGCTGGGGAGGCGTTGTGAGGGAAAAATTGGTGAGGGCAAGGATCAAGAAAGTGAGAGAGGATGAGAAGGAATCGGGAACGGCAAGGTGGAAGGGCGTAGGCGGCAGGGCGAGAGTGGGGGAGGGCTGGCGATGGTGGGGAAGAGATGGTGCTTGATGGTAAAGAGAAAGGTGGAAGAGGCACCAAGAAGGGGGGGTTCTTGGGTGTAACAACCGAAGAACTCTTCAATAACTGGGTTTTCTATGGTACCTTCAGGGGCCTTGGGTGGGATCCTTGGCGATCCTCAGAAGGAGAGAGTCGCCAGCCGACCGGTAGCGCCCAAAGCTCTCGGAGTGATCTCGACGAGGACTCCTTCGGCTTCCGGCAGAGAAGACTTCTTGAATCTTGAAATGTTTCGTCCGGAATAATCTCGACGGAACGATTGGGCACGTTCACACGGAGTGATCTCGACGTGCGAACGAGGGCTTTAAGCCACGGAGTGATCTCGACGTGGTTGAGACTAGCCACATCTCCTACGCTACTTCCTATGGTAGGGGAGACACAATTGTGATTTTCTTCAACAAAACGACTCCAAAGAGTTCCTTGGGCATGCCATCCCCTTATAAAGTGAGGATGGGTGCCAAGTGAACGTGGGGAGAGGACGAACCATTGCGAGACATGGTTCGACCTCTCCTTACAAATTTGAAATACAAATGAAACGAAAAGGGAAAGATGAAGGATGGGGCCCAACATTAGCCCAGTCCATAAAATCCAGAAACACAAACGAACAAGAAATAAACATAAGAAAAAGAAAGTACTTACGCGGGTACTTAAACCCTGGGTGGCGCGCATCGACTTGAGCCGCTCGACGTGGTTGCTGGCGTCCCGTGGTGTCTTCTTCCCGATGGTCCTCCATCATCCTCCCGGGGTGGGAGGAGCTCGACTCCGGCGAGCAAAGCTCCGCGATGTCCTCGAGCGGCGAGAGCAGGTCCGGTCGGAGTCGGCAAAGGTTGTCCTCGGAGATCCACGTGTCGTCGGATGATGGTCGCCCCTGCCAATGGACTAGAAAGGAACGGCCCACTCGCTCCCCCTCAGCGTGAATTACCTTCTACAGTATCATTTCTATTACGTCTTGCCTTACAAGGAGGGGAAACGGAGATGGAAGTGGTGTGCTCTCACTTTCAGTACTACGCAGGCTCAAGTGGCTGTGAGGCTCGATGATCGGTGGTGCGGGCTGGTATCGGGATAAGTCATTGACGTTAAACGTCGAACTAATCCCCCAAGTTGATGGGATGCTCACGACATAGGCGTTGTCGTTGATCTTTTGGGCTATCGGGAAAGGCCCGGCGCTACGAGCATGGAGCTTCGTAGCGATCCCAGGAGAGAACCTCTCGGGCCTCAATCTGACCAGGACCAGTTCTCCCTTAGAGAATGACATGGACCGACAACCCTTATCTGCGGATGCCTTATACTGCTCATTCATGGATGCAATGCGTGAATGTAGGTCATGATGCATGCTTCTAATATGTTCTGCAAATTCTAATGCGTTATCTGAGATTCTATGTTTGTCATGTAATGGCATGAGGTCAATGGGTCGACATGGTAGTTGACCATATACTATCTCGAACGGTGATTTGCCCGTAGTGCGATTGACTGAGTAGTTGAAGGCAAACTCCGCTCGGGGTAGGGTTTGATCCCATGCGGCTATGTTGTCGCCGACTATAGATCTCAGAAGATTACCGAGGCTGCGGATGGTATGCCGACGAGAATTTAAGTTGTGTGCCCATGAGGACCCACAACGTCTTTCAGAAGTAGCTTGTAAATTTTACGTCTCGATCCAAGACGATAGTCTTGGGCACTCCGTGCAGCTTGACAATGTGGTCGAAGAATAGGCGCGCAATCCGTGAAGCATCGAATGTCTTGGAGCATGGTATGAAATGCGCCATCTTCGAAAATCTGTCTACCACGACCATAATCGAGTCGTGGCGACGCACAGTCCTCGGTAGCCCCAAAACGAAATCAAGACTAACATCCTCCCAAGGTCTTTCGGGGACCTGGAGGGGAGTGTACAATCCCGTGTTTTGTTTTGTGAGCTTCGCTCGAGAGCAGGTGAGGCATCGGGAAATAAATTTCCCAACGTCTCTCTTCAGTGAAGGCCAATAAAATTTTTCTTCAAGGGCGAGGATCGTCTTATTGATCCCAAAGTGACCACTCAATCCTCCGGCATGGGTCTCATGGATCAGGAAGTCTCGAACAGATGTTCAAGGTATGCAGAGTCTTCATCCTCGAAATAGATAACCATCGTCGAGGAAGTAGTCCTTCGACTTAGGTGTGATGGAGCTCGTGCAGGATGAATAGATGTAAGCAAAGTCCGGGCACTCGGTGTATTCCTTCCGGAGCTCCTCAAGTCCCAGGACATGGTTCGCCATAATAGGTAGGAGTAGGGGCCGTCTGCTCAAGGCGTCGGCGACGGCATTATCTTTACCCTTCTTGTGTCGGATGACAAAAGTAAAATCCTGAAGGTAGGCGATCCATCTAGCATGGCGATCGCTGATCTTCTTATGGTCGTGTAAGTGCTGAAGGGCTCCGTGATCTGAATAGAGGATGAACTCCTTGGGGAGTAAATAGTGTCGCCAATGCCGGAGAGACTGTACGAGAGCATAGAACTCTCGGTCATAATTATCGTACCGCTTTTGAGTATTGTTCAGCTTTTCGCTGAAGTACTCGATGGGGTGGCCTCTTTGGCTAAGTACGTCACCAATGCCAACTCCGGACGCGTCGCAGGCAACCTCGAATACATCGTTGAAATCCGGTAGCTTGAGGACGGGTGCCTCGGTCATGAGCTTCTTAAGAAGCTCGAAGGCCAGGTCGGCGGAAGAGGTCCACTCGAACTTTTCCCCTTTTAGGATGTCCGTGATGGGGGCGGTGAGGTCACTAAACCCGGGAATAAACCTTTGATAGAAGGTTGCCAAGCCAATGAAACTGCGGACATCATGTATACTTTTTAGCTTTGGCCAGGAGACAATAGCCTCAACCTTGGCCGGATCGACGGCCACTCCCCTAGCTGATAATATAAAACCGAGGAAAGAGACCTCGGCGGTGAAGAAGGTGCACTTCTTCGGATGCGCGTATAACTTTTCCTGGTGGAGTGATGCGCAGACCTGGCGTAGATGATGGGTATGCTCGTCCCTAGTTTTACTATATACTAGGATGTCGTCGAAATATACGACGACAAATCTGCCGATGTAGGGTCTAAGTACTTCATTCATTAATCGTTGAAAAGTACTAGGGGCGTTCGACAACCCGAAGGGCATCAGGTTCCACTCCAAAAGGCCATCCTTAATCTTAAAGGCCGTTTTCCACTCGTCTCCAGGCCTTATCCTGACCTGATGGTAGCCGCTCCATAAGTCTATCTTGGAGAAGATAGACGCGCCGACCATCTCATCGAATAAGTCTTGGACGCGAGGGATGGGAAAACGGTACTTCACCGTTATTTTGTTGATGGCCCGCGAATCGCAGCACATTCTCCAAGGGCCATCTTTCTTCGGGGCGAGTAAGGCGGAGACCGCGCACGGGCTAAGGCTTTCCCAGATCAAGCCTTTAGCTAGGAGCTCCTTAACCTGGGAGTACAACTCCTCGTATTTTACCGGGTCCATCTGGTAGTGAGGAAGGTTAGGGAGAGTCGCTCCCGGGACCAAATCGATGGCGTGCTGGATGTGTCGCAAAGGAGGGAGCTCACTCGATAGCTCGGCCGAAAACACGTCTCCATACTCCTCGAGGAGCTGGGTGATCTCCGGAGAAGGAGGCTCGTGATCCGACTCGATGACTCCATCCGAGAGGGTGACGGCATAGCAGATAGGCGTCGCGTCTTGATCGAGCTCTAGCTCGCGCCGGAAGATGCAGCCATTAGTGATAATGGCGGTAGGGGCGGCGTGAGGGGGTGTCGTCGCTGAACGGGCAGGTAGTGATGGTATCCGCACTGAGGGATACCATATGAGTCTACGCCCTCCATAGACAAATGACCAGGTATTTGCTCGTCCGGATAACTGTACGTCGTGGTCATATAGCCAAGGTCGTCCTAGGATAATGCTACCAATTTTTATTGGTAGAACGTCACAGAGGACCTTCTCATCGTACGTGCTCATCTTCAAAGGCACGTAGCACTGCATCTTCACCGGTATGGTCGATGCATCTATCCATGACACATTTTATGGAGTAGGATGAGGAATCAAAGTGAGCCCAAGGCGGGTAGCGGTGTCTTCCGATATTCCGTTTATGCAGCTCCCGCTGTTGACCATGAGCTTGTAGGTACGTCCACCAATTTTGACGTACGTATAGAAGATCGACGTACGCTGAGCGACGTCGACTAGTCGAGTAGCCAGGGTGGTACCATGAGGTGCGGGATTCTCCCGGTTATCATCATTGGGGCTCCTAACCCCGGGGGTATCCATGGTCGCGACGGGGTATGTCGCGCGCTGGGACATAGGTGTGATCTGGATGTACCCAAGTGGGTCATCCACATCGTCACCGTCCGGGCATTCGCCGGGATACTTGTCTACCTCGAGGTCGTCTTCGGGCTGTTCTTCTGCTGGCTTCCCATGAATGTCCATGACCATGAGTGATGGACAATCGGTCCGTCGGTGCCCGGTTATCATCATTGTATGGGTTCGCGTGGGGCGTTCGGGGCTCTGGTCGTGGATATCGCCGATGAGGTAGTGGGCGTCGGTGCCAGTGCCAGCGTCGAAACCGCTGGCATTGGTGGTATGGCCGTGGGCTGCGGCGTGGCCGAACTGTTTCGGCTCCAAGTGGCACGTGTCGTAGAGGAGGTGATGGACGACTGTGTGGGTCGAGGGGCCGAGGAAGTGTTAGCCACGATGTCATCGTGACTAAACTCGTTGCTCTCAACAAGGCTATAAGCAAGGTGAACTGTCAAAGGGTTCTTCTCTAGTACACGAGCCCCCAAGTCTGGACGTAGCCCATGTACAAAGAACGCGATCCGAATTTGTGGGCTATCCACAAATTTACATCGCATGAGGAACTCTTTGAACTCTTCGATGTATTCCGCGCTTCCCCTGCTTGAGATTCATCCACTTTAGCATGAGGCGTGTCATGTAAAGCTTAGGGATATACTTATCCTTAAGCTTACGTGCCATCTCTTCCCAAGTGAAGGGAGGGTCTCCTCTCTGTCGTGCAGCCTCCTTCTCATTCTTCCAAAAGATCTTCGCTTGTCCTCCAAGCCGGGCCTTAACGTAGGTGACACATAGGTCGTCATCCATGCGATACCACTGGAAATAGCTTTCCAGGTCTGACTCCCAATCCGTATAATCCTTAGGGTTCCTAGACCCTTCAAATATCGACACTTCAATCCGTACGCTCTTTTGCATCATCGCGCGGTGTGCCTCTCGTCGTCGCTCGTGTTTGTCGTTGAGATGACGAGCAGGATGGCGACGAGGTGCACCTCGGGATGTACGAAGTCCGGGTGATCCTCGTAGTAGGTATCATGACAGGGTGCCAGATGGTGGTATGGTTGCTCATCCGGGTATTCGTCACGATAGGGTCGTCTCGGTGGTGAGGGATGCCGTGGAGGGTAAACATCGTCCCAGTGGGGAAGATGGTCGGGATGTCTCCGGTACCGATGATCGTCGTCGGGATAGTGATCCCGACGTGGAGGACAGTCATAATCCAGCGCGTGCCTCGATGGTGCTCGTGGTGGTGCTGGGGCCTCCTCGTATGGGTCCGGTGCGGGGACAGGCGCAGCACTGTAGTGGGATGGGTATGCGGAGCTGTCACCATAGGTGACGACGTCCGGTCGGCGTGCTATGGGAGGCAGCCGCGGGCTACCCAGGCGGGAAGAGTAATGTGGTGCATCTCGCACCGGTATACGGTTGGGGTTGAGAACCCCATCTTCCGGGTAGTCGTATCGCCGAGAATCCCTGATGTAATACGGATTGGCCGGGATCAACGGCTCATATTACGTCACAGCGATACACGATGCGTGATAATTAAGAAGAAGAATGCACGTTAAAGGTTCCTCGTAGAGCGAGTAAGGACGGACCGACGGTGGGGCGATGATTTAGTAAGTCCTAGGACGGCGCCTAGATCCGATTCGACTCTGGGTGACTCGCTAGATCTATACGATCTAGCACGACGAGAGGGGCGTGCGACGGTCCGGAGTTCACCTTCGACGGCTACGGTCTGATCGTCTACCTCAAAGAAAACCTATCACTCAAGGACGGTGGCTAACCTATCCAGATTTAACGGAGTTCGCGGCAGCAGAATGTGATAGGGAGAGACAGCACTGCAGATAGTAAAGATACTGTAACGTAGAATGGGGGTAGATCGAATAGAACCTGGCAATAGTAGATCCTAGCAGCAGCAATCCTGATGCTCCGTCGAACAAATCCGCAACAGAGAAGCCCGGCAATAGTAGATCCAAGCAGCAGCGGTCCTGAGATTTTGTCAGAGAAACCCACGGCAGGGAGAGACCGGGAAGTAATGGACTCGAGCAGCAGCTATCATGGCGAACTGTCGACGAAGCCCGCAGCAGGGAGGCCTGGTAGTAGTAGTTTCTGGATAGGACGATAGCTCGTGATTGGGCAGGTCGAAGAAGTGTGAATCGAACAGGCCCAACCGCCGGAGCGAGCAGTAATCAGCGGGCAAACTCGGATTCCCTGGGGGGGGGGAAGGAAAACTCGCGGCCGAGGAGTTGGTTGCAGCGACACGGAGGAAGAAAGGCAGGAAACCGCGCGCACGAGGAGGGGCCGTGGGGCGGCCAACACCCGATCTAGAGGCGACAACGGGAATCCGCGTCCGGGGCGGTGATCGCAAACGCGCCGCGAGAGGCCTGCTGGAAAGAATGCGGACCGACGGGCGACGACGGTGGATGTTCCGCGCATGGCGGGGCGAACACGGTAGGTCAAAGGGCGACCAGTCGGGCGCGGGTGGGTCAGCGTCCGGCAGTAGAGCTAGCGGCACTCGGACGCGTGAGTACGACCAGGGCGGCGATGATGAGGCCGAACTGGTCTCGAGTGAAAGGTTGGGCTGGAGGTAGGGGACGACTCCTAGCTAAATTTAGAACAACGGCTGAAAAAAAAACATCGCAAAAGGAATGGTTTTTCTGTTTCAAAGACTCTCCTTCTTGCTCTTGGGGCATGCCTTCCCCTTATATAGGGGGGGGGGAAGGGTGCCAAGAGCCAAAGGGGGAGGAGGGGTCCGTCGCATGACGTGGCCCTCCTCGTTACACATAACGACGAGACGAAATGAAAACAAAAGAGGGACGAGGCCTAACACCTGGCCGGGTCCGAATATTTATCACGAACAAACAAAATCAGAAAATAATAAAAGACTAATGATGAGTATTTAAAGTCAAGGTCGCGGGGGTCAGCGCGAGCGGCTCGGAGAGGTCAAGCACATCCCGTGGCAGTGTCATCGCGATGGTCCCCCATCACACGAGCTGCTTGGCATGGCTGATGTCGTCCCCCATCGTGCCGTCTCCAGGATGGTCCTCCATCATCCTCCCGGGGTGGGAGGAGCTCGACTCCGGCGAGCAAAACTCCGCGATATCCTTGAGCGGTGTAACCAGGTCCAGTCGGAGTCGGCGAAGATCGTCCTCGAAGATCCACGTGTCGTCGGATGATGGCCGCCCCTGCCAGTGGACTAAGAAAGTGCGACCTACTCGCTCCCCCTCAGCGTGAATTACCTCCTGCAGTATCGTTTCTATCTCGTCTTGCCGTACAAGGAGGGGAAACTGAGAAGGGGTGGGTTGACTCTCACTCTCTGCTCTACTCAGGCTCGAATGGCTGTGAGACTCGATGATCGGTGGTGAGGGACGGTATCGGGATAGATCACTGACGTTAAACGTTGAACTAATCCCCCAAGTTGGCGGGATGCTCACAACGTAGGCGTTGTCGTTGATCTTTTGGGATATCGGGAAAGGCCCGACGCTGCGAGCATGGAGCTTCATAGCGACCCTAGGAGAGAATCTCTCAGGCCTCAATCTGACTAGGACTAATTCTCCCTCAAAGAACGACATAGGCCTACGAGCCTTATCTACGGACACCTTGTATTGCCCATTCATGGATGGTATGCAAAAAATAAATGGATGCAATGATGCATGTTCATACTGCTTAATGCATGTGCGAAGAGCGGAATCCAAACTGATAGTATGATTACCTACATGAATGTTATCTAGTGTCCATGAAGTAATTGACCATAGTCTATTTTCGAACGATGCCAAAATAGTACGGTTCACCATTGGGCAAATAGTGAACTCGATCCATGCGAGGTAAAAATCCTACTATGTGGGCTATACACCCACGGTGGAATGCAGTACGTTCCTTGGAATGTAATATGAATCCAGTGTGAATCTAAAAATACTAGGAATCGCGTTGAGGGGTGGGTTGTTTGGACACGTGTGAAGATGAGTCCAAGAGGATGCGGGATAGCGAATGGAGGAAGGAATGGTGACGTCGGTGGTGGATCTGGTAATGGGGCAGGTTGGTGGGTTCCTGGTAGTACGTCTAGAATGAGTCTCCTTTCATTATGTTGTAATGTTCGAGCGTCAGATGACACATCGATGGGATGACCGTGAAGGTGCATCATGCGTGGGGCTATGGTAATGAATGGAGTCACTAGATGTATCAGACTACTGGACAAAGTATAATCTCCCTCTAAGGAGGTGGAGTACGGGAAATTCGTTTTAGGAGATGATAGTGTTGAAAGATAAGACTGAGCGGGGACGACCTCATAGGCCCTGGACAGGGTAGGAGAAGGGGTACAATGGAAAGCCCGTAGTGGGCCAATCAATGACGTATGCGATTGGCCATGCAATATAGTTGACCCAGGGGTAGAGACCTTTAGTATCACGATGGGAGTCGAGATCTCGGTCACTAAAGATAGTGGTGGAGGAGCTACACCTGGGTTCAGATCCACATCCTTCTCAAGGGGGAGCATTTGTATGCCCGATGGAACCGTGACTTGCAGTGCAGATTGGGAAATCGGTGTACAACGCGGGGATCTCGGATCCATAGAATCCTTGTCATTCTTGCGGATCTGGGTTTTCACTAGTGGCAAGAGTGGTGTGTTGGGAACTATTTTGGGTTCATAGTCATTGTAGTGTCTTTGGCCATGTATATCCTCATAGTCCGGAGCATTTGCTTTTACTCTATGATGTATCATTGTAGTGGGTGCATTGCCTTGACATCTCCTATCAATGTCATCATATTGATGATGGGCACACTTGGTTTGCCTAACATGCTGTGAGCTAAGTGGTTCCCCAGATTCTTGTGCAGTTGACATTAGTGGAGGGGGCTGTCCATAGTGGGCGGGTGACGTTTTTGAATCATGTGATGCCAGCTTGATGGGTTGTCCTGAATGGTATGCGAGGGGCTCGCGTGACGCAAAAGTCGATGAGGGCGCAAAGGGTAAGTAGGATGACTGTGGTGTATGAGGTGGGTAGGGGTTCGGCCTCCTAGGTCGGTTAGGCTCGTCAGCTGGGTACTTCGGAGGAGGTGCATAGCGGTAGTCGGTGGCGTACCTCGGTGCCACTCGAGATGGTGCCAGGGGCTCCTCGTAATGGCCATGTGTGGGTGCGGGCGCTGACCCATAATAATGCAGGTGAGCGGAACTACCACCATACGTGGCTGCCTCTGGTCGACGGGTAGAGTGGTGATACCGTGGCGAGTTCGATACCGGTATCTGGTTAGGGTTGTGGGCGATCTCGTGAGGATGCCCCAGGTCATCATGATGCCGAGAACCCCTGTTCTCATACGGGTAGTAATTCCTATCCGATGGATAGGAACGGTCGTCGTAGTAACAGGGTGCAGGATACTCCTCCCGGGGGGGGGAGTTCTTCGTCGTTCTCGATAGTCATGCTCCCAGTCTTCTCCTTGGTGGTAGCGAGGTGGAGGTGCCTCAGGATCCCGTGGTCGTCCATGATAGTGATGAGGATGTACATCCCCATGATAACCTAATTGAGAGGGTATCTCTTCTCGTACTAGATAACTCGCATCGCGATAGTACGGACGACTATCCCGGGAACGGCATCTATCATCATAGCCTTCATGTTGGCTATATTGGTCCGATCGATCCTCGTAGTAAACGTCTCGGCTAGGTGCCGGGTGATAGGGTGGCTGCTCCTCCGGGTATCAATCGGGATGAGGTCGTCTCGGTGGTGACGGGGAGTGTGCTGGATAAGCACGTTCCCGGCGAGGGGAATATGCCGGGGGCCTCCTAGGTCGAGACAAATCATCGGGGGATAATCCCGACGTGGGGGACGGTCGTAATCCACAGTGTATCTCGGCGCCACTCGAGGCGGTGTCGGGGCCTCCTCGTATGGGTCCGGGGCATGAGTGGGTACAGTCCGGTAGTGTGGCAGGTAAGTGGAGCTGTCACCATAAGTGGCGACATCCGGTCGACAAGTGACGGGTGGATGCCGTGGGCTACCCGTCCGGGACGAGTAATGCGGCACATTCCACACCGGTATGCGGTTGGGGTTGGGAACCCCGTCATCGGGATATTCACGGTAATCATGACACCGAGAACTCCGGTTCTCGGGAGGGTAATAGTTCCTATCCGATGGATAGAAACGTTCGTCGTAGTGACGTGGAGCTGGTCTCTCCTCCCGAGGAGGGGATCTTCGTCGATGGCCGTGGTCGTACTCCTTGTCTTCAGCTCGAGGGTAGCGTGGCGGCGGCGCCTCAGGATCTCGCGTTTGGTAGGCCTGGACGGGAGGCTCCTGCATTGGAGCCTTACCCGGACGCTGGGGAACGTCGTTAGCCAAGGGGTCGTCATAGGGTTCGACCACTGATGCCCTATGAGTAGGGGCAGCGGTAGATGATCGCCGGTCTTCGGATGCTCGATATGCCGGTGGCGCCGCTTCAGCTGGAGGCCTCGTGACCCGTGTGGCAGGTTCCCTAGGTGGTGGAGGAGGTAACGGTACCTCTTCGTTCTCCACGGGTTCTGTGGGTAATAGTTCGCCTAATGGATCCTCTAGTAGAGGATCACCTATGACGAGATCATGTTCATGATCATCGTCACGTTCAAGGTAGTCGGTATCACGACATTGGGCTCGTGTACGAACCATCCTATGGTCAACCATCCACAACCTAGAAATGTTCTAAGGTATGCACGTGATGGATGAAATGCTATGACGTGTATAATGCCAATGAACCAATATAATGTGCACAATATGATGTAAATGATTTTCAAAATAATGTCGTGCACGATTCAATAAAATTTATTTAGTGATATGCTACCAACCGTGTTAAGCAAGAGCTAACTCAACCTTGCTCTGATACCAATATGATGTAATACGATCGGCCGGGATCGATCGGCTCGTATTACACCACAAGAATCCGATGAATAAGTTCGTGAATGATACAAATATATAACGATGAAGAAAACGTCGAATGAGCAAGACTCGGTCGTTTACAAGCAGGGAAGAAGACCTCGCCGACCAAGGGGAAGATATTGACCCTAGATCAAACTCCCAATGACCCTCTTGACCGACTAGACGACTACGAGGTAAGGGGCATGTGACGGCCCTAAGATGTTCAGCGTTCAAATCAACGAATATCCTTTCAACCACAAAAATAAGATCTTATCTCTCGACGAATGTGGCTAACCCTATCCGTAGATTATATTGAAAGTGGGCAGCGGACGAGATAGGGGAAGACGACACTAAAAGCGGTAATAATACTGGAAATGACGGAGGGAGACGAGAGGGTACCTTGTATGTCGATAGTCCACGGCGTGGGAAATGGTGTCTCGACGTAATCAAAGGCGATGGGAGATTCCGTTGACGGAGAGACAACAATGGAGAGGAGCCGGTGCGCGTCTTTGAGGCACAACAAGGGCGGAGGATGGGGTTCTTGGCTTGTAATCACCCGAAGAATGCCTCAGGATGGTGGCTGGTGTTGATTCTTGAATTTCTTGCGTAGTAGTTGATCAGGAATGCCAAGAAGGTGAAGATTTTTTGAAGTCTTGATCGTTCTTGAGCGGTAGTAGATGAAGAATGCCAAGAAGGTGGTGGTTTCTTGAAACCTTGGGGTTCTTGAGCGGTAGTTGATCAAGAACGCCAAGAGGGTGGCGGTTTCTTGAAATCTTGGTGGTTCTTGGTGGATGGCGATGGCGGCGGCGGACGATGGCGGCGACGGGGGCGATAGCCTTGATAAGCTCAATTTTACTGTGTTTTTTACTGGTTATTTATCAGTAACATGTGTGAGGATTAAGCTTATTCAACGAATTTATAAACCTCACAAGTTAGAGGCGAGTGAGGGTCGATCCACGAGGAGCAAAAGAAAACAGCAGGAAATTCCTTTTCAGTGCGTTAAAGTGCAACTTAATCAAGCCGTCTACAGAGAATTTCTCTGAGACAGATCCTTGCCCTTTGGGGCAAAGGATCAACACCTGCGTGCAGGGACAACCTGCGGCGCAGGTGTTGCGTGCTTGGCGGCCTCCTGCGCGCTGACTATGCAGCGCGCGGCGGCTGCCTATGCACGGAATGCCTGCACGCAACAGCGTGCTGCGCGCGGCTGCGTGCTGCGCGCGGCTGCGTGCTGCACGCGGTTGCGTGCTGCGTGCGGCTGTGCGCAGCAGTGCGCTGCTGCGTGCTGCGCGCGGCTGCGTGCTGCACGCGGCTGCGTGCTGCGCGTTGCTGCGCATGCGGCTGCGCGGCTGCGTGCGGCTGTGCACGGCTGCGCGCGGCTTTGCTGCACGGCGTGGTGGAGATGCGGAGGAGTTCTGTTCTTTTGGAAGATTTGGGGAAGACGATTTGAACAACAAAGGAACAAAGTTTAAACTGAAATCAAATCTAAACGAAACAATCCTCAGTTGGGAAACATTGGAAGATCTTGTGACTCGTCCAACCCAACCAAAAATGGTCTGAGAAGAGCGGGAGTACATGGCTGAAGCTTGCGATTTGCCCACGTCGGGTGTCACGTCCTTGCGGCGGCGTGGTTCTTCAATCCAAGCTATCTTCAGTCTGTTCTTCCTCTCCAACTCCAAAAGCTCATCAGCTCCTGGAGGGTGCAGAAATCCTCTTCTCCAAGCCCTAGTTTCCTTAGAGAAAATTCTGAACACCTAAACTCCTCTCTCAAGAGAGTATTTATAGGTTTTCTCTTAAGTCATGCCCAGGGCATTTTCGTAATTTTGCCACTTGAATTTTTGCCCACTTCTGTTGATCCTCCTCTCTTCCTTGATCTTCTTAACCTGTTTCTGAATGTTCACTAGCCATAAAACGTTAAATATATTCCACTTGATTCAAAGAATCAAGTGGGGTTAGTGATTTCATAAAACAATACATATGCATGAACTTAGCATGAATTCACAAGATAATTGTAATGAATTTAAACTTGAGAACTTGATTATTTGATGACATATTTTAGAGTCATCAAGCCTCCAAGAAGAGGGTTCTTGAAAATAACCACCCAAGAAGTCTGTGATAGAGGGGCGTTTCTTGATCTTCTTGGATGGATCTTGGAGGAGAGCGATGGTGGCGGCGGACGACGGCGGCGGCGGGGATGACAACCTCCAAGAAGAGGTTTCTTGGACGTTTCTTGGGGACTAACAACCCAAGATTCCCAAGGAGAGGGCGTTCTTGGAGGAGGTTGGTGAAATCTTGGTGAGGACAACGGCGATGCGTACCCGGAGTGATCTCAACGGTGACGGTTGATGATGCTTCTCCCTTGGTGACGCTTTCTTGAATCCTTGAGACCCTTCGAAATGATCTCGACGGAGGGCTTCTTGGCTTCAAGAAGGGAGGAATTCTTGAATCTTTTAGCTCCTTCGGAGTGATCTCGACGAAGACGTTGAACGCGTTCCCACGGAGTGGTCTCGACGTGGGGGACGCGGGCTCTACTCCACGGAGTGGTCTCGACGTGGGTGGGAATAGCCAATTCCCTCTACTCTACTCACTACGATAGGTGGAGACAAGAATTGTAAAAATTCTTTCAACAAATGACTCAAATAATCCTTGGGCACGCTATCCCCTTATATAGTGAGGATAGGTGCCAAGTGAACGTGGGGAGAGGATGCACAGTCGCGAGACGTGGTTCGGCCTCTCCTTACAATTTGAAAATAAAACTGAAATTTCAAAAGTAAAAGATATAAAGGCAAGGCCCAACATTGGCCTAGTCCATGAAATCCAAAGAGACAAGCAAAACATAAACAAACACAAGGGAAGATAGAGATGCTTACGCGGGGTACTTGAACCCCGGGTGGCAAGCATCGACGCGAGCTGCTCGGCGTGGCTGATGTCGTCCTATCGTGCCATCTCCAGGATGGTCCTCCATCATTCTCCCGGGGTGGGAGGAGCTCGACTCCGGCGAGCAAAACTCCGCGATATCCTCGAGCGGTGTAACCAGGTCAGGTCGGAGTCGGCGAAGATCATCCTCGGAGATCCACGTGTCTTCGGATGATGGCCTCCCCTGCCAGTGGACTAAGAAAGTGCGACCTACTCGCTCCCCCTCAGCGTGAATTACCTCCTGCAGTATCGTTTCTATCTCGTCTTCCCGTACAAGGAGGGGAAACGGAGAAGGGGTGGGTTGACTCTCACTCTCTGCTCTACTCAGACTCGAATGGCTGTGAGGCTCGATGATCGATGGTGAGGGAGGGTATCGGGATAGATTACTGACGTTAAACGTCGAACTAATTGATAAATCCAAAATGATAGTAATATATATGTGCAATTTCAGCTAATTTATGTACTTCTTTATCTTTATCTGGATATATTATCAACATTTATGTTAAGTTGTGAAACATCATGAAACAAAATCACCTTTTTCTAATTTGGAGTTAATTATTATCATTTGTTTGACTAACCCCACTTAACTCTATGAGTTAAGTGGAATGAATCTCACTCTCTTCTTAGTTTATGTGGAAGATGCAGGAATTAGGTGAAACTTTCATTAATAAAGGGGATAATTAAATGAAGAGGAAGCTATTTGGACCAGAGGAGCAGGCTCAGCCACAACCCTGGGCCAAGAAAGAAGGCCCAAAGCAAGACAATTGGCTCTAATCTAAAGGCCCACTAAGGGACCTCCACTAGGCCCACTATGAGGGGCATGTTGGGCCAAGGAAAGGAGGGCGAGGGGGAGGTCCAGTCATGATTATTTATGAGTATGTCAGGGGCTTAAATGGTGATTGGAGGACAACCTTGGACGTGGATCCAAGCCAGAGAAGAAGATCCAGCCATTCAATCCACAAAACATCCAAGGGTGGAGACTTAAAGATAGCACCTTTAATGCTAATTAAGGAAAGAAGCCTTGAACGTCCAGGGGGTATTTCAAAGGTCTCAATGCTGATTAGAGGACCATAATGGACGTGGATCATGACCCTGAAAAGAAGATCTGGCCATCCGTTGTATTAAAAATCCAATGGCTCTCCTTTGCTCTCTCTCCCTATATAAACCCCTTCACCCTATTGTAAAATCCATCTTGTGATTCAATCCAAAGTAATGTTTGGTGGCCTAAGTGCAATTGAGTCATAGATCCATTCACCTCAGTGAGTGCCAGGCTGAGCAGGAAGCATCCGGGCTGAAGAAGCTGGTGGAAAGGAGAAGAAGAAGTCCTTGGACCTTAGCGGGTGTGACAACGAGGTTACCTTCTTATTTCTCCTTTTTCATTCTTTTATGTTCGTCTTTTGTCTTTTGGTTAGTCTTGGATCAGCTAGCCAATATCCAGACGAATCCAGTGCATCCAACCACGCTCTAAAATTCGTTCTAGAACTCATTCTAGAGTGATTTTAGTACAGTCCATTTTTTTCTCTCTCCTCCACCAAGGAACCTTCCCCATTTGGCATCCGGACTTAGCCAAATTTTGACTAAGTCTAGAGCGCCGAACTGTTTCATTTCCTATTTTGTTTTAGCTTTCAAATACTCCTAAAAAATACTCAAAAATTATTTTCTGCCTATTAATATTATTATAATATTATAATAATATTTTATTTTTCTTTGTTATATATTTTTATTTAATTAGTTATTTATCTTCATATGTAGTAAACCTACCTCTAAAATTATTAAAAAGTACAAAACTAAAGCACAAAACCCTTGCTCCCTGTGGATCGACCCTTACTCTCCCTACGCTAGTACGGTTATTATAAATTTTTGTTGTTTTAATTCGGATAAACCAACGACACTAATTAGCGAAGTTAGCTCATCACTAATTACCCCAAAATCTGAATTATCATCTAGCGCCGTTGCCGGGGAGCATGGTGATTGTTTTTAGTGAATTTGTATTTTTTCCTCTTTTGCCAAAGTTGAGGGCAGCTAACCCTCAACAAAGGGTACTTCTAACTACTTTTTTGGAGATTGATGGTCTTAACAAGGTCTAAGGCTGGGACTAGTGTTGAGGAAGATCTAGACACTCAATATCCTGCTCTTCCAGCAACACTTACAGCTCAAGATAAAGAAGAAGTCGATATGGCAGAAGATGGTCAGCCACCACAAGGGAGGAGAAGGACGATGCTGGATAGATCTACTCCATCAGGAAGTCTACGGCAAATCGGCATCAACATCAATGTAGGTGAGGGGGTTATGTTTAGGTATGACAATGCCCTACTGAACTCTCTCCCTGAATTTACTGGTCATTCTTCTCAAAACCCCTTAGAATTTCTTGATGATTTTCATATTCGATGTTCCTCTCAAAATATTCCTGGTTTAACTACTGAAGCTTTAAAAATGAAATATTTTCTGCTTACTTTGAAAGATAAGGCTTTCGCATGGTATAGAAATTTAGGCATAACATTTAACTCATGGGAAGAAATGCAGAATAAATTTCTACATAAATTTTATCCCCTTTCCAAAACTAATTTTTATAGAAAAGAAATTCAGAAATTTTATCCCCATGATCATGAAGCATTTAGTGAATCATGGGAAAGGTTCAATGAATTAATCCGAAAATGCCCTCACCATGGAATAGAAAAGTGTCAGCTAGCTGAAATTTTTTATGAATCACTTCCTGATATTTTTAAAAGTAAAGTGAATCAAATAGCTGGTGGCTCGTTCTATATGGCTTATGAGGATGAAGTCTTTGATCTTTTGGAAAGGGTGGCTGAAACTGACCTACAGGAAATAGGAGCAAGTCAAAATGGAAGAAATGCCAACCCAAAACGAGGAGTGCTGCAAGTAACTTCAAAGGAAGCTGATCTTCATGCAGGGATAAGAGAAACCAACAAGAAACTTGAAGAATTGACTTCCACTCTAAAGAATGCTTTTCTCCCTAACTCACACCTTGTGAAAGCACAGATTTGTTCTATATGTTCAAGCAGAGATCATGAGGATGGAGCATGCCAACTTGGAGAGGAGGAGGTCCATTTGTTGAACCACAACTAACAGCCTTGGGGAGGACCAAAGAGGACCATCTACAACAACCAAGGAATCTACTCCCAAGGAACCAAGGCCCCTTTCCAGCAACGAGTCCAATTCCAGACCCCACCACAGCAGTCTTATCAAGCAGCTCCACAAAACCAGGTACAAGATTTGTCCACTCTAACACCTGTAATCTCTCACATGATAGAGTAGCAAAATCGAAGGCTACGGGAAGAAATGGAGATGCGCATGCAAGCCATGATGGAAACACATACAAAAATGATGATGGATGCGCAAGAGCAGACCAGACAGCTATTGGAGAGCTTGAAGCAAAGAACAGCTGACCATGGAGGTAAGGGAGTTGAATCCAACTCCCACTCAGGTCGATTTCCAACTCAACCTTCCATTAATCCCAAAATTTTATGTCATTTACAAGAGGAAACCCTATATCATGACAATGAGGAAGATCTTGAAGAAATTCAAGCCATTTCAAAATTGAGAAATGGCAAGGAACTTCAAGATCCTCACCGAGGCAAGGAAAAAACAAAATTGGAGGAAAATAACCTAAGAGAAGGAGAGGCTCCATCACCTAGTGTGGGACCCTACCTTCAACCTACACCCTCCCATTCCTTATCCTTCGCCTTAAAACCCTTAAGTCTTCTCCTGATTATGAGTATAGACTCCTAGAGGATTTCAAGAAAGCCACTATGTCAATAGCCGTAGAGGATATGATTAAATGTGCACCTTCTTTAAAGAAATATTTAAAGGATTCATGCACATCGAGGAAAACCAAGGAGGTAGTTAAGCTTTCTAAAAATGCCTCTAGTATCTTAAACTCTGTTCCCATTAAAAAGAAATATCCAGGAGCTCCTTTTATTACATGTGAAATTGGAGGAAAGATTTTTACTAGAGTATTATTAGATACAGGAGCTAGTATCAGTATTATTCCAAAAGTTTTATATGAGGAATACGGTTTTGGGGAATTAGAGGAAATCTGCATGGATCTATTGCTAGCTGATGGAACAATTAGACAACCAGAGGGTAGGTTATCTGATGTGATGATAAACGTTAAAAATTGTGAGATCCCCGTCGATTTTATTGTAACTGAGGTAAAGGTAAAGGGAGATCTAAGTGTAGCGCCTATCATTCTAGGAAGACCCTTCTTGGTGACAGCTAGAACAATCATGGATTGGGAAAAAGGGACTGTTGAATTTAAGGTTGGAGAGGAAACAGTTAAATTAGACATATCCAAGATGATGAAATGTCCTAAAGGGAGTAACGAAGAGTTAAAATTTTGTGATGAAGAGGAGGATGATGTTGATGCTATTCGAGGGTTTTTATTGAGAGTAGATGATGCCAACGAGGAAGGAGTAGAACCTGAGCCTCCTACACTCTCCTTAGATTTGAACTTAGAGCTTAAACCTCTCCCATCATCTTTAAAATATGCATTTTTAGATTCTAGAAATTCCTTACCTGTGATTATTTCCTCGTCCCTTACTCCTTCACAAGAAAATGATTTGCTTAAGGTATTGAGAGAGCATAAAGGAGCATTAGGATGGACATTTGAAGATATTAGAGGAATCCCTTCATCAATTTGTGAACACAGAATATTTTTAGAAGAAGATTCTAAACCTTCTAGGGAGCACCAACGTAGGCTGAACCCACATATGAGGGAAGTATTAGAGAATGAAATATTAAAATGGCTAGATGCAGGTATTATTTATGCCATTTCTGATAGTGAATGGGTCAGCCCTGTTCACATGGTGCCAAAGAAATCTGGAGTAACAGTAGAGATCAATGAAAAGGGAGAAGAAATCCAGAAGAGGCTGATAACTGGATGGAGGGTATGTATTGACTATAGAAAATTAAATAAGGCTACAAAGAAAGACCATTATCCCCTTCCTTTCATTGATCAAATTTTAGAAAAACTATCAGGAAAGAATTTCTTTTGTTTTCTTGATGGTTATTTAGAATATAATCAAGTTAACATTTATCCTGGTGATCAAGAGAAAACAACTTTTACTAGCCTTGTAGGTACATATGCCTTCAGGCGCATGCCTTTTGGCCTATGTAATGCTCCAGCCACCTTCCAAAGATGCATGAACTCTTTATTCTCTGATTTAGTAGGTGATTGTTTAGAAATTTTTATGGATGATTTTTCTGTATTTGGAGATTCTTTTGAAAATTGCCTTCTAAATCTTACTAAAGTTCTTCAAAGATGCATTGAAAGTAACCTTGTGCTAAGTTTGGAAAAATCTCATTTTATGGTACAGGAGGGAGTGGTATTGGGGCACAAGGTCAGCAATCGTGGACTGGAAGTGGACAAGGCCAAAATAGAAGTCATCCAGGGCCTTCCACTCCCCACAAATCTAAAAGCCCTTAGAGGGTTCCTCGGCCATGCAGGTTTCTATAGGAGGTTCATTCAAAACTTTGCTAAAATTTCCAAACCTCTTACTAATTTCCTTTCTAGTAAAACTAATGAAATCACTTTGGATAAAAGTGCTATTTCTGCTTTTGAAGAGCTGAACAAGGCTCTCACACATGCACCTATTTTGCAAGCTCCAGATTGGAGCTTGCCATTTGAAATCATGTGTGATGCCTCGGATTTTGCTGTAGGGGCAGTCTTAGGACAGAGGAAAGAGAAGAAACCTGTGGCCATATATTATGCTAGCAGAACTTTAATTGATGCACAACTCAATTACTCTACCACAGAAAAAGAACTGCTAGCTGTAATTTTTGCTTTAGAAAAATTTCGACCTTATTTGCTTTGTAGTAAAATAATAGTCTACACTGATCATGCGGCATTAAAATATCTTTTATCTAAAAAGGAAGCTAAACCTAGGCTTATCAGATGGATTTTATTATTACAGGAATTTGACATAGAAATTCAAGATAAAAAGGGCTGTGAAAATTATGTTGCTGATCATCTTTCTAGGATCAAAGTAAATGACTCCTCACTTATCCATGAAGCATTTCCGGATGAGCAAATTCTGGCTATCCAAACAGGAAATGTTCCATGGTTTGCAAACATTGTGAATTTTTTGGTGACAGGAAGAGTCCCTTCAGGATGGAGCTACAATGAGAGAAAGAAGTTCTTCAAGGACATGCGAGATTATTTTTGGGAAGAACCAGAGCTATTCCATCAAGGAGCTGATCAAATTCTTAGAAGATGCGTACCCGAAGAAGAACAGAACAACATCCTTAAATTCTGCCATTCCAACCCAGGAGGAGGTCACTATTCAGCTAAGGTAACAGCCCATAAGGTAATGGAAAGTGGGTTTTATTGGCCAACTTTATTTAAAGATGCACATGATTTTTATTTAAAATGTTTAGCATGTCAAGCATCTATAAATATTGATAGAAAAAATCATATGCCTCTAAAACCCATTTTAGAAGTAGAAATCTTCGATTTATGGGGCATTGATTTCATGGGACCATTTCCTAATTCGAATGGATATGAGTATATTTTAATGGCTGTAGACTATGTCTCAAAGTGGGTAGAAGCCATAGCCACTAGGACCAATACCAGTAAAGTTGTCACTGATTTTGTGGAGACTTACATCTTTTGCAGATATGGATGTCCTTGGGCTATAATTAGTGATGCGGGGTCACATTTTGTAAACTTTAATTTTAGACAGCTTTTGAAAAAATATGGTGTACAATATAGAGTAACTACCCCATATCACCCGCAAGCTAATGGGCAGGTTGAATTATGTAACAGAGAAATTAAGAAAATCCTTCAAAAAATTGTGAAGCCCAATGGGAAAGATTGGCCATACAAACTAAATGAAGCATTATGGGCCTATAGAACAGCCTATAAAACACCCTTAGGAATGTCCCCCTTCAGGTTGATATTTGGAAAACCATGTCATCTACCATTGGAGTTGGAACATAAAGCTTCATGGGCAATTAAAAAGCTAAATCTTTCTTTAGATGAAGCAGGAAAATGCAGGTTGCTCCAGCTCCAAGAACTTGAAGAAATTAGGAATGAGGCTTATGAAAACTCCAAGATATACAAAGCCAAGATGAAGGCCTTCCACGACAAAAACATCAGAAGAAGGACCTTTGTCAAAGATCAAAAGGTATGGCTTTACAATTCAAGATTAAAACTCTTTCCTGGTAAGCTAAAAAGTAGATGGAATGGACCTTATTTGGTAGTAGAATCATATGAAAGTGGGGCCATTTTAATTTCGGATCCTAGAACCCATAAACAATTCACAGTGAATGGGCAAAGCCTGAAGCCTTACTTACATGATGATGCTCCTCATCAACCCCTTAGTATGATATTGGAAAAACCTGCAGGTTAGTAACATCCATAGAGCTGCATTAAAGCTTTTATTTCTATTTTTTACCTTTATTATTTTCTTTGTTTCTTTGTTTTTGTTTTCTTTTCTTTTCTTTTCTTTGGTTTCAGAAAATGCCTACCACCAATACATGAAATGGACGTGAAGGAACCTACATGAAAGCGCTCAACCCACTGTTTGCGTCCTCTAAACTCCTTTTTATATTTTCCTATGCATTGAGGACTATGCAACTACTATGTGGGGGGAGATTCAATCCGCCTTAAAAGTTTTATATTTTCTATGATGTCTCAATGTTTTTTTTAAATAAGATGGGGGGTATAAAAGATTCTTGAATTCAACATCATGCCATAACCAAACTTTGGACAGCCCCTTTTATCTTTTTACCCTAGAAGAAAATGTGGGGAAGCTAGGCTCACTGAGCGCATCATGATCATATTGTAGGGGCATCAATGTTGATTTCTAGGTAGTACATGATCTTATCCCCAAATGGCGAGAGTACATGGTAGGGTGAAGGACAGATCTGAAAATCAAAAGGTGTATACCCCATAGATAAGGATTTGAGTGTTGAGTGAAAGTGTGACATCCCCACTACACCCATATTTTGATTTAACCGAACCTATCTATGTGAATGACTACCTATCAGCCTAATCATATGCTGGATAGTGAGATGCACTTCTTCAAGTCTTGAGCACATGTCGTCCTATCGTGCCATCTCCAGGATGGTCCTCCATCATTCTCCCGGGGTGGGAGGAGCTCGACTCCGGCGAGCAAAACTCCGCGATATCCTCGAGCGGTGTAACCAGGTCAGGTCGGAGTCGGCGAAGATCATCCTCGGAGATCCACGTGTCTTCGGATAATGGCCTCCCCTGCCAGTGGACTAAGAAAGTGCGACCTACTCGCTCCCCCTCAGCGTGAATTACCTCCTGCAGTATCGTTTCTATCTCGTCTTCCCGTACAAGGAGGGGAAACGGAGAAGGGGTGGGTTGACTCTCACTCTCTGCTCTACTCAGACTCGAATGGCTGTGAGGCTCGATGATCGATGGCGAGGGAGGGTATCGGGATAGATTACTGACGTTAAACGTCGAACTAATTGATAAATCCAAAATGATAGTAATATATATGTGCAATTTCAGCTAATTTATGTACTTCTTTATCTTTATCTGGATATATTATCAACATTTATGTTAAGTTGTGAAACATCATGAAACAAAATCACCTTTTTCTAATTTGGAGTTAATTATTATCATTTGTGAGACTAACCCCACTTAACTCAATGAGTTAAGTGGAATGAATCTTACTCTCTTCTTAGTTTATGTGGAAGATGCAGGAATTAGGTGAAACTTTCATGAATAAAGGGGATAATTAAATGAAGAGGAAGCTATTTGGACCAGAGGAGCAGGCTCAGCCACAACCCTGGGCCAAGAAAGAAGGCCCAAAGCAAGACAATTGGCTCTAGTCTAAAGGCCCACTAAGGAACCTCCACTAAGCCCACTATGAGAGGCATGTTGGGCCAAAGAAAGGAGGGCAAGGGGAAGGTCCAGTCATGATTATTTATGAATATTTCAGGGGCTTAAATGATGATTGGAGGACAACCTTGGACGTGGATCCAAGCCAGAGAAGAAGATCCAGCCATTCAATCCACAAAACATCCAAGGGTGGAGACTTAAAGATAGCACCTTTAATGCTAATTAAGGAAAGAAGCCTTGAACGTCCAGGGGGTATTTCAAAGGTCTCAATGCTGATTGGAGGACCATAATGGACGTGGATCATGACCCTGAAAAGAAGATCTGGCCATCCGTTGTATTAAAAATCCAATGGCTCTCCTTTGCTCTCTCTCCCTATATAAACCCCTTCACCCTATTGTAAAATCCATCTTGTGATTCAATCCAAAGTAATGTTTGGTGGCCTAAGTGCAATTGAGTCATAGATCCATTCACCTCAGTGAGTGCCAGGCTGAGCAGGAAGCATCCGGGCTGAAGAAGCTGGTGGAAAGGAGAAGAAGAAGTCCCTTGGACCTTAGCGGGTGTGACAAAGAGGTTACCTTCTTATTTCTCCTTTTTCATTCTTTTATGTTCGTCTTTTGTCTTTTGGTTAGTCTTCGATCAGCTAGCCAATATCCAGACGAATCCAGTGCATCCAACCACGCTCTAAAATTTGTTCTAGAACTCATTCTAGAGTGATTTTAGTACAGTCCATTTTTTTCTCTCTCCTCCACCAAGGAACCTTCCCCATTTGGCATCCGGACTTAGCCAAATTTTGACTAAGTCTAGAGCGCCGAACTGTTTCATTTCCTATTTTGTTTTAGCTTTCAAATACTCCTAAAAAATACTCAAAAATTATTTTCTGCCTATTAATATTATTATAATATTATAATAATATTTTATTTTTCTTTGTTATATATTTTTATTTAATTAGTTATTTATCTTCATATGTAGTAAACCTACCTCTAAAATTATTAAAAAGTACAAAACTAAAGCACAAAACCCTTGCTCCCTGTGGATCGACCCTTACTCTCCCTACGCTAGCAAGGTTATTATAAATTTTTGTTGTTTTAATTCGGATAAACCAACGACACTAATTAGTGAAGTTAGCTCATCACTAATTACCCCAAAATCTGAATTATCAGTTTTACAAGATTGGAAAATATATGTTCATACATTACCTGTGAGTCTGTAAGTAGCTAAGGCTTCAACACTTCGCCCCGTGATGGCGCAGCCCCAGCGACAGTCCTTGACCCGCCTTCGGAGTCGTCACCGGCATCCCCGACAGCACCAGCTCCGGCCCCGGATACATCTTCGGAGACGTCACCGCCACCCCCGGCAGCACCAGCCGTTCGCGTTCAGCCCGCTCGGCAAGTGAAGGCAACGGTACGCACGCCCGGATTCAAGTATTCCGGGTAATGGACACCGTATCACTATCTTTATGTCTTTCCGTTACTTGTCGTTTGTTTTAGTCTTCGTCAGTCGTCGTTTTTAAACTCGTCAGGTCCACATGTAACGCGAGAGGATAACCCTCTGGATCCCCTCTCCCTTACCTCTCGCTCAATCCCTTCTTCTTTGTTGTTCTATCCCCTTGGTCCTAAGTCATAGGGTTTCCTTTATGATTTAGCCTTGGGTTTCTTGTCTCCTTTTGGTGTAAGCAGGTCACCCCACTTCCCCCTATATAAGGGAAGAGGGATGCCCTAAACCAAGGTACGATGTTTTTTTTTAAGAGAAGGAGAATTTCCCCTCGTTGGGTTTTGAAGAGTTGTGAACTTGTTCATGGAGATTAGGGTTCCCGCCACGTGAAGGGGACGACTAGTGAAGCAGGAGGAAGAAGAGCAGAGGATACGGAGGCGAAGGAAGGTCGGAAGGAGAGGTGGGAAGGCCTGGGAGCTGTCTGTACCCGCCATCCGGCCGTCGGTCTCCCTAGGCCACAGCCCCGACTGTCAGCCACCGCTCGGGCGCAGTGCAAATTCGCCGTGAGCCGCCAACCATGCCCGGCCCAGAGGTGCACGCGCGCCGTCCGGTCGTGTGCGTCTCCCCTTGCCAGCTCACGGCTGACAACACTCCCCCCCCCACACGCCCTAGTCTGCGTGCACCGTGCAGACTCGTCTCCGACGGCGCCGCTGGTCCGCGCTGCATCCCCGCCCGGAATGGATGGCTGTGGTTGACTGCGCACACGACGCCCATTCCCCACCACAGAGACGCAATGGGCATTTGTCATCTCTTTACCCTGCCAGGCGCTTGCGCCCTTGCCACCGCCGGGGTATCTAGTACGACTGCACCCCGCTCGCCCCGTGCACACCCACCGTCCAGCGAGTCCTCACAGCCCCGTGCGCCGCCTGAACGCCCCACGCGCCGCTGCTCCACCTGCCCGCCACTCGCGGCTCCCACGTGCCCCGCGCCGCCGCGCCCTGCCGCGCCGCTCCTTGCCGCGCCGCACAAAGCCACGCCCAGCCGCACCGTACCGCGCCGCTCCCCGCTTCGCCGCGCTCAGCCGCGCCTGCCGCGCCCTGACGCTGAACCAAGGCCAGGTCACCGCGCGCCTAGGCTCAGTCGACCGGCCCTATGGGCCAACGGCCCTGATGGCGCAGCCCCAACTGCAGCCCTGGATACGTCTTTGGAGACGTCACCATCGCCCATGACAACACCAACCATCCGTGTTCAGCCAGCTCGACAAGCTAAGGCGACGGTACGCACGCCTGGATTCAAATACCTCGGGTAATGGACACCGTATCATCATCTTTACGTCTTTGTTTTATTCATCGTTTTGATTTTAGTCTTCGTCGTTCGTTGTTAAGTCCTGTCGTGATCATGTGTAAGGAGGGAGGTTCATCCTATAAGGACCTCCCCTCCCTCCCCCTATCGTTTCTGTTGTTTTCCCGTAGTCATTTTGTTTTCCTCACGGTCGTTGGCTCTAGTAGCCTATTTTCTTTGTTTGTTTTGGGTCTAATGGGCCAACCTTCCTTCCCCTATATAAGGGAAGCAAAGCTGCCCTAAAGAATACCTCTCATTGAATTTGAAAGATGAAAGTATGTTCCTGCTTGAAGAATTAGCGTTTGGTCCCTAGAGGAGAAGAGAGGGAGGAAGAAGAAGGTGACGAGGAAGAGAGAAGGAACGAGAAGCAGGGAGCACCAGTCTGCTGCCTCCTGCGCCTGGCGTTCAGGAGCCCCCGCCACGGATTGCCCCACACAGTTGCTCTAGTGCTGCCGCCGTTTCCTAGGGTCGCCATCGACCCAGACGGCTAGCTGCACCCGGGCCTGCCAAGTTGCACCCAAGACAGCCGACCTATCGACTCCGACGGACGCAGGTGAGCTCTGCTGTCGCGTCGCGCCCGAGCGGACTGCGCGTTCTACAGTGTCATCGCCTACGACGCAACCGCGCCCGCCTCGCCTCTTCGCTGGTTGGCATCCCTCGCCGGCAATCCGCCCTCGACGCTGCCTTCCCACGCCGCGAGGGCCCCTGCTACACCCCTCTACCACGACGTGATTGTGACAGTCGTCCGCTCGCCAAGCCCCTCGCCATCACATGTTACCCGCGCTGGTAATCGCTCCGTTCCGCACTCCGTGCACCTGGTCTCCTGGTGCAGCGCGACCTTCAGACACCCGCTGCGGGTCACCCTAGCGGCTTCCCCTCACTACGCTGCAGGGCTTCCCGCCCTTGTAGCGTCGACTCTACATCGGGCGTCTGCCCGCTGCGTCGCGTTTCCACGCCTCGCCCCTAGCTGCGCCGTGCGCCGTGCTCGTCCACGCCGTGCCACCCAAAGTGTTGCGCTTCTCTATCGGCGCGCAGTGCCCCGCCCGACGCGCTACAGCGTTGCACCGAGCCTTCCGCCACGAACACTGCACGCCCTTCGCCTGGACGCGACCATCGTGCTGCACTCCTACATCGCACCTGCTACGCGTCAAGCACCTGCCCCTTCGTGAGGCTGGAGCCGCCGCACCGTTCGTCACTGACAGACCGGCATCTGTTGTGTCACACGATCACCACCCTCCTACTACCCCGACAATGATCCCTCACTGCCGAACCACTCTGAGGCTAGGAAACGACTCACTGGTCGATGACGAGGTACGTCGTTCTGTCTCGTCTCTTATCTTTTGCAGTATTCTCTCGGTTGCCTCCACCATGCTCGGGTTACACATAGGTGAGCGTGACAGGTCGAGTGAACATTACGTGAATTCGAGTGTCTTACCTGGTTTGGTACGAGTCGGGTTCGCCCGTCATGTGCGAGCAACACCCGGCGGGGAATACCCTGTTCAGCGTCGTGGCAACCCCGTTCGTCCAGACGAGGGTCAAGAGGTCTACTTCCTGCCTCTAGACAACCCCATCGATACCCGAAGATGGACTCCCGTTGCTTGTCGGTGACTGCACGTACAAGATGCCTCCCGTTGCATTTCATTGTAGGTCATCCACGTAGGAGACCCGTGTCTGAAGACTACCCGCACGTAGAGGTCGGCATTGACCCCTCGACATCGAGTCCCAGTCCTCGGTGACGACAGGACTTTGTCCGTGACGTTGTCCTGCATCAGCCCAATGGGCTAACGGCCCAATGGGCCGGCACTAGCTGGCCGGGCCCATCAGGCCATGCCGCCGAGGCACCATAAATCTACACCCCGAGGCGCCACAAACCCGCGCCCTAAGGCGCCGATTGCCCTAGCGGCCCATGCACGCATGCCGAGGCGGCCACGTCAGCCCTAAGCCCTTAAGTGGGCTAGGTTATTGGGCCTTCAAAAACCCACTAGGCCTCTAGGCTTGCTCTTGAGGGACCGCGGCCTAGACCGGGTCACCCGCGGCCCAAGCCACGGCCCAGCCGTAACCCAAGCCACGGCCCAGCCGTAGCCCAAGCCACGGCCTAGCCTATGACCCAGACCGCGGCCCTACACCCGGCCCAGACCGCAGCCCAGCCACGGCCCACCTGTGGCCCACTACGGCCGCCGCCGCCGTCACCGGCTGTCGCCGCCTCCGGCTGCCGCCGCTGCCTCCGGTCGCCGTCGCCGCCCCCGACTGCTGCCGCCGCCGCCTTCAGCCGTCGCAGCCGCCGCCGCCGCCTCCAGCCGCCGCCACCTTCGGCCGCCCTGCCGCTGCTCGCCGCTCATCGTCGCCACCACCGTCGCTGCTCGATGTTGCCGCCGTCGCTCAATGCCACCGTCGCTGCTTGACGCCGCCACCGCCGCTTGATGCCGCCATCGCCATCGCTCGACGCCACTATCGCCGCCGCCGCCGCCGCTCAACGCTGCTGTGCGCCGCCGCTCGCCGACGCCGCCGCCGCTGCTCGATGACACCGCTCCATTGTTCGCCGCCATTCTCGTCATCCGGCTTGTTGAACCGCCCCACCCATCGGTAGTCAGGCCCACCAGCGCCTCGATGACTATCCGTGGAGCGTCGACCACATGAAGATAGAGACACCCAACGGCCCCAACGAAGGACCCCGCACAGGACCGTCCGGAACACCCCACCTAGAGCGGGACGTGTCGTCCAAGATGATCGTCCCCGAGCCAGACGAACGGACACCACGACTCTCCGCCGCAGGACGTCGACATCTCCTCTTCCGTCTTGCATCACTATTGCTATCTATATCTCTATCTCTATTTCTATCTCTATCTCTATCTCTATCTCTATCTGATGCAGGACGTCAAGGAATTGGACAATTGGGGAGACGGAGAATTGATGAGGATGGATTGGAGGTAATGGATGGATGGGGTAAGGGAGGGATAAAACAGCCCACAGAATTCCACATGGTCGATCGGAGTTTAAAATCGATTAAATTCTGGTGGTGCAGCTCCGATCGTCATCGAGGACCGGAGTACTGTCTTCACCCACCGCGACGATGCCGAAGCACCAAACCCAATATCCAAATTCACATCACGAGGGAGACTTACGAATGAGAGAGAATTTGGGAAACCCAAACAAAGTCAAATCCTACGGCGGTGGAGACTTTTTGAGAAATACTAGATGGAGAACACTTCGACAGCAAAGAGTTTCAGGTATACCTCGGCACCATAGTGTGTGAAGAGGCTGTGGGAAATCCTGACGTCATCTGAGACTCATGACCATCATCTGAGACTCTAGCATGTGGTAACATAGGTATGAGGTCGGTAGGGGTACGAGGTGAATGACCATGCACTATCTCTAATGAACTCATACCAGTGGTACCGTTGACTAACGCGTTGTACGCAAATTCGGCACGCACAATGACAGAATCCCAAGATTTTAGGTTGTCTCCCACCAGTGATCGTAATAGGTTGCCAAGGCTCATATTAATGACCTCAGTTTGTCCATCACTCTGGGGATGAAAAGCCGTAGAAAACTTTAGCTTTGTCCCCAATAGATGCAAAAGGGTCTTCCAAAAGTAACTAGTGAATCGGACATCTCTGTCCGACACTATACTTTTTGGAAATCCGTGGAGGCGCACAACTTCATTGAAAAATAACTGAGCGACATGAGAAGCATCAGAAGTCTTAAAGCAAGGAATGAAATGGGACATTTTTGAAAAATGATCCACAACTACCATGATGGAATCATCGCGCTTGTTTGTCCTCGGAAGTCCTAACACGAAGTCGATGCTCACATCATCCCAAGGTTTCTGAGGGACGGGAAGAGGTGCATATAGGCTAGTGTTCTGCTTAACTTTCTTGGCGAGAGCACATACACGACATTGGGAGATAATATTTGCTATGTCTTGCTTGAGGGATGGCAAAAAGAACCTATGCCCCACCATGGCAATGGTTTTATCCCTCCCAAAATGACCACTAAGGCCTCCGTCATGCGTTTCCCATACCAATCGCTAAGAGAGGACTGTGGAATGCATAGGCGACGGTCATAAAAAGGAAACCTTCTTCAAGGACATAGTCTTGGTGTTCGGAATTTGGGCGCTTGTCGATGGTCTGGATGATATGCGCAAAGTCTGGGCAATCGGGATAGATGTCCTTTAGCTGATCAAATCCAATAACATCGACTTTCATAACATTCAGTAGTTGGACTCGTCTACTCAAGGCGTCGGCGACACTATTTTCGATTCCTCTCTTATGTTTGAGCATGAAGACCCATTTAACGTGTCTGGGGTTAAGTTTCTGTTGGGAGTGGAGATATTTTAAGGCTTCATGGTCAGAGTAGAGAACAAACTCTATAAACAATAAGTAATGACGCCAATGACGTAAAGACTGAATAATGGCATAGAATTCCTTATCATAGGTGGAGTACTTTAGCTTAGCATCGTTTAATTTCTCACTCAAGAATGCAATGGGGTGATTCTCCTGACTCAATACTCCACCAATCCCTAACCCAAATGCATCACAAGCGACCTCGAATACTTTATCAAAATCAGGTGGTCGGAGTATGGGAGCTCGAGTCATTCTCACCTTAACATCGTCAAACGATTTCTGGGCCGCGGTCGTCAACTTAAAATGACTCCCTTTAAGATATTCTGTTATCGGGGCCATGATGATATTGGAAATTAATCGTCCATAAAAGGTGGCTAATCCGTGGAAGCTACGAACATCATGGGCATTCTTGGGAGTTGGCCATTGGATAATTGCGGTAGCTTTGGCCAGGTCAATAGAGACACCTTGGCCAGATAGGATAAAACTTAAGAAGGAGACGTGACTAACAAGAAAGGAATATTTTTTTGGGTGAGCATACAACTGCTTGGTTTTCAATACTTCACAAACTAAACGTAAGTGTGATGGAGATGATCGGGTGTGGATTTACTATAAATAAGAATATCGTCAATGTAAATGACAACGAAGTTCCCTATGAACGGTCTAAGTATATGATTCATCAATCGCTGGAAGGTGCTAGGCACGTTTGATAAACAAAAGGGCATGACTTTCCACTCATATGATCCATCATTAATCTTAAAAGCAATTTTCCACTCGTCTCCTAGACGGATACGAACTTGGTGATAACCACTCTTAAGATCAATTTTAGAGAAAATTTTTGAACCTGCCATCATATCGAACATGGCATTGATGCGGGGAATAGGAAACCTATACTTGACCGTAATCTTATTTATAGCTCTACTATCTATGCACATGCCCCAACTCCCAACCT
Organism: Wolffia australiana; assembly: GCF_029677425.1. NCBI lineage: Eukaryota > Viridiplantae > Streptophyta > Magnoliopsida > Alismatales > Araceae > Wolffia > Wolffia australiana. The sequence continues at coordinate 5,794,500 of NC_135836.1, read as the reverse complement.
TTTTGGGGGCCAGTAGTGCGGGTACGGCACACGGGCTGAGGCTCTCTTGGATGAATCCCTTGTCCAGGAGTTCCTGGACTTGACGTTGTAGCTCCTTGTACTGCGTGGGATCCATCCGATAATGAGGGAAGTTGGGTAGAGATGACCCCGTAATGAGATCGATGGCGTGCTAAATGTTATGCATTGGGAGGAGGTCATCAGGTAAGTCGTTAGTGAAAACACTTGCAAATTCTTTGAGTAGCTGAGCGACTTCGGGGAATGGGCTGGAGGAATCCTCGGAGGAGTGATCAGGGATCATGGCTAAGCACATTGATGGGGGACCATCGCACCGACACCGACACAAGACAAGCCCGACAACACCGAGCCGCTCGCGTCGAAGTCTGCAACCCGGGATTCAAGTATTCGGCATGATGATTCAGAAGCTTTCTTCATTATTTGGTTTAGTTGTAATTTTATGAACAATTGGATTGGGCCATTGTTTCGGGCCTCGTCCATGTTTTTGTTTTACTTTTTGAAATGTTTGTAAAGAGGGGGACCTCGTCTCACGATGGTTTCCTCCTCTAAGAACGATCACTTGGCACCCATCCTCCCTATATAAGGGGATGGTATGCCCAAGGGAGAGACAAACTTGAGAATTTAAAATCTGAATTGTTCTTCTTCCTTTCGTCCTTTCACTTCTGAGAGAGATAGTTAGAATAACATAGAGTTTGGATCGTGGAAGATCATGTCCTTGTCGTCGAGCCATAAGCACGTTGAGATCACTCCGTGTCCGTCCGAACGACGGAAGGTTCTAGTTTCTTTTTCAAGATTCGACGTTTCTTGGCGGTTACACATTCAAGAACTGCACAAAACCGTGGGCAAGCCATAATTGATTGCATCATCAACATCCAGACATGCTCACCCGTCGCTGCCCACCGCTGCCTGCTTCCGCAGACCCCGTTAGCATTGTACCGCTCCATACTCCGCCATCTCTTGGTTGGGCGCTCGTTATCTCCGCCTGCATCAGCCTTGTCGCCCACCGACCACGCCCTCTAGCCCCGTGATGCCGGACGTCGTCAAGACGTCATCTAGTCGACACCAAGGGTAGCGGCTCGGTATCAAATCAGGACCTCGATTGGACGACGACATTCAGCGTCGTCCGAGCAATGCAGATGAACAGGTATAAATGATGACGTGAATGCGTGGGAGATCCTACTGTCGTACGGGCGTGCGCCAAAATGCGGTGTTGCCATTCCAGAGAATGACGGGATTGCTTCTGGTGAGGTAAAATGGACCTCCCAAACCTCGCCGGAGAGGGCCGAGGGCGAGTACGTTGCCGAACGGGAATACCCCGCTGAAATGCTCACACGCGTCGTGATAACCCGACTCGTACCGTGCAGGTAAGACTCGCATGACAATTATCGTCATTTTCTCAACCTGTCTCACTCTCACCTACTTCTAACCCGAGCGCGGAGGAGGCGAATCAAAAGTGCACTGAAGAAAGTAAGAGACGTAAAGAGTGGCAGAGCAGGGGTACCTTCGTCGCGCTGGCGACAAAATATCGTAACAAGAGCTCCAGAGAAAACAGCAAGGGACACGGCGTCGGTTGGTGATGCGGATGACGGCGAGGTGTTAGAGGGCAGCCGGGATGGTGGAGTGGTGCCGGGTGCAGGGCGAGCGTCGACGTCGGCTTACGGATAGGCTGGGTACGGTCGTGGGCGGTCGGTGATGAGGCGCGGCAATGGGCCTAGAATGGGAGCGACGCGGCCGTTAGGTGCTGCGCGAGCACCGGGCACGGGCCAGCCTGACAACACGGCCCAACGTAGTAGGCACCGGGCGCGGCAGCAGCGGGGCAGGCGTGTAGACGCGGGCACCCCGATTGTGGCCACGCATGGCTGCGCTGGCGGGCGGGCGTTGTGGAGTCATTCGGCGGCGGTGTAGGCGCGTGCAAACAGCAAGACACGTGGCGCTCAGTCAACAGCTCACGCGGCGCACTCCAGCGGCAGCGGTGGTGTGAGGGAGCGACGGGCGATGAGTGAGGATGTCGTCGAACGGAGGCGCACGCGGAGCAGGCTGGGGGAAGGTGTGCGGGCGGTGGGAGACGGCGCGAGTTTGGCGGCCGCGTGAGAGCAGCGTGCGGAGGCGGAGAATGACGAGCCACGACGCAAGAGGGTGAGCGGCGGCGGGACACGGCGAGCAGTGGTGAGGATGGCGGACGGGCGCGGGTACGGTGATCGGCGACCGGATGTTCCCTCTCCTCCTTCCTTCTTTCTCCTTCTTCTTCCTCCCTCTCTTCTTCCTCCTCCTTCTTCTTCCTCCTTATTTCTTTTTCTTCTCTCCTCCATGAACGTGACTCTTCAACTTCTAAACATTATGATTCATAGAAAAATTCAAGAGTACCTTTGGGGGGGCGCCCATCCCTCCCTTATATAGGAAGGGTGAAATGGGCCCCCATAAACAACAAAGGGGAAAAAAAGAAAAGAAAAGGGAGGAAAATAAAGGGGCTTGTAAGGCCCACTAAGGTAGGTGGGCGGGGAAGATATCCTCATATGGGTTCTTCCCCTCACTACAACGACGAAATGATAAAACAAAAAAAATGACGAAAAACGATGAAGGAACGAGTAAGTCAAACGCTCCGAAGGTGGCGTGCCTTCACGCCGAATATCTGAACCCAGGGTTGCGGGTCGATGCTGCGGCTCGCCGTGTCGGCTGAACATGTATCGGTGGCGGGCTCAGTGACGGTGCTGGCTCCTCGCGTTACGACCTTGCAGTATCGGATGGTGTCGTGCCATCACCCCGCACCCATCTTGTTGCTCGCCGATCATGCCCTCTTGTCGTGCTCCGCGTGGGCCTCAGCCACCCGCCGATTAGGCGCACGCACCTGCTAGTTGACGCCACCGGTTACATCGATTGACCACGCGTCTGCACTTTTTCTGACGCCTGCCTACGCGCCCGTGGCCGTGCACAAGCACGCTGGTTCTGTCGCCTGCCAACACGCCCGTGGCTGCGTGCCCACCAATCCCACCGACCGCTGGCCTCTCCCTCTTGTTGTGCGCTCACGCCCGAACCCCAGCCGCGTACCCACCAAGCACTGCCGCTCGTCGGCCGAGCCCTGTAGTCGTGCTCCCGCATAGGTCCCGCTGCCCTCCGATTGTGCCACACAATAGCACTCCGCGCAGGCCTTGCCCCCCCCCCCCCTGCCGGGTGCGCCAGCCTTGTCAATTTGATTACGGCTCGTGCGACTCCTCGGCTGCACCGTACTCCACTGCGCCCTTATCAATCGGAGGTTCCTTGGCGTCTCTCAACCAGTACCCATGGAACGATAACTCCAGGTTCTATTTTTGATTCCCCTTATCATTTGCAGTATTATTACTTCCTACAGTGCCGTCGTCCCCTATGTGTTCCTCTGCCATCCCTTTTATCGACAACGCCGAATAAGTTAGCCACCATTATAGAGAGTTAGGGATTTCTTGCGATTGACGACTAGATTGCTGGTGTCAAGGGTTTAACTCCGACGGGGCGTAAGATGCCTCTCCGTTGTAGATTTGCTCGTGGATTCCAAAGGTCATCTAGAGCCTATTTGATCTACTCATCTATTTGTGGACGTATTGTATTGTTCACCTTAGCCGGTCCGTCCTTATCGCTCGTTAGAGTTTTCTTACATTGCATAACTCATTTTGATTAATATCTTTGTCCTGCCTTCTTGTGACGTAATGCGTGCCATCGATCCCGGTTGACAACGTGTTACATTATATTGGTATCAGAGCCGGTCGTGTTAGCTTTTGCTTAACATGGTCAGTAGTATATCATTTGAATTTCATTTCTATCACGCATGTCATATCTCAAAATTCATCTGCATTATAACTCGTCATTTCATTTCATTTTATATCAAAATAAAGATAAGCTCTCGTAGTTGATTCTAGAACAAGTTGACCATAAGATGGTTCGTACGCGAGCCCAAATGCAGAATGCTGAAGTGGTAGAACACGGTGAGGATCATAGATTTGATCCCATCGTAGGGGATCCTCCTCACGAAGATCCCTTAGATGCGCAATATCAAGAGGAACTATTAGAGAACGAGGACATACCATTACCTCCTCCTCCGGTTAGAGAACCCGTTACTCGGATCCCCACTCCAAACAGTGGGATAGTGATTCCTGCTCAGCGTGCTAGATCCGAAGATCGGATTTCCGCCACCGCGGCGCCCAGTCCTAGAGCCCCACCCAGTGGTCACGTTACTACCAGCTCGATGAGCGATGTCCCTCAACGTCCTGCCAAGGCTGCTATGCTGAGCAGTCCTGCTCCAGCCCCAACCTACGTTGCCCCAAGACCCGCGGCATCTTGCCCCTATGGCCAGCATACCTACCAACCGCGTCATTACAAGCAACGGAGCTGGGAGAGTCATCGAAGGAGATCGCCACCACCCGAGGGGTATCCCAATGATGGAGGACCATCCAGCAGACACCAAGCCCGGACGACTCCAGCAGGGCCAAGCTGCCCCCGTCGATGCTCGCGACCCGGAGTTAAAGTACTCCGCGTAAGCATCTTATCTTCCTTTTATTTGTTTTATCTTTTCGTTATTCTCCTTGGATTTTATGGACTGGGCCAGTGTTGGGCCTCATCCTTGTCAATTGTAACCGTTAAGAGGGGCCGAACCACGTCTTGCTACAGTTCGTCCTTCCCACGTCCTCACTTGGCACCTATCCTCATTATATGAGGGGATAGAAGCCCAAGTGAAGGTTTGAGTCATTTGTTGAAGGAAGTTTCCAACTTTTGTCTCCACCTTATCATAGATAGGAAGCAGATCGTAGAGAGGAGTAGTTGTCCTCGCCCACGTTGAGATAACTCCATGGAGTAGAGCCCGTGGCCCCACTTCGAGACCACTCCGTGGGAACGCGTTCCAACGTCTTCATCGAGATCACTGTGAAGACGCCTAAAGCTTTCAAGACTCGCCATTTCTCGGAGCCCTGAAGACTTCCTCGTTGAGATCACTCTAGGGGTGTCTTGAGATTCATGAAGTGCTTTTGATGTTTATAGTCCCAAGATTCGTAAATAACTCTACCAAACCACTCCAAGAAGCTCAAGAAATCCCATCTCCAGGACTCTTCATGGGTGGTTATCTCCAAGAACTCTCCTTCTTGGAGACCTTGCACCACCGCCGGCCACTGCACCTTCGCCTCCCTTGCCCACCTGCACGCCCACCTCGCCATCACGCACTGTCCCGACCGCCTCGCAAACCACCGCCCCCTCCCCTGTGTGCATCTGCGTAGCCACCCCCGCCATCCGCGCAGCCTGGCCACCCCCAGATGCCAGTCCACACGCGCTTCGCCCTCCCCCGTGTTCGCATTCGCGGGGGCCGTCCGGCGCCCGCTCTGCCTCAACCGCACACAAAGCGCCAGCTCGTGCGCGCCATTTCCCCCCCCCCCCCCCCGTGTTTGCATCCGCGGGGCTGCCCGCCATCCACTTTGCCTCAGTCGCACGCAAAGCGCCAGCCCGTGCATGCCGCTTTGGCCCTCAGCACGCCATCGTGTGGCCGCCCCACCGTCCGCACAGCCCGCCCGCACGCAGGCGCCGCCCCGCGCGCGCCTGACGCTCGGACGCGCACTGTCCGTGCGCAGCCTCATCCCGAGTGCCTGCACGTGCCTAACCCGCGCGCGGGCAGCCCGCACCCGTGCACGCTACCGGTGCCTGCCCTTGCCCAGTGTCTGACGCCCTCGTGTGCACGCCCAGCGCACCGCGCCACCCGACTGCCTGAGTATGTCCCTGCGAGTCACCACTCGCCCGCGTGGCGCCGCCACGACGTATATTCAGTACGACCCCGTGGATCCTCACCAACAAGTGGATTATCGACAATCAGGTGCCCACTTGTCTCTCCTCCATTCCAGTATTATTACTTACTGCAGTGTCGTCTTCCCCTATCACTTCCTCTGCCAAATTTTCACCATCTTAACGATAGGATAGCCACCCTCGTTGAGAGATAGGACTTTCTTGTGGTAAAGGGTTAATTGTTGATCCTAGACGCTGAACATCTTTGGGCCGTAAAACGCCCCTCATTCCTTAGACGTCTAGTTGCTCCTAAGGGTCATTAAGAGTTTAATCGGATCAATATCTCGTTTATTGATTGACATTGGCTTCCCGCCCTATTCGTGGACGTCCGCTATTGCGCATTAAGGGAATTTCTCGCTCGACATTCATTCATATTAATGGCACATCCGTTCATCGTCATCCTGTGACGTAATACGACCCGCCCGATCCCAGCACGCCATCGTATTACATCACAAAACCAGCGATACATTGAAGACCGGTCCTATCCACATGATAGGAACTATTACGCCGGGGAGGCGAGAGCACCTCCTTAATACAAGCATCAGGGCCAACAATGTGGAGTAGTTCCCACACCGACCTGTCCTCATGCGCCATATGTGGAAACTTATCCGATAGAACCTAATGGGGTCGCATACGCTACCGATCCTCAACCCGCACCGGTCCCTTATGGGCCCAACCTTGGTCCACAGTCGTATTACAGTACAGCGCACATGCCCGTACCCCCCACCACAGGACACTATACCGCCACCTCCTATAGCGCCGCCGCTATATCCTACGGGATATCCGCCAGCACCTCAGCCCGTGTATCTTTTAGGCGCACCTAGGCAGCCCACCTTAGCACCCACTTATGCACCACCCCGTTATTAGGGACAAGTCAACCAGACCGTAACACAAGCACGGATATGCCGAGGATGGAACTTATTATCCCCAACCGCCCGCCCCCCCGTTGCTCCTATTCCGGATCCGTTAGGTCACGTAAGCCCACGGGCAATTCTTCGACCACCGCCTGCTCGTCACAATGATGACGAAAGAGGGACGACGAGAGGCACATCACGCCATGATTCAAAAATGCATATGCATAGAAGTACCAATCTTCGAGGGATCACGGAATCCTAAGGATTACTGAGATTGGGAATCAGATCTGGAAAGTTATTTCCAATGGTACAAAATGGAAGATGATCTATGCGTATCCTACGCTAAAGCTCGTCTCAGAGGGCAAGCTAATATTTTTTGGAAGAATGAAAAGGAAGCTGCCCGACGTCGTGGTGACCCACCCATGACATGGGACGAGATGTCCCAAAAACTTAAGGACAAATATATCCCTAAGCTCTATATGACCCGCCTATTTCTCAAATGGATGGATCTAAAGCAAGGTTGGCAAAAGGTCAGTGAATATATCGAGGAATTTGAGGAATATCGCATGAGATGTAAATTTGTAGAAAGCCCTCAAATTCAAATCGCCTTTTTCATCCATGGACTCTGATCAGATTTAGGAGTAAGAGTTTTAGAGCAAAACCCTAGCACCGTAGACCTAGCATATAGTCTAGTAGAGAGTAATGAATACTCTCAGGAGGAGGTAGTTACACCGAGTACAGTTGCACCCCGAGCGAGTGCTGCTAACTTGTCTACGAGTATGACTACTCGAGCAACATCCGGATGGACCCGAGGAGCTAATGCTACACCGCGCCCAATGGTACCCATGCCTACCCCAGTCCCCGTTCCGACAACGCCGACACCCTCCGTCGTATCGACAGCTAGAGCCCCAATAGCTGCCCGTGAACCCATGCAATGTTTTAAATGCAGATGGTTTGGACATCGTCGCACTGAATGTCCATCACTCTTCTATATGAACATCCATGGTAACCCACTAGATACACCACCGGAGGACGATTTAGAAGTTGACGAATATCTGGGAGAGTGCCCGAAGGGGAGGAATTCGAAGAACCCTTCAGTTATATTCAAATAACCCCAGTTCCCCCGATTCCTGCTCAACCTGTCGTGACATTACGTATTCAGCAGAGTACTCAGGTTGGCAGCTCTAGTGCCCCGTCAGGTTTAGTTACCCCTACACCACCGGGGTCAAACACCGTCGCTATTGACATTCCTAGGACAAGCACACGACCTTCCAGTCCTGCTACAACGATTGCACCCCCCGCCTCTACCACAACGTCGAAGCCATCTCTTCCAAAAAATGCTGATGCTACTCAGCGAACGTCTATTTTCTATTTGTACGTCAAAATCACGGGACATACTTACAAGCTTATAGTAGATAGTGGGAGCTGTGTCAATGCCATCTCCGATGACACAGCTCAGAACTTGGACTCACATTCATACCACACCCGACACCGTACAACGTGTTTTGGATTGACGCATCCACCCTACCGGTGAGGATGCAATGTTATGTTCCATTAAAAATTAGCACATATGATGAACAGGTACTCTGTGATGTACTACCAATGAAAATTGGTAGTATTATCCTCGGATGACCTTGGTTGTTTGATCACGATGTCCAGCTATCCGAACGAGTGAACACATGTTCATTCATTTATGGGGGTCGACGCCTTATTTGGTATCCCTCGACCGGCACTCATGTCCCATCACTTGCTCCTACCCCAGGACAGGATCATTCACAACCAAGACCTGTTGTAACCAATGGTTGTATCTTTAGGCGAGACCTACAGCCAGAAGACGACATCATGCCAATATGCTTTGCATTAGCCATATCCCAGTCGACGGCGAAGGAAGAAGCAAAGCCAAAGGACCTCGAGGTAATTCAATTCGTAGAGGAATTTGCGGACGTATTCCCTACTGAATTACCATGTGAGCTTCCTCCCTTGAGGAATATTCAGCCTGCTATAGACTTAGTTCCGGGAGCTTCCCTCCCAAATCTTCCTCATTATAGAATAGATCCGATCAAGTCGTCCTATTGGCGTTGGCGTCACTATCTCCTACCAAAGGAGTTCGTCCTATTTTCAGACCATAGCGCGTTATGTCATTTAGATGACCAACGCATGGTTAGTGATTGTCATGCTCATTGGATAGCATATTTACATGACTTTACATTTGTTATTCGCCACAAGAAAGGGAAAGACAACGTCATCGCCGACACCCTAAGTAGACGAGCCTTGGATTTGAGCAATTACAAGTCGAATATGGCAACTGTCCTGATTTTGGAAAGATTTTTGCACTGGTCTGCGAGAACATGATCCCAAAATTGCGGGAGTACTTCATCGATGACGGATACTTATTCCACGGCAGGCGGCTATGCACTCCCCGGACTTCACTGCGTGATTTCTTGATATGGGAGACACATGCGGGCGGGTTAAGTGAACACTTTGGAGTAAACAAAAGCATTCAAGCTATGGAGCAGCATTTCTTTTGGCCATCTCTCAAATGAGATGTAGGAAAGATCATTTCTCGATGCCTAACATGCGCTAAGGCCAAACTTACCAAATAAAACACCAGACTCTACACTCCATTGTCCGTTCCTGACAAGCCGTGAGAGGACATTAGTATCGATTTTGTCTTAGGATTACCTATGACGTCTAGGAACCACGACTCTGTCATGGTTGTAGTTGATCGTTTCTCAAAGATGGCACATTTTGTGCCATGTTCAAAGACCTCTGACTCCTCCCGGGTTGCGCGACTTTTCTTTGGCAATATTATCAAATTACACGTGGTGCCCAAAACTATCATCTCTGGTCGAGACGTTAAGTTTACTAGCTATCTTTTGAAGACGCTTTGGGTCCTCATGAGAACCCAATTGAAATTCTCTACTGCGTACCATCCCCAGAGGATGGTCAAACCGAGGTTGTCAACCGTAGTCTTGGCAACCTACTTTGATCATTAGTTGGTGAGAACCTCAAAACATGGGATCAAATTTTGGCCCTGTGCAGAATTTGTTTTTAACCACTCGGTGAACCGCACTACTGGAAAAGCTCCATTCGAAATAGTTTATGGTCAACTTCCGAGGAAACCCATAGATCTTATTCCATTAGATGCATGTAACAAATTTTCTGATGAAGCATATGACTTTGCGAATGAAATTAGGATCATGCATGAGCATATTCATACACCCATTATATCTCTGAATGAGTAATATAAGGCTGCCGCCGACAAAGGATGGAGGTCCAGTATTTTCTCGGAAGGTGAATTAGTGATGGTTAGATTGAGGGCTGAGAGACATTCTACAGGGGTCGCTACGAAGCTACATGCTCGTAGTGGCGGACCTTTCTAGATAGCCCAAAGAATCAACGACAATGCATACGTCATGATTATTGCTCAAAATTGGGGAATTAGTTCAACCTTTAACGTCAGTGATTTAGTCCGATGTCATCCCATGCGACCCATTGAAGAGCCTCACAGCCACTTGAAACTTGATAGTAATGAGAGTGAGAGTACACACATTCCACTTCCACTACCTACCCTTACGCAGCAAGAAAATATACAAACGGTACTGCAGTAGGTAATTAACGCTGCAGGGGATCGAGTGGAAGCTACTTTTGTTGTACATTGGTGGGGACGACCCACATCGGACGATACTTGGATCACCGAAGAAGATCTATGATGACATCAACCAGACTTGATCTAACCCCTTGAAGATATTTTGGAACTTTGCTCGCCGGAGTCGAGCTCTCCCCACCCTAGGAAGATGATGGGGGACCATCCAGCTGACGCCAAGATAGAACGAATCCAACCAAGCCGAGCTGCTCACGCCGACGCTCGTCATCCAGGATTCAAATATTCCGCATATGCCTTTCTATTTTTGTATTTTCATTTGGTTGTAGTTTTGTTTTTTTCGGACCTTACAGACTGGGCCAATATTTGGGCCTCGTCCTTGTTATGTTTTCTTATTTGCTTGTAACTGTTAAAGAGAGGCCAAACCATGTCTCGCAATGGTTCATCCTCTCCATTATCTTACTTGGCACCTATCCTCACTATATAAGGGGATAGCATGCCCAAGTGAAAGGTTGAGGCATTTCTTGAAGAAATTTCCAAATTTGTCTCCACCTTATCGTAGACAGTTGCTAGAGTGTAGAGAGGAGTGGCTATCCTCGCCCACGTCGAGACCACTCCATGGTTAGAGCCCGCTTCGTCACGTTGAGATCACTCTGTGATGACATGTCCTAACGCTCGTCAAGATTACTCTGGGCTGCTTAAAGATTCAAAAAATCGTCCCTTCTTGAAGCCGAAGGAATCCTCCGCCGAGATCACTCCGAAGGGTTCTCAAAGACTCAAGAAAGCACCTACAAGGGAGAAGCGTCGCCCGCCATTCTCGTTGAGATCACTCTAGATACGCACCGTGTATGATCCTGTCTAAGAACTCACCAACCACCAGCAAGAATCCACCTCAGATCAGGAAAACGCCCAATTCTTGAGGTTCTTGGGTGGCTAGTTTTCAAGAAGTCCCTTTTCTTGGAAGTCCTTGCACCGCCACCGCTGCCACCTGCCGCAAAATGCCGCCACCGATCTCCGCCTGTACCTGCCCCGCCATGCGCGCAGCCCGCTCCCGTGCATGCCCTGCGGCTGCGCCTCGTCCTGAACATGTGCGCACTCTAGCGCCCACCCTCGCCCAGCCACGCGGCCCTTCCGCGCGTGCCTAGTCATCCGGCGCCTGCGCGGCCACCATGTGCCCCCATTTGCGTGGCCCTCCCGCATGCGCGCCCCGCCGTCTGACACCTGCGAGGCCCCCACGCGTGCCCAGTCGTACGACGCCCGCACTGCCACCACGCGTGATCTCACCGTCCGGTGCCCGCGAGCGCCCCCGGTGCCCGCTCGTGCCCTAGTCCGCCAGACGTCCGTGTGCGTAGGCCCGCTCATACGCCACGCGACCGCCCGCGGTCGCCCATCTGTTGCCATGTGTGATCCTTCGTCCACGCGCCTCCTTCCGCGGTCCTGCCGTCGACTTGTCTTCTTCTCCTGGTCTTCTAAATGTTTTACTACGCAGTGGACTATCGCCAACCCGGTACCCCTCCATCTCCCCTCCGTTATTTCCAGAATTATTATCTACTACAATGCCGCCATCCCCTATTGCTTCCTCTGCCACATTTTCACGAACATTCTTTATAGGATAGCCACCTTGTCGAGTGATAGGTTTCTCTTGCGGTGTAAGGTTAGTCGTTGATATAGACGTCGAACACCTTAGGGCTGTCAAGCACCCCTCACGCTTTCAAGGGGGTCATCAGCAGTTTAATCAGATCAATATCTCTTATTGGTGGGAGACGTTGATCATCCTCCCTCACTCCGAATCGTCTTATTTTGCTCATTGAAGGGGTTTCTTAACGAGCATTCATTTCATACTAATTACGAACTCAGTCATCCTTGTTCTGTGATGTAATACGAGCCGTCTGATCCCGGCACGCCCATCATATTACAATAGGGGACCATCACACTAACACCGACACAAGAGAAGCCCGACCACACCGAGCCGCTATGATGGCGAGGACGCCAACACATCCCCATCGAACGCGTCGCCATAGTCAACTAGAGTCAACATGCCTGCTATGGACCCAACAGCATAGTCAACCGAAGTCAACCCGCCATGGTCAACTAAAGTCAACACCAAAGTCCACACGCCGCAGCCGTCGACAAGCACGTCTCCACCCACGCACGTCCCTACGCGCGTCATGACACGACGCCAGAGGTAGATCCACAACTGCCCTTTGGCGTGACATGGCGCACGTCTTTACATTCTCTCGCTAATTTCTCATCATTTTGTCTTTCCTCTAAGGCCTATATATATGCCTTTGTTTTCAAGAAACATTAGGCAATCATAATTTCAAGAATTGAGTTTTGTTTAACTCTTCTTGGAGGACTGCCCAGCCTCCCCTATCCCTCTTAGCCCTAGCCGTCGCCGCCGCCGCCTCGCGACGTCGACCTTCCATCCACTCTCCTTGCTCTCTCGCCATCGTCTCTCTCTCTTACTCTCTCTCTTTCTCTCTCTCCCTCTCACCATCTCTCTCGCCCAAGGCCGCATAGGCAGCCCCCGCTAGGGCCGCCCAGGCCGCCCCAGCAAAGGTCGCCCAAGGCTACCCAGGCAGCCCCGCTAGGGCCACCCAGGCCGCCCCAGCCTTGGCCGCCCAAGGCTGTCCAGACAGGCCCACCAGGGCCGCCCAGGCCACCCCAGCCAAGGCCGCTCAAGGCTGCCTAGGCAGCCCCGCAAGGGCTGCCCACCCCGCCCCAGCCAAGACTGCCCAAGGCTGCCCAGGCAGCCCCGCCAGGGCCCCCCAGGCCGCCCCAGCCAAGGCCGCCCAAAGCCGCGAGGGGCGCCCAGGCCGCCCATCCAAGGCCGCGCAGGGCCGCCACTGGTAGCCCGCCCCGGACGCTGCATGCCTGTCATCCACGCTTTGGACACCCTCGAAGTTTCATACAACGGGGCATACCATTTAGGTTTCGGGGCGCTGCCCCAAACCCCGCAAGGGGGCAACTCCCCCTTTGACCCCGCAAGGGGGCGACTTCCCCCTTGACCCCCCGCAAGTTGGATCCGCGACACACTGTCGTAGTGCACGTCAGTCGTTCCGCCGACGACGTCCATGCCCAAGCACTCTGGCCTTTGAGCGACTAGGCCGAGTATCAACCAGGGCCATTCAACTCCCGGAACATCCAGATCCCATCGTCCAGTGGGCCTCACAACGCCCGGATTCATCCAACCGCATCACGATCAGAATTTCCCGCATCCTCTTCACGCACTACGGTGCAGAGGTACGCCTGAACTCTCTGGTGTCGAAGTGTTCTCCGTTCAGTATTTTCTCTAGAAGTTTCCACCGCCTTCAGACTTTGATTTGGTTTGGATTTTATACCTCTTCTCTCTTCTTCTCGAGTGTTTCTTCGCGACGGGAATTCATCATATTGATTTCGGCATTTGGCATCGTCGCGGTGGGGGAAGACAATACTCCCACCCTCGATAAGGGTCGGAGCTGCACCACCAGATTTTCATCGGTTTTAAAGTCCGAATCCCTCAAATGTGCGCACCATCCTTAGCCGTCCACCTTCTCATAGTCAGCCCATCTATCCCGTCGTCCCGTCCTTTGTCATATATCCCATAGTCGTAAACCCCGTAGACGTCCTACGTCAAATTGGTATCAGAGCCTAACCTATCAGCCCAGTCGTTTCGGCCATCGTAGACGTCTCCATTGATCATTCGTCAGTCCCTTTGCATGCATGTGCGTATAGGCAAAGGAGTCTCCGCTTCGATGACAAACCAACCCCAAGATGGTCGTGAGGTGTCCGTCCCTGTCCATGAGTTGTCTTCATCCGCCAAATCGACCTCCTCTCGAGGGGACATCGATCATGTATTAGACGCTGTCCATAATGGTTTTCGTGATGTCAATACACGAATTACCAATATGGACAACCGTCTAACTAGTTCGATCGATGCGGTGAGCAAACGGACTTACCAACTCAAAAATAGAGGTCTGGATCGACATCGCCGTGATTGCGAGAACCACTATCCCCCTGATCCTAGATCCCGAGCTCGTGATAGGAATGATCGCAACATTGATGATCCTATACGACCCGAGGATAGATCCGGAAGCCAAAATCAGAATCGTCCCGAGCAAGACGATCCGATTCCTCTTGATATTCACACTCTGGTTCATGATAGAAATCGTTGAGACGATTACTATCGTCCTGAGCCTTGGACCCCGGGCCAAGATAGGAATCGTCCCCCACGGAACGATCCCTATCCACCGATGGATAGAGCCTCAGTACTTGAGCGAAATCGACCACTACGCGGCGATTACCATCCACTGGAGGAGAGGATTCCAGAGCGAGATAGGAATCATCCCCCTAAGAATGATCCTTATCCGCCTGATGACAGATATCGTGGATGGAACGGGAATCGTCCAGACAGGAACGTTCCTTTTTTACCCGAGGATGTGGTTCCCCCTCGCGATCACCGCCGTGTAGATCACGACAACCAATGGCAGCAAACTCAGCGTAGCATCAAAGTCGATGTTCCATACTACGAGGGACCTAGGGACCCTAAGGAGTATCTTGATTGGGAATGTTAATTAAACAGTTATTTTAAGTGGTACAATATGTTAGAGTGGCAGAAAGTCCAGTACGCCGAGATGAGATTAGGAGGCCAAGCCAAGATCTTTTGGGAAAACCTTGAATTTTCAATTTATAACCGTCGTGAGACACCCATCGATACTTGGCCCCAAATGAAGAACAAACTGCGAGAGAAATATGTTCCACTAGCTTACTTAGATAATCTCCCAGATCAATGGCATAAACTGCAGCACGGTAGACGTCCGGTTTCCGAGTAAATTACCCAGTTCGAGGAATTTTACATGAGGTGTCGCGTTGAGGAGAGTCCCCCAGTCATTATTTCTTGATTTAGGAACGGTCTTAACCCTTATCTTGAGACGGAACTGCTCGTCTGCAAAGCCGCCACCCTAGAGCAGGCCTATTAGATTGTAGAAGACCTAGAGCTCTGTCAGAATTTATATCATACTCCCGTGTACAATCTGATGGCGAGGACGCCAACATCTCATCGAGAGTCAACCGAGGTCAACCAATGTCAACCCACCACGGTCAACCGGAGTCAACCCTAAAGCCGACACGCCACAACCGCCAACTTGCACGTCTCCACCCGCGCACGCCTTTACGCGTGTCATGACATGACGCCAAAGGCAGATCCACAACTGCCCTTTGGCGTGAAACAGTGCACGTCTTTATTTTCTCGTCTTTACTTTCTCGTCAATTTATCTTTCCTCCAAGGCCTATATAAAGGCCATTGTTTTCAAGAAACTCTTAGGCAGTCATTAATTCAAGAATTGAGTTCTGTTAACTCTTCTTGGAGGACTGCCCAGCCTCCCCTATCCTTCTTAACCCTAGTCGTCGTCACCACCGCCGCCGCCGCCGTTGCCGCCGCCGCTGCCGCGCTGCCGCCGCCACCGACGTTGGCCTCACATCTCTATTCTCTCTCTTTCTCTCTTGTCCGCCAGCCTTGGCCGCCCAAGCAGCCTCGCCAGGCCAGCCAGCAGCCTGGCCACCCAGGCACAGCTGTGCAGCCCCACACCTGCCCAGCAGCCCGACCAGGCCGCCTGTGCAGCCCCGACCAGGCCACCTGCATCGCCCAACCAGAGCCGCCCCGGCAGCCCCGCCACGCCCCCCCAGGCCGCCCCGACCCGCCCGCCCAGGCCGCCCAGGCAGCCCCGCTAAGGCCGCCCAGGCAGCCCCGACCAGGCCGCCTAGGGCCGCTCAAGCAGCCCCGCCAAGGCTACCCAGGCAGCCCCGACCAGGCCGCCCAGGCCACCCAGCTAGAGCCGCCTAGGCAGCCCCGCTAAGGCCGCCATGGCAGCCCCGACCAGGCCGCCCAGCCAGAGCCGCCTAGGCAGCCCCGCTAAGGCCGCCTAGGCAGCCCCGACCAGGCCGCCTAGGCAGCCCCGACCAGGCCTCCCAGGCAGCCCCGACCAAGCCGCCCTAGGCAACCCTCGCTAGGGCTGCCCAAGAGCGCCCAAGACTGACCAAACCAGGCTGTCCGAGGCCGCGCTCAGGAGGCCCCTGTCCGGGCGTCGTCTGTGCTTCGAGCAGCGAGTGCTGCGCGGCCGGTGTGCTCCGCCAAGCACTCAGACGCCCGGCGCTCCAAGACTCCGCGCGCTGCTCCGCGCTGATGCCAGACCATGCCCGAGATGAAGTCCCGCCGTCACCGAGGGTTCGTACTCGGTGTCAAAGGTGCGTCAGTCTGCGACGGATGCTCGGCATTCGTTGGGCACGGGAGTGATGACTCTCAATACGTCATCAAATGTTTAGAGTTTTTGAGCATAAAAGCATCAATCGTATCCATTCAATCCATGTTGGTTGTCATTCATATGCATTGTTTTATGAACTTAATAACCCCACTTGATTCTTCGAATCAAGTGGATTATATCTGACATTTTCGATTAGTGAGTTCAGAAATAGATTAAGGCAGCCAAAGGAAGACGAAATTGATCAGGAGGAGCTGGCGAGAAATCAGGAAGAAGAAAATTCCAAAAATGCCCCTGGAGCTTGTTTTAAGAGAAACTTATAAATATTCTCTCAAAAGCTCATTTTGGGGTTGTCCAGAATTTCTCTCAAGGAAGCTAGGGCTTGGAGAGGAAGGATTTCTGCAGACCCTCCAAGGCTGATGAGCATTGGAGCTGGGAGAGAAGCAGGCTGAAGAATAGCTGTAGCACGACGATCGTCATCTTGCCGGAAGGGCGTGACACAAGGTGGTGTGAGCGTTTCATTTTCAGTGTAATCTTCTTCTCCCTTCTAAGACAATCGGAGTTGGGCTGGAGATCACAATCTGTGTCTTCAGCATTTTCAAACTTCTGTTGTTCCTCTGTTTACACTTGATTTCGAGTTTCACAGTTGATTGAATCGTTTTCCCTTTTGTTCTCCTAAAACTCCCCACTCATTCTTCACAACTGAGCATGAAATCTCCTCCTGTAGAGCTTCCAAACAGCTAGCAACCCAGGCAACAGCCTAGGTTGCCAGCAATCCAAGCAGTAACGCCAAGACGCCGCCAGCAGCTGCGGCAGCAGCGAGCTCGCCCGCAGCAGCACAACGAGCAGAGCTTGCCAGCACGCGCTGCGGCAGGCTCACCCAGCCAGCTGGCTCGCTACCGCGAAAGCAGGCTCGCCAGCGCTGCCAAGCAGCTCGCGCTGCAGGCCCAGCGCCGCGAGCAGGCTCGCCACAAGCTAGCGCCAGTAGGCTCACCAGCGCGCTGAGATGCCGGGAGCAGGCTTGCCTGCCCGCAGCAGCGCCGCGAGCAGCGCTCGCTTGCGCAGGGTGGCAAAGTGCAAGTGATGTGAAACGACGACGGCCGGGATCGATCGGCGCGTTTCACGTCACAGGGTTATGATGCGAATGTATGGGATGTAAGCCGAATGATGAGAAAATATGAATGAGCAGATAAGGACTTGACGGATAGCGGCGCGCCGCATGCCGATCAATAAGAGACGAGTGAACCTAAGATCAAACTCCCAATGACCCGCTGGACCTACTAGACGTCTACTAAGTGAGGGGCATCTAACAGCCCGGGAGCATTCGGCGTCCAAGTCGGATGACAGTCCGTCTACCACAAGAATCCCTATGCTCGACAAGGTGGCTAGTCCTATCCGATGATGTTCGAGAATATCACGGTAGCGGACGCAATAGGGGAAGACGAGACTGTCAAGATAATAATACTGGAGTTTATAGAGGGAGACGAGACTGACCTTTGTATCGCTTAGTCCAAGGCGCCCAAGTCGCCGAGCGGATGCTTAGTGTCGGGTCGCGGCGGACGAGTGTCGTTGGCGAGGACAAACCGGTGCGGACGGTGCGGTCGTGAATTACCAGCAGAGAGCTGAGTCCACGGGTGGCGTGCAACAAAGTCGGAGCAGAGGGCGCACAAGGCGCCGCGCTTGGCGACGGTAGTCGTGGTGGGCGGCAAGACAGCGAACCAAGTATCGTGGGAATAGTCGTGGGGGTGGGGCAGAAAACCAGGTAATCGATTATGGCGTAGAGGGGGGGAATCAGGCAATCAAGAAAGATGAGGGCGAAGGGGAGAACGAAGGGGAATCAAGGAGATATGGTGAGATCAAGAAATCAAGAAATCATGAAATCAAGAATTCAAGAAATCAAGAAATCAAGAAATCAAGGGGAAAGAAAGTGGGCGATCAAGAAAGGCAAGACGATGCGGTTGGGAATCAAGAAACGATTGGGAAAGGAGGGTGGGCGATCAAGAAAGGCAAGACGAGGCGGTTGGGAATCAAGAAACGATGGGGAAAGGGGGGTGGGCGATCAAGAAAGGCAAGACGAGGCGGTTGGGAATCAAGAAACAATGGGGAAAGGAGGAAAGAGGGGAAATTCAAGAAATGTGGGAGGGTGTTCAAGAACGGTGGTGGGGTGGATCAAGAACGAAGAGAAGGGGGGGTATGGATCAGGAATGGTGGAAGGGTGGAAAAAAAGGTACCAAGAAATGGTTTTCTTGAACTGTAACAACCAAGAACCCTCCAAGAAAGAGGAGTTCTTGACGGATCTGGGGTGTGCTCCCTCGATGGAGCAGATTTCCCAGGTTGATGACGTGTCGGCGACGCTTCTTGAATCTCCCAAGACCCCCAGAGTAATCTCGACGAAGGCCTCTTTCGATTCTTGATGGCGGCGACTTCTGAAACTCTTTCCTCGTGACCGGAGTGATCTCGACGGCGCCGCTTTAACACGCCTCCTCGGAGTGATCTCGACGGAGAGACGTGGGCTCTACCCACGGTGATCTCGACGTGGGGTGGGCTAGCCAAACCCCTACACTACTCTCTACGATAGGGGAGACGAATTGTGAATAAACTTTTCAACAATGACTCCCAGGTATTCCTTGGGCATGCCATCCCCTTATATCGTGAGGATGGGTGCCAAGTGAACGTGGGAGAGGACGAACCGTCGCGAGACGTGGTTCAGCCTCCCTTACTAATTCAAAATACAAACATAAAAAGTAAAAATGACGAGGACGGGGCCCAACAACATTGGCCCAGTGCACGAATCCAAAAATACAAACACACATGAAAATGAGCATAAGTAAAAGATAAAAGTTCTTACGCGGGTACTTAAACCCGGTGGCGAAGGCGCGCGAGCTGCTCGGGCGTGGTTGACGACATCCCGTCGCGTCATCCTCGAGATGGTTCTTCGTCATCGTGGGCGCCGCCCCTAGATGGTCCTCCATCAGCAAGCCTGCGCGCAAGTGAGAGCCTGCGTTCAGGCCTACCTGCACGCAGGGTGCTTGCTTATTTGCCCCAAGGGGCAAAGACACACTATCAGCAGAGAAATTCTCTGCTGACTGACCTACTCAGTTAAATTCTATAAAGTTTACTTGTAGAAACTAACTGATAACAATTTAACTGAATTATAGAACTGAACTTAGCAGTCTGATTTTTAATATACTTCGAATTAAAAAAGGGAAAATACTCTGAATTTACCTGCTCCCTGTGGATCGACACCCCACTTGCCCTAGGGCTGTGAGGTTATAAATTGTGTTAGATAAGCTCAGTCCTCACACGATTAGACTGATAAATAACCAGTAAAAACACCCCAAAACTGAGATTATCAACTGGCGACGTTGCCGGGGAGCACGGTATTACAGTAGTATTTTGTTTTGTCTTTTCAGTTATTGTCTATTCATTCTCGTAAAGCTGCAGGACTTGAAAATCCTCAGCTTACTGTCTTTCTAACTTTCTGCTGAAGTTCTATGGTAGTGACACGTTCAAAGGCCAGTGAGAAGTCTACAGAGAACATTGCGAGAGACGCAACTCCAGAATCTACAGTCTTAGAACCTGAAAATCAGCAGGAAACCATGGCAGAAGAAGGACACCACCAGCAGGAGAAAAGGAGAACTATGCTGGACAGGTCAACACCCTCCGGAAGCCTACGGCAAACGGATGTGAACCTGAACATAGGTGAGGGTATCATGTTCAGGTATGACAATGCGTTGATACACTCTCTACCTGAATTTAATGGATTACCTGCTCAAAACACTCTAGAATTCCTTGATGATTTCCACATTAGATGCTCATCTCAAAACGTTCCAGGATTATCTACAGAAATGCTTAAAATGAAATATTTTCCTTTGAAGTTAAAAGATAAAGCGTTTTCCTGGTATCGTAACTTAGGAATTACTTTCAACTCTTGGGAAGAGATGCAGGGAAAATTTCTGCAGAAATTTTACCCTCTCTCCAAAACTAATTTTTATCATCGAGAAATCCATAATTTCCATCCCCATGAGGGCGAGGCCTTTAGTGAATCATGGGAGAGGTTCAATGATCTGCTGAGGAAACGCCCTCATCATGGAATTGAACACTGTTAGTTAGCCCAAATTTTCTATGAATCTTTATCAGATTTCATGAAAAATAAGGTTAACTTAGCCTCCGGGGGAACACTTTATACTGCATATGAGGACGAAGTTTTTGATATTTTTGAGAGAGTTGCAGAAACTGATCTGCAGGAGATTGGGGCAAGCCAAAATGGGAGAAACCTGCAACCCAAGAGAGCAGGAGTTCTGCAGGTCAATGCTAAGGAGGTGGAGCTACAAGCAGGCTTAAGGGAGACCAACCAGAAGTTGGAGGAGCTCACCTCCACCTTGAAGAATGTCTTTCTAGGTAACTCTCCCATCGTTAAAGCTAAAATTTGCTCTCTCTGTTTTAGTAGAGAACACGAAGATGGAGCGTGCCAAGCCATGGAAGAAGAAGTGAAAGCATTCAACCAACAACAACCATGGGCAGGACAGAGAAAGTCAAATTTCCAAAACGGAGAGAGCTTCCACCAAGGGAACAAGCCTGCAGTTCAACCTCAATTTCAGCAAAGGCAGCAGTTCCAGTCTAGGCCTCAGCAGAAGTATCAGGTCCCATCTCAGACCCAACCTGATTTCTCTACACTAACCCTGTCATTTCAGACATGATAGAGAAGCAAAATCAAAAGTTGCGGGCGGAGATGGAGATGCGGATGCAAGTGATGATGGAATTCCAGACAAACCAAATGCTGGAATCACAGGAAGCTGCTAGAGAGCTTCAGGCCTGGACCTTCTGAACATCAAGGTACACCTATAGAACCTCCTTGCACATCTCATAGATTTCCCACTAAGCCTATGATAAACCCATGCAACTTACACCATGTACAACATTCAACTCATGATGAAATGAAGGAGGAAGATCCTGAAGTTCTAGCAATCTCAAAATTGAGAAATGGAAAAGAACTTCAGGATCCTTATCAGAATTCTGTAGAGAATACTAGAAAGAGAAATGAGCCAAGGGAGGAAGAAGGAGAGGATCTTCCCTACGCGGAGGAACCTCTACCTTCTACGAGTGGGCAAAATGTACCTTACCCATCTGCTCTGAATAGAAAAAAACACGTACATGATTATGAGAACAGGTTATTAGAAAACTTTAAAAAGGCCACCATGACTGTCACAGTGGAAGACATGCTTAGGTGTGCACCCTCTCTTAAGAAATATCTTAAGGATTCTTGTACTACTAGAAAGACTAGGGAGGTAGTAAAACTTTCCGAAAATGCTTCTAGCATTTTGAACGACATCCCTATCAAAAAGAGGGATCCAGGTGCCCCTTTCATCACATCTGAAAGGGGGAAAAACTTTTTCGAAAGTTTTATTAGATACGGGAGCGAGCATTAGCATCATTCCGACGGCCATATACGAGGAATATGGCTTTGGGGATCTTGAAGAAATCCATATGGACCTACTCCTAGCCGACGGAACTGTTAGGCAACCTGAAGGAAGACTGACGGACGTCATGATTAATGTAGAGAATTGTGAAATTCCTGTAGATTTTATAGTCACTAACGTAAAAATTTCAAGAAGCATTAGTTTAGCTCCTATTATTCTAGGAAGACCGTTTTTAGTAACGGCAAGGACGATCATGGATTGGGAGAAGGGGACTGTAGAGTTTAAGATAGGAAAAGAGAGAGTGCAAATTGATATTTAAAAAATGATGAAGTGCCCCTTAGGGAGCAACGAAGAGCTCAACTTATGTGCAGAAGAGGAGGGCGAGGAAGAAGTAGTGAGAGCGTATGTATCTCATATAGAAAGTAGAGAGTTAGATGATGAGCTCATAGACTCCCCCGCAGTTGAAGTAAGCCCAGAACTTAAACCACTTCCCTCATCCCTCAAATATGCATATTTAGGTGATAATAGAACTTTACCAGTAATCATTTCCTCATCACTAACTCAAAACCAAGAAGATGACTTGCTCAAGGTGCTTAGGAAGCATAAAGAAGCCATAGGTTGGACTTTTGATGATATCAAGGGGATCCCATCCTCCATTTGTGAGCATAGGATCTTCCTGGAAGACGAAGCCAGACCTTGTAGAGAGCATCAAAGGAGGCTCAATCCTCATATGAGAGAGGTCCTTGAGAAAGAAATCCTAAAGTGGTTAAATGCCGGCGTCATATATGCGATCTCCGATAGTAGATGGGTGAGCCTGGTGCATATGGTTTCTAAGAAGTCAGGAGTGACTGTAGAGCTCAATGAGAAGGGAGAGGAAGTGCAGAAGAGATTGACCACAGGATGGAGGGTGTGCATCGACTATAAGAAATTAAACAAAGCGACCAAGAAAGATCATTATCCACTACCCTTCATGGATCAAATACTAGAAAAACTGTCGGGGCAGCAATATTTCTGTTTTCTTGATGGTTATTCAGTATACAACCAAGTTAATATTCATCCTGAAGATCAAGAGAAAACAACCTTCACGAGTCCTGTAGGGACATATGCCTTTAGGCGTATGCCCTTCGGGCTATGTAATGCACCCGCCACATTCCAACGATGCATGAATGCACTCTTCTCCGATTTAGTGGGAGTGTTTAGAAATCTTTATGGATGATTTTTCTGTATTTGGATCTACCTTTGAAAACTGCCTTCTAAGCCTCACCAAGGTATTAAAGAGGTGCATTGAGTCCAACCTCGTACTAAGCTGGGAAAAATCTCATTTCATGGTGCAGGAGGGAGTGGTGCTGGGCCACATGGTAAGCAGCCGTGGATTGGAAGTGGACAAGGCCAAGATTGAAATCATCCAGGACCTTCCACCTCCAACCAACCTAAAAACCCTTAGGTGTTTCCTCGGCCATGCGGATTTCTATAGACGCTTTATTTTAGACTTTGCTAAAATTTCTAAACCTCTCACGAATCTTTTATCGTCTAAGAATAATGATTTTCAACTAACACTAGAAGCTAAAAATACATTTTATATGTTGAAAGAAGCTTTGGTGAATGCGCCTATCTTGCAAGGGCCCGATTGGACCCTTCCTTTTGAACTAATGTGTGATGCTTCTGATTTTTCTGTAGGAGCAGTGTTAGGTCAACGAATTGACAAGAAACCCGTAGTCATCTACTACGCCAGCAGGACCGTAGTTGATGCGCAATTGAATTACACTACCACTAAAAAGGAACTGATGGCGATTATTTTTGCTTTAGAAAAATTTAGGTCTTATCTACTAGGTAGCAAAATTACTGTTTTTTCTAATCATGCAGCTATTAGATATTTGTTAGCAAAGAAGGAGGCTAAACCTAGACTCATTAGATGGGTGCTATTGCTACAAGAGTTTGATTTAGAGATTAAGGATAAGAGAGGGTGTGAGAATGTAGTAGCAGACCACCTCTCCCGAATAGTAGGCGCCCAACCTGAATTGATAGATGATGCATTTCCTGACGAGCATGTTCTAATCGCACAAGGAACATCGGTTACTTGGTATGCACACATTGTCAACTTTCTTGTTGCAGGAAAAATTCCTACCGGTTGGACATCCCACGAGAGGAAGAAGCTGCTGAAGGATGCTCGGTTTTATTTTGCTGAAGACCCGGAGTTGTTTCATCAATGGCTTGATTAAATCTTGAGGCGGTGCGTACCCGAAAGTGAGCAGCGAAGCATCTTGGAATTCTGCCATTCAAAACCCGGAGGAGGGCACTACTCGGCTAAGGTAACCGCCCATAAAATAGTCGAATCTGGTTTTTTCTGGCCAACTTTATTTCAAGATGCACAGAAGTTTTATAACAACTGTTTAACATGCCAAGCCTCCATAAATATGAATAAGAGAGATAGAATGCCCTTGCAGCCCATCTTAGAAGTAGAAATCTTTGATCTATGGGGAATTGATTTTATGGGTCCTTTTCCTTACTCCCATGGATATGAATATATTTTGATGGCGGTCGATTATGTGTCCAAATGGGTAGAAGCCATTCCCTCAATGACCAATGACAGTAAGGTAGTGACCAATTTCATTGAAAAGAATATTTTCTATAGATATGGATGCTCACGAGCCATTATTAGTGATGGGGGATCTCATTTCACAAATTCTAACTTTAGAAACCTCCTAAAGAAGTTCGGTGTCCACCATCGAGTCACTACCCCGTATCACCCTCAAGCTAATGGTCAAGTCGAAATGTGCAATAGGGAGGTTAAGAAGATTTTAAGGAAGATAGTGCGTCCTGACGGGAAGGATTGGTCTAGGAAACTGGACGAAGCATTATGGGCTTATAGGACCGCCTACAAAACACCTCTAGGAATGTCCCCATTTCGACTGATTTTTGGGAAAGCCTGTCACCTACCTTTAGAGTTAGAACACAAAGCCCTTTGGGCCATTAGAAAACACAATTTGGATCTAGATCATGCCGGCAAACAAAGACTTCTTCAATTGAATGAATTGGAAGAACTACGGAATGAGGCCTATGAGAATTCGAAGATTTATAAGGCCAAAATGAAAACCTTTCATGATAAAAGCTTAAGGAGAAGAACCTTCGTAGAAAATCAGAAAGTTTGGCTTTACAACTCTAGGTTAAAAACTAGGTGGGATGGCCCCTTCATTATCCAAAAAGTTTTTGAGAATGGAGCAGTCACGATTTTAGATCCTCAGTCTCAAAAATAATTCACTGTTAATGGACAACGGCTTAAACCTTATTTACAGGAGGAGGATGTTCAGGGACCTATGAACATTCCTCTAGAAAAACAACCGATTGATAGTAGCATGATCTGACTTTATCTATCTTATTTTGTTTGCTTGTTTTCTTATTTTCCCTATCTTGTTTTTGTTCTGCTTTTGTTTTCTTTGTTTTTGTTTGCATCGTCATGTGCAGCTTACTTCTCCACGCTCGCCTACACCACAAGATGGACAACTCAAATCGCCAATCGAGGCTCTCCATTCCCTGGTTTGGTCTCTATTTTTCTTTACTCCAATTTACTTCCCGTTATGTAGGAACATGCCTTTTTATGGGGGGGGGAATAGAGTCGCATGCATAACTGCTCTGTCATCTATCAAAAAAAAAATTTCATTTTGCATCAACCAAACCATGGATATTTGATGATCTTAGGAGATACTCACACAATGATAAGCATGACAATAGGGCTTTTTTCAAGGGTGTTAGAGATAAAAGACTGGCCAAAGGGGATCCTAGGTGAAATAGGCCTAGCTAGGTGCACAAACGATTCATAATATCCACAATCCACAAATCTTATCATTATATCTCTCTCATCTCGCCATCCACTTCGGGTTGAGTTAGCACTTACATGCATGAAACCTTTAGCTTTAGTGGAGAGTAGGGCTAGTGTTGGCTCAATGGCATTATTATTATTGACGTGAGTGAAGCTCCCTGAACTAAGAGGGATACAAAACCTCTTCAGGGGAATAAGCTGCCGGTCTACTAAGGACGGCACATGGGTAGTGGATAAGCGCCATCAGAATGCAAAGTAAAGCTGCATTGAGCAAAACAAGCATAAGCTTGCATCATTGAAATCAAAGTTGATTTTCATCAAAAATCACCAACAAGCAGCAAACGTAATTGAAAAATAAAAAAGGGTGGAAAAGCTGTCTCCCATGTGTTTGAGCCGATGCTAGTATAGCCGTTAGTATTGAGCCAGCATTAGCACCTCTCTCTACGCCTCGTTCAGTAGTGCGCTTGGGGTGTTGACTCAACCTTACTCCATATAATATGTACTTACTATATGTACTCCGTAAATCATAAGTGCACTTAGTTGTGGTATAAGGGCTGAAATAGATCTTCAGGATTTTCCTTAAATTGGTCAAGTTCAATTGATGAAGCCACTCCTTGTTGAGAGTATCAGTCCAAGTTATCAAAAGCTGAAAGTCAACTAGAGATCATCATCTATTCTCCCTTGCATTTCATTACTAAGGGACTAGTAATGATCTAAGTTGGGGGGTGTTTGATGACTCTCAATACGTCATCAAATGTTTAGAGTTTTTGAGCATAAAAGCATCAATCGTATCCATTCAATCCATGTTGGTTGTCATTCATATGCATTGTTTAATGAACTTACTAACCCCACTTGATTCTTCGAATCAAGTGGATTATATCTGACATTTTCGATTAGTGAGTTCAGAAATAGATTAAGGCAGCCAAAGGAAGACGAAATTGATTAGGAGGAGCTGGCGAGAAATCAGGAAGAAGAAAATTCCAAAAATGCCCCTGGAGCTTGTTTTAAGAGAAACTTATAAATATTCTCTCAAAAGCTCATTTTGGGGTTGTCCAGAATTTCTCTCAAGGAAGCTAGGGCTTGGAGAGGAAGGATTTCTGCAGACCCTCCAAGGCTGATGAGCATTGGAGCTGGGAGAGAAGCAGGCTGAAGAATAGCTGTAGCACGACGATCGTCATCTTGCCGGAAGGGCGTGACACAAGGTGGTGTGAGCGTTTCATTTTCAGTGTAATCTTCTTCTCCCTTCTAAGACAATCGGAGTTGGGCTGGAGATCACAATCTGTGTCTTCAGCATTTTCAAACTTCTGTTGTTCCTCTGTTTACACTTGATTTCGAGTTTCACAGTTGATTGAATCGTTTTCCCTTTTGTTCTCCTAAACATCCCCACTCATTCTTCACAACTGAGCATGAAATCTCCTCCTGCAGAGCTTCCAAACAGCTAGCAACCCAGGCAATAGCCTAGGTTGCCAGCAATCCAAGCCGGGTGCTGGGTGGCAATGCTCGCTTGCACAGGGTGCCAACGTGCAAGCCTGCGCGCAAGTGAGAGCCTGCGTTCAGGCCTACCTGCACGCAGGGTTCTTGCTTATTTTCCCCATGGGGCAAAGACACACTGTCAGCAGAGAAATTCTGATGGCGAGGACGCCAATGCATCAGCCCGGGACACATCACCGCAGGCAGTCGGGGTCAACACAGACGTTACGGATCCAAAGATGAAGTCAACAGAAGTCAACCCACCTCGGTCAACAGGAGTCAACGAAGAAGTCAACACGCCACAACCGTGCCCGCCACGCCACCACCCGCGACGCCTCCACGCGGCGTCATGACACGACGCCAAAGGCAGATCCACAACTGCCCTTTGGCGTGACGTGATGCACGTTTTCGCGTGTCTTATTTTCTAGTTATTTTCTTTCCTCCAAGGCCTATATAAGGTCATTTGTTTCAAGAACTCATTAGGCAATCATAATTCAAGAATTGAGTTTTCTTTCTAACTCTTCTTGGAGGATTGCCCTACCTCATCTTGCCCTAATCTTCCCGCTGCCGCCGCTGCCGCCGCTATCACCGCTGCCGCCGCCGCCACCGCCGCCACGCATCGCACGCCACCGCGTGCCATCCCCGCGCCGCCGTGCGCCCGAACGCCACGGTCGCGCGGCGCTGGCGCCGTCGGTGGCGCCTCAAGCTGCTGCGGCCGCGCTGGTGCGCTCGCCGCACTCCGCACTCGCGCGCGCGCAGGCGCCTGCGGCGCTCCGCACTCCGTGCTGCCTGCGCTCACAAGACTCTCGCGCGCGCGCGGGAGTTCGTCGCGCCCGACCCGGCGTCCCCGCTTCATAACGTCAACCAGGGCCGGACAACGCCTGGAGCGCCCATTCCAGTATCACGCCGCCTTCGTCGCCACGAGCAGAATTACCTGCAGCCTCTACCCGCACTACGGTGCTGAGGTATACCTGAACCCTGTGGTGTCGACGTGTTCTCCGCTCAGTATTTTCTCGAAGTTTCCACCGCCGTCAGAATTAGACTTGGATTTCCTCTTCTTCTCCTTTTCTCGAGTGTTTCTTCGCGACGTGAATTCGAGGTATTGATTTGGTGCTTAGGCATCGTCCGCTGGGGAAGCCAGTACTCCCGCCCTCGATAAGGGTCGGGGCTGCACCACCAGATTTCATCGGTTTTAAGTCCGAGAATCGACCGTGATTTCTGTGGATTGTTTTATCCCTTACCCATTCCTACCCATAGCCTCGTCATCCGCCCTAAATCGTCCATCCCATAGTCGTCCTACGTCAAATTCTCTGCTGACTGACCTACTCAGTTAAATTCTATAAAGTTTACTTGTAGAAACTAACTGATAACAATTTAACTGAATTATAGAACTGAACTTAGCAGTCTGATTTTTAATATACTTCGAATTAAAAAAGGGAAAATACTCTGAATTTACCTGCTCCCTGTGGATCGACACCCAACTTGCCCTAAGGCTGTGAGGTTATAAATTGTGTTAGATAAGCTCAGTCCTCACACGATTAGACCGATAAATAACCAGTAAAAACATCCCAAAACTGAGATTTTGAGGTAGTCCTACAGAGACAAACTACAATGAAATGTTCTGGAAAGGGGAGTAGTACGCGCAGCTGCCGATGAGCAGTGGGGAAAGGCCAACGTCCGGGGTGGACGGGGTCACCCGGGGAAGGTAAGGGGACCTCTTGATCCTCGTCCAAGGGAACGAGGTCGCTACGGTGTCGGACGGGGTTACCCCGTCGGGTAATGCTCGCACGTGTCGGGCGAGCCCGTCCCGCACCAGACCAGGAGAGCCGCTCAATATGACATATATCTTCGCTCGCCTTTCTCGCTCACCTACGTCTAACCCGAGAGCGGTGGAGGCAACAGAGAAGTATACTGTAGAAAATAAGAGACGGGCAGAGTGGGACGGCGTACCGAGAGTGGCGTCGATGGGCCGGCCGGTTCCAAGGCACGTCGAGAGAAGTGCACCAGGTGGAGCGCTGGGCGCAACGCAGATGACCAGCACAGCGCGTCGGGGCTCTTGCGGTGGCGCGCAGCGCGGCCGGGAGAGGGTAGCAATGGCAGTGCGTCGGCGGGGTTTGACAGTCCGTTGTCTGGCGAGGAGTCACAGCACGGAAGCGTCGCGCGGTAGCGCTCAGCGCTTGGACGACGCGGAATTACGGAGCGACACGGTGCAGCGGCCTCGGCCAGTTGGCAGAAGACGGGTCGGGTGACAGGAGGCAGTCACCGTGAGGGGAGCATCTCTGAGCACTGACGCGGCCGCAACGTGAGGGTGCAATGGGTCGAATCTGCACCCTCGACGTCAAGGGAACTGGCGCAGCGGGGCGGTCAACTCGGCGTACGGTCACGGCCGTCACGGGCGCGGATCAGCAGGCGGGGGGGGGGGGCTCCGCTTCCTGGTCAACTACAAGGGAAAGGGCGGGGAATCGCTCCACGCAGTTCGAGCGGGCCCCACATCACGCGGGAACGCTCGAGGGGCCAGACAGGCTGAACCCGGCGAAGTCTTGACCCCAGCGGTCAAGGTCGACGCTGACAGCGTCGACCGCGGAAAGACCGTTGTCGCGAACACGGCGTGCGAACGGGGACAACGGCCGACGAAAAGGGCAGCGAGGTCAGGAGTGCACCGGCTGGGCACGTGCACGGCACGGCGCTGAAGAGGACGAGCCTGGGAAGGGAGGAGCGGCGGCAGCAGTGACCCAGCAGACGGCCAGGGAACGGCGACGGCGGAGACAAGCTCCGGGCGCGGCGCTGGAGTTCTCTTCTTCCTGCGAAGGTTCTTCTTATTCCCCTTGGTCCTCTAGTGCTTCTTTCCCAAGTCCTCTTCTTCTTCAACAGGTCGTAACCCTAGCTTCCAGGATGGAGCTCACAGCTTTTCAAAAACCCAACGAGGGGAACTTCTTTCATTCAAAAAAGAAACAACGTCTGAACTTTTTAGAGCAACTCTCTTCCCTTATATGACATATTTTAGAGTCATCACATGACATTCAGCACGCCATCGATCTCATTCCGGGGTTGTCGTTACCCAACCTCCCTCATTATCGGATGGACCCTATGCAGTACAAGGAATTACAGCGCCAAGTCCAAGAACTCTTGGACAAGGGGTTCATCCGAGAGAGCCTTAGCCCGTGTGACGTTCTTGCACTACTGGCTCCCAAAAAGGATGGGAGTTGGCGCATGTGCATTGACAGTAGAGCTATAAATAAGATTACGGTCAAGTACAGGTTTCCTATTCCCCGCATCAATGACATGTTTGATATGATGGCAGGTTCGACAATTTTCTCCAAGATTGATCTTAAAAGTGGTTATCACCAAGTTCGTATCCGACCAGGACACGAATGGAAAACCGCCTTTAAGATCAAAGACGGACTATATGAATGGAAGGTTATGCCCTTTGGCTTATCGAACGCGCCTAGCACCTTTCAGCGATTGATGAACCACATACTTAGACCATTCATAGGAAATTTTTTCGTCGTATATTTTGATGATATCCTTATCTATAGCAAATCCGCACCCGATCACCTCCATCACTTGCGTTTAGTTTGCGAAGTATTGAAAACCGAGCAGTTGTATTGATGGCGCGTCACCGCTGGACACCATTGAGCCATCACGCGAGGAGCCAACACCGTCACCGATCCCGCCATCGACATGTGTTCAGCCGACACGACGAGCTGCTGCATCGACGCGCGACCCCAGGTTCAGATACTCGGCATGACGACGGGCCATCCCCATCGTCGGAGCATCATACTTATCCGTTTTATTTTATTTTTATTTCTATTTTCCTTCGTCGCTCACCATTTTCTTGTTTGTCATTGTAGTAAGGGGAAGAGCCCATATAACGACATCTTCCCCTCCCACAAACCCAATGGGCCTAACAAGCCTTATTTCCCCTTTTATTTCCCCTCTCTTTGTTGTTTAATGGGGGCCCATCTTCACCATCCTATATAAGGAGGGGTTGGCGCCCAAGACTTTTTCACTCTTGAATTTTATAAGTTATGATATGCTGAGAAGTTGAAGAGTCACGTTCGTGAGAAGAGGAAGAAGAAAGAAAGAAGAAGAAGAAGAAAGAAGAAGAAGGAGGAAGAAGAAGAAGAGGAAGGAGAAGAAGAAGAAGGAGGAGGAAGAAAAAAAGGGGGGTCGCCGCCCGTCCCAGCCGCCACCCGCTGCCCGACAGCCGCCGTCCGCGCCACCAACCATCGCTCAAGCCGCCGCCGTCCGTGTTGCCAACCGCTGCTCCGACCGCCGCCGTCTAGCCCCTTTGCCCGTCTCCATCCCCGACCATACCCGTCTCAGCCATCCGCTGCCCTCCTCGCCGCGACGCCACCCTGCCTCTGCCTCTACCCGCGTTTCCGGCCACCACGACCGCCCGGCCGCCCTCTACCTGATCGCAGCTGCCCTGCCTCCTCGATCCCTTCCCTCCACCGGCTTCACTCCCTCCCCACTCCCCCGTCCCTTCTCTCGCCCACTCCATCTGATCCGCCTCCCCGTGGTACCTCTCCTCTGTCAGCTGCACTCCCGACCGCGGGTGCCGCATCCAGTGCCATGTGGACATCCTCACGTGCGGCAACGTGATTCGCAGACCGCGTGCACTGCGCCCGTCACCAGCGCGGCCCCACCTTACACCCACGAGTCTGTGCTGAGAGCCGCGCCGCCGATCCAACCCGCCGGATGCACGAGTACGACCAGCCGGCCGCACCACTCTCGTGCCCCCGTCCCGGCTACGCCATTTCCGCCGACCAACCCCGCCTACGCCCGGACTATCTGCATCGATGTCGACGCTCACTTGGCGCCCTGCACAGTTCGACCATCCGAGCCTCTCGCCAGCGTCCTCCCGCTCTGAACTCCAGCATTTCTACGGATCTCCGGTTACGAATGTCTGTCGCCAGCGCGATGAGGGTACCCCTCACTTGCTCTCCTTTACGTCCTTTACTTTCTTAAGTGCACTTTCGGTTTGCCTCTTCCGCGCTCGGGTTAGATAGGTGAGAGCGAGACAGGTTGAGAAAATGACGCATTTCTCGAGAGTCTTACCTACCCGGTACGAGTCGGGTTCTCCCGACGCATGTGAGCAATTCAGCGGGAACTTCCCCTTCGGCAACGTACTCGCCCTCGACCCTCTCGGGCGAGGTTTACGAGGTCCGTCTGACCTCACTCAAAGCGATCCCATCAATTCTCTGGAACGACATCCACCGCTCGTCGGCACACGCGTGTACAACACGTAGGACCTCATAAATTCACGTCATCATTCATACCTGTCCACTAGCATCTGTCGGACGACGTTGATTGATGTAGTCCGACGAGATCTCGATACGAGACCGAGCCCCTACCCTCAGTGCCGACCGGACGACGTCTTGACGACGTCCGACATTATATATGCTCACCCAAAAAATATGTTCCTTCCTAGTCAGTCATGTTTCGTTCTTAGGTTTTATCCTATATGGCCAAGGCGTATCCGTTGATCTGGCCAAAATTGATGCCATAACCCAGGGGCCATCGCCTAGAAATACCCATGATGTTCGTAGTTTTCACGGTCTTGCAATTTTCTACCGGTGATTCATATCCAACTTTAGTACCATCATGGCACCCTTGACTGAATGCCTTAAGGGAAATCATTTTGAATGGACGATAGATGCACAAAAATCCTTTGAAGAGATCAAATTTAGAATGACTCAGGCCCCTATTCTCCGCTTACCTGATTTTGATAAAGTATTCGAGGTCACCTGTGATGCTTCCGGGTTAGGGATAGGAGGAGTTCTGAGTCAAGAAAATCATCCCATCGCCTTCTTTAGTGAAAAGTTGAATGACGCTAAGCTTAAGTATTCTACCTACGACAAAGAATTTTACGCAATTGTCCAATCCTTACGTCATTGGCGTCATTATCTACTCTCTAAGGAATTCATCCTCTACTCTGACCATGAAGCCTTAAAGTATCTCCATTCCCAACAGAAATTAAACTCTAGGCACATTAAGTGGGTTGAATTCATCTAGTCTTATACCTTTGTCCTTAAACATAAGAGGGGAGTTGAGAACCGAGTCGCCGATGCTTTGAGTAGAAGAGTCTATTTGTTGAATATTATGAAAGTCGAGGTTATTGGGTTTGATCAGATGAAGGACCTATATCCTGATTGCCCTGATTTTGCTCCCATTCTACATGTCTTAGGGAAATACCCGAACCCTGATAACCAAGATTACATCTTAGAGAATGGATTCTTATTTTATGATCGTCGCCTATGCATCCCACGGTCATCTCTTAGGGATTTTCTTGTATGGGAAACACATGCCGAGGGCCTTAGTGGTCATTTGGGAGAGATAAAACAATTTCTATGGTCGAGCACAGGTTCTACTGGCCATCTCTTAAGCGAGACGTAGCTAATATAGTCTCCCAATGCCGTGTATGTTCCCTTGCCAAGTAGGTAAAACAAAACACCGGCCTATACACCCCTCTCCCGGTCCCCGAAAAACCTTGGGGCGATGTGAGCATCGACTTTGTGCTAGGGCTTCCGAGGACGAACAAATGCCATGATTCCATCATGGTGGTTGTGGATCATTTCTCAAAGATGGCTCACTTCATTCCCTGCTTTAAAACTTCTGATGCTTCTCATGTCACTCAATTATTTTTCAATGAAGTAGTACGTCTCCATGGACTTCCAAAAAGCATAGTGTCGGACAGAGATGTCTGATTCACTAGCTACTTGTGGAAGACTCTTTGGCATCTTTTGGGAACAAAGCTCAAATTTTCCACGGCTTTTCACCCCCAAACTGATGGACAAACCGAGGTCGTTAATAGGAGCCTCGGCAACCTATTACGATCACCGGTGGGAGACAACCTCAAGTCTTGGGATTCTGTCATTCCGCGTGCCGAATTTGCTTACAACGCGTCAGTCAACCGTACTATCAGTATGAGTCCATTTGAAATTGTGCATGGTCATCTTCCTCGTAGCCCTACCGACCTCATACCTATGTTACCACATGCTAGAGTCTCAGATGATGGTCGTGAGTTTGCCAATCATATTAGAAGTCTGCATGATGAAATCGATACACACATCATAAATAGTAATGCATCATACAAACAGGCCGCAAATTTGCATCGTCGTTTTTGTGAATTTAAAGAAGGTGAAATGGTGATGGTGAGGATTAGGCCAGAAAGATTTTCCTCCAAACGGGCTACTAAGCTTCATGCTCATAGTGCCGGGCCATTTTCGATCCTCAAACGAGCTGGGGAAAATGCCTATGCCGTCGACATACCCTCTTCGTGGGGAATAAGCACCACTTTCAATATCTCAGATTTAGTCGCGTTTAAAGCCCCACCTCCTTCATCTAATGGCCCCGTTCTACCCTCGGACTTTTGGGTGAGCGAG
Source organism: Wolffia australiana (assembly GCF_029677425.1). Lineage (NCBI taxonomy): Eukaryota > Viridiplantae > Streptophyta > Magnoliopsida > Alismatales > Araceae > Wolffia > Wolffia australiana. The sequence continues at coordinate 5,759,906 of NC_135836.1, read as the reverse complement.
TTTGACTTGTCCACTCCCCCATCACTACCCTCTGACTGGCATGAAATCATCGAGGAAATATTGGATGAAGTAATCACCTTCACCAAAGGTGGAACTGTGCGGAAGTTTCTTGTTCGTTGGCAGGGCAAAGCATCGACGGATGACACATGGATTACGAGGAAGACCTGGCTCGCCTGCGCCCCAACTTGGTGATCCCGCTAGAGCCTTTAGACGCCTACTCGACAGAGTCGAGTTCTCCGCACACTAGGGGAATTGATGGCGAGGACGCCAACACATCACCGTCAAACACGTCGCCACGGTCAACCGGAATCAACACTCCTGCTATGGACCCAACGGCAAAGTCAACCGAAGTCAACCCGCCATGGTCAACCAAAGTCAACACGCCGCAGCCGTCGACAAGCATGTCTCCACCCGCGCACATCCCTACGCGCGTTATGACACGATGCCAGAGGCAGATCCACAACTGCCCTTTGGCGTGACACGGTGCACGTCTTTACTTTCTCGTCTCTAATTTCTCGTCATTTTCTCTTTCCTCTAAGGCCTATATATAGGCCATTGTTTTCAAGATATATTCGGTAGTCATAATTTCAAGAATTGAGTTTTGTTTAACTCTTCTTGGAGGACTGCCCAGCCTCCCCTATCCCTCTTAACCCTAGCCCTCGCCACCGCCGCTGCCGTTGCCGCCGCCGCTACCGCTGCCGCCTCACGACGTTGGTCTTCCATCCACTCTACTTCCTCTCTTGCCATCCTCTCTCTCTCTTACCATCTCTCTTTCCTCTCTCCCTCTCACCATCTCTCTCGCCCAAGGCTGCCCAGGCTGCCCCGCCAGGGCCGCCCACGCCGCCCCAGCCAAGGTCGCCCAAGGCTGCCCAGGCAGCCCCGCTAGGGCCGCCCAGGCCGCCCAAGCCTAGACTGCTCAAGGCCGCCCAAGCAGCCCCGCCAATGCCGCCTAGGCCGCCCCAGCCAAGGCCGCCCAAGGCCGGCTAGGCAACCCCACCAGGGCCGCCCAGGGCGCCCCAACCAAGACCAGCCAAGGCTGCCCAGGCAGCCCCACCAGGGCCGCCCAGGCCACCCCAGCCAAGGCCGCCAAAGGCCGCCAGGGCCGCCCATCTAAGGCCGCCCAGGGCCGCCCCTGGCCCCCCGGCCCAAACGTTGCGTGCCTATCATCCACGCTTCGGACGCCCTCGAAGCTTCATACAACGGGGCATACCGTTTAGGTTTCGGGGCATACAGTAGGATCCGCGACACCCTGTCGTAGCGCACGTCAATCGTCCCACCAACGACGCCCACGCCCAAGCACTCCAGCCTTTGAGCAACCAGGCCGAGTCTCAACTAGGGCCATTCAACGCCCGGAACGTCCAGATCCCATCGTCCAGTGGGCCTCACAACGCCCGGACGTTCAGATCCCATCGTCCAATAGGCCTCACAACGCCCGGATTCGTCCAGCCGCGTCACAATCAGAATTTCCCGCATCCTCTTCATGCACTACGGTGCAGAGGTACGCCTGATTTCTCTGGTGTCGAAGTGTTCTCCGTTCAGTATTTTCTCGAGAGGTTTCCACCGCCGTTAGACTTTGATTTGGTTTGGATTTTCTACCTCTTCTCTCTTCTTCTCGAGTGTTTCTTCGCGACGCGAAATTTTCATATTGATTTCGGCGCTTGGCATCGTCGTAGTGGGGGAAGACAATACTCCCGCCCTCAATAAGGGTCAGAGCTGCACCACCAGATTTTCATAGGTTTTAAAGTCCGAATCCGACCAAGTGATTTCTGTGGCTGTTTTATCCCTCAAATATCCGCACCATCCTTAGTCGTCCACCTTCTCGTAGTCAGCCCATCTATCCCATCGTCCCATCCTTCGTCATATATCCCATAGTCGTACACCCCGTAGTCGTCCTATGTCACGCTCGCGCTGATGTCCCTGACCCCAGATTCAAGTATTTGGCATGATGATTCGTTAAGTTTTCTTCATTATTTGGTTTAGTTGTAATTTCTGAACAATTGGATTGGGCCATTGTTTTGGGCCTCATCCATGTTTTCGTTTTTACTTTTTGAAATCCTTGTAAAGAGGACCTCGTCTCGCGACGGTTTCCTCCTCTAAGCACGGTCACTTGACACCCATCCTCCCTATTGATGGGGGACCATCGAGCTGACACCGACACTAGACGAGCCCAACCACTTCGAGCTGCTTGTGCCGGCATACACAACCCAGAATTCAAGTACTCGTCGTGATCTTTCGTAAGTTTTCTTTGTTATTTTAGTTACTTATAATTTTCAGGACAATTGGATTGGGCCATTGTTTTGGGCCTCGTCCATATTTCCGTTTCCATTTTTGAAATACTTGTAAAGAGGAGGACCACGCCTCGCGACGGTTTCCTCCTCTAAGGTCGGCCTCTTGGCACCCTTCCTCCCTATATAAGGATAAGGTATGCCCAAGGGGGAGGGAGAGCTTTGGAAGAAAGGAACCACTGTCTTGTTTTTTGTATTGCTTTCATTAGAGAGAATTAGTAAGCTTCCATACTACCGTTCTTGCCCTCCTAGCAACCGTTCACCTCCCAAAGCCAGATCTGGATCTGGACTTGCACCTCCGCCAGAAACGGTCGCCGTTGCCGGTGATTGGGGGTTCTTTCGATTGTTCTCCCACGAGAACAACTGCCTTCCGTCGCCCGGCCATGAACTGCTTCGCCAGCATTGATCGACGTTCACTCTTTCCCGCCCGCCGACGTGGGATCCCGTGACCCCTTGTGCCCCTTGCCGTGAGCTCGGCGCCCTCCGCGGCCGATTTGGTCAGGCATCGCAGCCATCCTCTCGGCCGTGCGCCCCCGTGCGGGATCTTCCGGTCACGGTACTCGCGGCGTCGAGCGGTCTCGCCACTCCCGGGCGTCCTTGTCCGCCGAATTCTCCACCGTCAGAAGGAACACTCGCGCGAGGCCCTCTAATCCGCAGTGAGCTTTGCGCCCTCCACGGCCAGTTTGGTCGGGCATCGCTGTCAACCACACGGCCGCGCGCCCCTCTGTGCGGGGTCTTTCGCTGACGGTACCTGCGACGTCGTGCGGTTTTGCCACCCCGGGTGGACTTGTCCGCCGAATTCTCCGCCGTCAGAAGGAGCACTCGCGTGCGGCCTGCTATTTGGCGCGCCTGCGGTCTCCATCGCCGTACACCCCGAGCTGGAGTCAACTGTCTCTAGCCACATCCGTGGTCGAGCCCCAATCGTTCGCCTCCGAGCCGCTACTCAACGGCACCTACGCCCCTCGCCGTGTCAACCGGAAATTCTGGAGCTTCTGTCGAACACGACCGGTGGACGGTTCATAACCAGGTTCTAAATTTGATTTCCCCCTTCAATTTTCAGTATTATTACTTTCTCCAATGTCGTCGCCCCTATCTAAATTCTGGGCCAGTTTTATTTTATTAATATCGGATAGGATGCCACCCTTGTCGAGAGGTAGGGACTCTCTTCGCGAGTGACGATTATATTGTTGGCATTTGGGGTTTGAATCCAACAGGCCATAAAATGCCTCTCCGTCGTAGTATTGGTCGCCGATTCGACGGGACATCTAGAGTCTATCTTCCTGTCCGCCTATCGATGATTTACTGAGTTGTTCCCCTAGTCGGCCCGACCTTATGCTCAATAGAGTTCTTAGAACTGCATCATTCATTATCAATAACATCATCTCTCGTGCATCGTTAAGATGTAACACACGCCGTCGATCCCGGCTGTTGTCGTGTTACATCACCTATATAAGGGGATGGTATGCCCAAGGGAAAGACAGACTTGAGAATTTGAAATCTGAATTATTCTTCTTCCTTTTGTCCTTTTGATGGCGACGACGCCAACACTTCAGCACCGAACACGTCACCTCAGTCAACCGGAGTCAACATGCCCGCTATGGACCACGGTCAACCGGAGTCAACCGAAGTCAACATGCCACAACCGTCGACAAGCACGTCTCCAACCACGCACGTCCCTAAGCGCGTCATGACACGACGCCAGAGGCAGATCCACAACTGCCCTTTGGCGTGACACGGTGCACGTCTTTACTTTCTCGTCTCTAATTTCTCGTCATTTTCTCTTTCCTCCAAGGCCTATATATAGGCCATTGTTTTCAAGAAACATTAGGCAATCATAATTCAAGAATCGAGTCTTTGTTTAACTCTTCTTGGAGGATTGCCCAGCCTCCCTATCTTCCACCTTCCAAACCCTAGTCGCCGTCACCGCCGCTGCCGCCACTGCCGCGGCCTTGCGACGTTGCCCTCCCCTCTCCTCTCTCTTTCTCTCCATTCTCTCTTTCTCTCTCTCTTCCTCTCTCTCTCTCCCAAGGCTACCCAGGTAGTCCGCCAAGGGGCCACCCAGACTGCCGGCGCGCCGCCTGTGCATCGCCCGTGCATCGCCGGCGCCCCGCCTGCACTTCGCCGCACGCCAGACGCTGCGCACGCCCGCCGCGCCAAGGCGCCGCCACGCGCCGCCCGCGCGCTGCCTGCGCGCCGCCCTCGCCTGCCCCGACAGCCTTCGCCAGGCCCGCCCGAGATCGCACACCGGCTGCCCCCGTCGGACGCCATTGGCGCGAGCTGCGCAGCGCTCGAGTGCGCTCGCCGACTCACAGATCGCCAAGACTCACAGACTGGCCAAGACTCCACAGACTCACAGACTCCGCGACTCCACTCCGCCACAGACTGGCCAGACTCACAGACTCACCGCACTCCAAGACTCGCACTGGCCAAGACTTTCGCGCCAGCGCTGGTGTTCGCCACGCTGACGCTGCGCCCACGACAACCGCACTTAACCAGGGCCGTTCAACGCCCGGAACGTCTAGCCTCGTCCTCGTCCAGTGGGCCGCTCAACGCCCAGATTCGCCCAGCCTCGTCACATTCAGAATTGCCCGTAACCTCTTCACGCACTGCGGTGCTGAGGTACGCCTAAACTCTTTGGTGTCAAATGTTCTCCGTCTTGTGTTTTCTCGGGAAGTTTCCACCGCTGTCGGAATCTGAATTGGTTTGGATTCTCTGCTTCTTCAACCTACCTCTCGAGTGTTTCCTCGCGACGTGAATTCGACGTATTGATTTTGGTGCTTAGGCATCGTCGCGGTGGGGGAAGACAGTACTCCTGCCCTCGATAAGGGTCGGAGCTGCACCACCAGATTTTCATCGGTTTTAAAGTCCAGATCCGACCGTGAATTTTTGTGGATTGTTTTATCCCTCACGCCTATCCTACCCCTAGTCCTGTCGTCCCGGCCTTCCTCGCCTACCCCGTAGTCGTCCTATGTCACCTTTCATTCCTGAGAGAGCTAGTTCGAATAGCATAGAGTTTGGATTGTGGAAGATTGTGTCCTAGTTGTCGAGCTGTAAGCAAGTTCAGATCACTCCGTGTCCGTCCGACCGAGGAAAGGTTCCAGTTTTGTTTTAAAGATTCAACGTTTCTTAGCGGTTAAACATTCAAGATCCACACAAAACCGTGGGCATGCCAGGATTGATTTCATCGTCAACGTTCGGATGTGCTCACCTATCACTGCCCACCGCTGCCCACTTCGGCAGACCCTGTGAGCATTGCACTGCTCCTAACTGTGCCATCTCTTGGTTGGGCACTCGTCATCTCCACCCGCATCAGCCTTGTCGCCCGCGGACCACGCCCTCTAGCCCCGCACCCATCTTGCTGCTCGCCGATCACGCCCTCCTGCCATGCTCCGCGTGGGCCTCAACCACCCGCAGATCAGCCGCACGCGCATGCCAGTTGATGCTGCCGGTTGTGACGATTGACCATTCGTCCGCCCCATTTGTAACGCCCGCCTACGTGGCCGTGGCCCCGCTCACGCACGCCGGTTCTGTCGCGTAAACGCGCCCGTGGCTGCGCGCCTGCCAATCCCGCTGACCGCTGGGCTCTCCCTCTCGGCGTGCACCCACACGCGAACCGCAACCACGCACCCACCAAGCTATGCCGCCCGCCGGCCGAGCCCTGTAGTCGTGCTCCCGCATAGGTCCCGCTGCCCTCCGGTTGTGCCACCTTGTAGCACTCCACGCAGGCCTTGCCCCTTCCCCCCCCCCCCCCCGGTGCGCCAACCTTGTCGATTTTCTCACGGGTCGTGCGACTCCTCGGCTACATCGTACGCCGCTGCGCCCTTATCAATCGGGGGTTCCTTGGCGTCTCTCAACCAGTACCCATGGAAGGATAATTCCATGCTCTATTTTCTATTCCCCTTATCTTTTTCAATATTATTACTTCATACAGTGTCGTCATCCCCTATGTGTTCCTCTGCCGCCCCTTTTATCGACAACGCCGAATAGGTTAGCCGCCATTGTCGAGAGTTAGAGATTTCTTGGGATTGACGACTAGATTGCTGGTGTCAAGGGTTTAACTCCGACAGGCCGTAAGACACCTCTCCTTTGTAGATTTGCTCGGGGATTCCGAAGGACATCTAGAGTCTACTTGATCTACTCCTCTATTTGTCGACGTATTGTATTGTTCACCTTAGCTGGTCAGTCCTTATCGCTCGTTAGAGTTTGCTTATATTGCATAACTCATTTTCATTAATATCTTCCTCGTACCTTCTTGTGGCGTTATACGTGCGGTTGATCCTGGCTGACAACGTGTTACATCACACATACTCAGTTCACTATCTAATTCCTTCTGAAATTGGTGACCGCTAAGGATACACAAGCCTACAGATGGAGATATTGGCGAAGGCTTTTGTGGGCTTTGGGTATAAGGATGCCACGTGATTTTCTTCCCCTGATGGATGAATGAGCATGTGTTGCTTCTACCGAAAAGATGTACATCGTTATCATACAACCAAGGGCGGCCGAGGATAAAGCCGCCCACCTTCATGGGTAGCAGATCGCACAATACGTCTTCCTCGTATGACTAAACCTTTAAAGGAAGACGGCATTGATTGTTTACGGAAATTGAGGTAGCATCAATCTAGGATACAAAATGCAGGTTAGGATGGTCAATTAGAGGTAATCCCAAGCATGACGTCATGACATCGGATATGGCATTAATACAACTACTGATGTCTACAATCATTTTACACATCTTGTCACGAATCTTGAAATATGTACAGAATATGGAGGTCCTCAAAGCATAATTATCAGTCGAAAGCTGGGTAAGGGTGCATCGGACAACTCCCCGAATGGACTTAGATGGGTCATGACGAGGAAGAGTGGGTGGGCAGTCGGGGATACCGATAAAGCCCACTAAATCTTCCTCGTGCACGAATTTGTCTTTGACGTAGTTTTCTACTCTATATTCCTCCTTATCAATTGGCTGCTCATCTAAGGAGGGGGTGTCACCGGAGGGTTCGTGACCTATATCTAAGGTTCATGTCGAGCATTGAGAAGCTCTATGGCCGCATCCCTGGCATTTAAAGCATGCCAAAACGGAGGGGCCAATATATGTGGTATTGGGTTGAGGAGGAGCCCTAGCGATGGAATCGAGGGAATAGGATATGCGTGTGTTTGGTGTAGTGGAGGACGGTGTAGGAGCTGGAGGATGGTGCTCTATAGTAGTGCGAGTGGGAGTGGGAACTGGTGATGTGAAACGACGACGGCCGGGATCGATCGGTGCGTTTCACATCACAGGGTTATGATGCGAATGTATGGGATGTAAGCCGAATGATGAGAAAATACGAATGAGCAGATAAGGACTTGACGGATAACGACGCCGCCGCATCGATCAATAAGAGACGAGTGAACCTAAGATCAAACTCCCAATGACCCGCTGGACCTACTAGACGCCTACTAAGTGAGGGGCATCTAACAGCCCGGAGCATTCGGCGCCCAAGTCGGATGACAGTCCGTCTACCACAAGAATCCTATGCTCGATAAGGTGGCTAGTCCTATCCGATGATGTTCGAGAATATCACGTAGCGGACGCAATAGGGGAAGACGAGACTGTCGAAGATAATAATACTGGAGTTTATAGAGGGGAGACGAGACTGACCTTTGTATCGCTTAGTCCAAGGCGCCGGGTCGCCGAGCGGATGCTTAGTGTCAGGTCGTGCGGACGAGTGTCGTTGGCGAGGACAAACCGGTGCGGACGGTCGTAATTACCAGCAGAGAGCTGAGTCCACGGGTGGCGTGCAACAAAAGTCGGAGCAGAGGCGCACAAGGCGCGCTGGCTGGCGACGCGTAGTCGTGGGCGGGCAACACAGCGAACCAAGTATCGTGGGGATAGTCGTGGGGTGGGGCAGAAACCAAGTAATCGGTTATGGCGTGAGGGTGGGAATCAAGAAATCAAGAAAGATGAGGCGAAGGGAGAACGAAGGGGAATTAAGGAGATATGGGGAGGTCAAGAAATCAAGAAATCATGAAATCAAGAATTCAAGAAATCAAGAAATCAAGGGGAAAGAAAGTGGGCGATCAAGAAAGACAAGAGGATGCGGTTGGGAATCAAGAAACGATGGGGAAAGGAGGGTGGGCGATCAAGAAAGGCAAGACGAGGCGGTTGGGAATCAAGAAACGATGGGGGAAAGGGGGGGGGGGGATCAAGAAAGGCAAGAGGGGGCGGGTGGGAATCAAGAACCGATGGGGAAAGGGTGGGGGGCGATCAAGAAAGGCAAGAGGAGGCGGGTGGGAAAAAAAAAACGAGGGGGAAGGGAGGGGGGGTGAAAAAGAAAGGCAAGACGGGGCGGGTGGGAAACAAGAAACGATGGGGAAAAGGGGGGGCGATCAAGAAAGGCAAGACGAGGCGGTTGGGAATCAAGAAACGATGGGGAAAGGAGGGTGGGCGATCAAGAAAGGCAAGACGAGGCGGTTGGGAATCAAGAAACGATGGGGAAAGGGGGGGGCGATCAAGAAAGGCAAGACGAGGTGGTTGGGAATCAAGAAACGATGGGGAAAGGAGGGTGGGCGATCAAGAAAGGCAAGACGAGGCGGTTGGGAATCAAGAAACGATGGGGAAAGAGGGGGGCGATCAAGAAAGGCAAGACGAGGCGGTTGGGAATCAAGAAACGATGGGGAAAGGAGGAAAGAGGGGAAATTCAAGAAATGTGGGAGGGTGTTCAAGAACGGTGGTGGGGTGGATCAAGAACGAAGAGAAGGGGGGGTATGGATCAGGAATGGTGGAAGGGTGGAAAAAAAGGTACCAAGAAATGGCTTTCTTGAACTGTAACAACCAAGAACCCTCCAAGAAAGAGGAGTTCTTGACGGATCTGGGGTGTGCTCCCTCGACGGAGCAGATTTCCCAGGTTGATGACGTGTCGGCGACGCTTCTTGAATCTCCCAAGACCCCCAGAGTAATCTCGACGAAGGCCTCTTTCGATTCTTGATGGCGGCGACTTCTTGAAACTCTTTCCTCGCACCGGAGTGATCTCGACGGCGCGCTTTAACACGTCTCCCTCGGAGTGATCTCGACGGGAGAGACGTGGGCTCTACCCACGGAGTGATCTCGACGTGGGGTGGGGCTAGCCAAACCCCCTACACTACTCTCTACGATAGGGGGGGAGACGAATTGTGAATAAACTTTTCAACAATGACTCCCAGGTATTCCTTGGGCATGCCATCCCCTTATATAGTGAGGATGGGTGCCAAGTGAACGTGGGAGAGGACGAACCATCGCGAGACGTGGTTCGGCCTCCCTTACAAATTCAAAATACAAACATAAAAAGTAAAAATGACGAGGACGGGGCCCAACAACATTGGCCCAGTCCACGAATCCAAAAATACAAACACACATGAAAATGAGCATAAGTAAAAAGATAAAAGTTCTTACGCGGGGTACTTAAACCCCGGGTGGCGAGCGTCGGCGCGAGCTGCTCGGCGTGGCTGACGACATCCCGTCGCGTCATCCTCGAGATGGTTCTTCGTCATCGTGGCGTCGTCCTCGAGATGGTCCTCCATCAACTGGTGGTGGGGCTGGGAGGCTAACGGGGCGTAGCGCTGGGCCACACGGTTGGAGTAAGAGGGATTGGCAGAATGACTACGATCGGTAAGTGCAGGACAATTGTAGATTGGAGTATGGTATAAGTTTTGATATAGCTCTAGATCTTCTACAATCTGATAGGCCTGCTCGACTGTCGCAGCCTTGCACACAAGCAGTTCAGTCTCTAAATAAGGATTGAGACCGGTTCTAAATCGAGAAATGACGACTTAGGGGCTCTCCTCAACTCGGCACCTCATGTAGAATTGTTTGAATTGAGTAATATATTCGGAGATGGGACGTCTACCCTGCTGTAGTTTATGCCACTGATCGAGAAGGCTATCTAAATAAGCAGGGAGAACGTACTTCTCATGCAGTTTGTCCTTAATTTGGAGCCAAGTATCTACGGGTGCCTCACAACAGTTATAAATTGAAAATTCAAGGTTCTCCCAAAAGATTTTCGCTTGCCCACCTAGTCTCATTTCGGCGTGTTGGACTTTCTGCCACTCTAACATATTGTACCACTTGAAATAACTATTCAGTTTGGACTCCCAATCAAGATACTCTTTTGGGTCCCAAGATCCCTCGTAGTACGGAACATCGACTTTGACACTACGTTGGATTTGCTGCCACTGGTTGTCGTGATCCCCACAGTAGTGATCGCGAGGGAGAACCACATCCTCGGGTGGAAAAGGATCGTTCCTGTCCGGACGATTCCCGTTCCATCCACGATGTCTATCATCAGGCAGATAAGGATAATTTCGAGGGGAATGATTCCTATCGTGCTTTGGGATCCTCTCCTTCGGTGGGTGGTAATCGTCCCCTGGGGGGCGATTTCCATCATGTACAGGGGCTCTATCAACATGTAGATAGGGATCATTTCGTGGAGGACGATTCCTATCCTGGCCTGGGGTCCTAGGCTCAGGCGTATAGTAATCGTCTTGACGATTCCTATCACGGACCGGAGTGCGAATCTCCAGAGGAATCAGATCATCTCGTTCAGGACGATTCTGATTTTGGCTTCCAGATCTATCCTCCAGTCATATAGGATCATCAAGGTCACGATGATTCCTATCACGATCTCGAGATCTAGGATCAGGTGGGTAATGGCCTTCACGATCACGACGATGTTGAGCAAGACCTCTATTCTCGAGTTGGTATGTCCGTTCGCTCACTACATCAATCGAATTAGTTGGACTGTTGTCCATATTGGCAATTCATGTATTCACATCACGAAAGCCGTTCTAGATAGCATCTAACACAAGATTGATGTCCCCATGTGAGGAAGTCGGTGCGACAGACGAGGACAACTCGTGGACCGGGACGAACACCTCAGGACCATCTTGGGGTTGGTCTTTCATCAGAGCAAAGACTAGTTTGCCTGAATGCAGATGCACGCAATGGGACTGACTAATGAAGACGTCTACCATGGCAAAAATGACTGGGCTGACAAGTTAGGCTCTAATACCAATTTGATGCAGAACGACTAGGAAATGGATGATTGGGGAGACAGAGAATTGATGTGTCTAAACATTCCTATTCAAAGGATACGCGAGAAGGACATCGAAGTATTCAGATGGAATAGCACTATCTAGCCTCACTCATATGATGAGTATGGCCGGTCCCGTAGCCATTAGTGTGGGAACACTAAGGATAGATAGTGGGTGCTCTTTAGTGGAAAGAGTTCACTGAATTGATCGTACGAATCCCTGAATGGTATTATACCGAACTGTCAATCAGGTTGATTCACGTCACCGTTGTGTAAGTGGTCCTTAGACCTGAGACACCAAAGACGTCTTGTAGACGGACGGTAGTACTTTGGCTATGGCCAACGAGTCTCTAATCATGGGATTCTAAATGGTCTTAGTTCAGGTGCATCAAGAAGTACACGAAGATGATTGAGTGGTCAAGATGGGATCGTCCACCCTCGGTATAAGAGGTGACAGCTCAAGGAAGACGATGCAACGAAGTCCTTGGCCAAGGCAGTGAAATATCAGATAAGAGTTCTACGATGATTTCCGAATGCATCAGCACTAACTCGGATGACCGATTAGGGTTTGACAGTTGACCATACCCTAAGTCGTCCAAGGAGCGTCAAGTGGATGAGGGATTATACATACACGGTAACCGATGATGAACAGGTTCCATGAGTGAGTCGATACACACTCTGTTGTATCTTCTAGGACACGAGGTGTAGCTTGTCACCCCACGTGTCGGATTCTCGACCTATCGATTGGGTTAAATTGATCCGACATTAATTAGCCTATATGATGATATAGTTAATTAATTTGGAAGGCCAATAAAGGTTATTGGACCGCTGGAGTCGTTAACTAGACTGATACATGGGCCTATAGGGTCACACGCAAATGGTCCTTTGGACATTGGAAGATATACTTAAGTTTTGGGGGTTTTATGAAAAATACCCACTTAGTATATATAGGGGAAGGCCCTGAACGAAACTCACTCAGGCCAGAATTTTTCAGGGGCCTTTCCCCTTCTTCTCCACTCTCCCCACACCCCCTCTCCATCCCTGATGTGATCGAGACGACGTAATGACGCCGACGGAGAAAACGGGGCTCGTCAACGAGAAGGAGGAGATCCAAGGCGCCGAGGACCGCGTGGATACGTCTAGAGGCTGCACACTTGAGCAACTCGACTCGTCTCGCTCTGGGATCAAAGAAATCACGAATGAGATTCGTGCAAAGGTACTTTGTTTAATGGTTTTTGTCGATGTCGTTCGATTCGCAAAAAGACTTCCGCTGCGCATCGTTTTGTATTGTTCATCCATCTCAAGGCCACTAGAACCCAACAATCAATTCCTACAAGTTATTCCAACTAGAGATGCAAAGATCCTCAGTAAAATTCTGTGGAATGACCTTCAGTAAATACTTTATAGAGTACTCTGAATGAAATTTATAGAGTTACTTCAGAAGATTGGGTCCAGAAAATTTAATCTTCAGCAGAACTGATTTAAATTTGGCTTCGTAATCAATTAGAAGCTTATGCCTCTAAGTCCTCAATTACAGGTTGGTACCTGCAACTTTAGAATGAGGATAGAGCAAACGCTCAGTTTCTTGGCTGCGCGCAGCTTAGCTGCGCGTGGCTGGCAAGTGCACTGAGCGAGCAAACGCGCAGCTGCTCGGCTGCGCGCAGCTTAGCTACGCACAGTTGGCCTGCACGTTGAGCGTCGTGCGGCTTAGCTGCACGCTGCTCAGCTACACATGGCTTAACTGCGCACAGCTGGCTGCGCGCTGAGCGTTACGTAGCTTTGCTGCGCGTTGCTCAGTTGCGCGCAGCTTAGCTGTGCGCTGAGCATCGCGCGGCCTAGCTGTGCGGTGCTCTGCTGCGCATAGCTTATATGTGCACTGCTTGGCTGCGCTCGACTGGGCTGCGCGCTGAGCTTCGTGCGGCTTATCTACGCTAAGCTTGGTACGCGCAAAGCTGTGCACTGTGCCTGTGAGTGTGATTTGCTTGAAATTCTGGTGAAGAAGATAAAAATGGAGTAGAAAGGACAGTAGAACAACTGTGAAACATGAATGGGATGAACTGAGAAAACGCAAGGACAATGTGAATAAGAAACTTCAGATTAACCAAAATAGACAACAATTTTAGTTGGAAAATGCTGGAAGTACTCTGATGGATGCTTCCCAGCCCAACCTAGATTGTCTTAGAGGGGAAGGAATACAATCTCTGAAACCAGCACAATCACACCAATCTTGTGTCACGATCCTTCCGGCGAGGTGGTGATCTTCTTGCTCTAGTTATGCCTCAACTTGCTTCCTCTCCCCAACTCCAGTGCTCATCAGCTCTTGGAGGGTCTGTAGAACTCTTCTCCTCAAGTCCTAACCTGTTTTGGCAAAAATTCTAGTCAACCCCCAAATGTCTCTTTGAAGGACTATTTATAGGTTCCTCCCTTGGGCTTCTTGAGTCTTTTGGGCTTCTTCGGCTTTTTAGGACTTCTTGTAAATTTTGCAAATCGTGCTTAATCAGGTGCCTTCTTCATTGTATTTTATCCACATCTGTACTCATTGAGATGAAAGGTGAGATCTAATCCACTTGATTCTCTGAACCAAGTGGGGTAAGTAAATATGGAAATAATGCATGCAAATAATGGTAAATATGGAATTAATGTATGCAAATGATGCTTTGATTACTGACAAATCCCTTATTATTTTATGACATAACTAAAGTCATCAACAAACAGATAGGGCACGAGCCATTCCAGGAGCAGCCCTGGGGTGGCTCTGGGCTGGCAGCCTAGGGCTGCCTTGGCAGCCCTGGTTGGGCGGCCCCAAGCGGGCAGTCAGGGCGGCCCTGATAGGGGCGGCCTGGGCAGCCCTGGTTGGGGTGGCATGGGCGGCCTTTGGATGGCCCAAGTAGGCGGCTTGGGGGCAGCCTGGGGGTGGCCTTTGGCGGCCCTGCCAAGGGTGGCCTAGGTGGCCTTTGGGTGGCCCCAAGCGGGCGGCCGGGGGCAGCCTTGGGTGGTCCTGGCAAGGGCGGCCTGGGCGGTCTTTGGGCAGCCCTGAAGGGGCTGCCAAGGGGTGGCCTTGGGCGGTCTAGAGTGGGTGGCCTTGCCGGCCCTTGGGGGCCCCTGAATGGGCTGCCAAGGGGCGGCCTTGACGGGGTGGTCGGGGCGGCCCTTGGGCAGCCTGGAATGGGCTACCAAGGGGCGGCCATGGGCAGCCTTCAGGGGGCAGCATGGGCAGCCTTGGGCGGCCTTGAAGGAGCGTCCTGGGTAGCCCTTGGACAGCCTGGACGCGGGCCAAGGAGGGACCTTGGGGCGGCCCTACAGGGGCAAGCAGGAGCGCCCTAGGTCAACCCTGGGAGGGCAAGAGAGGGAGGCATGAGAGAGAGAGAGGGAGAGAGAGGGAATGGAAGGGAAGAGGGGGAAAGAGAGAGGAGGCACAAAGGGGTAGAAGACCAGCGACGCGAGGCGGCGGTGGCGGCGGTAGCGGCGGTGGCGGCGGTGGCGGCGGCTGCGGCGATGGCAGCGGCGACGGCAACGGCGGCGCTAGGGTCCAAGGAAGGATAGCAGAGGCTGGGCAGTCCTCCGAGAAGAGTTAGAACAAACTCAATTCTTGAATAATGACTGCCTAACTGTTTCTTGAAACAATGGCCTCTATATATAGACCTTGGAGGAAAGAGAAAGTACGACTAAATAAAATAAAGATGAGGGACGGTCGTGCCATGTCAAAGGGCAGTTATGTATCTAGCGTTGGCGACATGTCATGACTGGTGTGGAAGCATGCATGCGTGGAGATGTACGTGATGGTTACGACGTGTCCATAGTAGTGGAATGACTCTCGATTGACTGTAGCAAAGTCTGCGTCATAGCGGCGTTGACTTCAGATGAACGTGGCAACACGTTCGATGTCGATGTGTTGGCATCCTTGCCATCAGTATCTCTTTCTCTATCTCTATCTCTATCTCTATCCCTATCTCTATCTTTATCTCTATCTCTATCTCTATCTCTATCTCTATCTTTATCTCTATCTCTATATCTAAATCTCTATCTCTATCTCTAACTTTATCTTTATCTCTATCTCTATCTCTATCACTATCTCTATCTCTATCTCTATCTCTATCTCTATCGCTAATACTATCTCTTTCTCTATCTCTATCTGATGGCGCGGTACCGTCCGACACCGCAGGGCCGTCACTCGAGGAGCAAGCACCATCATCGAGCCCGCCACCGACACGTGTCCAGCCAACACAATGAGCCACAGCAACGACGCGCAACTCCGGGTTCAAATATTCGGCGTGACGACGCGCCACCTTTGACTCGTCTTTTATTTCCCGCATCTATCTTTCATTTCCTGGATCTACGTTGTCGCGAGGGGAAGTTCCCGTACGAGGATACCTTCCCCTCCCGCTAATGGGCCCTAGCCCTTTTAGCCATTTTTCCTTTCTTTTATTGTGTTTTTTTTATTTTAGGGGGCCCATCCCCCTATTCCCTATAAGAGGAAGGGGAGGGCGCCCACTTTAGACACTCTTGATTTTCTTTGAAAACATAACGTTTGAATTTGAAGAGTCATTCTCGTTGAGGAGAGGAAGAAGAAGAAAGGAGAAGAAGAAAGGTGAAGAAGAAAGAAGAAGAAGAAGGAAGAGGAAGAGAAGAGGAGAAAGAGAAGGGGAAGAGAGAAGGAGGAGACGCCCACCGACGCCGCCACCGTTCTCCGCCACGAACGCCGCCGCCGCTGCCGACGTCCACCTCCATCCCTTGCTACTGCCTCCCTGCGCCGCCCGCACACTAATCCACCGCCGCACCGCCGCCCGCGCACATCGCCGATCGCCAACCTAATCTGCCGCTAGCCCAATGCCGTTCCCCGCCAAGAGGCCGCCAGCACGGCCGACGGATCGCCTTCCTCCACTACTGCTTCGCAACGCCGCTTGCACGCTGTGTCCAGCGTCGCACGCCCGCCTGCACGGAGAGCTTGCTCGCGCGCTCGCATCGGCGACCACCGACCGCTGTCCGCCGCCAACCCACCGCCTTCTGCATGTCTGTGCACCGCTGCTTTGCGCGCACTCGTGTCGTGGCTCACGCAATGTGCTCCCTGTTGCAGTGCGCCCTTGCACGCCGCCGTACTCACTCTAGCGTGTTGAAGCCCGCACGCCGCCGCGGATGCCCTGCCGCTCTCTCACAGCAGCCGCCACCCTGTGAGCAGTGCCCTTCCACCGATCTCTCACGCCCGCGCGTGCAGTTGCATGCGCGCCACTCGCGATCGCGCCGCGCAACAATGCGCGTCTGTGCGCCGTCTCTCTGCATCGACCTGCCATCGCGCGCTCACCCCTCGCCGGCCGTACTGGCCGCGTCCCACAGCATCGCCCCGCCCCGTCCATACCGCTACCTCCAGTCCCTAGTGTTCGAGATTTTACCGTTGTAGGACGCGACGAAGGTATCCCTCTCCTTAATGCTCTTTACGTCTCTTACTTTCTTTAGTATACTTTCGATTTGCCTCCTCCACGCTCGGGTTCGACGTAGGTGAGAGTGAGACAGGTCGAGAAAATGACGACGATCTCTGTGAGAGTTTTACTTGGCTGGTACGAGTCGGGCGAGCCCGACAAGTGTGAGCATCTCAGTGGGATATTCCCATTCGGCAACGTAGTCGCCCTCGACCCTCATCTTTTCATCATCTTTTCAAAAATTCATTTAGGAATCCCAAGAATGGTCGTAGAGATGCAATCCGCACGGATGGCACAACGAGGATGATGTAATACGATGACGGCCGGGATCGATCGGCTTGTATTACGTCACAGGAAGACGAGGAGTGGGTTGGTAAGTAATATGAATGAATGCTGAGAGAAGGAAATCCCTTAGTGGGCAATAATCGGCGACCACGAATAGGGAGGGGAGTCACGTCAATCAATAACGAGATATTGATCCGGTTAAACTCCCAATGACCCTACGAAGACCGACTATGACGTCTAAGGAGTAAGGGGCATTTGACGGCCCAAGGATGTTCATGTCTAAAATCGGCAATTTCTTCCTTTACCACAAGAAAGGCCTCGCTCTCGACAAAGGTGGTTATCCTAGACAAATCAATAAGATTCGGCAGAGGACGAGATAGCGGGAGACGGCACTGCAATACGTAATAATACTGGAAATACGGAAGGGGAGACAAACAGGTACCAGATTTGACGTTAGTCCACTTGTTGGCAATAGTCCACGGTGTCGCGCTGATTCGACGTCAAGGTGGCACCGTGCAAGTAAGGAGCGAGTCACAGATGGACGGCCAGGGGGGGTTCACGTGGCCGGGTGCGTCAGGGATGCGCACACGGACGATCGTCGGTTGGGCGCTGGTGGGCGTCGATAGCGCGCACAGGCGCTGGCAGGGCACGCGCAGATGAGAGCGTGTGGTGTCGGGCGGGCTGCGCTCTGGTTGTGCGCACATGGGCACCACGGCGACGAGCGGTGCCTGCGGGTGGCTGGGCAGCACGAGCCGCGGGCGACCACGCAGTGGCGTGCGGTGGGGCGGGCAACGCGGACGGCGGGGCGATCGCGTGAGGGTGCGCGGGCGGAAGCTCGGTGGTCGGCAGACGGGATGGCGTGAGAGTTAGCAGCTGGTGGGCGGTGAGTCGTGCGCGGGAAGGCTCTCACGCGCGCGGTAGAGGTCGGGCGGAAGAAGGGCGCGGGCACGGATGGGCGTGGGCGCGTGGACAAGGCGGGGCAGCATGCGTGGACGTGCGTCTGCGTGGGCCGGTCGGCGCAGCGGCGGGTGACTTCGCAGATGCATGGATGAACGGCGACGGCGGTGTATCGGGGCGTGGGTCTGTGGGCGATCGTGGCCGGGCGGTAGGCGGGGCGGGGAGAGCGTGCAGATGGCAAGGGAGGCGAGTCTTGGTAGCGGTTGGCGGTGCAAGTTCCCTAGAAGGGGTTTTCTTGAAGATAACCAACCAAGAAGACCCTACTTGTCAGGCGTTCTTGATCTTCTTGGAGTCCTCCTTGAAGGTTCTTGATAGACTTGGAAAGGGAGACGTCTGAGACTCGTACCCGGAGTGATCTCGAAGAGGACAGTCGACGATGCCTTCCCAACGTTGTTGCTTCTTGAATCTTTAGGCATCCTCGGAGTGATCTCGACGAGGACGTTGAGTCACGTCTTCATGGAGTGGTCTCGACGTCAACGCGCGGGCTTTAACCACGGAGTGATCTCGACGTGGGCGAGGATAGCCAATCCTCTCTACTCTCTAACTTTGATAGGGTGGAGACAAGAGTTTGAAATTTCCTTCAACAAATCACTCAATCTTCACTTGGGCATGCTATCCTCTTATATAATGAGGATAGGTGCCAAGTGGGATCTTGGAGAGGACAAACCATCGTGCGACGTGGTTCGGCCTCTCGTTAACGGTTACATTTGAAAATAAAAACATAAGGCAGACGGGCCCAAAACACCGGCCCAATCCATAAAATCCAAGAACGAAAACAAATAAAGACAAAAACAAATAAAAGATAGGACGCTTACGCGGGGTACTTAAACCCCGGGTGGCGAGCATCGGTGCGAGCAGCTCGGCGAGGCTGATGTCGTCCTATCATGGCGTCTCCTGGATGGTCCTCCATCAGCAGAGGTTCTACCTCCCCGCGATGATCGGAACGGTCGCAAGACGAGAGAGGCAATGATACTGCCCTCTCGGGACCCCAACCCGTGACACCGGTAGCTGGCCACGTCCTACCGCATGTCGAGGCCACGCGGACCACACCCGATGGTACGGGTGCTCCCGGGACATCGGGCCCATCAGAACTTCCTGGTGAATCCCGCGAACTGCAGCACTCTCCACGCGGCTGATAAGCTCAAATTATGGGTTTTTTACTGGTCTTTTTACTGATAAGTCGTGTGAGTATTTGAGCTAATCAACAATAAAAATTAACCTCACAGCCTTAGGGCGAGTAAGGTGTCGATCCACAAGGAACAGATAAGAAAATAGTAGTTCTTTTCATTTTAATTTATGTTATGAGTTCCTATAAGTTATTCTAACCAGCAAGTTGAAGATCTTCAGTAAAATTTATTAAGTTTCCTCAAAATATTAGATTTAAATAATCTAATCCTCAGAAGATTCAGAAAATTCAGATTGGAATTAAGGGCTCTATTCTCAGTTGCAGGCTTGCGCCTTTAGCACTGAAAATAGAGCAAACCAAGCGCAAGGATGCGCACGGCCTTGGTGGTGTGCAGCTTCCTGCGTGCGGGTTTGCCTGCGCGGGGGGTTGCACATGGCTTGCACGCACCTCTGCCTGCGCGTGGGCGGCGCAGGCCTCGTGCATGGCTCTGCCTGCGCGGGGGTGTGCGCACGGCTTGCTAGCGGCTCTGCCTGCGCACGGGCATCGTGCAGGGCGTGTCTACGCGCAGGCTGTGCAAGGCTTGTGTGCTGGCGGCGCAGGGGCTGCGCGCGGCTCTACCTGCTCGCGGGACGCCCTGGATGCAAGAGTTGTGGCTGCGACTTTGGATGTAGAAGTTGAATTGGGGAGAAGAACAACAGAAAACACGTTTTGAACAAACAAACGTAGAATTAACCTAGAACAGTGAACAGTTTCAGCTGGAAAATGTTGGAGATACACTGCTTGGTGCCTTCCAACCCAACTTCAACTGTCTTAGAAGGGAGAGGAACACAATGTCTGAAATCAGAACAATCACACCAACCTGGTGTCACAACCCTTCCGGCGAGGTGATGATCATCTTGCTCTGGTTATGCCTCAGCCTGCTTCTCTCCCAGCTCCAATGCTCATCAGCCCTTGGAGGGTCTACAGAACTCCTCTTCTCCAAGCCCTAACCTGTTTAGACAGAAATTCTGGACAACCCCAAATGGCTCTTTGAAGGACTATTTATAGGTTCCTCCCTTGAGCTTCTTGAGTCTTTTTAGGGCTTCTTCTTGTAAGTTTCTTTTGCAAGTCTTGATTAATCAGGCGCCTTCATTGTATTTTATCCACATCTAAACTCATTGAGATGAAAGGTGAGATCCAATCCACTTGATTCTCTCAACCAAGTGGGGTTAGTAAATATGGAAATAATACCTGCAAATAATGGTACATATGGAATCAATGTATGCAAATGATGCTCTGATTACTGGCAAATCCCTGATTATTTTATGACATAATTAGAGTCATCAAATACCCCGCAACTTGGATCATTACTAGTCCCTTAGTAATGAAACATGATTAAGAATAAATGATGATCACTAGTTGACTCCTCGTTTTTGATAGTTTGATTCTTTTTCTCATCATGGAATGTCTTTTTCAATTGAACATGGCCAGCATAGGGAAATTCCCAAGGGTCTATGTCAGCCTTCCCAAAACTAAGTGCACTTCTGATCTACGGATTACATATAGGTAAGTACATATCATATGAGGTAAAGTCGAGTTAACACCCCAAGCGCATTACTGAACAAGGCATAGAGAGCGGTGCTAATGTTGGCTCAGTACTAATGGCTATAATACAATCGGCTCAAACACATAGGAGACAGTTTTTCCACTTTTTTTTTTTAGTTCACATTTGCTGCATGTCGGTCATATTTCATGACAATCAACTTGCTTTCTAATATTCAAGCTTTAAGCTTGTAGTACTTGACGTAGCTTCTTTACTTGCATTTAGCGGCGCTTATCCACTACCCATGTGTTGTCCTTAGTAGATCGGCAGCTTCTTCCCCCGAAAAGGTTTCGTATCCCTCTTGGTTCAAGGAGCTTAACTCACATCAATAAGTAATAATCCCTTTGAGCTAACACTAGCCCTACCCTCCACCAAGTGTTAACTCAACCTGAGGTGGGTGACAAGATGAGAGAAGTATGATGCTAAGATCTGTGGATTGCAGCTAGTATGAACATCTGTGCACTTAGCTAGGCTTAATTCACCTCGGGTATCCTTAGCTGGCAAGTCTTTCAACTCCACTCACCCTTGAAAAGGATTTGGATGTCACGTCTATCATTGTGTGAATGTCCCCTAAGATCATCAAATATCCTTGGTTTGATGCAAATAAATAAATAAATATTTTCATTGATGTCGAAAACCTTTTTCATGAGACTCCCCCCCCCTCTTGTTAAAAAATGGCATGTTCCTACATGACGGTAAATAAAAACTGAAACAAGGAGTGAAGAAAGCTAGTAAGAAAAAGCAAACCAAGGAGTGGAGATCGTTGAAATGACAGGATTGAGTCCAATTGGCGACTTGTCTTATCCATATTGTGGTTGGCTTGAGCTTGGAGAGGAGATGCTGCAATTTAACAAAGAAAACAAAAACAAAACAAAACGCAAGAGAAAGAAAACAAGAAAACAGAAACAAACATAATTCTTAGATCTTGCTACTATCATTAGGAGGCTTTTCTAGAGAGATGTTAATAGGTCCATGCAAATCCTCATCCTGTAAATACGGCTTGAGTCTTTGTCCATTAACTGTGAATCGTTTTTGAGATTGGGGATCTAAAATCATGACTGCTCCATTTTCAATGACTTGTTGTACAATGAAGGGACCATCCCACCTAGTTTTCAACTTTCCAAGGAAGAGTTTTAACCTCGAATTGTAAAGCCAAACTTTTTTGATTCTCTACAAATATCCTTCTCCTCAGACTTTTATCATGAAATTTTTTCATTTTGGCTTTATAGATTTTTGAATTCTCATAGGCTTCATTCCTGAGTTCTTCCAACTCATGCAATTGAAGGATTCTTTGCTTGCCTGCTTGATCTAAGGCCAAATTGAGTTTCCTAACTGCCCAAAGAGCCTTGTGTTCTAATTCTAAGGGTAGTTGGCAGGCTTTCCCAGAACTAGTCGAAATGGGGACATTCCTAGAGGGGTTTTGTAGGCTGTCCTATCGGCCCATGCTGCCTCGTCTAATTTCTTAGACCAATCTTTCCCATCAGGATGCATTATTTTCCTTAAGATTTTCTTGACCTCTCTATTGCAAGATTCAACTTGACCACTAGCTTGGGGATGATAAGGGGTAGTGACTCAATGATGGACACCAAATTTCTTTAAGAGAGTTCAAAGTTGTAATTGGTGAAGTGAGAACCTCCATCACTAACTATAGCTCTTGGACATCCATATCGATAGAAAATATTTTTTTCTATGAAATTAGTCACTACTTTGCTATCGTTGGTCTTAGTAGGGATGGCTTCTACCCATTTGGACACATAATCGACCACCATCAGAATGTATTCATGCCCATGAGAGTTTGGAAAAGGTCCCATAAAGTCTATTCCCCATAAATCAAAAATTTCTACTTCTAGGATGGGTTGTAAGGGCATGTGGTCTTTCTTATTGATATTAATCGAGGCTTGGCAAGCTAAACAATTACAGTAAAACTTCTGTGCATCTTGAAATAAAGTAGGCCAGAAAAATCCCGATTCTACTATTTTATGAGCTGTTACCTTAGCCGAATAGTGGCCTCCTCCTGGTTTTGCATGACAGAATTCTAATATATTCTTTTTCTCGCCTTCGGGTACACACCTCCTCAATATTTGATCTAGCCCTTGGTGGAATAATTCTGGGTCCTCCCAAAAGTAAAATCTGCTGTCCTTCAGAAGTTTCTTTCTTTCATTGGACGTCCATCCTGTAGGTATTTTTCTTGAAACAAGAAAATTGACAATATGTGCAAACCAAGGAACCGGTGTAATGTAATACGATGTTCGTGCCAGGATCGGACGGCTCGTATTACATCCCAGTAATACAATGATGTATATGCGATTATTATGAATGAACGATGTCGAGTAAGGAAATCCCGTAATGAGCAATAATAGGACGTCCACGGGTAGGGAGGGAGATCAGCAACAATCAATGATCGAGATATTGATCCCAAATCAGACTCCCAATGACCGTTAGGACCGAATAGACGTCTAAGGTATGAGGGGCGTTTTACGGCCCAAGAGTGTCCAGAGTCTAGGGTCAACGTCTAGCCTTCTACCACAAGAAGAGACCTACCTCTCGACGTTTGTGGCTATCCTATCCACGAGATGATGAAGAGTTGGCAGAGGACGAGATAGTGGACGACGAGACTGTAGAAAGTAATAATACTGGAATAATGGACGGGAGACAAATAGGTACCTGTGTTGGCGATAGTCCATAGTATAAGTCGCGTTCAAATCAATGTCGAGCTTGGGCCGGCGACGGACGGTGGGACTGAACGAGCGAATGTGAGGCCGGTGGACGGCGTGAGCAGGGCTATCAAGGCTGAGGCCTTCTGCAAGCAGGCGGCTGGGCGGCGCGGCGGTGTGGGCGCGCGGACGCGGGCGAGGCACTGGTGGGCGTGTGGCGCGCAAGCGTGGACCAGCGCGCAGGCGCGGCGAAGGCGGCGCTGGCGAGCGCGGCGCGCGGGCGAGCGCGACACACGGCACGGGCGCGCGGCGCGCGGCGGCACACAAACGCAGGCGCATGCGGCACGCAGGCGCGGTGAGTGGACGGGTGCGCGGCACGGAAAGCGAAGGCGCGCGACGCTGGCAGGCGGCGCCTGGCGCCGCAGCCGCAAGCGCGCGAGCACGAAGGGCAGCGGCGCGGCGCGGGCGAGCGCGGTGAGCGAGCGCGCGGGTGCAGGGGCGCAGACCGGAGCCGAGAATGGTGGCGGTGAAGGTCGACGGTGGTGGTGGGATGGCGGTGGCGAAAATGATCGGCGAGCGGGCTGGACGGCGTGCGGGCGGAAATGCATGCAGCGGACGGGCGGCTGGAGGCGGAGACGACTGTGGCAGGGTGTTGGTGAGGCGGAGAGTTAATGGCAGCGGAGGGATTCTTGAACCCAAGAATGGGTTTATTGAACTGTAACCGCCCAAGAAACCTTCAAGAAGATGGATTTCTTCAACGTTCTTGGAGGCTCCTGTGGTGAGATCCGGGTATCCCGTGGAAGGCGAGTGTCGGCGACGATTCTCGAACCTCTTGCACCTTCGGAGTGATCTCGACGAAGGACCCTTCAGTTCCAGGCGGCGTCGACTTCTTGAATCTTTACTCGTTGAAGAGGGGTCTCAACGGAACGCTTGAACACGTCGTCATGGAGTAATCTCGACGTGACGGCGAGGGCTCTAACCACGGAGTGATCTCAACATGGGCGAGGCTAGCCAAACCTCTCTACGCTCTACTCTCTATGATAGGTGGAGACACAAGTTGGAAAACTTCTTCAACAAATGAATCAGCTTTCCACTTGGGCATGATATCCCCTTATATAGTGAGGATAGGTGCCAAGTGAATGTGGGGGAGGAGGAACCGTCGCGAGACGTGGTTCGGCCTCTCCTTAGAATTGAAAATAAAACTAAAAATAAAGGAAAGACAAGGACAAGGCCCAACGCCGGCCCAGTCCATGAAATCCAAGAACGAAAAAAAAAAGACAAAAAAAATAAAAGATAGGATGTTTACGCGGGGGTACTTAAACCCCGGGTGGCGAGCATCGGCACGGGCAGCTCGGCGAGGCTGACGTCGTCCCGTTGATAACATGCAAATAGAAGCTAAATAAATACTAAATTCATCGTATTTTAATGTTTAGGGATTTTAATCCATAAAACATTTACATTTAGTGCATGTTATCATGATTTTAGGTTAAACTAATACATTTCTTGAATTTCAAGTTAAATAATACATTTAATCAATATTTAGATCAATTTACACATTAAATGGTTTTAAAATGATGCTTAGAACAATTGAATTTATTTTAATTGACCTATTTCTCTAAATAAGAAAAACTAGAAAATTAAATGTCTATTGGAACAATAAAAATTGATTTTAGATATTAAGAAAACTTTTGCTTCGCATTATTAAACAATTTTTAGGACTTATTCCATTCATTGTTTAGTTAAAAACTTTTTTTTATTATTAAACTGGCCCTTATTGGGCCAGTTTTGGCGCTCACGCAAGTGGTTAAGTCGCGCAGGGCCCACGAACAATGCGCTCCACATGCAGCGCCGCACGAGCCAATCAGGAGGAAGAGGTAGAGCTATCCGTGTGTGACATGCACGTGCCTGATCCCGTGCGTGTTGCGCACGGAAAGGAGACACGGGAAGGCTCAACGAGCCAATGGCATTGCGTTGTACGTTCAGCGTACAACGCAAAACGGACAATAGGCATTCTTGATTTTTGAAGATCTAGGAAGGATCGCCTAACTTCCTAGAAGACTCAAGTCCCTTCTTGGAGAAATTTTGAGCTCAGTTTTTAAGACGAATTTGACGATCCAGCCGCCGTTCTTCCCACGACTCCACCTGCAAATTTTGCAGAAATTCGGTGTTGTTCGTTGCGCGGATTCGCCTCAAACATGATCCTAATCTCCTCCTGGTAATCCTAGGCACAAAAAGAATTCGATCTGCAGTTATTATCGCACTCAATTTTTTCAAATTTGCATTTCTGTTCATGTTCGCCGTTCTTTTTTCATTTCCAATTTTAGTTGTCTAAATTTGTAGATTTCAGTTCATTCTAAAATCATTTAGTATTAATTTAGTATAAACTTCCTATTTTGAATCTTGTCTGCCATTTGAATCACATAAAATCGTGAATTCGATTCACGATCTCGTTCTTCTTAAATAAGCAAATCGTGAATCATATTCACGATTTTCTATTTTAGGATATATTTATAATTTTGGATTAATTTGTATAAAATAATAATATAATAAAAATACGTTTGACAGTCTTAGATCCGTAAAATAATAAAAGAAAATCTAAAACGTTAGAAAAATTACCTTAGGGTCTCTAGTCATAAGAAAATAAGGTCAACCCTCATAAAATTGTTGGTGATAATGATTTGGATAAACTCTCATCTCTAAATAATTTCTGAGTGAAATAAAAAATAAAAAAGGAGGAATATAAATAAATAAAAAACTATTCAGGTAAAGTAAATAAGTAAAACTTTCATTAAGAGAATCGATCTAGATTTTTGGTAAGCTGAGGATACTTAAACAACTTCGTATAAGATTAGTTAGTAATTCTTATGAAGGATTACTAGCTGATAAGCCAAAAATAGTGGTAAATTTTATGCAATTTTAAACCCTTGTCGTCGTCAATTTTAGCTTATACAATAAAATTTATAAAAACTCTACTTAAGATGTGTAGTGATAAGTACGAGTGTCGTCCAAGGGAAGCTAGTAAGGAATTCAATTTGATGGTTTTCTTGTAATTCAACCCTAATTAGAGTTAATGTGATCTTCCATGAAGATCAAACCACCCTAATTAGATGAGAAATTTAGAAAGGGGGTAGAAGAGATGGGATGAATAGAAGAAATAGGGAGCTCTAAATTGGCTTCTTTGATCCAAAGAAAAGGGTCCAAGGGGTCAACTAGAGAGGTTAAGAGGGAAATTTTGATTTGAGTTGGTTGGTTTTGTAGGTCTTATAATTCAGAAATAACTACACAACTAGATAACACAAAGGGAAATTTACTCTCCTAGAAATTGAAGTTTTTATAGTTTTTTAATGTGCACTTGGAATAGCTAGGTAAATCTCTCATTCTCTCCTCTCAATCTCAGTAAGGGCTTGTACCTTCCACTCAAGCCTAGCGATTTAGAAGTTCAGACCAAGATCAAGAAGAATGAAGAAGAAATTTCACTAAAACATCATCCAAAATACAATAAAAGTTCAAATACAGACAAGAAAAAGGTACCAGATAGGTTGATCCAAGCTAGAGCTCCTCTCTTTCTTGCAGTTGTGATAGAGCACCATCAAAAATAACCCCCTCCTCTCGAAATTTGGCTTTTATATCTAGGTAAAATGGCAAAAATTACCATTTTACCCCCATTTAGTAATTCAAGTTTATCTATCAATATAGGTTGGATCGGAATGATCCAACTGTATAGATAGAAAGAAGGGATCAAGACGAGCAAATCCATAAAAAATCATCTCAATCGAACTTATGGATTGAAAGTTATGAATAAATGAATTTAAACCAATATTAGCCATTTGATTAAATTATTTATTTATTTATTTTCTTCCTTTAACCCCTCGCTGACGTGTCGCTTTTTCATTGGTAGCGACGTTTCAACTTCTCCAGGCGGGCGTCTTCTCGTTACGCCACATACCCCCTGGCAAAAAATGAAAATCAACAAAAGAAGGTAAAAATAGATTATGCGTATAAATATGGCATGCACATGGCGCACGGCTTCTTCGCTGCGCGGACGAATCCACAAGCGCCACATCACCGCCCGTGCGTGCGCATCGTACGTGCCGTGCGGGCGGTGAACTTACCTGCCGGAGCCAACCCATCTTCAAGCCCCGTCGGATTCTCATCCGACGGCAACGATAGCGCCACGTCTCACGCAAAAAACTCTTTGGCCTTTTTTTTCGGCAAAACCCTTTATAAAACGCGAAATCACGAGTGGACGCCGCCCTGAAATATTTGTGTATATGTCCTTCCCGCATTCTCTCTCCTTCGCTTTTTTTTCTAAAACATTAAAACAATTAATAAACAATTTGCAATAAAACCCTGAAACTTTTTAAATCACATCTTATGCCTGCAGTCATGACCGAGAGCTGTTTTGAGGGTCTTTTGCAACAAAACTTTGCAAAAAGGCCCTTCAAAGTTCAAAAATGATGTTAATACTTTTTTTTTCTCTTATAAATATATCTTTTAACTTTTAACTTTGATTCATCCCCATATTGATAAATCTCAAAATTAAACATTTAACTTGCCATTTTCATTCAAAAATAGTTATTTCGAGCTCCAATAAATCCTTTAAACTTCATAGAATTAACAGAAAATTTGGGAAAAATCAGAAATCACTTGAAAATAATATTTTCATGTAAATATATGATAACAACCCCATTTTAAGCTCTTTAAATGCATAAAATTGTGCTAATAACATGAAATAAAGACCGAATTTAGGGTGTTATCACTAGCTAATGATAAAATCTATTAAAACAGGTTAGAAAATCATAGCTATTAAAACTTATTAGAGAAAAAATCCCTAAGTAGAGAAAAACTGAATTCACCGTCGCCTCCCTAGGATCGATCCCTTACTCAAGTATTAAGGGATATATAAATGTAGTGATTAAGTTCGAAAAAGTCCCTAAATAACGACATATAAACACATATTTTCGAGCTTATCACCCGTCGTGGCATCTCCTGGATGGTCCTCCATCACGGTGTTCCTTGTGCTGTTAGAACATGTTCATCAGGAAATTCATCGTTTATTAGCTTAGGTGGGGTGCCATAAATTCTAGATAAGTGATCAGCGACCACATTTTCACATCCTTTCTTGTCCTTGATTTCTAAATCAAATTCCTGAAGTAAGAGAACCCATCTAATCAACCTAGGCTTAGCCTCCTTCTTTGCTAATAAATACCTAATTACTGCATGATCAGAGAAAACAGTAATTTTACTACCTAAAAGGTAAGATCTAAATTTTTCTAGCACAAATATGATTGCCAGCAGTTCTTTTTCTGTAGTTGTGCATCTATTAATGTTCTGCTGGCATAATAAATGACCACTGGTTTCTCATCTATCCTTTGGCCTAAGACTGCTCCTACAGCATAGTCAGAAGAGTCACACATTAATTCGAAAGGAAGGGTCCAATCATGCCCTTGCAATATAGGTGCATTCACTAATGCTTCTTTCAAAGTGTAAAATGCAGTCTTAGCCTCTGGTGTTAGCTCAAATTCATTATTCTTAGACGATAAAAGATTAGTAAGTGGTTTAAAGATCTTAGCAAAATCCAAAATAAATCGTCTATAGAAACCAGCGTGGCCAAGAAAACCTCTAAGGGTTTTTAGGTTGGTTGGAGGTGGAAGGCCCTGGATGATTTCGATCTTGGCCTTGTTCACTTCCAGCCCACGCCTGCTTACCATGTGGCCTAGCAGCACCCCCTCCTGCACCATAAAATGAGATTTTTCCCAACTTAGTACAAGGTTGGATTCAATACATCTCTCTAATTCTTTGGTGAGATTTAGGAGGCAGTTTTCATATGTAGACCCAAAAACAGAAAAATCGTCCATGAAGATTTCTAGGCACTCTCCAACTAAATCTGAGAATAAGGCATTCATGCATCTTTGGAATGTTGCTGGGGCATTGCATAACCCAAAAGGCATAGGCCTGAAGGCGTATGTCCCTACAGGACTGGTGAAGGTTGTCTTCTCTTGATCTTCAGGATGAATGTTCACTTGGTTGTATCCTGAATATCCGTCAAGAAAATAGAAGAATTTTTGCCCAGATAATTTTTCCAAAATTTGATCCATGAAGGGTAGTGGGTAATGATCCTTCTTAGTGGCTAACCGTTTCTGCACTTCCTCTCCTTTTTCTTGACGGATATTCGATGCACACTCTCCATCCTGTGGTTAACCGTTTCTGCACTTCCTCTCCTTTTTTGTTCACTTCTACAGTCACTCTGGACTTCTTGGGTACCATGTGAACAGGGCTCACCCATCTACTATCAGACATGGCATATATGATTCCAGCGTTTAACCATTTGAGTATTTCCGTCTCAAGGACCTCTCTCATGTAAGGGTTAAGCCTCCTTTGATGCTCTCTACAAGGTCTAGATTCTTCCTCCAAGAATATTCTATGTTCACAAATCGAAAAGGGAATCCCTCGTACGTCATCAAACGTCCACCCCAAGGCCTTCTTATGATCTCTAAGTACCTTAAGTAGATCATGTTCTTGTTCTTGGGTAAGTGATGACGATATGATCACAGGTAAGGTCTTCATGGTATCTAAATATGCATATTTCAGCGAGGATGGTAAGGGTTTTAACTCTAGATCAACTTCGACTGAAGGTGTGTCTGTAATTTCATCTTCTGAATTGAAAACTTCTACACGTCATAAATACTCCTTCATCACCTCAATCTTTCCTTCATCCTCGGTACAAAGTTTTAAGTCTTCATTGCTCAATAAGGGGCACTTCATCATCTTTGATATATCAATTTGGACTCTTTCATTCCCAATCTTAAATTCTACAGTCCCCTTTTCCCAACCCATGATTGTCCTTGCCGTTACTAAAAATGGCCTCCCTAAAATGATAGGGGCTAAACTAATACTCCCTGATATTTTACATCAGTTACTATGAAATCCACAGGTATTTAACAATTTTCTACAGTAATCATGACATTTGTCAATCGCCCCTCGGGTTGCCTAACAGTGCCATCAGCTAGAAGTAAGTCCATTTGGATTTCCTCTAATTCTCCGAATCCACATTCCTCATATAAAGTTGTAGGAATGATACTTATGTTGGCTCCGGTATCTAATAGGACTTTGGAAAAGGTTTTTCCTCCGATTTCTCATGTGATGAACGGTACTCCTAGGTCTCTCATCTTGATAGGAATTGCATTCAGAATGCTGGAGGCATTCTCTGAAAGCTTCACTACTTCTCTAGGTTTCTTACTAGTGCAGGAATCCTTAAGATACTTCTTCAAGGAGGGAGCACATTTAAGCATATCTTCTACAGTCACGGTCATAGTGGTCTGTTGAAAATTTTCTAACAACCTAGTTTCATAATCACAAACAGGTTTCTTTGTATTTAAAACAGAGGGGTAAGGAACATTATGAGCATGAGTTGAAGGTAGAGGTTCCCTCTCATAAGAAGGTTCCTTCTCTTCACTACCCTGCTCATTTTCCTTCTTTGAATTATCTGCAGAATTCTGATAAGGATCCTACAGTTCTTTCCCACTTCTCAATTTTGAGATTGCTAGAACTTCAAGATCTGCCTGATTGATCTCAATTTTGAGATCGCTATCTCTATTTCTATCTTTATCTCTATCTCTATCTCTATATCATTCCCTATCTGTATCTCTATCTCTCTATTCATCTGTGTCTCAAACTTCATCTGTATCTCTATCTCTACCTCTATCTCTTTCTCTATATCTATCTTTATCTCTATCGCTATCTCTATTTCTATCTTTATCTCTATCTCATTCCCTATCTGTATCTCTATCTCTATCTCTACCTCTATCTTGATCTCTATCTCAATCATTATTGCAAGCTTTATCTCTATCTCTATCTCTGTGTCAATTTCAGTCTCTATCTTTATCTCTATCTCTGTCTTTATCTCTATCTCTATCTCGATATCTCACACTATCTCTATCTATATCTCTATCTCTATCTCTATCGCTATCGCTATCTCTATCATTATATCTATATATATTTCTATCTTCATCTTCATCTTTATCTCTATCTCTATCTCTATCTCTATCGATTTTTCTATCTCCATCTATATTTCTATCTGTCTCTATCTCTATCTCTATCTTTATCTCTATCTTTATCTCTATCTCTATCCCTATTTATATCTATATCTCTATCTCTATCTTTATCTCTATCTCTATCCCTATTTATATCTATATCTCTATCTCTATCTCTTTGCCTATTTTTATCTCTAATTTACTTAAGCCAGGCATCAGGTTGATTACCGCTGAAGATTGGTAAGTCTCCTCGTTTAAGCCGGCAGGCAAACTCAATGTCTTTCAGCTTGATGTGGTTGGAGTGGATCTAATTTGGAGAAAATACACGGAGCCTTGTTCTTTAGATTGGAGTTGATGTTCGATACCACTTGCATCAAATGTTCTAATACATTGATAACTCTAGCCTGGTTGCTGTCGACCTTGTTTGATAATGCTTCGAGTCGTTCTTCGAGTTCGGGCATGATCTGGGGATGGAAGGCTCTGGTACCAGATATGATAGAGCCCGCAGAGATATCTACCGCAGATGACCTTGCTATGTTTGGAGTAACTCTTCCGATAAAATGATTCACAATAGTTAGGACAACTCGACGAACTCCTGCGCAGCTCGACGAACTCCAGAACACATTGTAAGAAGTATAACCACCAGATGATGCGTATCCGTAGAGAAAAACAAAAGAAATAGTGATCTCTCAAGTACGAAGGAATCAAACTAGAAGAGTGGAATAACGGCAGGCGAGGCCGGATCACCTTCCTCCTTGCGAAGTCAATGAGCCGAGTCGAATCAACCCTTCCTCCTCGAGAGAATCTCCCTGTAACAACTTCTGGTCGAACGCCTCCTGCCTCTGATGTTCCCACTTTATTCTCATCTGCTAGTGACGGGCAACAGAGAATGATAGAGTCCCTATGAGGACCTATCATAGGATGAAGAGAGACTGTGTACCAAGGGACACAACTCGTGACGGGAATGACGCACGCATGATGGACAACACACGAGTGGCGCCAACCTAACAAGCTAGTAGGGTTTACTATAAAACGGGCATCGGAGGATGGATGTGGCGCGGAACAATTGGTATCGTCGAATAGTGGGGACCCTCCAGCTTGAGCATTACCGAGGCGCCCAATCCGGCTGTCTCTCACTCCTCTCTCTATCTCTCATCTCTACTTCTTCATTGGAGCTAGTTCTCTCATCTTTACTTCTCTAAGCCTCGGATTCTTGTTATTTCTTTTGTTCGGGAACTTCAGTTCATCATATTGGTACCAGTTGCTGACGGACGAAATATTTCTCTATAACATTTTGGGTCACCTATAGTCCCGGTTTCTCTTTAGTATTTCTGTGCAACTATTGGACGTCTATTATCGGGCGTCTATCATCGAAGGCCTCCTTCTGCCTCTGCTGTTTCCACTTATTCTCTTCCACTCCCGGTAGTACTCATTCGGTTAGGCTCTCAGACTCCACGCTCGCACGTGACGTGGCCACTCTCTTACTTCATTTGCTTTGATAAGTACTGGGGAGGACTGTATGAGTATCTTCCCATCGAGATTGTCAACCTAATGTATCAGGGAGTATTGCTGGCGACAAGGCAGCAACAAGCTAATGCAACACAAGGTAAAGCAGTATTTGTGAAGAAACCTAGATTTCAAAGGGAAACAGAAACAGAGTTGTTTGGGAACGATGAAACATCTTAAAATGGATCACCAAAAATCTACTAATCATGAATAATATATCAGGGAGTCATGACTAAAATGAGGAGTGGAAAACTCTAACAGAGTCCACATCAGTATAAAACTCTAACGAAAGCTTTAGCCCAGAAAAATGAGATTCTCGAATAGTGGTAAGGGGTTAAAAATACCCACCTGTAAAGATATTTCATGCATCTGTTGAATGAGCAAAGGGTTTCCATATTTGGAAATTATTGTGGCTGAGGTCATTTTACCTTCTTATCTAGGTCTTCTTCTCTCTTCCTTGCTTGATTCTTAATAGGTTTCAACAGGGAATCTTCCAACTTAATATGCACCTTTAGGAACACATCGATTTTGTACAAACTCTCTATCTCCAGGAGGTCATCAATGGAAGGAAAAATAACCAGAATCATTGAATATCAAAGAAAGGAATTTAAGGAAAACTAATTATCTACATTCCCAGAAGCATAAACAAGCACATAGGAATATAAAACAAGCAAAATAAATTGTATGATAATATGGAACATATTAAAGTCAAGTGAAATACTGCAACCTGGTCTTGGCCTTGCTTTGCCATATGACAAATGATTGTTGCAGAGGTGACGATTTTTTTAGTGTCACGAAGCCCTTGTATAACATGGTTAACACGATTAACACGGTTTTCTAGTATCAGCACAAGACTGCTCCCACAAAATGAACGGAAAGCGAAACAAAGGCAAATGTTCAGAGATGGTCCTGCAAACCATGTCCAAGCACACAGCACCAAATGCCATGCTCTGCAGAGGCAAAGTTTTCAGCTGCCAAATGATTCAGTGTTTTGTAAATAATGCCTTTACTAATCGAGGTGACTGGTCTGGTTTGAATACCAATAAAAACAAGATAAGATAGGGTCATGACGAACCAGTAAGTGGCCTCCCTTCAAGAAAACAAATCTGGTAAATAAAAATGTTCTCGTATGTCCCCATTAGTGTACATAAAGATGAAATTTTCTACGCAGGGAACAGCTGTGCCTCACACCAAAACGTCTATCTCCTGATTGCATAAATGTTGAGGAAAAGTTCATGGGTGGTCCTTGAGAAAGGAGCACTTTATGCGTCTACCTGTGCCTCACATCAAAATTTTGATGAGATTTTACAGAAGTTAGGTTCTGGAAGGCCTGGGGTAAATGTACGTGAAAAAAGCACTCATAGAATGATATTAAAGTTCTAAAAAAATATGGAACGCTCAAAAATTTTGAACAGAAGATATAACTTTGGAGAAAGTGAGATCAATTATAGGTGGAACAAATGTACATTCTGCCACTACGTCATTCAGAATATATGCACATTCAACACCCACCCGCTAACACTTGGCTCATCAACAGCACATGTCTTCGTAACACTTGGTTTCAGGTCATCCCATAAAACTTGTACTGTTCCACATAAAATCTACACTGAAGCCGTGGTTCTATTCAGGTACGAACGCCCTGAAAGCAAACTCCAGCTCACTACAGAGAAAAGATGAAAAAATTCGTGAAGTTGACGTGACAGAGTGGAACGAGAAATAAAAAAGATTTTGCACATTTTATATGCATGATCGATTACAACTGTCCTTTAACAACAGGTAGAATAGCCATAGAAGATGCACAGCATGTGCGGCCCACGTGTTGCGTAACAATCCCCTAGCAAAATCATTGATGATTGAGAAGTGAATTAAGCCATACCTGATTCACTCTCAGCTCCAGGGCGACCTTCTCTTGAGCAGGTAACTTAAGCTAAATACAGGGCACAGACATTAAACACAATTAAGAATGTGGGCGGACACATGGATCAACTAGGCAAATTCTTACCACATGTCCAACAGATTGCCATGAAGGATGAGCATCACCAGAAAATCTTAAACTCAAATTCATCTCCAGTAACAAGCTTGTATTCGTTATTTTCCTGAGAAATTTGAGAGAATATCATCCTTGCTGAATACGGTCGTCCTCGTCGATCACATCCTGACGGGCAAGCAAACTTTCAGCTTCACGTGCAGACCCTGAAAATGTTATTATAAAATGATAAATAACTTCCAAGAGCAACGACGAAACCTGTTGCAGAATCCTTCCCAGCTTTCATCGAATACTGATCGTAGCCCCCCTCCGCCAGAAAGAAGTCGATGGTGTCAAGTTGAATGGGTCTTGTAATTCAAAATTAGGTTTCAACGGGATTAAGAGCATGGATGGTTCAAAAATAGAGACACCTAAACGGCTGGAATTTGATATCCCGACACCCTTATTAACCCTAACCCTGGTTAACCAAACAACCACAACGGCTATATTCTAACCGCAACGGATCTATTTTAACAACAACGGATCTATTTTAAGCACAACGGATATATTCTAAAACCCCAACGGATCTATTTTAACCACTACAACGGATCTACTCTAGACTGGTGCTCTATATTACATATATACGCCTGCCTGTCGACGGACTGCCATCTCCCTTTCTCTCTGGACATTTCTGGCGCACACAGCGGCCGATCGGAGTGGGGGAGACGAGGAAGCGGCTGAGGGAGCAACTACGGTACGTTTCGCTCTCGCTCTCGCTCGCTCTCTCTCATTCTCTCTTAATCTCTCTCATTCTCTCTTTCTCTCTTTCTCTCATTCTCTCTCTCTCTCTCTCTCTCTCTCTCTCTCTCTCTCTCTCTCTCTCTCTCTCTCTCTCTCTCTCTCTCTCTCTCTCTTCTCTCCCTCCTTTTTCGGGATCGGGCATTCGAACGATGGAATCCGAACATCGATCTGTCAAATTTCTGATTTGATCCGAACCCGATCTGCTCATCGGTTTGGATCAGGTCGTTTGAATGTTCGATCGGATCGAACATTCGAGCGGTCGAACACCGATCTTTCATTTCAATAAACCCGATCTGCGCATCGGGCTCGGATCGGATTGCTCAACCAAACCTGCGGTTCAGATCGAATGCTCGAATTTGATCCGATTTGATCGACGATGCGCAACGACAAGGATCCCTTCGTTCTCTCCCTCTCCGTCTTTTTCCTTCTTTCTCCCTCCCTCCTGAGAAAGTTACGAGCGTGTAGAGGAAGGGAGACGAAACTTGAGACTTGAGAGGGAAGATAAACTGATGAAGAAAGGTACTAGAAAAAGATCCCAAGGTAAGAACCGAAACGTCTTGGTACATCTTTATAGAGATAAGAAACTAGCCGTTAGGTGGCTAGCCGTTTTAATGACGGTATGGCGCCCATTGTCATGATGACACACGCCTGGGGTTACGCCGGCTACTGGTTCAACTGTAATGATTACGAGAGATTGTTGTCGTGATAATGCTTGGTGTACGTTTGGCGGCTGTTCCAGCGGTTGAGGAGACATGAACTTGTGCAGCTGACGGATATGCAGGATGTCCATTGTATCTGTGCGGCATATCCGGGAGTAGCTGAGCAGGGTGTCCGTCGTCAGAGAGAGGGGCTCGAGGTGAGTGGCGCGAGACCGTGGCATTGAGTGCTTCAACACCTCCTTCGTTCTCTCTCTTTCCAGAGGAGAATTGCGACCGAAAGAGAGCAAAAGAGAGTAAAAGGGAGAGAGAAAGAAAGCGAGATTGAGACAGAGGAAGAGAGGGAGACCGAAAGGGCGGAAGGGAGAGAGAGACCGTGGGGGTAGAGAGAGGGAGAGAAAGAGATAACCCAGGGTAGAGAGAGAGAGACAGACAGACAGACCTCGGGGGAGAGGGAGGGAGAGAAATAGAGACAGACCTCGGGGAAGAGAGAGGGAGAGAAATAGAGATCCCGGGGCAGAGAGGGAGAGACAGAGAGACACCGGGGTAGATAGACAAAGGGAGACAGACATCGGGGTAGAGAAAGGGAGGGAGAGAGAGAGAGAGAGAGAAAGAGAGACACCGGGGTAGAGAAAGAAAGAGAGACAGACATCCGGGGAGAGAAAGGGAAAGAGAGGGAGAGAAAGAGAGAATCGGGGTAGAGAGAGAGAGAATGAGACAGACCTCGGGGGAGAGAAAGGGAGAGAGAGAGAGACCCCGGGGGAGAGGGAGGGAGAGAAAGAGAGACAGACCTCGGGGAAGAGAGAGGGAGAGAAAGAGGGACCCCGGAGTAGAGCGAGAGAGACAGACCTCGGGAGAGAGAGAGGGAGAGAAAGAGAGACCCCGGGGTAGAGACTCCGAGGGAGATGGAGGGAGATAAAGAGGGACCCCGGACCCGGAGTAGAGCGAGAGAGACAGACCTCGGGAGAGAGAGATGGGAGAGAAAGAGAGACCCCGGGGTAGAAAGAAAGAGACTCCGGGGGAGAGGGAGGGAGAGAAAGAGAGACAGACCTCGGGGAAGAGAGAGAGAAAGAGAGACCCCGGAGTAGAGAGACAGACCTCGGGGGAGAGAGAGAGAGAGAGAGAGAGAGAGACCGCGGCGGAGAGAGACAGACCTCGGGGGAGAGAGAGAGAGAGAGAGAGAGAGAGAGACACAGGAGTAGAGAGACAGACCCCGGGGGAGAGAGAGAGAGAAGGAGAGACTCCGGAGTAGAGACAGACCTCGGGGGAGAGAGAGAGAGAAAGAGAGACACCGGGTAGAGAGAGAAAGAGAGACAGACCTCGGGGGAGAGAGGGGGAGAGAGAGAGAGAGAGAGAGAGAGAGAGACAGATCTCGGGGGAGAGAGAGCGAGAGAAAGAGAGACCCCGGAGTAGAGAGAGAAAGAGAGACAGACCTCGAGGGAGAGAGATAGAGAGAAAGAGAGACACCGGGGTAGAGAGAGAAAGAGAGAGAAAGAGAGACCCCGGAGTAGAGAGACAGACCTCGGGGGAGAGAGAGAGAGAGAATGAGAGACTCCGGAGTAGAGACAGACCTCGGGGGAGAGAGAGAGAGAGAGAAAGAGAGACACCGGGGTAGAGAGAGAAAGAGAGACAGACCTCGGGGGAGAGAGAGAGAGAGAGAGAGAGAGAGAGAGAGAGAGATAGACCTCGGGGAAGAGAGAGCGAGAGAATGAGAGACCCCGGAGTAGAGAGAGAAAGAGAAACAGACCTCGAGGGAGAGAGATAGAGAGAAAGAGAGACACCGGGGTAGAGAGAGAAAGAGACACAGACCTCGGGGGAGAGAGAGAGAGAGAAAGAGAGACAGACCTCGGGGGAGAGAGAGAGAGAGAGAAAGAGAGACAGACCTCGGGGAAGAGAGAGAGAGAGAAAGAGAGACCCCGGAGTAGAGAGAGAGAGAGAGAGACCCCGGGGGAGAGGGAGGGAGAGAAAGAGAGACAGACCTCGGGGAAGAGAGAGGGAGAGAAAGAGGGACCCCGGAGTAGAGCGAGAGAGACAGACCTCGGGAGAGAGAGAGGGAGAGAAAGAGAGACACCGGGGTAGAGAGATAAAGAGAGACAGACCTCTGGGGAGAGACAGGGAGAGAAAGAGGAGGCCCCGGGGTAGAGAGAAAGAGAGAGCGGTAAAGAGACCAGGAAGAGAGGGAGATGAAGAGACTGAGCGAAGAGAGGGAGAAACCCCGGGTAGCGAGAGGGAGAGAAAGAGAGACCCAGGGGTAGAGAGAGAGGGGGGGGGGGGGAAGAGAGACCCCGGGGTAAAAAGAGAGAGAGAGACCCCGGGGTAGAGAGAGAGCAACAAAGATACCAAGAGAGGAGTGAAGAGATCGAGGAGAGAGATATGGAGAGAGAGAGAGAGAAAGACCGAGGAGAAAGAGAAAGAGAGACCGAGGAGAGAGAGATAGAGAGACCGAGGCGAGAGAGATGCAGTCACCAAGGAGAAAAAAAGAGAGACAGAGGAGAGAGATAGAGAGACCGAGAAGATGTAGAGTGGAGATACCCCGGAGAGAGAAATAGAGAGACCGCAAAGATGGAGAGTGGAGGTACCCTGAGAGAGAATAAATGAGACCGAGGAGAGAGATAGAAACCCGAGAAAAGAGAGAGAGGGAGGAGAAAGATCGGGAGACGATGAGAGAGAGAGATGGGAAGGCCGAGGAGAGAAAATAGAAAGATCGAGAAGAGAGGGAGAGCGAGGAGAGATGGAGAGACCAAAGAGAGAGATAACGAGACCGAGGAGAGAGAGATAGAAAAACCCGAGAGAAGAGAGAGAGAGAGCTGGGGAGAGCGAGGAGAGAGAGAGATAGTGAAACCGAGGAGAGAAAGATAGATAGACCGAGAAGAGAGAGGGATTGAGAAACTGTGGAGAGAGATAGAAACCCGAGAAAAGAGAGAGAGAGATTGAGAGACCGAGGATAGAGAGATGGAGAGACCAAGGAGAGAGAGAGAGAGAGAGAGAGAGAGAGAGAGAGAGCGAGAGATTGAGAGACCGAGGATTGAGAGATGGAGAGACCAGGGAGAGAGAGACAGAGACAGAGGAGAGATAGCAAACCCGAGAAAAAAGAGATGGAGAGGCCGAGGAGAGAGATAGACCGAGAAGAGAGAGATTGAGAGTAGGGAATGAGAGTAAAACTTAAAGTTAGGTCATGAATACCTACTGAAAATCATGATAAAAGTTAAAAAATTGAAATCTTCACAAGTGATTTTACCAGTTTTAGAATCTTCAGAAATGAAAATACATTTACTAAAATGAGTTTATCAGAGAATATTTAAGAGTTAAAAAAAATTTAAGAAATTAAGCGTTTTCTATTTCAAAACTTCACAAGGGAAAAGTTATTTTTGAATTTACTTTTATGTGATTATATATGTTAATAAATACATTTTAATAAACGTGATCATATATATTTAAGAAATGCATTTTAATAAATGGATTCTAACAAATGTGATTATATATTTTCATAAATACATCTTAATAAATGTATTTTAACAAATGTGTTTGTATGTTTTTAATCAATACATTTTATTATATGTATTTTGTATATTTTAATAAACGTGGTTGTACATTTTAAAATAAATACATTTTAATAAATGTGTTTTAATAAACATGATTGTATATTTTAATAAATACAATAATAAACGCGATTGTATATTTTTAATAAATATAATAATTAACATGATTGTATATTTTTAATAAATACAATAATAAACGTGATTGTATATTTTAATAAATACAATAGTAAACAGGAATGTATAATCTAAAAAACAATAATAAAAGTCATTGTATATTTTAATCAATACAAAAACTAACGTGATTGTATATTTTAATAAATACATTTATAAAACTGATTTTACAATAGGAGCATATATTGACTTTATTTACTTTGTTCACAATAATGTAATGGTAGAGTAGGCTCAAGGGCCCTAGTGGCATCTGAATAAAAAACTATATATTTATTTCTTTCTCGATTTCCATCTCTATTTATATATCTCTCTCTGTCTCTATCTCTATCCCTATCTCTATCTCTATCTCTATCTCTCTCTCTATCCCTATCCCTATCCCTATCCCTATCCCTATCTCTATCTCTATCTATATCTCTTTCTCTTTCTCTATCGGTATCTCTATATCTATATCCATCTCTATCTCTATATCTCTATCTCTATCTCTATCTCTATCTCTATCTCTATGTCCATCTCTATCTCTATGTCTATGTCTATGTCTATGTCTATCTCTTTCTCTATCTCTATCTCTATCCCTATCTCTATCTTTATGTTTATCTCTATCTCTATCACTATCTTTATCTCCATCTCTTTCTCTATCGTTATTTCTATCTCTTTTGCTAGCTTTATCTCTAGCTTTATCACGATTTTTATTCCTTTCTCTATTTCTATCTCTATCTGTATCACAATCTTTATCTCTATATCTATCTATTGGTCTATGGCTTTATCTCTAGCTTTATCTTGATCTTTATCTATGTGTCTACTTCTATCTATATCTATATCACAATCTCTATTACTGTATCTATCTCTTTGTCTATGTCTATCTCTACCTGTATCAAAATCTCCATCTCTATCTCTTTGTATATTTATCTCAGATAAACTCAAATAATGGTAGTCATTTCCATGGATTATTCATCTTAATCCTCCTAAAAGCAAGTACAACATTGCAAAAAATTCTTATTTGAAATAGGTATGAGATCATATCTTTCACTTTCCCAATGATTAAAAAGCTTACATTTTATACTTAATTAAGGTTTCCATAAATGCTTTGACATGTATTTTAAAAAGTTACACAGTTGGGATTTACTTTTAAGAAGATTTGAGGGATATTTCTAACCCCCACTAGACTCAATAAGTCAAGTTGGATATGAATCTAACAGTTTTCCTAGTGTGTTGACTTTTTCAGGTCAAATATTGACTTTTGGTGGTCATAAAATTACGAAATTTTATGGGGAATTCAAGACAGGAGTCTTGAGGCTTGGGACAAAATTTAAAGTCAAAAAGAGCTATGAAGAAAAAGATGCCTGCTAACCAGTGGAGTTGACTCAATCGATAGGCTTGGTGCAAAGGAGCTTGAAGAAAACCTTCTAGAACATCCTTGGAGGCTTCCTGATGGCGCAGCACCAGTCACAGCCCCGGAAACGTCTTCGGAGACATCACCGTCTCCCCCGACACCACCATCCGTACATGTTCAACCCGCTTGGCAAGCCAAGGCGACAGTACGCACGCCTGGATTCAGATACTCCGGGTAACGGGCACGTTATCATCGTTTTATGTTCTCGCTTTCGTTTACTATTTTCGATCTACTTCTGTGCCGCCGCTCGCCCTCTCCGAGCGCGCCCGCCATCGTCGCCGTTCACGGTGCAACCTGCCGCCCACCACGCCACGATCATGCGCACCTCCGACGGTCGGTCGCCACCGCCTTCCACTCGCATTCTGCGAGTGCGCGCTGCCGCCGCCCGCCCGATCGCCTGCAGCCGGTCCATACTGCCCAGTTGACCGCCCGCTCGGCCTCTTCAAGAATCATCTCTTCCCACCGTAGGTCGGACGTACTACCGACGCTGCACTCCACCCGACGTCGTTGCCGTCGAGCGTCAAGGGTTGCACCGGTCTTCCCCGCCACTTCTGCCTGTCTCGACCTCGCCCGAGGCTCGATCACACTGCCTCAGGCCCCGACCATCATCACGTGGTCCACGCCGCTCTCGCTAGGCCGCACGCCACGTCGTGCTCGTCGCGCCGCGCCTATCACGCCGCGCTCGCCTCATCGTCTCTCCACGCCTGGTTCACCGCTGCACCGTTCTCGCCACACCCGCAGCGTCACGCCGTACTCGCCACACCCACCACACCATGCCGTGCTGACTACGCCGCGCTGCTCCAATAGTGTCGCACCCACCGCTCATCTTCGCACAATCGCCATCACGCCCTACACGCTGAGCTGCACCACCATCTACACCGGTGCCTACACGCGCACCAGACTATCTGCCTCCGCCATCTTCCCGACGCTGCTGACCCATCAACCGAATCCCCTGCATGAGACAAAGACAATCCCATCCGGGACGATGATGAGGTACACAGTGCCCCGTCCTTTATTTCTTTCAGTACTCTTTTGGTTGCCTCCACCGCGCTCGGGTCAGACATAGGTGAGGGCGCAAGGTTGAGTGAAGACACATTGCACTTGAAAGTCTTTCCCGTTTGGTACGAGTCGGATCCGCCCGTCCCGTGCGTCCACCGTCCAGCGGGAATCATCCTGTTTGGCGCCGTAGTATCCTCGTCTGTCCGGACGAGGGTCAGGAGGTCTACCCCCATCTCTCGGTGACCCCATCGATGTCCCGGAGGTTGGAAATTCCTTGCTTGTCGGCACTGTACATAGTAGAACCCCGACGACCGTGCATTTCATCGTAAGACTTCCTTGTAGGAATCCGTGTCGGTCGACTTCCGTGGAGAAGACGTGCGATGTCGTCACTCTTGGCCCCGAGTCCCATACCTCGGTGATGGATCTAATTGAAACTCATCCTAAATAGCTACCTAGCTCCCTGAGGGATCGACCCTTACTAAGTACTACTAGTAAGGTAATAAAATTGTTGATTGGTTCCTTACTAACCTTACAAACGACCTAGCTAATGCTATCTTCATAATCAATGTGAACCCCTACTTTGGGCCAATCAATCTTTATCTTTATCTCTTTCTATTTTTATTTCTCTATCTCTATATCGATCTTTATATCTAACCCTATCTCTATCTCTTTTAATATTTCTATCTCTATCTCTATCTCTATTTCCTCAAAACCCCTCAAAAATTTTACCCTCCTGATCATGAAGCATTTTGTGAAGCATGTGAAAGGTTTAATGAATTAATCCAAAAATGCCCTCACCATGGAATAGAAAAGTGTCACCTAGCTGAATTTTTTTATGAATCACTTCCTGATACTTTTAAAAGCAAAGTGAATTAACTAGCTGGTGGCTCATTCTATATGGCTTATGAGGATGAAGTATTTGATCTTTTGGAAAGGGTGGCTGAAACTGACCTGCAATAAATAGGAACAAGTCATAATGGAAGAAACACCAACCCAAAACGAGGGGGAGTTCTGCAAGTAACTTCAAGGGAAGCTGATCTTCATGCAGGGATAAGAGAAACCAAAATTGACTTATGAGAAAGCTTGAAGAATTGACTTCCACCCTAAAGAATGCATTTCTCCCTAACTCACCACTTGTGAAAGCAAATATTTGTTCTCTATGTTCTATCAGAGATCATGATGATGGAGCATGTCAACTAGGAGAGGAGGAGGTGCATGTGTTGAACTACAACCCGCAGTCTTTAGGAGGACCAAAAAGGCCCATCTACAACAACCAAGAAATCTACTCCCAAGGAACCAAGGCCCCTTTCCAGCAACGAGTCCAATTCTAGACCCCACCACAGCAGCCTTATCAAGCAGCTCCACAAAGCCAGGTACAAGATTTCTCCACTCTAACACCTGTGATCTCTCACATGATAGAGCAGCTGAATCGAAGGTTACGGGAAGAAATGGAGATGCGCATGAAAGCCATAATGGAAACGCAGAAAAAAATGATGATGGATGCGCAAGGGCAGACCAGACAGCTATTGGAGAGCTTGAAGCAAAGGACAGCTGACCATGGAGGTAAGGGAGTTGAATCCAACTCCCACTCAGGTCGATTTCCAACTCAACCTTCCATCAATCCAAAAAATTTATGCCATTTACACGAGGAAAGCCTATATCATGATAATGAGGAAGATCTTGAAGAAATTTAAGCCATTTCAAGATCCTTACCTAGGCAAGAAAAAAACAAAATTGGAGGAAAATAACCTAAGAGAAGGAGAGGCTCCATCACCTAGTGGGGAACCCCTACCTTCAACCTATACCCCTCTCATTCCTTATCCTTCGGCCTTAAAACCCCTTAAGTCTTCCCCTGATTATGAGTATCCACTCCTAGAGAATTTTAAGAAAGCCGCTATATCAGTAGCCATAGAGGATATGATTAAATTTGCACCTTCTTTAAAGAAATATATAAAGGGTTCGTGCACATCTAGGAAAAT
This sequence comes from Wolffia australiana, assembly GCF_029677425.1. Taxonomy (NCBI): domain Eukaryota; kingdom Viridiplantae; phylum Streptophyta; class Magnoliopsida; order Alismatales; family Araceae; genus Wolffia; species Wolffia australiana. The sequence goes on along the minus strand of NC_135836.1, from coordinate 5,715,516 downwards.
CACGGAGGTAGTTAAACTTTCTGAAAATGCCTATAGTATCTTAATCTCTATTCCCATTAAAAAGAAAGATCCAGGAGCTCCTTTTATTACATGTGAAATTGGTGGAAAGACGTTTTGGGGAACAGAGTTTAATCTGCGTGGATCTGCGTGGATCAATTACTAGTTGATAACACAATTAGACAACCAGAAAGTAGATTATCTGATGTGATGATAAATGTTAAAATTGTTAGATCCCCATCGATTTTATTGTAACTCAGGTCAAGGTGAAAGACGATCTATGTTTAGAACCTATCCTTCTAGGAAGACCCTTCTTGGTGACAGATAAAAAAATCCCAATCTATATCCTCTATCGTTATCTCTATCTCTATCTTATTTCTATCTCTATCTCTATCTCTATCTCTATCTCTATCTCTATCTCTATCTCTATCTCTATCTCTATCTCTATCTCTATCTCTATCTCTATCTCTATCTCTATCTCTATCTCTATCTCTATCTCTATCTCTATCTCTATCTCTATCTCTATCTCTATTTTATCTCTATCTATATCATTATCTCTATCTCTATCTCGATCTCCATTTCTATTTTTATCTCCATCTCCATCTCTATCTCCATCTCTATCTGTATCTGTATTTTTACCTCTATTTTTATCTCTATCTCAATCTCTTTCTATTTTTCTATCTATATCTCTATCTCTATCTTTATCTCCATCTGTATCTCTATCTCTATCTCTATCTCTACCTCTATCTCTATCTCTATCTCTTTCTCTATCGGTAGCTCTATATCTATATCCATCTCTATCTCTATCTCTATCTCTATCTCTATCTCTATATCTAACTCTATCTCTATCTCTATTTCTATCTCTATCTCTATCTAATTCTCTACCTCAATCTCTATCTCTATCTCTATCTCTATCTCTATCTCTATCTCTATCTCTATCTCTATCTCTATCTCTATCTCTATCTCTATCTCTATCTCTATCTCTATCTCTATCTCTATCTCTATCTCTATCTCTATCTCTATCTCTATCTTTATCTCTATCTCTATCTTTATCTCTATCTTTATTTTTATCTCAATCTCAATCGCTATCTCTATTTCTATCTCTATCTCAATCTATATTTCTATCTCTATTTCTATCTATATCGGCTAGCGGATCCAACACTAACCAAAAGACAAAAGACGAACATAAAAGAGTGAAAAAGGAGAAATAAGAAGGTAATCTCTTTGTCATACCCTCCAAGGCCCACGGGACTTCTTCTTCTCCTTTTCACCAGCTTCTTCAGCCCTGCATGCTTCCTGCTCAGCCTGGCACTCACTAAGGTGAATGGATCTATGACTCAATTTCACTTAGGCCACCAAACATTTCCTTGGATTGAATAACAAGATGAATATTACAATAGAGTGAAGGGGTTTATATAGGGAGATAAAGCAAATGAGAGCCATTGGATTTTTAATACAATGGATGGCCAGATCTTCCTTTTTGGCTTAGATCCACGTCCATTGTAGTCTTCCAATCCGCATTGATACCTTTTGAATACCCCAGGGACGTTCAAGAATTCTTTACTTAATTAGCATTAAAGGTGCTATCTTTAAGTCTCCACCCTTGGATGTTTTATGGATTGAATGGCTGGATCTTCTTCTCAGGCTTGGATCCATGTCCAAGGGTGTCCTCCAAATCAGCATCCAAGCACCTAAAATGATCATAAATAATCATGACTGGACCTTCTCCCTGCCACCCTTTCTTTAGCCCAAGATGCCTCTAATAGTTGGCTTAGTGGAGCTTCCTTAGTGGGCCTTTAGAGTAGAGCCAGCTGTCTTGATTTGGGCCTCCTTTCTTTCCTAGGGTTGTGGGTGAGCCTGCTCCTTTGGTCCAAATAGCTTCTTCTTCATTTAATTATCCCTTTTATTCATGAAAGTTTCACCTAATTCCTGCACACTCCACACAAACTAACAAGCGAGTGAGATTCATTCCACTTAACTCAATGAATTAAGTGGGGTTAGTCCCCAATTGACAATAATTAACTCCAAATTAGAAAAAGGTGATTTTATTTCATGATTTTTCACAACTTGACATAAATGTAGATAATATATCCAGATAAAGATAAAGAAGTAGATATATTATCCAGAATTGCACATAGATATTACTATCATTTTTTATTCATCACCTTACAAAAGAAACACTCAAAATTACAAGGCAAAGCCCTCAACCAATGCAGAAAAAGAGGCAAAATGGCAGGAAAAGAGAATATATAATGCCCAAAGGGGTATTTCGTAATTGTCACCATGTGTAACTAGATTTTTTCTCGCTCATTTTTGCTCATTCTGGACGTACTCTAGCAAGTGTCTGGCCAGCCGGACCAGGGGTTTTCAGAATCCATGTTCAACCTGCTTAATGTGAGTTTATCTAAGTTTTCTCTTGATATCGTCTCTTGTTTGCATTGGAAAATGCCTGATCCTGGCAAAATATAAGGATCCATACTTGAGAGGAAGTATTGAGGGCTCAATAAACTTGCATTGAGGCGTTAGGATCATAGATTTCTACTTTCTCCATCACTTCCCATCCATTTACCCTTAAAATCCATCACTTTCCCACTCTAAACACTCATTTTCTCTACTTTCTATCTCTAAAATAGGTTTTTTCACTCACTAGACCTTCATCTATATCCATAGTTACTCCCTTAAAAATTGCATATAAAATATTCTTCATTTGCACATGCAAACTCTATCTCAAACTCCTTCTACATTCTCTCTTTATTTTCTCTCTCTATCTCCTCATTTCAGCCCTTTCTCTCTCTAGAATATTTTATTTATCTCTCTATACCTTAGTACACATCCATAGTTCACCACCTTAAAATTTCATACAAAAGCTCCTTCATCTACACCTTTGAATTCCCTCTAAAACTCTCTCTACACCATCTCTACATTTCTCTCTCTATCTCTTCATTTTCTCTCTCTATACTCTCATTTTGACATTTTATCTCTCTAAAAACATTTTTTCTACCTATAAAATATCTCCCTATATTTCTCTAGATCCTCAAGCATGCTATTATTTGAGCCCCAATAAAAGCACATTAAAATATCAATTTCTATCATTTCAAAACTCAAATTTTCTGTCTTCTAGCCGCCACCGTGTGGTGTCGTGCGGTGCCATTGCAGCAGGGACATCCCTCTGCCTGCCGGTCTGCGCGCAGCCAGCGCACACGTCCACAGGGTACAGGGTATCCCTGTGCAGGACTTAGCCAAATCCACTAAGTCCTGACCATTGTGTTGATCCCAATAAGCCTTAAACGCCATTTGGCTAAGTCTCCACTTAGCCAAATTGGGCTAACCTTAGTGGGCTGACCCAATAAGGACAGCCCTATACGAGCCAACCCCGGCCCGCTGGCCCATTTGACTGCTGCTGCCGCCACCGCTCCGGCGATCGCCTGGGAAGGTAACAAATATATTTTAGTATTTAAAAATTATATAAAAAATTTTAAAATCAGAAAAAACAGGAAAGTTATTTTCTGCATTGAAAAAATCCGAAATAATTAGGAAAAACTCTAGAAAATTCTATAATCTAAATAAAGTCATTTTAATAGCTAAAAATTCTTTAAAAACTTATAATTCTCGTTCTTAATATTTATTGTTGTTTTTTTATGTAACTTAATTCAAGAAAATCATAAAATCATTTATTTCTGACTAATTTGCTAATTGAAAATAGCAGTCGTGTAAAAATACTATTTTGTGTTTCTTTTTGTATTTGGGCTGCCTTAAATCATTGCGAATTCGAAAAATAACCTATAAATTTAGAAAAATCCCAAAAATTATACAGATTTTCATTTTGAATCATTGTCTTCACCCCAAGCTTGACAAAAAATTATGAAATTGAATTTCTCCCTCTTTGCGGATCAACCCCTTTCCCTATATTACTTATAGAGAACTTAAGTGGAAAAACTTCATTAATTGTGTTGTTTAAGCAATAATCAAAACAACGATGTAAACCTCTGAATTTGTAGTAAACCTATCTCTATCTCTATCTCTATCTCTATCTCCATCTCTATCTCTATCTCTATCTCTATCTCTATCTCTATCTCTATCTCTATCTCTATCTCTATCTCTATCTCTATCTCTATCTCTATCTCTATCTCTGTCTCTATCTCTATCTCTATCTCTATCTCTCTCTCTCTATATATATCTCTATCTCTGTCTCTATCTCTATCTCTATCTCTCTCTCTCTCTATATATATCTCTATCTCAATCTCTATCTCTATCTCTATCTCTATTTCTTTCTCTTTCTCTATATTAATCGCTATCTCTATCTCTATCTATATCTCTATTTCTATCTTTATCTCTCTTTCTACATCCATCTCCATCTCTAACTCCAACTCGATCTCTATCTCTATCTCTATCTCAATCTCCATCTCTATTTCTATCTCTATCTCTATCGCTATCTCTATTTCTATCTCTATCTCTATCTCTATATTTAACCTTATCTCTATCTCTACTTCTATCTCTATCTCCATCTCTATCTATATGTCTATCTCTATCTCTACCATAATATCTATCTCTATCTCTATCTCTATCTTTATCTCTATATCTAGATCTTTCTCAAGCTCTATCTCTATCTCAATCTCTATCTCTATCTCTATCTCTACCTCAATCTCTATCTCTATCTCTATAGGGATCACTATATCTATTTCTATCTCTAGCTCTATTTCTATCTCTATCTCTATCTATATCATTGTCTACTTGTCTATCTCTAACTCTATTTCTATCTATATCACTATCTTTATCTCTATCTCTATCTCTATCTCTATCTCTATCTTTATCTCTATCTCTATTTCTATCTCTATCTCTCTCTATCTCTATCTCTATCTATATCCGTATCTCTATCTCAATCTCTATCTCTATCTCTATATCTAACTCTATCTCTATTTCTATCTCTATCTCAATCTAATTCTCTACCTCAATCTCTATCTCTATCTCTATCTTTATCTCTATCTCTATCTTTATCTCTATTTCTATCTCTAAATCTATCGCTATCTCTATTTCTATACCTTTCTATATCTCTATCTCTATATTTATCTCTATCTCTATCTCGATCTCTATCTGTATCTCTATATCTATCTCTATCTCTATATCTAACTCTATCACTATCGCTATCCCTATTGCTATCGCTTTGTCTATCTCTCTATCTATCTCTATCTGTGTCTCTATCTTTATCTCTATCTCTATGTTTATCTCTAACTCTACCACTGTCTCTATCTATATCTCTATCTATATCACTATCTCAATCTCTATCTCTATATCTAACTCTATCTCTATCTCTATCTCTGTCTCTATGTCTATCTCTATCTCTACCTAAATTTCGATCTCTATCACTATCTTAATCTCTATCTCTATCTCTATCTCTATCTTTATCTCTATCTCTATCTCTATCTCTTTTTCTATCTCTATCTCTATATCTATTTCTATCTCTAACTCTATATCTTTCCCTATCTCTATGTCTATCTCTATCTCTACCTCAATTTCTATCTCTATCACTCTCTTTATCACTTTCTCTATCGATATCTCTATCTCTATCTCTATCTTTATCTCTATATCTATCTCTATCTCTATATCTATTTCAATTTCTATCTCTATCTCTATTCCTACTTTAACTTTATCTCTATCTCTATCTCTATATTTATATATGTCTTGTTATCTATCTCTATCTCTATTTTTATCTCTATCTCCACCCTTATCTCTATTTCTATCTCCATCTCTATTTCAATCCCTATCTCTTTCTCCATGTCTATCTCTATATCTAGTTCTATTTCTATCTCTTTCTCTTTCCTAATCTCTATCTCTAACTTTATGTTTACCTCTATCTCTATCTCTATCTTTATCTCTATCTCTATCTCTATCGGTATCTCATACTGTATCTGTATCTCTATCTTTTTATCTATCTCTACCTCTATCTCTATATTTAACTCTATATCTCTCTTTATCTCTATCTCTATCTTGATCCCTATCTCTATTTCTATCTCTATCTCTATCTCTATCTCTATCTCTAAGTCTATTACTATCGCTATCTCTATTACTATCGCTTTGTCTATCTCTATCTCTATCTTTATCTCTACCTCTATATTTATCTCTATCTCCACCACTTTCTCTATCTATATCTCTATCTCTATCACTATCTTTATCTCTATCTCTATCTCTATATCTAACTCTATTTCTATCTCTAACTCTATCCCTGTCTCTATGTCTATCTCTATCTCTACCTCAATTTCGATCTCTATCACTATCGTAATCTCTATCTCTATCTCTATCTCTATCTCTATCTCTATCTCTATCTCTATCTCTATCTCTATCTCTATATCTAACTCTATCTCTATCTCAATATCTTTCCCTATCTCTATGTCTATCTCTATCTCTACCTCAATTTCTATCTGTATCACTCTCTTTATCATTATCTCTATCTCTATCTCTATCTCTATATCTATCTCTATCTCTATCTCTATCTCTATCTCTATCTCGATCTCTATCTCTATCTTTATCTCTATATCTATTTCTATTTTTATCTCTATCTCTATTTCTATCTCGATCTCTCTCTCTCTATATCCATCTCTATCTCTATCTGTATCTGTATCTGTATCTCTATCTCTATCTCTATTTCTATCTCTATCGGTATCTCTTTCTGTATGTGTATCTGTATCTCTATCTCTATCACTATATTTAACTCTATCTCTACCTCTATCTCTATCTTTTTCTCTATCTCTATCTTGAGCCCTATCTCTATCTTTATCGCTATCTTAATCTCTATCTCTATCTCTATCTCTATCACTATCTCTGATGGGGGACCATCCTTCCTTAAGGAGATATCTTTCTGTTTTTGTTCTGTTTGTTTGTTTGATTTTTTATTTTTTTTGTTGTTTATTTCATCTTTGTCGCCGGATCTCCGGCGGGGACTACGCCGGCGCGGCCAGCTTCACCATTTCGTCGGGCTTTGAGGCTCCTTCCGCCACCCTCGTCGCTGCCAGTCCAGCCCGGCTGATGCTGGACATCGTCAAGACGTCGTCCGGTCGACACTGAGGGTAGCGGCTCAGTATCGATTCAGGATCTCGATCGGACGACGACGTTCAGCGTCGTCCGAGCAATGCTGATGGACAGGTATAAATGATGAAGATGATGCGTGAAAGGCCTACTATACTACGTGCGTGTGCCGAAATGCGGAGTTGCCGTTCCAAAGGTTGACGGGATCACTTCTAGTGAGGTCAAACGGACCCCCCGAACCTCGCCCGAGAGGGTCGAGGGCGAGTACGTTGCCGAACGGGACAGCGCCGGTGAGATGCTCACACGCGTCGGGAGAAACCGACTTGTACCGGGCAGGTAAGCTCTCGTGAAAATTATCATCGTTTTCTCAACCTGTCTCGCTCTCACCTACATCTAACCCGAGCGCGGAGGAGGAAAATTGAAAGTGCACTGAAGAAAGTAAGAGACGAAAAGGGTAGCAGGGTAGAGGAGTACCTTCGTTGCGCTGGTGACGGATATCTCATATCAATTGAGATCCAGAGAGAACAGCAAGGCCGAGGGCGCAGGGGTCGGACTGGCGAGGGGGTGGCATGGCGGTAGTGCAGACAAGGCGGTGAGGAAGCAGCGTGCGGGGAGTGGTAGGAGGAGCGGCTGCTGCACAGGGCGGCGCTGCGCGCGGCGGCCGTGGCGTGCGGACGGCGTGCAGGCAGGCGTGGCGCGCGGGCAGCACTCGGGCCGGGCGCACAACCGCGATGGTCGTCGCAGCACAGCAAGGCGCGGCGCGCTGTAAGATGCGGCACGGGCACTTGGCGAGGCGGCTACGGTCGCTGCAGTAAGACCCGGCTGGCTGAGGCGAGGCGACGGTCGGGTGGGGCGCGACAAGCCACGGTCAACCCGCGGAGGTCGGCAGCGAGGTTGGTCGGATGGCGAGGGGCCGTCCAGCGGCAACGAAACCGGACGACGATGGTCGGCAGCGGTGCGACAGGTGATGGGCAGCCGCGGCCAACAACTGCGCGGCTGGTCGGGCGACGGGAGGCCGAGCACGGCGGTGGTGATGGCGAGGACGCCAATGCATCAGCCCGAGACACGTCACCGCAGGCAGTCGGGGTCAACACAGACGTTACGGATCCAAAGATGAAGTCAACAGAAGTCAACCCACCTCGGTCAACAGGAGTAAACGAAGAAGTCAACACGCCACAACCGTCGTCCGCCACGTCACCACCCGCACACGCCTCCACGCGCCATGACACGGCGCCAAAGGCAGATCCACAACTGCCCTTTGGCGTGACGTGATGCACGTTTTCTTTGCGTGTCTTATTTTCTAGTTATTTTCTTCCTCCAAGGCCTATATAAGGTCATTTGTTTCAAGAACTCATTAGGCAATCATAATTCAAGAATTGAGTTTCTTTCTAACTCTTCTTGGAGGATTGCCCTACCTCATCTTGCCCTAACCTTCCCCGCTGCCGCCGCTGCTGTCGTCATCACCGCTGCCGCCGCCGCCACCACCGCCGCCGCTGCCGCCGCGTCATCACGCCAGCCGCGGGCGGTCACACGCGCCGCGACGCCACCGCTGCCATCCTCGCGCCAGTGCGCTCCGTCGCGCTGGCGCTGGCGCGCTGCCGCGGCGGCGCCTCAAGCCTTGCGCGCGCAAGGCTGCGCGCTCCGCGCACTCCGCGCCGCACGGGCGCGAGCGCAGAGGCGCGCAGCGCCGAGTGCGGAGCGCTCCGCGCTCGCCGCTGCCGTTGCCCGCGCGCTCCGCGCACTTTCGCGCGCTTGCGCTGGAGTTCGCCGCGCCGACCTGGCGCCCCGCTTCATAACGTCAACCAGGGCCGAACAACGCCCGGAGCGCCTGCTCAGTATCACGCCGCCCAGCCGCCACGCAGCAGAATTACCTGCAGCCTCTACACGCACTACGGTGCTGAGGTATACCTGAACCCTGTGGTGTCGACGTGTTCTCCGCTCAGTATTTTCTCGGAAGTTTCCACCGCCGTCAGAATTAGACTTGGATTTCTCTTCTCTCTCCTTTTCTAGTGTTTCTTCGCAACGTGAATTCGAGGTATTGATTTCGTGCTTAGGCATCGTCGCGGGGGGAAGACATACTCCCGCCGATAAGGGTTGGAGCTGCACCACCAGATTTCATCGGTTTTAAGTCCGAGAATCGACCGTGATTTCTGTGGATTGTTTTATCCCTTAACCCATTCCTACCCATAGCCTCGTCATCCGCCCTAAATCGTCCATCCCATAGTCGTCCTACGTCAGGTGGAGTTAGGCGACGACGCCGGCGGGCGCGTCAACTACGGCAATCCGCGGCGGTCGGTGGCAAGACCGGTCAGGTGTCGGGAAGGCCTCTCAACGGCAGTGGGATCGGGCGGCAACGGCAGTCGAGCGTATCCGCCACGAGCAGTCCGCGTCGGACGGTTGCTAGGCAAGACAGGCGACGGGGAGGCCGCTCGGCGGTGACGTGAATGGCAGGTGACGGCGGTCCTCTCTTTCTCCCCTTGCTCTTCTTCTCCTTTTTCTTCTTCCTTTTCTTCCTCCTCCCTTTTCTTCTTCTTCTTCTTCTTCTTTCTTCTTCCTTATTTTTCTTTCTTCTTCCTCCTCTCCTCCACGAACGTGACTCTTCAACTTCTTAAACGTTATAATTCAAAGAAATATCAAGATTAGTCTGGGGCGCCACCCTCCTTATATAGGAAGGATGAAATGGGCCCCTTAAACTACAATGGAAAAAAGAAAATAAAAGGCTTATAAGGCCCACTAGGTAGATGGGAGGGGAAGATATCCTCATATGGGTTCTTTCCCTCACTACAACAACAAAATGATAAAGACGAAAAGCGATGAAAAGAAAATAAGAAACAAGTAAAACGATCTGAAGGTGGCGTGTCATCACACCGAATATCTGAACCCGGGGTTGCGCGTCGATGCTGCTGCTCATCATGTCAGCTGGGCACGTGTCGGTGGCGGGCTCGATGATGGTGCTGGCTCCACGAGTGATGACCCTGCGGTGTCGGACGGTGCCGCGCCATCACCCGCCACCCCTTGGCCGATTCTGTCACCACTGGCCGCCAATGGACGCCTCCCCATGGGCCACCTCCGACCTCCCTCGGCCATCGCCGACCCCCCCCTACGGCCGCCTCTAGTCACCCAAGGCAGTCTCTAGCCGCGTACGGCCGTCTCCAGCCGTCTCTAGTTGCCTATGGTCGCCTATGGTTGCCTCAGGCCGCCGACGTTCGCCTCCAGCTGCCTACAGACACCTCCAGTTACCCCCCGCCGATTGCCTACGGCGGCCACCAACTGCCTAGGCCTTCCTGTGGAAGGAATCTGGTCGCCCCACGGCCGCCCAGGTACCACGGCCCCCCCCTTCAGCCGTTCGACTGCCCGTGGTCGCCAGTCGCCCTACCGGCATCGACCACCTAATAGCGTGTGGCTCCCCGGCCACCTCGGCTGCTTTGGGCGGTCACAGCTGCCATGACAATCAGCGACGGCCGCCCTGTCGCCAACCACCGTCGGCCGCCCGACCGCTGTTGACCAGTCCGTCTCCGGCCTCCGACGGCCTCCAGCCCCTCCAACGACCTCCAGCTCCTTCGATCTCCTCCGACCAACTACAATCGCTACGGCAACCCTCAACTGCCCTGGCCGCCCTCGACCACCGTCGGGAGCCTGGCCGCCCTCGGCCACACGGCGCCCTCGGCTGCCTGCCCATCCTCAATCGACTGGTCATCTCGGTAGCCGTCGTCTTACATCATCCCGTCTGCCGTCATTCACCATCTCGATCAACTTCGTAACAGCCGCCTCGGCCACCCTCCACTGCCTCTGCCACCTTAAGCTGACGTGACCGCCTCAGCTGCCTCTGTCGCCCGAATCATCGTGCGTCACCTCCGTCATCCATATTGCGCACGACTTAGAGATCCATACCCGCGCCTTCCTACGCCATAGTGTCCACCCGCCCCGTATGCGCACCTTAGAATCCGTTAGAGTAGTTTTGAGAAGAGTAGTCGCCAGACGACACGCCGCCACCGATGCTCGTGTCCGTCTGTTCGTAGCTAGTTATTGCTCGTCTTAGTTACAGCCTTCGTAGTTAAACCGTCTTAGACTACAGATAGATTGTAGAGGCAGCCGCCTTATGCCGTGGCGCCGTCCGTAGCCACTTACCCGTTACTCTGGTCTCTTAGAGAAGCTTCAGAGGAGACGATCGTTGGATGACACGCCGCTACTAGTTTACCGCTGCAAGTACATAAACACAGCAGGATATACAGCCGCCGCTTGCACCGACACCGCCTAACTTTGACGCTCGTTAGCAGAACAAAGCCGGGCCCACCCAATCACCGCTGCTGGAGCGTCAGCCCCGTGCTGCCGCTCCGCGGCTCTGCCCTCCACTCCTTGTGGTGTTAACGCGAGCCGCTCGATCCCGGCAGGTCGTGTTACATCAATCTCTACCTCTATCTTTATCTCTATCTCTATTTCTCTCTCTATCTCTATTTCTCTCTCTATCTATATTTCTATCTTTATCTTCATCTCTATCTCTATCTCTATCTCTATCTCTATCTCTATCGCTATCTCTATCTCTATCACTATCTTTATCTCTATGTCTATCTCTATCTCTATGTCATTCACTATCTTTATCTCTATCTCTGTCTCTATCTCTATCTCTATCTCTATCTTCATCTCTATCTCTATCTCTATCTCTATCTCTATCTTTGTCGTGATCTCTATCTCTATCTCTATCTCTATTTCTATCTCTATCTCTATCTCCATCTCTATCTGTATCTGTATCACCACCCGAGAGCCCCTGTAGTGCTTCAAATGTAAGGGCTTTGGACACCGTAGGACCAAGTGTCCATCCCTATTACATATGGACATTCATGGAAACCCCGTGGAAACCATACCACTAGAGGAATCCCGACCACTACACGACTTACCCCCCTAGCAGCCACAACGGTGACGACAGCACTGACTACGTCATTCGTTGTGTCTACGTCCCGAGCACCGATCACCACCCGAGACCACCTATAGTGCTTCAAATGTAAGGGCTTCAGACACCGTAGGACTGAGTGTCCATCCCTATTACATATGGACATTCATGGAAACCCGGTGGAAACCATACCACAAGAGGAATCCCGACCACTACACGACTTACCCCCCCAGCAGCCACAACAGTGACGACATCACTGACTATGTCATCTGTTGTGTCTACGTCCCGAGCACTGATCACCACCCGAGAGCCCTTGTAGTGCTTCAAATGCAAGGGCTTTGGACACCGTAGGACCAAGTGTCCATCCCTATTACATATGGACATTCATGGAAACCCCGTGGAAACCATACCAAAAGATGACTTAGAGATAGATGAGTTCCTGGGAGAACTTCTTGAGGAGGAGGGGTATGAAGAACGCTTAGGATATATTCAGATTCGTAGATCATTCCCATCACATAGCCCTACCGTGGGATTGACAACCCCTCCGACCGGGTCTAGTCAGACGACATCATTGACCAACCCTCCTAGGGCAAATCTAGGTCAACATACTCCTACTCCTGCGGTTATCTTGGAACCTCCGATGAATCCGATAGGATCGTCATCCGTTGATTAGTTCAACGTATGTCTATGTTTTATTTGTACGTCAAGATCGGAGAACGTACACTAAAACTGATAGTTGATAGTGGCAGCTGCATCAACGCAGTTTTGGAGGAAACTACCACTAAGCTGGTATTAACTCTCATACCACATCCCAGTCCATACAACATTTCTTGGATAGACGCTTATACTCTACCGGTCAAAAATCAGTGTTATGTCCCACTGAAGATGAGCACTTACGACGAAAAGATGCTATGCAACGTACTACCGATGAAAATTGGTAGCATATCTTTGGGCGCCCATGGTTATTGGACCATGACGTCCAGATTTTCGGGTGGGCCCACACTTTTACTTTTATCTATGGCGGTCAACAACTCATTTGGTATCCGTCAACTAAGTTGATGAATCCGCCCGCAAAGCCCATCCGACTCCTCGACCATCCCCGAATACTCTTGTTATGAATGGATGCATATTTTGATGCCAACTGGAGGAAGACAGAGCACACACCCCTGTCTATTTAGCACCTTGATGTAATACTAAGAGCGTGCCGGGATCAGACGGCCCGTATTACGTCACAGGAGCGATAATGAGCTGTACGTGGGTTTAACTATATGAGATGGATGCCGGTTTTGAAAGCCTTGACGAGCAATATTAGACAATGCCTGGTGAGGAACGACAGACAACGACAACCACTGAGAAGATATTGATCTGATGAGACTCCCAATGACCCCTAGAGGCCAACTATGACGATACGAGGGAGGGGCTTTTGACGGCCCAAAGGTGTTCCAAGTCAAACGGTCAACGAGTAGCCTTCTACCATAAGAAAGTTCCTACCTCTCGACACGGTGGCTATCCTAAGCAATTCAAGGAGATCAGGGGTAGAGGAAAAGATAGCAGAAGACGGCACGACAAGACGCAATAATACTGGTAATTAAGGAGCGGAGTCGAATAGGTACCTTGTTGATGAAAGTCCACGTCGGCGTAATTGGATCGTTGGTGGGCAACGTCTGGGCGCGGCAGACGGGCCGCACGCACGGGCAGTGGGCAGGGCACTCGAGGGAGAGGCCTGCGCCAACGGCAAGGGGTGGCACACGGCATAGGAGGCCGGGCACGCGTGCAGGAGGGTAGGGTGCGCGATGGGGAAGCCGGGCGTAGACAGCTGGGCTGCGCGTGCGGAGGGGGGTCCCGCGCAAGACCGCGACAGGGCGCGCGGAGGAGGGGCGGCGTGCGCGGCAAGGGCTAGCGCACGGTAGAGGAGACTGGATGCGCATGCAGGAGGGCAGGGCGCGCGATGGAGAAGCCGGGCGCGTGGACAGATGGGGCGTGCGTGCAGAGAGGAGACCCACGCGCGGCCGCGGCAGGGCGCGCTGGGGGAGAGCGACGCACGACGGAAGGGGCTTGGCGTGGAGACCATGTGCGGGGCAGGGTGCATGGAAGGAGACGGCGGCGCGACCGCGAGCAAGTGTGCCAGGGAGGAGGCCGACCGCACGGGGCCGTGACAGGTGCATGACGACGGACGAGCGTGAGGCGGCGGGGCGACGGTGGAACCGATGGTGTAAGCGAGGGCGACCTCCAAGAAGGGACTTCTTGGAAGATAACCACTGATAACACCCTGAATTTGGTCTTTATTTCATGTTATTAGCACAATTTTATGCATTTAAAGAGCTTAAAATGGGGTTGTTATCATATATTTACATGAAAATATTGTTTTCAAGTGATTTCTGATTTTTCCCTAATTTTCTGTTAATTCTATGAATTTTAAAGGATTTATTGGAGCTCGAAATAACTATTTTTGAATGAAAATGGCAAATTTAATATTTAATTTCGAGATTTATCAATATGGGATGAATCAGTGAATTTTCTAGAATTTTTTACGAATTTTTAGGACTTTTCTGAGATTTATTTTAAGAGGAAATGCATTTATTCTAAGAAAAAAGATATATTTATAAGAGAAAAAAAGTATTGACATCATTTTCGAACTTTGAAGGGCCTTTTTGCAAAGTTTTGTTGCAAAAGACCCTCAAAACAGCTCTCGGTAGTCACTACAGGTGTAAAGATGTGATTTAAAATGTTACAGGGTTTTATTGCAAACGGTTTATTAATTGTTTTAATATTTTAGAAAAAAATAGGAGGAAAGAGAATGCGCAAAGGGCATATACACTAATATTTTTGGGCGGCGTCCATTCGTAGTTGCGAATTTTCAGTGGGTTTTTCCGCAAAAACGCCACTAAGAGCTTTTCGCGCGTCGACGTGACATAATGGTGGCCGTCGGATAAGAATCCGACGGTACTTGAGGAGACGTCAGTGATGGGAGGTAAGTTCACCGCCCGCGCGGCGCGTACAACGCGCACGCATGGGCGGTGACGTGGCGACTGCGGATTCGTCTGCGCAGCGAGAAACGCAGGTGCCACATGCGTGATCTATTTACGCACCTATTTGTTTTACCGCTCGCTTTCTATTTTATTTTTTTTCGCCAGGGGGTACATGGCGCAACGAGGAAGCACCCACCTGAAGAAGTTGAAACGGTGCCGGCAATGAAATGGCGACACCTCAGTGTGCGGTTAGGAGAAGAAAAAAATAAATAAATGAATTAATCCAATGGCTAATATTTGTTTAAATTCATTTATTCATAACTTTTGATCCACAAGTCTGATTGAGATGATTTTTTTATGGATTTGCTCGTATTGATCCCCTCTTTCTATCTATATGGTTAGATCATCAAGCATGTATTGATAGATATAAATTAATCACTAATTAGGGGTAACATGGTAATTTATTCCATTTTACCTAGGTATAAAAGCCGAATTTCGAGAGGAGGGGGTTATTCTTGATGGTGCTCTATCAAGGCTGCAAGAAAGAGAGGAGCTCTAGCTTGGATCAACCTATCTGGTACCTTTTTCTTGTTTGTTTTGAACTTTTAGTGTATTTTGGATGATGTTTTAGTGAAATTTCTTCTTCATTCTTCTTGATCTTGGCCTGAACTTCTAAATCGCTAGGCTTGAGCGGAAGGTACAAGCCCTTACTGAGATTGAGAGGAGAGAATGAGAGATTTACCTAGCTATTCCAAGTGCACATTAAAAAACTATAAAAAACTTCAATTTCTAGGAGAGTAAATTTCCCTTTGTATTATCTAGTTGTGTAGTTATTTCTGAATTATAAGACCTACAAAACAAACCAACTCAAATCAAAATTTCCCTCTCAACCTCTCTAATTGACCCCTTGGACCCTTTTCTTTGGATCAAAGCAGCCAATTTAGAGCTCCCTATTTCTTCTATTCATCCCATCTCTTCTACCCCCCTTTCTAAATTTCTCATCTAATTAGGGTGGTTTGATCTTCATTGAAGATCAAATTAACTCTAATTAGGGTTGAATTACCAAGAAAACCATCAAATTGAATTCCTTACTAGCTTCCCTTGGATGACACTCGTACTTATCACTAGACATCTTAAGTAGAGTTTTTATAAATTTTATTGTATAAGCTAAAATTGACGACGACAAGGGTTTAAAATTGCATAAAATTTACCCCTATTTTTGGGTTATCAACCACCAAGCATCCTTAAAGGGAATGACAAGTTCTTGACCTGTGGGAGGACTCTTCTTGGCGGTTGGCGGAATCTTGGCGGATGGTGACGGCGGCATTTCTTGAGTCTTCAAACACCTTCGGAGTTATCTCGACAAACGAGTCTTCAGGCGTCAAGAGATGGTGGATTCTTGAATCTTTAGGCGTCCTCAGAGTAATCTCGACGAGGACGTTGAGACACGTCATCACGGAGTAATCTCGACGTGATAGTGCAGGCTCTAACCACTGAGTGATCTTGACGTGGGCGAGGCTAGCCACTCCTCTCTACACTTTAGATCTTATCTAAGATAATGTGGGGACAACTTGGAAATTTCCTTCAACAAATGCCTGGCTTTCACTTGGGCATACTATCCCCTTATATAGTGAGGGTAGGTGCCAAGTGGAAACGTGGATAGGATGAACCGTCGTGAGACATGGTTCGTCCTCTCTTTAACGGTTACAAGTAAATGAAAAACATAACACGGACGAGGCTCAAAACACCGTCCCAGTCCGATGAGGTCCGAAAACAAAATTACAACAAAATGAAAATGCAGAAAATAGAAATGCTTACGCAGGATATTTGAATCCCGAATGACGAGCGTCAGTGCGTGCAGCCCGGCATGGTTGGATTCATCCCGACCTGGCGTTAGCTGGATGGTCCCCCATCACACATACACTCGCCGTTCCCACTAAGGAACTAGACGTAGATATCACGACCCCCAAGGTCGCTCAGCTAGTGTACGAATTCAATGAGGTATTCCCCGGAGGAACTGCCTTATGAATTGCCTCCATTGCGTGACATACAACATGCAATCAACTTAGTACCCGGAGCATCCATCCCTAATTTGGTGCACTATCGGATGGATCCTGTGAAGTATGAAGAGCTTCACTGACAAGTCGAAGAATTCCTTTCTATGAGATCGATCCAAGAAAGTCTTAGCCCTTGTATTGTGCCAGCATTACTCACGCCAAAGAAAGATGGAACTTGGCGAATGTGGTGTGACTCCAGAGCAATCAACCAAATCACCGTGAAAGTATCGGTTTTGGATCCCTTGAGTTGAAGACTTTTTTGATGAGATGGAGGTACCAACGATTTTCTCCAAAATTGACCTGAAAAGTGGTTATCATCAAGGATCCATCACAGTGATGAATGGAAGACTGCTTTCAAGATAAAAGACGGTATATTTGAGTGGAATGTCATGCCTTTCAGGCTATCTAAAACCCCCAGCTCTTCTCGGAGATTGATGAATGAGGTACTGTGCCCATTCCTTAGGAAAGTCATCATCGTCTACTTTGACAATATCTTGGTATATAGCACTAGTAGAGATGAGCATATGCAACGTGTTCGAGATGTGTGCACGGCACTACGACGGGAAAAGCTCTACGTTCACCACAAGAAGTGTTCATTTTTCACAACTGAGGTATCGTTCTTGAAGGAAATATATGTGGCCGGCAAGCCAATCACACATTCCACATCTCATTCCATGTTCATTAATAGAACATATTCGTTATAGTGCACGTGTGATGCGTATAATGAAGTCCATGGATACATGATCAGACTTAGTGAATTACGATAAGATCGCAATACGGAGATCACTAGTCTTTAAGCATGTGTTCTAAACATTACTATTACAAGGATACGCGAGAAGAACATCGAAGTATCCAGATAGAATAGCACTATCTAGCCTCACTCATATGATGAGTATGGCCAGTCCCGTAGCCATTAGTGTGGCGACACTAAGGATAGATAGTGGGTGCTCTTTAGTGGAAAGAGTTCACTGAATTGATCCGTACGAATCCCTGAATAGTATTATACCGAACTGTCAATCAGGTTGATTCACATCACAGTTGTGTAAGTGGTCCTTAGACCTGAGACACCAAAGATGTCTTGTGGATGGACGGTTGTACTTTGGCTATGGCCGACGAGTCTCTAATCATGGGATTCTAAACGGTCTTAGTTCGATGCATCAAGAAGTGCATGAAGATGATTGAGTGGTCAAGATGGGATCGTCCACCCACGGTATAAGAGGTGCCAGCTCAAGGAAGATGATGCAAGGAAGTCCTTGGCCAAGGCAATGAAATATCGGAGAAGAGTTCTCTGATGATTTCTGAATGCATCAATACTAACTCAGATGACCATACCCTAAGTCATCTAAGGAGCATCAAGTGGACGATGGATTATACATATACGGTAACCGATGATGAACAGGTTGCATGAATGAGTCAATACACACTCCTTTGTATCTTCTAGGACACAAGGTGTAGCTTGGCACCCCATGTGTCAGAGTCTCGACCTATCGATTGGGTTAAATCAATCCGACGTTAATGAATCTATTTGATGATATAATCAATTAATTTGGAAGGCCAATAAAGGTTCTTGGGCCGCTGGAGTCGTTAACTAGACTGATACATGGGCCTAAAGGGTCACACGCAAATGGTCTTTTGAACGTTGGAAGATATACTTAAGTTTTGGGGGTATTTATGAAAAATACCCACTTAGTATAAATAGGGGAAGGCCCTCAACAAAATTCACCCATGCCAGAATTGTTCAGGGGCCTTTCCCCTTCTTCTACACTCTCCCCACATCCCCTCTTCATCCCTGATGTGATTGGGACGATGTAACGACGCCAACGGAGAAACAACGGGGTTCGTCAACAAGGAGGAGATTCGGCGTGCTGGGGACCTCTAGAACCCAACAAGTCTGTGGGGATCGTTGGTGTCCACGGGGTGTACTAGTGTGCTCACATGGACTGGACGGTTCAAGGGCACTCGCCTCGGCGAGTGCGGTCTGGCCGGGATCCGTAGGTGGTCGTGATGGGCCACCTATTGATGCAGGACAGCTAGGGTAGAAAAAGGTGACCGAGGAGATGGATATGATAACGACGGTGGAAGGGTACGGAAGGGTTTGGTGGGATGGATAAAACAGATCACAGAAATCCACACGATCGAATTCGGAACTTAAAACTGATGAAATACTAGTGGTGCAGCCCCGTTCCTCGTTGAGGATGGGAGTAGTGTCTTCCACCACCGCGATGATGCCGAAGTACCAAAAATCAATACTCGAATTTCACGTCACAAAGAAACTCACGATAGAGAGAGATTTAGGGAATTCCAAATTAAATCAAATCTGTTGGCGGTGGAGAATTCTCTCAGAACACTGGATGAAGAACACGTCAACACCAAAGAGTTCAAGCGTACCTCGGCAACGTAGTGCATGAAGAGGCTGCGGGGAATTCTGATCATGACAAGACTGGGCGATCCGGGCGTTGTATGGCCCACTAGTCGAGAAGATCTGGATGTTCCCGGCGTTGAGCGGCCCTTGCAAAGAAACATTTTGCGCTTCAATGGGCAGAGTGCTTGGGCATGGAGCGTCGTTGGCATGACGATTGATGTGCCCTGCGACAGGGTGTCGCGGATCCAACTGCGCTGTCAGTTGGTGGGGGTCAAGGGGGAAGTCGCCCCCTTGCGGGGTTTAGGGTAGGCCCCTGAAACCTAAACGGTATGTGCCGCGGTACGAAGCTTCGAGGGTGTCCGGAAGCGTGGGCGGCCTGGGGCGGTCCTGGGCGGGCAGCCTAGGGCAGCCTTGGGCGAGCAGCCTGGGGCGGCCTTAGGCGGCCATGGGCGGGCAGCCTAGGGTTGTCTTCGGTGAGCGACGACGGCGAAAACGGAGCAGAGGTAGCCGGCGATGTGAGGCAGTGACGGCAGCAGCAGCGGTGGAGATCAGAGATAGCGAGAAGGAGGGTAGGGTTGGGGCATCACTCCAAGAAGAGAAAGACAACTCAATTCATGAAATAAACTTGCCTAACTATTTCTTGAAACAATGGCCTATATATATAGGCCTTGGAGGAAACAGAATACAACTTAACGACGAGAAATTAAATATGAGAAATTAAAGACGTGATTCGTGTCACGTCAAGGGACAGTTGTTGATCTGTCGTTGGCGACATGTCATGATGCGTGAAGGAGTGTGTGTGCATGGAGACGTGCGTGATGCCGGTGTGTTGACTTTGTCTGATGACGGAGGCAGTGTGTCTGTAGCGGCGACATTGACTTCGGTTGACGGTAGCGGAGTGTCCGTAGCGGCGGCGTTGACTTCGGTTGAAGGTGGTAATGCGTCCAATGTCAATGCGTTGGCGTCCTCAACATCACCGATTGGCATCAGGGGACGATGTTATGACGGGCCCATATGGTGGCCTTTTTTGTTGGGTGACAATCCAATGCATCATGGGGAGGTCAAACCTCCGGGTTGCGCCCTCCTGTTCGATCGCGTCTCGATGGCCTAGTCCCGAGGGGAATCTAACTGAGTGCTTGAAACGATGGATGCGATGCAGAAATGATGTCTATGCGGAGTCAGAGAAGTGCTGTGAGCATCCACATCCGGGCTCTAATACCAATTTGATGCAGGACGTCATCTAGGATGTCGTCCAGTCGAAACTGAATATGATGGTTTGGTGCGGATAAATAATGAAGTATCAGATAACGATGGTGTCATTGTCCGACGGTTACCCTAACGGGTATGTAACCACGTAGTGATGAATGCCCTATGTGTCGTACGTGCAGGGTTCAACTCGAGGGAGGTGTCGAGCTCCAAGCTTAGACAAGTCACCGAGTGGCGGCGTCGATGGCCTCTCGAACCTCGTCGGAGTGACAAAAGTGTCTACGTCCGAACAGAGTCTATCCGTAGAGCTTGCACGTAACGAGCGTACTCGTCCGTACCAGTAAGACACTCTAAATCGTAGTTATCTCTCATTTAACCTCCCTCACCTACCTAGCCCAAGACAAAAATATACTGCAAGGGAATTATTGAACAAGCAACGGGAGACAACGGTGTACCTCTTCGACGGTGGCTTGTAGTGCAAGGCTTCATCTTCACCGGTGGCGATTCGGAGCGGGTGGAGCGAAGGGTTGGCAGAGTAGAGACAGTGGCTCGACGTGCAATGGATGATGCCAAAGCTTTTTGTAAAGGATGGTCATCGATGAGGTTGAACGGGTCGGCAGTGTGCGCGGAGCTTAGCGCGATCGACCGAAGCCCACGGGCTAGAGCAGGCGAGACAAATCCGGAGCGGACAAGTCCATCAGTCATCCTGACCGCGTTGAGCTGGTCAGCCGATCGGCCGGATCGGGTCGGCTGGGCCACACTACCCAGTCGGATTCGTAGGATCGACTATTCAATCCGTTCGTCCAGTTGAGGGCCGGTCGACCAAGCTGCTCGACCGGTCCGTCGGTTCTGATCGGCCCGGTCGATTGGGTCGAGTCGACTCGATCGAGTCGGTCGGCCCACTCGATCAGGTCGGATCAACTCGGGCGGGTCGACCGCCTAGTCGGGTCAGTCGACTACCCCATTCAGGTCAGACAATTGTCGGACCCGTCCAGAGGTCATCAGCATTTGTCAGCGGCAGACGACGTGGCGGCATCGGCTGAGAAAAGGGGCGTTGGCGCGAGATCCATTGGGTGGCGTCAGGGCCATTGTCTCTTCTTTTCCACGGCGTCGGCTCACACAAGGGAAGGCGCGGGGGCGCCGGCCGGCGACGGCGGAGGCAGCCAGTAAAATCGTGCAAGCGCATGCGTTAGCGGCGGGGACAGCGCCCTTAGCCGCGGGGCAGCGTCGTTCAGAGGTGCCGCGGTGGATTCCTCCCTCCCTACCTTCCAGTTCCTTCTTCTTCCCTCTTCTTCTTCCTTCTCTTTGTTCTCTTCTTTGAAAAGGAAGGAGAGACCACCAACTGTTCAATAAAATGCTTCTTAGAAAATATGGTCTCTAAACAGCTTAGGGTGCCCTCTCTTCCCTTATAACAAGGGAGAAGAGATGAACCTTACATGGGCCTTACGGAGGTCCATTAGGGGAGCCTTTGTAAATGGGTTCCCCCTCTTACAAACAAAGAAAAACAAAATTAGAGAATAGAAAGAAATGAGGGAAATGGGGGAAAGAAAGGAGAGAAAAGGGGAAGCAAGGGGAGATGGGTTAGAGAGCGGCCCATCCTCCTCGATGACGAAACGACGATCAGACGAACACGACAAAACACGATGAAAATGAGATGAACGAGATCGGGATAAAAGCAAAAACACGAGAAGAAGATAGATGGAAAACGTGAAAGGATAACCATAGCAAGATCACCCGGTCTTCAATGTCGCGGGTGCGTGCGCGGATTACGTTGATGACAATCCTCGATGGCGTGTGCCATCAAACAGGCACCCCCAACTACTTATGCAGCGCTAAGTCACCAAGGACAGACCGTTCCAATAGCACCTCAAGTACCTCCTACCACCCATTACCCACATGGATACCACGAGGATCGAGCTTATTATCCTCCACCAGCCCCACCAGCTGCACCTATCCCTAAGCCTAGTGATGGGGGACCATCTCGACATCAAGACAGGACGTTGCCAACAACCGCATTGAGCTGCACGAGCTGACATCCCCAACACCTCGTTCAAGTACTCCAGTGGAGATGAAGCCGCACGTGTTTTCGTTTATTTCCCTTATGTCTTTTGTTGTAATTTTCATGTTTTGGCCTCGACCATTTTGAACAATTTTATTTTCTCTTTGTTTTGAGAGAACTGCTCGTGTTGAGACAGTTCCCTCAAGTTACGCCTGATTGGGTATGCCCACGGCCCTATATAAGGACGGCTTGCCCAAGAGGACAGACAGACTTGAAGTTGGATAAATCAAAGTGTCATTGTTTTTTTTCCTTAGTTCTCTAGCTTAGAGGGTTTAGACAGAATAAGAATTTTGACAGTTGGAGTTTTGAACGTGGGAATGCTCCTCTCTACCACGGATTCTTTCATCGCCTTCTCTCAACCTTGTCCTGTCAGGAGCAAGCCTATGCGCCAATAGTTTGAAATCGTCGATTCTTGAAGCTTGAAGAGCGTCCACCACATCCTGGTTTCCCTCGGCCGCCCAGCCGACTACGCTGTTTCCCATGTAAGATTGTTCAAGAATCTGAGGGCTCCTAAGAAACCACCATTCTTGGATCTTTTGGAACCTCGGACATCCCAGGACTTCATGCGTGTGCCGTCAAGAATGCCCCTTGCTTTGCCACACGCGCAAGGCACACCGAAAATCTGCTTCCTGCTTGTGTGATTCCGATCACACCCTGGTGTCCCTCCTCCGAATGCATGCCCGCCGCTCCCAGACGCACGCTGCAACCCATCCGCATGCGCTCCACTCTGCCCGTGATCCCAAACTACTGCACAAGAACGCGCGCTGCCCGCTTACCGCTAGCCACACGGTCTGCGCGCAAGGACAGCCCACGGAGTCCTTCTTATCTCTTGTTCATGTGTTGATCTCTCGCCAGCCCTGACATGATTTCACTTGTACTGTCATGACGCCAACATGATTTGCTCCGTCAGGTGAAACCGTTCCTTCCTCACTGCAAATCATTTATTTTCCTTGAAATATTGGTAGATTTATTCCCCGTGCCTCGAGAGCTAGGATTCCTCTCTTATTACCCCGTCTTATTACATCTAGTGATTGGATAGGTAACCCTTAGTCATTTTCTTGGAAATTGAATGCCGTCGGATATTACAAATACCTATTATTACGTGTCAGATTTGATCCTAAGGGACGTTGGGAAGTCGATTGTGTCCAATCAAACTTCGCCACTTTTACCGACGGTCAAACTTGTTAGTGAATTTGTTACTCGTCGTTACTTCTCAAAATTCAATCATAGCATCTAGTTAATTAGTGCATTCATAGACGTCAATTGTGGTGTAATACGAGCCGTCCGATCCCAGCCAATACAGTTTTACATCACCTAGAGACCAATTAGATCCTCAAGATGTTCCACGACCCTTTCCTGTTTGTCATAAACATACTGATGATGAACGAGATTGAAGATGAGAGGCACATCGTGCCATGATACAAAAGAGTGTTTGCATGGAAGTTCCGATCTTTTAAGGATCACGGAATCCAAAAGATAATTTGGATTGGGAGTAAGATTTGGAAAGTTATTTCCAATGGTAAGATATAAATGACGATCTATGTGTATCTAATGGGCGACCATCGCGACGACATGACGGGGGACCATCGCGACGACACAGCCACGGGACGGGTCCGACCTCTCCGAGCCGCCCGCGCCGACGCCCGCGACCCCGACATTAAATATTCGTCGTAAGTCTTTTATTATTTTCCTGTTTTGGTTATTGAGATAAACATTTGGACCCGGCCATGCGTTAGGCCTCGTCCCTCCCCCTCGTTTGTGTTTCATCCTTTTGTCACGTGTAAGAGGAGGACCACGTCATGAGACGGATCCCTCCTCCCCTTTATGGCCTCTTGGCACCCCTCTCCTCTATATAAGGAGAAGGCATGCCCAAGGGCCGATGGAGATTATCTTTGAGAAAAAAAAAACCAAATTTCTTGTTTGTTTGTTAAATTTCTGCTCACGGCCGTTTTGCGTCAAATTTAGAAGGGGGTCGTCCCCTACCTCTGTCCACGAATAGGGAGACTGCTCAACTTCCTCTGGGTTCCTGCTCCAAGGTCGTTCAGCCCCTCCCAGAAGGCGCTCCCTGTTGGTGTCGTCGTCCTTTCCTTGGTCCCTAGATTGCCTAGTAACGGCTCTTCTCTGGTAATCGACACTACGGGCCACACACCAGGCTTGCGCCGCCACGGTCATTCCGGAGGCTCCTTCGGAGGCCGCTCAGTCCCTGAAGAACCTCCCGGTGGTCAGCCTGATCCACCCACATCGTCAGAAGACCGTGCAGTCCACCGCATCCGACCCGCGGAAATTCCCGAGCTTCCGCAGTCGCCGATTTTTCTCGGGAAGACTCTGCTGACTGAGGTTCCGACGCTTACGGCTCCTGTTTCCTCATTCTGATCGGTGAACCGGTTGTCTCCCGCCGCTTCCCTCTGCCTGGACCTCTCCGGATGGACACCTGAAAATTAGCGCCGTCGCGTTCTTTGCCTGCCGTGAACGCCGATTTCTCTCGAGAAGATTCTGCTGTCCCATGTTCCGACGCCTACGGCTCCTGATTCCTCGTTTCTGATCGGCGAGCTGGTTGTCTCCCGCCGCTTCCCTCTGCCTGAACATCTCCGGACCGGCATCTGAACATTAGCCCGTCGCGTTCTTCACCCGCCGTGAACCCTCGAGCGGGCGTGCGACCTCTCCTCTTTTCTTGCCCGTCGGACGTTCGCGCTGTGCGGTCAACGGCTCTTCAGACCGCACTACGAACGCGCCCTGGGTCCTCTACACCCTCCTCTCCTCTGTGATAGACGTTGCTCTTGTGGCCGCACCTCTTGTACACGCGTCGGATTCATCTTCGCCTCGTCGCGTATCTACCACAAGTGCCGAACGTTAGCTCGCCAAAGTAGCAGAGCATCACCTGGACGTGGAGTCCCTACCCAGGTTCCTCTTCGCTCCTCTTCCCCTATTTTATTATAGTATCGTTACCTCTTTCAGTACTGTCCTTCCCTATCGCATTCCCTGGCCGCTTAGCCTCGTCAAAGTCTCCTATAGGTCGCCACTTTCACTGAGTGAGATAGGATCTTTCTTGATGATTGACGACCCATCATCGTCGTTGTGGGGGAACTCCTGCGGGTGATCACACGCCTCTCACGCCAAGCTCGATCACGAGATCTCGAGGGTCACCCGGAGTCGAGCCGGACTTAGTCGTTGTCGAAGAGTTACTGGATTATCGTCCCACCTTCGGACCGTCCTTTCTAGTTCCTGAGGGTTATTTTAAGCGAGCATTCATCTTCTTAATTGTCACGCATCGTACATCGTTATGACGTAACACGAGCCGTCAATCCCGGCCGTACCGTGTTACATCAGTATCATATGATGAAGTTCATCTCGGAGGACAACCTAAAATTTCCTGGAAAAATGAAAAAGAAGCGGCATGATGCCGAGAAGATCCACCTATGTCATGGAACGAAATGTCCCGCAAGCTGAAAGACAAATACATCCCGAATCTATATAAACATACTCTTGCTTAAGTGGATGGACCTTAAGCAATGTAAGCAAAAGGTAAGTGAAGATATTGAAGAATTTGAGGAATTTCGAACGAGATGTAAATTTTTGGATAGTCCACAAATCCATATTGCATTGTTTATCCATGGGCTCCACTCCGACCTTGGAGTACGAGTATTAGAACAGAATCCTTCCACAGTTGATCTAGCTTATAGTTTGGTGGAAATCAACGAGTACACTATTAAGGATACAACTCCACCTTCGGGATGGTCCTTTGGTCCAGTGCAAATTTAGGATGATGTGCGGTCTTGATGGCGAGGATGCCAACACATCAACATCGGGCGCGTCACCATGGTTAACCAAAGTCAACGCCACCACGACAGAGACTCCGCCACAGTCAACCGAGAGTCATGCCGCTGCTACGAACACGCCGCAACCGTCACGCACATCTCAACGCACACACGGCTCCTCGTGAGTCATGGCACGCCGCCAACGGCAGATACATAACTGCCCCTTGACGTGACACGACCCGGCCCTCGTCTTTATTTTAATCAGTCGTACTTTCTCTTTCCTCCTAGGCCTATATATGTAGGCCATTGTATCAAGAAACACTTAGGCAGTCATTATTCAAGAATTGAGTTTTTGTTTTAATCTTCTTGGAGGACTGCCCAGTCTCCCTTATCCCACTCTAACCTTAGTCGTCGCAGCCGCCGCCGTCGCCGCCATCACCGCCACTTCGCGTCACCAGCCTACCATCCTCCCTCCTCTCCTCTCTCCTCCCTGTCCATCTCTCTTCCCTCTTTCTCTCTCTCTCTCTCTCTCTCTCTCTCTCTCTCTCTCTCTCTCTCGCCTTCACAAGGTCGTCCAGGCCGCCCCAACCAGGGCCGCCCAGGCCACCCAACCAGGGCCGCCCAAGGCCGCCCCCAGGCTGCCCGCTTGGGGCCGCCCAAAGGCGGTTCAAATTATCTTAGAGTGTTTCTATCGTGACGTGAATTCTCTTAGGGTGGGTGAAGACAGTACTCCCACCCTCGACGAGGATTGGAGCTGCACCACCACTATTTCATTGGTTTTAAACTCCGAATTTGACCGTGTGGATTTCTGTGGCTTGTTTTATCCCTCCCTACAAACCCGTCTAACACCCTTTAACCGTCGTCATCCCAGCCATCTCCGCAGTCGCCCTTTTCCCCAGTTGTCCAACATCAGGTCTGGTTCAAATTTCTGAACCGCACATCAAACAATGTAATGATAAATTGCACCGCACATCGGTCAAGGCCTTGTGCAGTGCGATTGTGCAATTTGCGTCCGATTTTTTATAAGTTAAGGAGATAAAGGTGAATCTTTTTCAAGAGAAGGCCTGAAGGTCCAGCAAGGATCGATCAGAAATTGACTAGGAATCAATGAAGAAATCGCCGAATAATCGGCGACAAAGTCATCCAAGAATCAACCAGAAATAAATGAAGAAATCATTGAAGAATCGGAGAAGAAATTGACGATGAATCGTTGAAGAATCGACCAGAAATCAATGAGGAATTGAAGAGAAGTTGTCAAAGAAATCATCGAAGAAATAGTTGAAGAAATCATCGAAGGACCGCCGACAAATCGACAAAGAAATAGTCAAAGAATCGATGAAGAAATCGTAGGCAAATCAACGAGGAGTCGCAACCCATCCACGGAAACAGAGCGGCCCACGAGGAATCGAGAACACCTGTTTTCTCAATTCTGTTATTCAGTGTGTCTCCCACACTGTTCCCCTCTTGCAGAGTCTCCGATCCCCTCCTCACCCATATCTGTGTTGTTCTGGAGATGGAGATGATTTCCCTAGGAAGAAGCGAGATTTTGCTCCGTCTGCGCGCTTCGGTAACATATCGATATGTGCATTCATGAAGAAGTGATTGCTATTAAGCCCTGAAGATTTCTGAACAACCTGAGCAATCTAGCATCTTCATTGATCAGATACCAACAGGAGGATGCTCACGAATTCCTCCACTGCCTTCTTGACAATCTCCACAGCAGTTGTTTGAAACCTTCTTGCAGCGGCCATGATGGCGCCCCTGAAATTC
Source organism: Wolffia australiana (assembly GCF_029677425.1). NCBI lineage: Eukaryota > Viridiplantae > Streptophyta > Magnoliopsida > Alismatales > Araceae > Wolffia > Wolffia australiana. The sequence goes on along the minus strand of NC_135836.1, from coordinate 5,687,433 downwards.
GAAAGAGCATAATCAGCAACACTTTCAAGGGGTGCTTAAAGAGCCAACCGTTTGAACAGCCAAGTTCAATGCTGCAAATGTGGGCACAGGTCTGACACGTATGAGCCGTTTCTTCACATGATCTTGGAGATTGAGGACGTATGGAGCCTAGAAGAGGCCTTGGAATCCTTTACCAAAGTGGAGCGAATCAACGACCCCAAAATCAAATTAACCTACAAAGGCTGCAAGGTTCGAGTATTCATTGAAAAGCAGCTGATGCTAGACCTCTCGCCTCCTTACAATCTGTCGTGTAGGCTTCCTTATTATCCCTTGCGTGGATTCCAAATATGGAGGGCACTGCAACTTCATGCCTGTGAAGCAGATTGGAAGGGAATTGAGGAGGAAGCTCTACTGCCGGAGCCGGAGGTCGAAGGGCAGCAGGAATCAAAGTCAGAGACCAAGCCCGCTCCGTCACCGAGAGCTGTGTCGTGACCATGGAGATCGACATCAGTCCGATTTTGTGCGATGTGCGGTCCGATTTTTTGTCCCACAAAATCAGAACACACATCGGTCAGTGCTTTGTGTGTTCGAAAAAATCGCACACCGGCCAAAAACATCGGATCGGACCGCACCACCTACTTTACTCCACCTACCCCAGCCGCATCAAGGGCTGCCCCTACAAACTCAATCGTGCCTACTACAGCACGATCTACTACTACCTCAGGATGGAAGAGAGGAGTTAACTGAAGAGCCAGGAAAAATCCTCCTCCCAGTGCCACCGTGCCCTCAACACAACCTGCTTCCTCAGTTGTGTCAACTACACGGGCCCCAAATGCAGTTTGTGAACGCATGCGTGATTCAAGGTTTCGGACATCACCGTATGGATTGTCCATCACTTTTACAATTGACATTCATGGAAACCCATTAGAGACGCCTCCCAAATATGATCTAGAAGTTGATGAATATCCGAGAGAATGCCTAGAAGAAGACAATTACGAAGATCCACTTGGTTATATTCAGATTACCCCTATCCAATCCACTTGGTTATATTCAGATCTAGCAAGATGTTATGGTCCCGGAAAGCACTCGTTCATCACAAAGACAAAATCACACCACATTAGCCATGCTACCCACGGTAGCTCTTACAACTCCCAATGTGGGTACAAGCACGATAGAACAACCCCGACCAGTGAAAAGAACTCAAGTTAACCTTTGTACTCCGACACCGGCAGTCATCATGCCACCCCCGTCAAAACCCAAGACACACCCTGGGGCTGAAATGACTCAGAATACATCTATCTTCTATTTGTACGTCAAGATTGGAGGACGTACTTATAAGTTGATAGTAGATAGAGGAAGTTGCATAAATGAAATTTCTGAAGACATGGCGACTAAACTCAGTCTTACTTTAGTACCCCATCCCACGTCGTACAATGTGTCATGGATAGATGCCTCCACCCTACCGGTGAGAAGGCGATGTCATGTACCCCTAAAGATGAGTATGTATGACGAGAAAGTACTCGGCGATGTCCTACCAATGAAAGTTGGTAGTATCATTTTAGGATGACCATGGTTACTTGACCACGATGTTCAATCAGAAGGATGAGCAAATATGTGGTCGTTCATTTACAGTGGACGACGTTTAATTTTTTCTACATCAGTACGACCACCAACACAACCCCTGTTTCTTGCACCGGCTCAAACCCGACCAACATGAAATCCATAAATTACTAATGAATGCATCTTTGGACGAGAACTGGAACGAGGTGAGGACTCCATGCCCATGTGCTTTGTACTGACCTTAGCCAATTCTAACAAGCAAATTGACGAGGATTCTTAAGCCCCCGAAGTGGTCCAACCCGTGGACGAGTTTGCAGAAGTATTCCCAGCAGAGCTACTCAATGAACTTCCGGCAATATGGAATTTTCAGCACTTATTGACCTAGTGCCGTGAGCATCACTTCCAAACCTATCGCACTATCGAAGGATCTCGTCAAATATGAGGAGTTGTATAAGAAAGTAAAGGATCTACTATCCAAATGATTCCGATTCCTAGAGTATAAGGCCTATTTGATGAGATGGTTGGAGAAACTATTTTCTCAAAGATCAAATTATGGAGTGGATACCATCAAGTAAGAATTCGGCCATGAGATGAATGGAAAACGACGTTCAAAATCAAAGAAGGTCTCTTTGAATGGAATGTTATGCCCTTCGGGCTATCCAATGCCCTCAGTACTTTCCAATGACTAATGAAAAAGTACTACGCAGATTCATAGGAAAGTTTGTCGTTGTATACTTCAACAACAGATTGGTCTATAGCAATACTCGTAGTGAACATCTCCAACATCTGTGAGAGGTGTGCATCACTTTACGTCATGAAAAGCTCTAATCACACCCAAAAAATTTACAGTTTCTTCACCGCAGAAGTTTCTTTCTTAGGATTTATATTATCCGCTCAAGGTGTAGCTATCTATGCGTATAAGAGTGAAGCTATCACTACATGGCCCAAGTAAAAGGACGTTCACGATGTCCGAAGCTTTATGGGATTAGCAACCTTCTACAGAAGGTTTATACCAGAAGGTTTATTCGAGTTAATACTGATATCTTTAAAAATCTTCGGAGAACTCTTCTCTGATATTTCACTACCTTGGCCAAGGAATTTGTTGCATCATCTTCATAGTGATATCTCCTCTTATACTAAGGTTGATGATGTAACACGGAATGGCCGGGATCGACAGCTCGTATTACGTCACAGTGATGCACGATGCGTGTTCAGTTAAAATTAAAGAGGGAAACAAAATGCACGTTTTGAAAATCCTCAAAAGCGGAAGGGACGGGCCAACGGGGGCGATGATTCAATAGATCCTAAGACGACGGCTAGGCCTGGCTCGACTCCAAGTGACCCGCGGGACCCCACGCTCAAGCACCACGAGAGTGGCATTTGACCACCCTCAAGAGTTCACTCTCAACGGCTGTAACTCAATCGTCTATCTCAAGGATAATCCTACCACTCGACGAGGGTGGCTAGCCTAACCAGACGTATATTAATATTTACGGCAAGGAAAGCGATAGGGGACGACATCACTGCAGATAGTAATGATACTGTAATTGTAGAACAAGGGGGAGATCAAGCAGAACCTGGCAAAGAGGCTCCTAGCAGTAATAATCCTGATGCTCCGTCGAGAGGTCTGCAGTAGGGAGAAGCCAGGCAGTAGTAGATCCAAGCAACAGCAGTCTTGAGGATCCGTTAGAGAAGCCCGCACAGGGAGAGACCAGCGGTAGAGGGCAAGAGCAGTCCTACCCCGAAGAGCCGTTGATGAAGCCCGTAGCAGGGGAGCCTGGCGTCGCTCCAGCGACGGAGGGGAATCAAGAGAGATCCGAGCAGCACCGACGTAGGGAGGGGGGGGGGATTGAACAGCGGCGGCGTTGCCCCGTCAATGAAGAAGGTCCAAGGGGAAGGGTCCGAACCGGGACCACGTAAACGGACAGACGGGCTGGGGTGCTGTGGGAAGGTTGTGATTAGTGTCAGCACTGGTGAGCCACAGAGGGTGCACTAAGGACGGGAGAGAACCGGCCTCGACATCGAGGAGCAGCCAGGAGCGCGCGACGGAAGGTCGAGAGCACTGGGAACGGCTGGCGACCACTCGAGGAAGGCGCACGCAGGGATCGGCAGTGCTGGAACTGCGTGCGCGATGGGACCGAGGCTCGGGCGGGCGATCGTGGCCAAGCAAGGACGTCGGAAGGGCGTTGGCCGCGATCGGCTACGGCAGGGTGTTGGCAGACCAGCAGATAAGCCAGGGCACAAGCGGGCGATCTCGGCCAAGCAGAGGACATCGAGGGCGCCTGCTGCGGTCAAGGACGACAGGGAGGCGGTAGACCAGTCGACAGGGCTGGCGCCGACATTGGAGGAGACTCCACGGAGCGACCGATCCCTTCTGGACAGGCGGAGAAGATCCTGGTCGGCGGAGCTCGAGTGGGAGTTCAAGGGACTCCGGCGGGAGCTGGACGGTCTGCAGACCAGGCGAGAGGTGGGGGATGACCCCCTGCTATTTTTGACTACCAAAGGTGGACGAAATTGACTAGAAGGAAAACAACAGGTTTTTCTTTCAAAAGACTCTGTTAGCTCTTGGGGCATGCCTTCCCCTTATATAGTGGGGGGGGGAAGGGTGCCAAGAACCATAAGGGAGGAGGGGCCCGTCGCATGACGTGGCCCTCCTCTTACACATGACGAAGAGAGACGAGGACGTGAAAGAAGAACAGACGAGGCCTAACACCTGGCCGGGTTCGAATGTTTATCACAAACAAACAGAACAGGGAAAATAATGATAAAACTTACGAGGAGTATTTAAAGTCGGGGTCGCAGGCGTCGGCACGGGCGGCTCGGAGAGGTCGAACACGTCCTGTGGCGGTGTCGTCGCGATGGTCCCCCATCATCCTCCCGGGGTGGGAAGAGCTCGACTCTGTCGAGCTGGCCGTCACGATGTCGTCGATGGGCTGGAGCAGGTCTGGTCGATGTCGCTGTAGATCGTCCTCCGTGATCCATGTGTCATCTGATGTCGGGCGTCCCTGCCAATGCACCAGGAATGTGCGCTCCACACGATCCCCTACAGCGTTAATTACTTCCTGCAGTACTGTTTCTATCTTTTCCTGCCGCATACGGGTGGGTAGTGGAAGTGGGATCTATGTACTCTCACTCACTTCACTATCAAGTCTCGAGTGGCTGTGAAGCTCTTCAATGGGTGGCAAGGGATGATATCGGGCCAAATCACAGACGTTGAAGGTAGAACTAATTCCCCAGCTAGGAGGAATACTCACGACATATGCATTGTCGTTGATCCATTGGGCTACTCGGAAAGGCCCAGCACTACAAGCATGAAGCTTCGTAGCGACCCCTGGAGAATGTCTCTCAGGCCTCAGTCTAACCATCACTAGATCGCCCTCTGAGAATATACTGGACCTACGTCCCTTGTCGGCGGCAGCCTTGTATTGCTCATTGAGGGATGATATGCGTGAATGAATATGCTCATGCATGCTCCTAAGTTCGTTCGCAAATCACAGGCGTCGTTAGAAATTTTACTACATGAATCTAAGGGTAGAAGGTCAATGGGATTTCTAGGAAGTTGACCGTACACTATCTCGAACAGGGCCTTTCCCGTTGTGCGGTTCACCGAGTGGTTGAAGGCAAATTCAGCGCGGGGTAGGACTTGATCCCACGTCCTAAGGTTTTCACCCACTAGTGACCTAAGGAGGTTACCCAGACTACGGTTGGTAACCTCCGTCTCACCATCCGTCTGAGGATGATATGCGGTGGAAAACTTCAATTGGGTCCCCATGAGAACCCATAGAGTCTTCCAGAAGTAGCTCGTAAACTTCAAGTCTCGGTCAGAGACGATGGTCTTCAGTATGCCGTGTAACCTAACCACGTGATCAAAGAAGAGCCGAGCGACTCTAGATGCGTCGTATGCTTTCGAACACGGCACGAAGTGCGCCATCTTCGAGAAGCGGTCGACGACAACCATGATGGAATCATGGTTTCTCAAGGTCTTAGGTAAACCTAAGACAAAGTCTACGCTAACGTCTTCCCACGGCCTGTCAGGGACGGGTAGGGGCGTGTAGAGGCCCATGTTCTGCTTCGTCATCTTCGCCCTCGTGCACGTGGAGCATTGGGAAATGATCTTCCCCATATCTCGCTTCAGAGACGGCCAAAAGAATCGATGTTCCATCTCCTGGATCGTCTTGTTGATGCCGAAGTGTCCACTCAAGCCGCCAGTATGTGTTTCCCATACTAGGAAATCTCGGAGGGACGTCCGGGGTATGCATACCCATCGTCGATGAAATAGTCCCGAGATTTCGGGATGATATCATCGCGGACCTACGCGTAGACCTTCCCGAAGTCGGGGCAATCGCTGTAGTCCTCGCGTAACTGCTCGAATCCGAGGACCTGAGATCTCATCATGTTCAGTACTAGGGGTCTCCTACTCAGGGCATCGGCTACTACGTTCTCCTTGCCCTTCTTATGCCGAACAACAAACATGAAATCCTGTAAATATGCGATCCAGCGTGCATGACGGTCACTGACCTTGCGCTGATCGTGGAGATGGCGCAAGGCACTATGGTCTGAGAATAGGACGAACTCCTTCGGGAGGAGGTAGTGGCGCCAATGGCGTAACAACTGAACTAGGGCGTAGAATTCTCGGTCATAATTGTCGTATCGCCGGCGCGTGTCGTTCAACTTCTCGCTGAAATACTGGATGGGATGTCCTTCCTGGCTAAGGACTCCCCCTATCCCGACTGCTGAGGCGTCCCATGACACCTCGAAGACTTTCGTGAAGTCAGGTAGCCTGAGTACCGGTGCCTCCGTCATAAGCTTCTCCACTAGCTCGAAGGCGTGGTCTGCTGAGAAGGTCCACTCGAAGTGTTCCTTCTTGAGGAGGTCCGTGAGGGGTGCTGTGACACCCCTGAAGCCCGGCACGAATCTCCTGTAGAAGGTGGCGAGTCCTATGAAACTACAAATGTCGTGCACGTTCTTCAACTTCGGCCAAGTGGTGATGGCGTCCACTTTGGCGGGATCGGCGGTGACTCCTCGCGCTGATAAGATGAATCCGAGGAAGGATACCTCATATACGAAGAAGCTACACTTCTTTGGGTGAGCGTATAGCTTCTCGCGGCGCAGTGTGGCGCACACTAGCCGGAGGTGCTGGAGGTACTCGCCCCTCGTAGCACTATATACTAATATGTCGTCGAAGTATACGATGACGAACTTCCCGATGAATGGGCGAAGTACCTCGTTCATGAGCCTTTGGAAAGTACTAGGGGCGTTCAAGAGCCCAAATGGCATGACGTTCCACTCGTATAGTCCGTCCTTGATCTTGAACGTCGTCTTCCATTCGTCTCCGGGTCGGATCCGAACCTGGTGATATCCACTCCGAAGATCTATCTTCGAATAGATAGTGGCTCTGACCATCTCATCGAACAAGTCCTGTATCCTAGGGATCGAGAAACGGTACTTCACCGTGATCTTGTTAATGGCCCTGGAGTCACAACATGTGCGCCAAGTCCCGTCCTTCTTGGGTGCGAGTAGGGCCGGTACGGCGCACGAGCTAAGGCTCTCCCTGATCAATCCCTTGGAGAGCAGCTCCTTCACTTGCCCGTGCAATTCCTCGTACTTCACCGGATCCATCCGGTAGTGAGGCAGGTTTGGGAGAGATGCTCCCGGAACAAGGTCTATGGCGTGCTGTATGTTCCTCAGTGGAGGAAGCTCGCACGGGAGCTCGGCGGGAAATACGTCCGCGAACTCGGCCACTAGCCGGGACGCCTCCAGATCCTGGGGCCCCGTCTCCTCCCGTGCCGATGATGGTGAGACGGTGAGTGCGAAACAGACCGGCAACGCGTCCTCGGTAGGCTCCAAGCCCCTCCTGAAGATGCACCCATTCGTGATGGTCGGTGTCGGAGGTGGGGCTTCCTGTCCGCTAGGGGGTGCAGGCTGGGGTGTGTGAGCGCGGGTCGAGGGGTACCATATAAGGCGTCGACCCCCATAGATGAGCGATCACGTGTTCGCTCACCCTGCTAACTGAACGCCATGGTCAAACAACCATGGTCGTCTGAGGATGATACTACCAATTTTCATTGGTATTACGTCACAGAGCACCTGCTCGTCGTACGTGCTCATCTTAAGCGGAACATAGCACTGCATCCGTACCGGGAGGGTGGATGCGTCGATCCAAGACACGTTGTACGGCGTCGGGTGCGGTACCAACGTGAGCCCTAGCTTGCGGGCGGTGTCCTCGGATATGGCGTTGACACAGCTCCCGCTATCTATGATAAGCTTGTACGTTCGCCCGGCGATCTTCACGTACAAGTAAAAGATGGAAGTGCGCTGAGTAGTGTCCGCACTTCCGGGAGTAGTCGACTTCGGGACCGGGGTGGGTGCGCGCGGGGGCGTGGCCGAACCGGGTTTGGCGGGACGCGGGCTTGCCCTGGGTATGGCGATGGCCATCGGGGGCGACTCCGCTAGTGGGGCAGGTACGGGGCCTGCCCGGGTGCTATGGCCCCTAGAAGGTGTGCCCTGCTGTATGCGTAGGGTCGCAACGGGCTGTGCCGGGGCCGGGGGTGCCGGCGTAATCTGTATGTATCCGAGGGTTTCCTCGTAGTCCTCCCCTTCGGGGCACTCTCCTGGATACTCATCCACTTCCAAATCGTCCTCCGGCGGGGCGTCTACCGGGTTCCCGTGGATGTCCATGTGCAGGAGTGAGGGACACTCCGTGTGGCGGTGTCCTAAGCCCTTGCACTTGAAACACTGCATGGGTTCGCGGGCGGCTACCGGGGCCCTCGCGGTCGACACCATGGATGGGGTCGACGGTGCCGGAGCGGGTGCCAGAGCGGGGGCCGGAGTGGCCAGTCGGGGTGCGGCCGGGGCTCCTCGTGTCCACCCGGATGCCGCTCTAGGGGTGGAGCACGTGGTCGAGCTAGTGCTGCTCACCCGGGGTGCGATGGCGCTCGTCGGAGTAGAATCATCATGGGAGTATTCGTTACTCTCCACGAGGCCGTATGCTAAGTCCACGGTGCTAGGGTTCTGTTCTAGAACCTTAACCCCTAGATCTGTGTGTAATCTGTGGATGAAAAAGGCTATCTGAATCTGAGGGCTCTCCACAAATTTGCACCTCATGCGATATTCCTCGAACTCCTCGATGTACTCGCTGACCCATCGTCGACCTTGCTTTATGTCCATCCACTTGAGCAACAAGCGGGTCATGTAGAGCTTAGGGATATACTTATCCTTCAGCTTGCAAGCCATCTCAGTCCATGTGTGGGGTAGATCTCCCCGGAGTCAGGCAGCCTCCTTCTCGTTCTTCCAGAAGATTTTGGCCTGCCCACCGAGACGAACTTCGGCATATGAGACGCACAGATCGTCGTCCATATCATACCATTGGAAGTAGCTTTCTAGGTCGGATTCCCAATCGGTGTAATCCTTCGGGTTCCGGGATCCTTCGAAGATAGGTACTTCCATGCGCACGCTCTTCTGAATCATAGCGCGATGCGCCTCGCGTCGTCTCTCTCGTTCATCATCCGGATGACGAGCTGGTAGGGGTCGAGGGACCTCCCGAGGGCCTACTTGCCCTGCATAGTCCGGGACCGGTGCGACTGGAGGTGCCGGTGGTGGATAGTAGACCGGTGGTGCCGGTGGTGCGACGGGTGCCTCCGGGGCGTAGCCCAGGTATGGGTATGTCGCGGTCCGGATATGGGTGAGGAGCGTAGGCGGGTGCTACGGCAGGCTGACCGTGTGTGCCGATCGGGTAGGTCGGCTGTGGTGCCGGCGGGTATCCCGTGGGGTAGTGCGGGGCAGCGATAGGTGGCGCGTGGGGTGCGCTGTGGGGCTGAGGCACGGGCACGTGCGCTGTGCTATATTATGTCGGCGGCCCGTAAGTAGTCGGGGCCGCCGAGGGAGGGGCACCATAGGGTAGCCCAGTCGGTCCTGCGGTATAGGTCGGCGCATAAGGCGCCGGGGCATAGGTCTGCACGGGGGAAACCCCGTGGTGCTGACTGGGCGGGGGCGGTCTCGCCTCCGATGAGTAGTGCTCTCTATCCTGTCGATAGGAGCGTTCCTCGGGGAAGCGCTGCGCGCGATATCCGTCGGGTGGTGGTGATCATCGTCGGTGATGCTCCCAGCTCCGCTGCTTGTGGCGCCGAGGTTGCCACGCCGGTGGGTCGTACTGAGGTGCTGCTGTACGCCGTGGAGGAACGTACGCCAGGACCGGGGCGGGGCTGCTCAGCATGGGGGCCTTGCCCGGGCGTTGGGGTATATCACCCGACGAGCTAGTGGTCGGGTGTCCACTAGGCGGTGCTCTAGGACTAGCCGCGGAGGAGGAAACACGGTCCTCGGCTCTAATGGCCGGGTGGGGTGTTGTTACCCCACCGTTCGGAGTAGGGACCCGAGGTACAAGTTCCTGGACCGGAGGAGGAGGAGGCAACGGTGCCTCCTTGTTCACTATCGGGTCCTCATAATATGGGAGATATAACGGGTCTCCCGGGGGAAGACCCTCTACGTTAGGATCAAATTCATGATCCGCGCCGGAACCTTCCACGTCGGCAATCTGCATCTGGGCCCTTGTTCGAACCATCCTACGGTCAACTTCTTCAGAATTTGACTGCGGGCTTTATCGAGATGATGCCACTAAATGAGATGAATGCTATGACGTGTTTTTTTTTTGTGCGAAATGCAAATGAATATAAAATATGCAATGAGAAAATGAAACGACGTATAATAAATGCGGAAACAAGTAAATAATATCCGACCGACCGTGTTAAGCAAGCGCTAACACAACCTGGCTCTGATACCAATATGATGTAACACGCCTGCCGGGATCGAGCGGCGCGCGTTAACACCACGAGGAATGGAGGGCAGTGTGACGGAGCGGCATCGCGGGGCGGGCGCTTCCACAGTGGTTGCGAAGTGGACCCGGCTACGTTCTGCTATCAAGCTGCAAAGTAAGGCGTCGTCGGTAGAGGGCGCTCGAAGCAGACATTGTCGATCGGAGAAGGCCGGGCGGCTGTATATCCTACTGCGATCATCTACTTGCAGCGGTAAACAGGCGGCGGCGTGTCATCCAACGTGCGTCTCCTCTGAGGCTAATCTAGGAGATCGGAGGAACGGGTAGGTGGCTACGGACGGTACAGCGGCATAAGGCGACTGCCTTCTACATTCGGTCATCAGGATTACGAAGGCTCATCTAGGAGCTGTAACTAACTATGGTTCAATCTAAGAAGGCTCTAGCTAACTACGGAGGACTACGCTCCTCAAAACTCTTCTAACAGGCTCTAAGGCGCGTACGGCGCTGGTAGCTACGGTGGCGCACGTAGGTGCGGGTACGGAACTCTAAATCGTGCGAGAGCGGGATATCGACGGCGACGCATGATGATCATGATGACGGAAGCAAGCGATGGTGGCAGGGTCAGCTAAGGGCGGACGAGGGGAGGAGAGTAGAAGAGGCGACCGAGGCGACTAAAGGGGCGGAGGTTGTATGAAGTGACAAAGGGCCGAGGGATGACCGACGGCTATCTAGGCGGCCGAGGGTGACCGAAGGTGACGTGGGTCGGCCAGAAGATGTTGAGGCGGCTGAGGCCGCCGAGGGCAGCCAGGACGGCAGAGGGCGCTCGAAGCAGACATTGTCGGTCGGAGAAGGCCGGGCGGGCTGGAGGTCCATGAAGGGCCGGCGGCGGACTAGCGGTCGACGGTTGGCCGGTCGATGGTTGGGCGGCCGACGGCGGTTGGTAGGATGACGGCCGTCGCTAACAGTGGTGTCCGGGGCGGGCTCAAAGGCCGTTTGGCCCTAGCGGCCGCAAAGGCCGCGGCGGCTGTCGAGGCCGGGGCGGCCGCGGCAGTCGCTGCAGCCGCGGAGGTCGCGGCTGTCCGGTGGCCGCTATGGTCGCGGCGACCGTTGGGGCCACGGTGGCCGCGACGGCCGTGCAGGCCAGGGGCCGCAGCAGCGGTCGCGACAGGCGCAGTGGTCGCTGCGGCCGCGGTGGTCGCCGTGGTTGCGGTGGTCGCTACGGCCGCGGTGGTCGCTGGGGCCGTGGTGGTCGCTGCGGCCGCGGTGGTCGCTGCGGCCACGGTGGTTGCCGAGGCCGCAGTGGTCGCTGCAGCCGTGGTGGTCGTTGTGGCCGCGGTGGTCGCCGTGGTTGCGGTGGTTGCTGCGGCCGCGGTGGTCGCTGCGGCCGCGGTGGTCGCCGAGGCTGTGGTGGTCGTTGCGGCCGCGGTGCTCGCTGTGGCCGCGGTGCTCGCTGTGGCCGCGGTGCTCGCTGTGGCCACGGTGGTCGATGTGGCTGCGGTGCTGCTCCGGGGGCGACAACATTGACGACGCCGGCGAAGGTGGCGGTGAATCGCTCGAGGGAGCCATAGATGTCGGCGAGAGCGGCCGTGGCGGCTCATAGCTGTGGGGGCAGCGGACATGGCGGCGCCGGCGAAGGCAGCGCCGGAGCTCGGGCGACGGGAACAGAAGGAAGCCCTAACGCCCAAATTCGAAGTGGCAATTTCGTAATTTTAACCAACTCCAAAAATAAGCTAAAATCCGTCAAAATAATACTCCTAAAAATTCCTAAAACTCAAAAAGACAAAAGACTACATTTTGGAAACTCTCAACTGCGATTTTCAATTCTTCTTTTGGGTGCTTTCATACATGGGCACCCTCCCCTTTATAGGGAAGGAGGGACCATATCCGTTATGGAAGGTGAAAAGACAAAAGAAAGGAAACAACAAACAAAACAAAAAAGTAAGGAAGATATTTCCTTAAGCCTTGATGGTCCCCCATCAGTTGAATGATTTCATATTCGTGAACTTCTTGATGCACCCAAACTAAGATTTTTTAGCATCCCATTATTCAAAACTCATAGTTCATAGTCAAAGTATAGTTGTCCATCCACAATATGTCTTTGAAGTCTCACGTATGAAGACCACTTACAAAACAATTATATGAATCAACCTGATTAACAGTTTTTTATAACACCATTCAGGGATTTTCAAGAATCAATTCAATCAACTGTTTCCACTAAAGAGCACCCAACATCTATTCTCAGTGTCTCCACACTAATGGTTATGGGTCCAGACATACTCATCATGTGGTGAGGCTAGATAGTGTTATTCCGTCAAGATACCTCAATGTATTTCTATATTATAATTTGAATAAAAATATTTTGAACACATACCTAAAGACCAGTGGTACCCTTATTGAGAATAGAAATATTTATGACACATACTTAAAGACTATAGATATCCTTAGTGCGATCTCATCAGAATACAGTAAATCTGATCATGTATTCACGGACTTCATTATAAGCATCATGCATGCATTATAATGAGTATGTTATGTTAATGAACATGGAAAGAGATATGGATGTGTAATTGGCTTGATGGCCACATATATTTGCAGCACTCCCCCTTCCACACCCAAAAATGTGAAGGAACAAAAACAAGGAGAGATTCAAGTAGGAATCAAGCGCCATTTGGAAGCAATGATCATGGACACAATTGATATTTAATATATATCAATTGGAAAAACAGGTTTTAAGTTGTTGATATAAATAATCATATCCATTTAAATTGTGAAGTAATCTGAAGACATGACATGGACATCTCGTGTGAATGTGGGAATTAAGGCATATGAATTATGTGCTCTTAAAAAAACATTAAAGTACAACTATGCAAGAGAACAGAAGATATTTTAATATGCTACAGATAACTAAAGCACAAAATGCCCACATTTATCAACTAATAAATGTATGCTTAGGTAAACTCAAATCCCAAAGAACCAATAAATCACAAAATGATATATTCCTATCACTATAGTTACTTGTCATATTGTGAGTGATCCAATAGCTGAGAATGGAAGGGCCCGATCGAGAAAGCTGCCGGAGCCGATCAGGAGCCTGAGAGAGAGCCGAGCGGGAGCTGCAAGCCCAAGAGGGAGCATAGAGCAGATATCGAGCAGGATCCAGATAAGAGCTGAGAGCACCAGCCAAGAGGGAATGATGCCGGACGTCGTCGGGACGTTGTCTGATTGTCACCGAGTGTATCGGCTCGATGTCGAAGAAGATGGTGTCGGACTACGATGGAGGTCGTCGACGGACAATGAATCTTACCAATAGGAACTAAGATGAAATGCGAGAATGCGCCTACTTTTGGTATGTGCAAGTCCCGACTAACACTAGGGTACGGCCTCCCGAACCTCGTCCGAAGGGGTCAAGGATGGTACAGCGCCAAACGGGTTTTTTCCCCCGCCGGGTTTTGCTCACATGGGACGGGCAAGCCCGACTCGTACCAAACGGGTAAGACACTCGTAATTCGCGCGTTTTCACTCGTCCTGTCCCTCCACCTACATTTAACCCGAGCGCGGTGGAGGCAAACCGAGAATGCGCTGAAAAAGATAAGAGTGTGGATGCCAAGAGGAAAACCGAGAATGTACCAAGCCCGGTCGCCTTGGCTTACCGGGCGGCCTGAACGCGGACCGGCGGTGTTGTCGATGACGATGGTGACGTCTCCGAAGACGTTTCTGGGGGCTCGGACTGCGTCGCGCCATCAGGGAACCAAGCAATAGTCGAGTGTGGATGCCAAGAGGGATCCGAGTGTGAAGGCCAAGTGGGAGTCAAGTGCAGATGCAAAGGGGGCGCCATGCACGAGCCGAGTATGGAGGCCAAGAGAGAGTCGAGTGCAGAGGAGCCAAGCGAGAGCCAAGCTCAGAGTGGAGCGGGAGCCGAGAGCCAAAGCGGGAGCCGCACAGCAAGGGTTCCAAGAGCCATTCTTAAGAAAGATGACCTATTTATACATCCCAGACTTCAGACAGGGCGAGAATGTCTCAGGCGGGACGGTTTCCGGTTAGGAGAGGACGGGACGTGGACGACACTATTCGGGACTGGACGGACCGGTTCGGACGAACCTCAAAAAATTGGGGGATTCGGATTTGGGACGGGAGGATCTTCGTTACGTCCCGTCCTTCGTCCCCGTCTCGGACGATCGCGCACTATACTTCTCTTACTGCTGATTATAACGCTTGAATGGGTCGTATCGTTCTTGTACTGATCGACGATTCAAGATCAAACGGCTGCCCAGATCCAGACCACTGATCTTCGATCGAAACGACTTCTATATCTTCGGATCGTTCGTCGAATCCGCCGTCTCCTGTTGTAGGAAGATCTTGCTGTATTTTCGCAATTTCAATTTTCTTTCTTCCTTTTATTTTTTGGCTTCGAAGGTCCTGGTTGTCGACTGCGAAGGATGGTCTTGGTGTTGGCTTTGGGGGATCTTCACATCCCCCACCGTGCCTCTGATCTTCCTTCCAAGTTCAAATCTATGCTTGTCCCGGGGAAAATTCAGCACATCATTTGTACGGGGAACCTTTGCATCAAGGTACTGTTCGACTCATTGCCTTCTATGAATCAAACGCTTTCTCGTCCGAATTCTCGTGTTTTCCAGTCGTCATTATCTTGCACCACCCTCAGGACTTGGAATCTTTCTAAAAGATTTAGGTCCCATATACTTGCGGCTGACCTGGGTAGAAATCTGAGATTTGTTATAAACTTTTCGTGCAATAATTTTGCCATGCTTCTGATCGATACATTCTGCAGTGCCGGATGGTGGCACTTTTTTTTGTGAACAGATCGTATTAGAATGAGTAGCGAATTGGTGATGATTTCAAAGTTTCGGATCCTAGGTTAGGGGCGTTGATGGGGTTGTACAGAAGAGGACGTTCCTAAATAATTCGTTTTGAGAGCACATTCGAGCGAAAAAACCTATGCGAGAATCCACAGGAAGATCTCAGAGAGCCGGAATCGCCTCAGAGTCATTCATAAAGTCATTCGATTCTCTCATCCAGGAGGGAATCGATTAAGTTGTTCATGCAGAGGTGGAAACTACAGTAACATCAAGGTTCAGGGATCAAGATTTATGCACTATATCATGACGTATTTTATCTTGCGATCCATGATTAAGCAATTTATGTGCTTCATCTGATCACAAGCAATGAGTTGAAATGTTCATGATTAAAAAGAAAGGGATGATCGTGATCCATGATCTTCAAGACCATTATCTCTGCAATTGGTAATGGACGAGAGCGAAAAGCTATATAATACAGTCTCTCAAGAAGTAGTCTTGGCGGGAGGTCACACTTGCTGCATTCCACAAGTAATTGATCTTCCTATTCATTCCCTTCTTCCTCCTCGACCTCACCTTCCGCGAAAGTTTATTCCTTTTTTTCTTCCCACCCCACCTATCTCTACCCAATCTGTCATAACGACTTGGCCAAAGAACTCTGATTTCTCTTTGTGGCTTCATGATGCAGTCGCATCGCGGCAACTATCTTTATATGGTTGGCTTACTCATGTTGAACAGGATTATGAGCAATGGATATAGATTTTTTTTTGAAAACATAATAAGATAAATTTGCGCCCAATGGGGGGATATTGCTGAATTATTGTCCCCATTGATGGTAATATGATACGACTTAGTTGAAGTATTGAGAGGAATGAAGATTCAGGAAGTGGAATCAAATACAAAGAGAGGTAATGATAGGATCCTTGAGAGGATCCTCAACCTATTTAGGGGTAGTTTCGTCATGTAGCCCATAGGGGCATTTCAGTCACTTGGCAAATATGTATTTCCTTTAAATAGGGATGCCCTCCCTGAGGGCAGCCAAGAGGAAGTAGATTGAAGTAAGGTCTTCTTGTCTCCCCTCTCCTCGTCTAGGCCTGGTTTCTCTCTATCCCTCTACGATCCCCGTCCTTCGTGATCCTCTCTACTTCACCGTGTCTTCAGGAGGCTCGTCCTCGGCCGATCCCTACCCCCCTCTGCTCAGCCTCCTCTCCGATCCTTCCCGTTTCACCTTTCTTCCCAGTGAACTTCTTCCTCGCCTCGCCCTCTACCGTCCCTCCAATACGAGCCTAGATCCAGGCCCGTATCAAATTGGTGCAGTGCATCAATAAGTGTGGAGGAAGAATCATGAGAGACGATGGATAGGGGTGCTCAGCTGCTCCTCTGGACCAGGAGGATTTCCCCAGTTTCAATCCTGCTGCCGGAGCTATAAAATGAGCCGCAAGTGGCAAAAGCTGTGCCCGAACCATTTATGCACGCGAGCATGGCCCTACCTGCTCATTCTTACTTCTTCGTGTCATTCGGTTTCCCAGGTCACTGATCACTGATTCTTTACAACTGGCTTCCTTAATTCCTCAATCAAGAGATAAATTCACCCCCAACATTTGGTTGTTTCTTTCGATTAAAGAATTCACTCAATTTCAGTTTTGAGAGGATATGTATCATGTATCAATTTATTTTGTTGTATAATATTAAGGCAATTTTCGTCCGACATGAGAAACAGCTGCAGTTACTGTAGTCAACTATCTGAATTTATGATATCTTAATTGGCCCATGTGATGAACCTTCTTCTAAAAGTGTTGGTGTGCCTGGCAATGGATCTTTCGACATTGAGACAATAAAGTGGAAGAACAGACCGAATCCACTTCTTACTGGATACTTTGCTCCTTACTTATGGGGTTACAATCTAGGCCCTAAACTTATTGAGCCCAGTAACGGAATAAAAGAGATGAAATAACGGGAGCATTACAGCATTGCAAAATAGAACAGAAATAGGTTGAGGAAGGTCTTCAGCTGACAGCTCTAGTCTTTGGGGCTGCACTCTGGAGCTGTTGCAAAGTGGTAACAGTTTAATATTTTTAAAAGAAAATTGGAATCTAGTGTCAACCAATTCCCTCCTATTTATTTTTTGATGAAAAATGGAATTATAATCTCGATTAATAGAAATGTTTTTTTTTTGGAAAGAAAAATGGAAGATCACCCAAAATTGGCGATCAAGCCAAATGGTTAGGTTTCTGATATCGATCTGATAGAAAACTTGTATGAACAAGATTGAATATATATTCAATCAAATGTGAGATCCTGCCGTGTCATGCTACTGATATTGACAATAGGTTCATCCGCAAATCAAAAGGAGAATGTGGTGGATAAGAAGAATCAAACAAAAAAATGAATGTGGATAGAAACGAATGGAGATCTCCCGCGAGCTCTTCCCTTCTGGTTTGCAGGCCCAATCCTGCTCCCCAGCCCGCAGTCTGCTCTCAGCAACTGAATTCCTGAAAAAAATCTGTCCTCCTCTTTCCCGATTTTACTTTATTTATACCATTCTTGCACGTGCTCAGTCAACATGGGTCTTCTCATAATGCTTGGAGAAGGAACGTAGTATATCAGTTTCTGATGTAGATGAATTGTTTTCATATTGTAAATAGAGTAGCGATGACTATTGTAAATCAATCGTCTTTAATTTACAAATATAGAGCTTCTTTATGAAGTTTTTCATTCTCATGTGCAGGAAGTTCATGATTACTTGAAGAGTCTCTGCCCTGATTTGCATGTTAGCCAGGGTGATTATGATGAGGAGAGGAGATATCCTGAAAGTAAAACCCTTACCATTGGACAATTCAAGTTGGGAATCTGTCATGGTCACCAGGTTTGTCTTCCGTTTATTAAAATGCACTTTCGCACAACCACTTTGTGAGTTCATTTTTCTCAAAGAAAAAAAAACATTTTTTTTATTCCCAGAAGAAACACACCATTGATAATGAGTCATATGATCATGTTGGATGAAGGTGATCCCATGGGGGGACTTGGATTCACTGGCGATGCTTCAGAGACAGCTGGACGTGGACATTCTTATCACGGGACACACGCATCAGTTCAAGGCCTACAAACACGAAGGCGGGGTGGTCATCAACCCCGGCTCGGCCACCGGCGCCTACTCCAGCATCACCCCTGACGTCAACCCCAGCTTCGTCCTCATGGACATGGACGGCCTCCGCGTTGTCGTCTACGTCTATGAGCTCATTGACGGGGAGGTCAAGGTTGACAAGATTGACTTCAAGAAAACGGCCACCCCTTCCCAATAGCAGGATATGAACCTTTGACTTAGTCAAACTTTAGCAAATAGATCAGACCCAGGATTTTGTCTTCCCTTCTATGGCTAGCTAGCGTGCCATGAAGGATGGAGCTAGTGTTTGCCGTCCGATATATGTCTGATATCCGCAGTTGGACAACCGATATCTAGATAAAGGTGACACGATTTTGGATACTAGATATCAAATATCCGCCCAATATTGGATATCAGGACATGATGGATGCCGGCACCGGATACCAGAATCCCGTATCCACATATTAGTTATCAAAATCCATTCTGAAGAATCGGTATCCGCATATCGATATCTGAGATCTGTATAACAGTTTACTTTTCTAAGCACTCATCGCATACACTAGAAAATGAATCAATAAAACAATATAAATAGGTACAAACAGATGTGTGATGCAAAACAGTTGTGCCTTGGAAGTCAACTATTCTACAGTGCTAACCCACATGAATTTAGTTATTCCTCAAACCTAATTGAATATTGATCGAATAACTCGACAAGGACTAACATTAGAAGAATACTGATGGAAGACTTCTACGTTTCATATTAGATTTTCCCATATATACCATCGGGTACAGCAAATGTCCCGACGTCCTCATCCGATGTAGATGTACGTAGACGCCTCTATCTCCACGTTTTCTTTAAAATAATAATATCCTCCAGAACAAATGGTCATCATCCATATGGTTTTCACCTGTAAAACGAAACAAAAGAAGAAAAAACACCGCCTCCGACCCGCCATGAAAGTAATGAAACCAATTTACAAGAGGGTGTGTCATCCGTCCCGCCAAAGTCGTCCGTCATCATCCGTCCCGTCCAGGCGTCCGACGTCATCCGCGTCGGCCATTCGTCCGACGTCATCCGCCTTACGTCCATCTAGTTCGTCATATGTCATCTGTCCGTCCTAGGCGTCAACCGTCATCCGTTAACCTTCTCTGGCCCGGCCGAGACTGGTGAGCATGCGGTCGAGGTTGACGTCCTTGGAACCGGCCAAGAGCAGGTCGGCGAGGCGTCTGCGGGCGAGGTGGACGGGGTTGGGTTCGACGAGCTCGCCGCGGGCGTAGGCCTCGCGGAGGAAGACGGTGTGGAGCTTGCCCTGATTGCCCCGCGTGGAGACGTAGAAGACGCCCTGGTGGCGCAGCAGAAACTCCTTGAGCTTCAAAGGCAAGTCCATGGCCTGCCGGAAGTGCGCGATCTTCTCCAGCGTCGTCTTCTTCTCCGCCGTGAGCGACAGCAGCTCGTGGATCACGGCCACCGCGCGCTTCTCCATCCGCCGGCGCGCCTCCAGCGACCGGAGATCGTACTCCGACACGTCCTCGTAGGGCGACCAGTAGGGCACGCGCTGCCACTTCCACATGGCGATGCGCAAGTACTTGCCGATCTTGAACCCCGGCGGGAACCGGACCGGGAAGGCGAACCGCATGTCCGCCGCGTCGTCGCCGCGCCGGCGGTACTCGCGCTCGCGGGCGCGCTCCACGGCGCAGACGGGGCGGGGGTCCGAGCCGGGCTCGGCGAGCTCGATGAACTTGTCGCGGGGGGCGGCGGCGCCGGCGGAGGAGAGGCGGAAGAGATGGGGGTTGGCGAGGACGAGGGAGTGCTCGAAGTCGTCAGGGAAGGCGAGGTCGCGGCGGGCGACGCGGACGTGCTCGAGGCGGAGGCGGCGGCCGCGGGCGAGGAGGAGGAGCTGGCGCAGGCGGAGGGCGGCGTCGGGGAGGGCGGCGCGGACGGCGGCGGCCTCCTCCTCGGCCTGGCGGGCGGCGCGGGGGGTGAGCCGGACCCAGAGCACTCTCTGCACGGGGTGCTCGTACACGTGGAAGACGTGCGGGTGCTTGAGGAGGAACAGGCCCGTCTCGTGCGGGCCCAGCCCGGCGTAGCGGCGGGACAGCGCGTCGAGCCGGGCGACCGGCACGGTGGCGCCGTCGTGGCCGAGGATGAGCTCCTCCAGCTTGAGCGCGCGCCGGACCTTCTTCTGCACCTCCATGTACCCGTCGAACCCGTGGTCGCGCACGCGCAGCAGCTTCTTCGGGATGCTTATCGCCTGCTTCGCGTACCCCCGCCGGAGTCCCTGCATCGCCTCTTGACGCCACGCCCCCAGCGGCCGCAACCTAGAAAGAACTCTTGATGCCCAATTCTCCTCGAAGTTATCTCTGATGGGCCTCGGCCCATTATCGGTAAGCGGAGAAGGCGACGGGGTTCATAAATGCCTCGGCTGGGCCAGCGACAGTGCATTAAATACGGTGCAGGAAAAAGGATGAGTCAGGCTGGCCCACGGTTGGACGACGGAAGAAGACGATATTATTTTTTGAGAGGCGATTACAGAAAGAAAGCAAGCGGGCGGGCGCGCGCGCGCGCTTGTTTTCTTCCGGTATTCGACTCGTGGGTTCTTTCGCGGAGTCGAAAACAACAAAGCAAGGAAGGAAAAAGAGAAGGAGAGAGAGTTGACGGGGTAGACCGCGGACGGCGACCGCGGAGAGAGTCAATGCCGAACCACCGCGCTAAGGGCGGTTCGTTCTTGACTCGGCGTCCGGCGATTCGACGAGATTCTCTCGGTCGCGCTCTCTCCGTCACCTGGCCGAGGAAGTGAAGCCGGGTTTGTTGAGCTTAGGAGGGACGGCGTCGCAGGGGAGGGCGGCCTTGATCTTCTGGACGGTGCAGGAGATGAGGTTGTTGACCGTTTCGACGGACTCCACAGTGAGCGTGGCGGTGGGGAGGCTGTTGACTAGGATCTGGAAGGCCACCGTCAGCAGACAACCGCCACCGCCGCCGCCCGACGGCTGCGGCGGGCTGCCGCTGCCGTCCAGCCGCGGAGCTCCCCGGAAGTCCGGGCCGTCGGGGGAAATAGCGAACCCCGACGGCAGCAGCGCCACGCACGACGAATCCCCGCCGTTCATCACCAAGTGCATGGCCGGGATGTCCACCGGCGCGTACACCACCAGCGACCCCGCCGCGTCCGTGCACGTCTCCTGCAGTATCAGCATGCTGCTCTGGTTCGCCCCCCCAGCCTGACGGAACGGAGATGAGCACCCCGTTCAAAGGAGATAGAGTGATAGGTAGAGAGAGAGAGAGATAGAAAGTTACGCTGGCGCGGAGGAGAGAGACGGCGTTGCCCTGGTCTTGGCCCTTGGCGATGTGAGCCATCTCCTGCATGGGGCCGCCGTTGGAGAGAATGTCCCACTCGCTGCGGAAGGACTCGTTGCGGAGGAAGTCGAAGACGCGGTGGGGCGGGCAGGGGAGCCAGACGGAGGTGGCGGCGCTGAGCACGACGCCGGGCGGCTCGCCGGGATCGTTCTCGCTCTTCCGAGTCATGACTCGGACGTCCTCCCCGACGGCGCCCATGCTGAGCTTGGACCAGCTGTGCACAGACGACGCGCAGACACCGGCGCAGAAGTTGGCCGTCATCCGCTGGGCCAGCTTGAGCATGCTCCGGCGTCCCACCGCCGTGATCCCCGTCATCGGCAGCTCGCGGTTGGAGAGGACGGAGGACATGAGAACGGCGAGGCACTCGCACTGCCGCTGCAGCGTCGCCACCCACCGCTGAGCACCGAGCGCCATGCCGGATCGCAGCAGCGGCCGGTACAGCAAGTGCACCCCCGACTCGTCGTACTCGGCGTGCTCCACCCACGTCACCTTGGAGTAGCCGTTGGGCATGTCCTGGACCAGGCACCCCGACGGCAGGCGGCGGCAGCTCGCCGACGAGCCGCCGGCCTTCATCCCCTCCACGGAGACATCCACCACGGCCCAAACCCCGGGTGCGTGCTCCTTGCAGAACCGCAGGAAATGGACTTCCCGGATCGGCACCAGCGGCGACAGCACCTGCAGCTCCGCGCGCATCTGCCAAGCGCTCGCCGTCAGTAGGCGAAATAGACATGGTTAATCTGTTCTGTTCATTTTAAAAGAACAAAAAATTTACACAAAAGAACAGCACAGGGCCTTGTTCTTTGTTCTGTTTAAAAAAAAAAAGGAACAAAATTCGTACATTCGCACAAAACTAGTACAAAAGAACTGCACATGGGTCTGTGAGATGTTATGTTCAAATTTGTTTTTGTTATATTAGGTCAACCGTTCAGAGCAAATAATTCCCACAAATTCGTACAAAAAGAACAGAACGGTAGCGGCGATTAGACATGGTCGTTCTGTTCTGTTCTGTTTGAAATAGAGATAGAGATAGAGATAGAGATAGAGATAGAGATAGAGATAGAATTTTGTTCGAATTCGCACAAAGCGAACAAAAGAAGAGAACACGGGTCTGTTCGATGTTCTGTTCGAATTCGTTTTTGTTCTGTTCGGAAATCCGAACAGAACGAACAATTCGCACAAATTCGCACCAAAAGAACAGATCGACCATGTCTAGCGGCGATCAACCTGGTCCGAGAACGAACGGATGAGAGAGAACGGAGGCTTACCAGCTGCAGCGTCCCGTTCCTCGTTCCCCCCATGCCCACATAGATCACGTCCGTCGTCGACGTCTTCGCGATCATGGACGGAAACATGTCCGGCCAGCGGTTCTGCCACAGCAACGACAACCCCGTTCAGCAGAGAAGAGATGGATAAATCTAGAGAGAGAGAGGGAGAGGGGTTTCACTTACCGAGTCCATGAGGGTCTCGACGAGGGCGGAGCTGTTGATGATGACGATGGCGGTCTCGCGGGTGGCCTCGGAGACGAAGCCGACGGGGCTGGCGCCGAGGCAGTGGGAAGAGACGCGGGCGTACTCGTCCTTGTTGAGGGCCGGGCGGCCGCCGGCGTCGCGGACCCAGAGTGGCTCGTCCATCTGAGCCATCTTGACCAGCTCGTCCATGGCGGTCAAGGCGAGCTCGACCAGCATGTGCCGCTCGAGGGACCGGTCCATGTCCCCCGGCGCGGCCGCGGCCCGGACCGGCGGCGCCACGGCCAGGGCCATGGCGCTGGAGATGGAAGCGGCGTAGTCCGGTACAGGGGGGATGGGGCAGAGGCCGGCGAAGCCATTGCCGCCGACGGCGAGCTCGAGCGACGAGTCGCGCAGGTGGTGGGGGAGATGGCCGACCAGACCGCCGACGGGGCGGCCGATGAAGCGGCCGGCGAGGGCGGTGACGCGGTCGAGTTCGTCCCTTAGCCGCGCGTTCTCCAGCCGTAGCTGCTGCTGCTCGATGGATACTTGGCCCAGCGCCGCCGTCCCCCCGCAGTTTTGACACATGGGGTTCCTCATCGACTCCCGGATGTGCATGTTATCCATCTTCAGCTTCTCGTTCTCCTGCTTCAGCAAAGCGTTCTCGTGCCGCTCTAGCTGTGTCTGCACCTCACATCCATCGACCATGTATTAACAAAACAAAAAACGCGAGGAAGACGAAGAAGAAGAAGAGGAAGAAGAAGAAGAAGAAGAGGAGAAGAAGAGGAAGAAGAGGGGGGCAGTAGTCACCTTCATCTGCGTGCGGCGATTTTGGAACCAGAACTTGACCTGACGGCTGTCCAAAGATAGCTTCTTGCTAAGCTCTTGCCTCTGTTTCTCGTCGGGGTGAGGGCATTCCTTGAACAGCCTGTGATAAGGAGATGAGAGAACTACAGAGAGACGAAGAAGAAGAAGAAGGTAGAATAGAGAGAAAGGGAGCGCACGATTCGAGCTCCTGGATTTGCCATGGAGTGTGGCGGTGGTATCTCTTCTTCTTGGGAGGGTTTTCCGGGTCGATATCGTCGCCGGATCCGCCTTCAACGTTATCACTTCCCGATCTGCTCTCGTTCTCGTCGTCCCTCTTGCTGGCGAAGCCATGGCCGGAGATGAACTCGCTGCCGCCAGAAGGATCAAAATCGCCCGCGTCGGCCATCTGCCTGAACATCTCCTCGGCTCCTAGGCTTACGCCGCCGCTCTCGAGGTTCGTTTGCTGAAGAAATTCGAAGACGACGTCAGCGAGGAAAAAAAACGGGCAAGGGAGAGAGAGAGATGGCGGGGCTTACGAGGGCGAGGGAGAGGCTTGGAGAGGAGAACATGGGTCCGGAGAGAGACGGCGGGAGGAGGCGCGATTGCGACATGACCCCGGCGGGCATGCCGGCGGTGGCGCCGCCGAAGGAGTCCACCGCCGCCGTTGCACCTGAGCTGTTGCCGTTCAGAAGCCCCCCAAAACTCATTAATTTCCCCGCCTCCCTCGTTGGGCTATCCTCACCTATTTTTCCTCTCCCGCTCTCCTCCGCCCTTCCCCCCGCGTCTTTCACCAGCTGGAGACGACGATTCACCGTGAAGAATGAAAGAAGGGGGAGAAGAAGAAGAATAAAACGGAGAGGAGGGAAGGCGGAGAAGAAACGGCCGGTCTAAAAAGGAAGAAAAACAAGGCCAGAGAAGGCAATAGCATTAAACCCCGCGGCAGAGGGCGGTCGGGTGCTGCCAGCAGATGCCCCCAAACGACCTTTCCTCCCTCTCTGGCAGAGCTACGGAAGAAGGGAAGAGAACGATGCGGGAGCAAAGCCCTTTCCCCTCCAAACCCCAAGGCTGAGGAAAAAGTGAAAAGAAAAAGGAAGAAAACCCTTTCTGCTGCTCTTTCTCTAGCTCGCAGAAGCTTCTTCTCTCTCGGCACTCAGCTTCCCCCGGCGGTGAAACAAAGAAGAAGGACGAAGACGAAGGAGAAGAGCTCTGGGGAAGGAAGACGAGCAAAAGGTGGGGAAAGAGCCAGAGCCGCTTGTCGGTCTAGCGGTCCTCAGAGGAGCAATGAGGGGGAAGTTAGATATATAACGCCGATTATTTAATAAGCGGAGGTCCAGAGAGAAGGCCCCATTTGACTGCGGCCATCGCCGTCGTGAGGATCCGAGAGGAGCGAGATGAAATCGTGGGCCGGGGCAAAACCCAGGTTTTTTTTCCCCCTCCCTCTCTCTCTCTCTCTGGTCTCCTCTCTTTTACAGCCGGCTTGCCTAACGAGACGCAGACACAGAAGAAATCCGAGCCACCTGCGACTGACGAAAGTTCAGACCTTTGGGTTCGTTCGGCTGGAGAACCTCGCGTCTGACTAACCATGGTGGCAGTAGTATTTATCACCAACCCCCCCCCCCCCGAAGTCAAAACAACCCGTCTCTCTATCTCTCTCAAACTTTGGAAAAATCAGATTTAATCGGTAAAGCTTTGTATAGAAGATGGTCGAGGTTATCTCCAGAGACGGTATCTAAGAACACGCCCCACGGCGGGGCGAGAAAGGTCGCTAGACTCTCTACGCCTACGGGATAGCGAGAGAGAGATGGGCCAAGTTAGATGGATAGAGAGAGAGAGAGATAGAGAGGGAGGCCGAGTGTCGTAGAGGCGAGGCGGGGGTGGGCATCGAGATAAGGACAGAGATGGAGCGGCATTAACTTCCCCTCCTCATCTATCTACAGCTCTCTCTTTCTCTGTCTTTCTCTCGCTGAGAAAAAAAGAAAGTTTCCCGATAAATCCGGTTGTTTCTCGCTGGGGAGTGGGGGCAAGACGATGAGGTGGGGCAGGCTTTCTCCGCCGGGTGGCGTACGTAATTATGGCGACGAGCTGGCCTTCGCCGCGCCGCCGTGAGCCGGGGCGGCGCCGCACGGGCTCGCCCATAAATGCCGCCCCGCGCGGTCCCCCGGCCCGCCACCGCCGCGGCGCCGACGCTACTCTCCTCGCCGGAAAATGACCGCCGGCATTCAATTCCCGCTTCCGTAGCCAGCCCGGCGGCCCCCCATCTGACCGGTCCCCGCCGGTTCTTCTTTCCCTTCCAAGGCCTCCACTTCCGGAGTCAACGCAAAACACGACACGTGGCCACCCTTCAGGCCCCCACGTGGCACATCTCGCTCGTTGACTTCCCTTTTACCCCCCTCAACCGAACCCATCAGTGCTTCCCCCGGAATTCCTCCATCCATGAGCAGTTTCCCCTTGTCTTGATATTTGATAAGCCCACATACGTAGTTGAGAGCCATGGACTGTATACATTGGAGGATTATCCCACAAAGATGGTGCGAATCATAGACTGTAAATAGATAGCTTACGGACAAGGAAAAACCCACATACATAGACGGTGAGATTCATGGATATCATGCATAGATAATGGATAACCCAACGGAGGTAGCGTCATGGAAAGTAGACATAGAAAGGATAATCCCCCGTACTTTGAGTGAATAGTATACAGAAAATGATAAGCCCACACATAGTTGAGAGTCACGGATGGTAGCTTCATAGAAGAATAAAAGGGAAGGATTAATATAATCCTCATACACGGTTGAGAGTCGTGATAGTAATTACATAGAAGGATAAGCTCACGTACATAGTGAGAGGCAAATATGGTATACAGGGAAGGATAAACACGCGTACATAGTGAGATTCATAGATAGTCTAGAGAGATATAAACCCACATCTCTTCAGATTTCATTAAATCTACATCGGGGTCGCTGGGTTTCCTTCACCGCTCTCAAGTCAAGTGGGCTCGCTCCAACTCAGCGAACTAGATCTAACCGTCCCGCCTTCATCAAGACAGAGAGGAAGAGAGAAAGAGAGAGAGATATCTCTTCCCGCGATAGAGAGAGAATGAGAGAGATCTATCTCTCCCGCGATAGAGAGAGAATGAGAGAGATCTATCTCTCCCGCGATAGAGAGAGAATGAGAGAGATCTATCTCTCCCGCGATAGAGAGAGAACGAGAGAGATCTATCTCTCCCGCGATAGAGAGAGAAAGAGAGAGATCTGTCTCTTCCCGCGATAGAGAGAGAAAGAGAGAGATCTATCTCTTCCCGCGATAGAGAGAGAAAGAGGTCGAATCCAAAAAAAAGTCAACCACGCGATTATAAGTAGAAAATGAGGTTTACTCTAGCTCTTCTCGCGGCCTCTCTTCATCCGTTCGCGGCCTTATCCTGAACCCCACGTCGCTGTCTCTCTCTATCGCCCTTTCTCTCTCTAGGTGTGGACCGCCGGGGTTGGGGGAGATCGCCTGACGTAACCCGGGCAAGTTGGCGTGGGAAACGCGGAGAGGCGATATTTCTTCAGATTTTCTCGCTGGGGTTTATCGGTTTATCTTCTCCATATCGTGTCTTTTAACTGGCCGTGAGTATTCTGAGACATGAGAACAACCATGCTGAAATTCGCATCAGATGGGCGAATTCGCTGAAATTCCTGTTATTAATTTTCGTTCAACTTATTATATGCGTCATATCCTAGTGAGCGACTTCAAATTTAATAGAGCTGTCTTTAGAAAAACCAAAATTTGCAGGATATAGAAGGCAGAATTCGTCCAAAGTCTGTAATGATGTCAAGCGGCTTTAGTTGGAATAAAAAAAGGCATCTGGAACAAAACCCATTCCAAGTATTTTAGGGACTTGCTCAGATTTTGGGTGTTTGAGCATCCTGATGAGATATCTTACACGCCCCAACATAAAAGGGCAGGGCAATATCTCGAGTATTTTTTTTTCAATTTTACTTGTTTTGTCAGCTATAAAATAAATAAATGAATAAATGCCATGGTTTAGAAATAAAGTCTGATTGAAAAATGACCAACAAAAGGCGCCTTCGGAAATGTCTCCTATCACTTGGTGATCAGTGCACAATGCGTGCAGCAGATAATTACTGATTTTAATCAGGACTGAGGGGCGACTTTAAGACCGGAGTCAAGATGAATCTGAATCTGAATGTTACAAAGTTAACTGTAGGGTAGGGTCGAAAAAAAAATTTGCATAAGCAAAAACTAATCAACCATTAGGTCGCCCCCATCATCCACACTCTTTTTCTTGGTAGCCTCATCGGTTATGATGCCAAAACCAGCAGAGAATAACTTCTCCGATGGTGCACTAGTTGCTGACACCAATAGGATTTCCTTAATGACCCTCTCTAATCCTGGAAAATAGATTTCACATAGTTTCATCCTCAAGTGCAACAGTTCCATGCCATTTTATAGGAGACTTGTAGGCATCTACCTTGTAGTCGGGATCAATGACAAGGTTTGCTTGGTCATAGGCAATCAATACAGTGAGAATGGCAAGAGCTTGTGCAATATGGACATATAACTCTAAAAGAATATCTGCCAACATCGATGTCATCTACGATGCCCCGAAACCATACAGCATTGTGTACATATAAAACACGGCATTGGTCTGGTAGCCTGTGTCAATTAAATGCATCTTCACATGGGATCGAAAATTGTCTGATAACATGCAAATAAGAGCTGATAAACTGTTAATTTCATCATATCTTTGGGCTTTTAATGCATAAAATCGTTAATTTTTAACGCATGTTATCATGATTTAGGTTAAAATAATAAATTCCTCGAATTTCAAGATAAATAACACTTTTAATCAATATTTAGGTCAATTTTTACACTTTAAATGTTTTTAAAATTAATTTTAAATGAAGTTAAATGATTAATTGACCTATTTCTATAAATAAAAAGAAAAGAAGTAAATAAAACGAACTTTAGAAAATAATAAAATCATTTTTTAGGTATTAATACATATTTTTAGGATTTGTTTTAGGTGTTTTTCCATTTAAAAAAGGTTTTTAAAAAAAACTGGCCCTTATTGGGCCAGTTATAGCACTCACCTATCTGCAAGTGGCACAAGGCGCACAAACAAAGCGCTCTGCACGCAGCGCCGCATAAGCAAATCAGGAGAAGAGTCCACGCCCTTAGTGCGAGACACGCATGTACGCGATTCTGTGTGTGTCGCGCATGGAATGGAGCCACGCAGAGGCCGAAACGCCCAATGGCGCTGCATTGT
The DNA here is from genome assembly GCF_029677425.1 of Wolffia australiana. Lineage (NCBI taxonomy): Eukaryota > Viridiplantae > Streptophyta > Magnoliopsida > Alismatales > Araceae > Wolffia > Wolffia australiana. Next base: position 5,658,337 of record NC_135836.1, on the reverse strand, counting down.
ACGCTATGCGTACAACGCGAAAAAGAAAAAGAACATAACGGAATCATAAGAAGCTGTTCTTCCGATTCCGTGACTATAAAATGGGGGAAAACAAAAATTTGAGTTTCGATTTTGATTTTTAAGCTCAAGGAACGATCACCTAGCCTCATTGAAGACTCAAAACCGCCATGGAGTGATTTGAGCAAGGAATGAGCTCGAATTTGTCGATCCGGCCACCATTCTTCCCCAAACTCAATCTTCAAATCTGAGGATAATCGGTGTTGTTCCTTGTGCGGATTCTCCTCAAATGAAGTCCTAATCTCCTCCTGGTATTCCTAGGCACCCTTTGAATTCATTCTACAATTAATTGCGCGTTCAATTTTTCCCAATTCCATAGTTCATTACCGTTTGCCATTTTCCTCAATTTTGATTTTATTGGTTTGAATCGATTAATTCTCTTTGGCTTAGGATTGAAACATTTTGGATTGAATTAAAGCCGTTAATCAAGCACATTAACTCCCAACATTCTCAATTAGCAAATCGTGATCACGATTTGCTAATTTAAGGTATTTCCTCAATTTCATGATAAAACTCAGATAAAAATTAAAAAAATTATATATATATATTATAAACATTATCTTATGGCTTTTAGTCCGTGAGAAATATTGAGCATGTGTTATCAAAAAAAATGTTTATAAATCCACTAGAATGTATTCAAATTTCTAAATAAATTTCTAAAATCAAATTGGCACATGCTAAGTAGACATAAATTTAATTCTCATTGATTACCAAGAATACAGAAATTGAGGCATTTTAACTCGTTGTTGATAAATACCATAGAATTAACTTTCATACTTTGAATATATAAGAAAGAAAAATTATAGATTCAAATGAAAAGTGCAAATACTTTCTATAACATAAGTAATATTCCTCTCATTTACATTTGGATGTCTAGACCCTAATCCGATAAAAAATTTAACATCGCCGCTGCCTCCCTAGGGTTCGACCCCTTAAACACTAAGGGATAAATAAATTGTATTGATTAAGTTCAGAAAACCCTTAAAATAACGACATATAAACACGTATTTTTGAACTTATCAGTGTAAATGGCAAAGATCAATTAAATAGGGTTGAATTCATGTTCCCTTGCAAATGCCCAAACATCTTGTTTGCTTCTTTGATCTCTGCAATGGCTTTGTGATGTAGCCTAGAAATCCATTTGCCGATGGCCATTGGCAGGTGGTGCCCCAAGATGGATAATAAGTGGGGCCTGGACATATATGCAAGAAATCACCTAGAAACCCAAAAATCCTCTAAATATTCTTCTCTTTCCAGGATCCGTTGGTTAATAGTTTGAACTCCTTTATCATCAACCTAATGAATTTTTAATTGTGATGACATGACAATTGGAGAAGAATTTCTCTGAAGTTGCACTAGTTGCTGATGCCGATGAGAATTCTGTTGTGATCATTCCAAAACTTGGAAAATATTGCTTCAATTTTCTCATCCTCATTCATTGTTGCCAGATTGAAGTTAGCAATAAGAAAATTAAGAATATCATACAAACTTATAGTAAGGATTGAAGTGAAGAATTACCAAATGCATAGTGGGCTTTATAGGTTAATATTTGTAAAATCATGTCATCGCGTAGTATATTTCAAGCCTCGGGCTTTTTGGTGACACAGACTTAAAGCATTAATAGCGTAGGAACACAAATTGAATCCACAACCATTACTCTACATGAAGTATTGAATCCGTAGAACAAGTCTCTCTAACCCTGGAACCCATTAAAACTAGAGTACTCTAACAAGGATAACACTCAAAAGGGAGAAACATGTTTCGAAAAAAATAAAATACTTCAATATCATTCATTCTAGGCTAAACTGGGGCTTATTTAGGCCTCTAAATGTTCAAGGCAATCCATAATGACATTAACCTTGAAAAGACAACCTTAAACATTAGGGAAAAAACTTTGAAAATATATAATATGATACCAAAATCCTGTTAGGCCTAACAGGCTTGAGAACAAATATTATTGATTTCGGGCTTGTCTAATCTGTAATAAGATGTTGTGTGGATGGAGGAGATTTTGATAAGTTAAAACAGAAGATCTGCGCCTCTAAAAGGTGTATCATATGTATTGTGTATATAATGGCATAAGAAGAGTGTTTTGGAGGATTTTGTCAGAGAAAAGTCTATTAGGCCATTTTCAACATATAGTGCTAGATTCTAGAAGAATCTCCATCTCAGGTTGCCACTTGCTAATGGGCATCAAAAAATGGGCTTATGCACCACATCAGTTGGGGAATTAGGAAATAGAATCTCTCTTTAGAATATGCAGGTAAAAATCTCATGTTGTAGTTGTATGAACTTTAGGAGTTGAGGTATGGAGCATACAAAAGCTCGGTGATTTATAAATGATGGAAATATATGTGGCCGGCAAGCCAATCACACATTCCACATCTCGTTCCATATTCATTAATGGAACATATTCATCATAGTGCACGTGTGATGCGTATAATGAAGTCCATGAATACATGATCGAACTTAGTGAATTACGATGAGATCGTAATACGGAGATCACTAGTCTTTAAGCATGTGTTCTAAACATTCCTATTCAAAGGATACGTGAGAAGGACATCAAAGTATCCGGATAGAATAGCACTATCTAGCCTCACTCATATGATGAGTATGGCCGGTCCCGTAGCCATTAGTGTGCCGACACTAAGGATAGATAGTGGGTGCTCTTTAGTGGAAATAGTTCACTGAATTGATCCGTACGAATCCCTGAATTGTATTATACCGAACTGTCAATCAGGTTGATTCACATCACAGTTGTGTAAGTGGTCCTTAGACCTGAGACACCAAAGACGTCTTGTGGACGGACGGTTGTACTTTGGCTATGGCCAACGAGTCTCTAATCATGGGATTCTAAACGGTCTTAGTTCGGGTGCATCAAGAAGTACATGAAGGTGATTGAGTGGTCAAGATGGGATCGTCCACCCTCGGTATAAGAGGTGCCAGCTCAAGGAAGACGATGCAATGAAGTCCTTGGCCAAGGCAGTGAAATGTCGGAGAAGAGTTCTCCGATGATTTTCGAATGCATCAGTACTAACTCTGATGACCGATTAGGGTTTGACAGTTGACCATACCCTAAGTCGTCCAAGGAGCGTCAAGTGGATGAGGGATTATACATACACGGTAACCGATAATGAACAGGTTCCATGAGTGAGTCGATACACACTCCTTTGTATCTTCTAGGACACGAGGTGTAGCTTGGCACCCCACGTGTCGGAGTCTCAACCTATCGATTAGGTTAAATCGATCTGACATTAATTAATCTATATGATGATATAGTTAATTAATTTGGAAGGCCAATAAAGGTTATTGGGCCACTAGAGTCGTTAACTAGACTGATACATGGGCCTAGAGGGTCACACGCAAATGGTCTTTTGGACGTTGGAAGATATACTTAAGTTTTGGGGGTTTTTATGAAAAATACCCACTTAGTACAAATAGGGGAAGGCCCTGAACGTAATTCACCCAGGCCAGAATTGTTCAGGGGCCTTCCCCTTCTTTTCCACTCCCCCCACACCCCCTCTCCACCCCTGATGTGATCGGGACGACGTAACGACGCCGACGGAGATCGAATGGGGCTCGTCTACGAGAAGGAGGAGATCCAACGTGCCAAGGATCGCATGGATACGTCTAGAGGCTGCACACTTGAGCAGCTCGACTCGTCTCGCTCTGGGATCGAAGAAATCACGAATCAGATTCGTGTAAAGGTACGCTGTTTAATATTTTTGTCGATGTCGTTCGATTCACAAAGAGTCTTCCGCTGCGCATCGTTTTGTTCTGTTCATTCATCTCAAGGCCTATAGAACCCAACAATAAAGTTAAGGTGAAGACTTTTGTGATAGGAAACTAAGTAGGATAAAGTTTTGTGAGAATCACAAGTTTAGCTTTCTAACTTGTGTTTTATTTTTTCCCAGGGAAGCTTATGATCTGATGGGATAGTTCATTCATTATTGTAAAACCATTTGACTATGGAGCTGTTTTTATTTCTTATCTGAAGATAGGCTAACACCAAATGCACAGAGATTGAAACCATACCCAGGGATAGAACCTCAACCTATGGTAAATTGTGGTGGACCATGATGATGATCATGAAAATTAATCTTGCATTGTTGAATATACTCTAGCTATTAAGTTTTCTTTTTAAAATTTATTTTAAAAATTTGCTTTGTAAAATTCTTTTATTTTTTTATTTTTAGCAAAATAAAATGGCTACTATGTGTATTGCTTATATGATCCTCTCACATCTCTTTCTAGGGATTTTATTTTGGCAGGGCTATAAGAAGGAAGGAATTTGTTAAGATTGTACAAGGAGTAAAGGTTAAATCACTGTCTTACCACAAGCAGAATGCACACAAAGGACTTCATACTGCCATTTATTTAGTTTCATTTTTCTAGTTTGAAGTCAAGCAGTTTTAGTACTGATGAGTATTCTATAGTTTCACATGTGCAGAAATTCACGGGAATAACAAGATACAATTCTTCAAGAGTTGGAGGATTTTTAAGAGTTTAGTGATTCTCAAAAGGGGACTTGAAAGGAGAAAAAGTGTGTTTAGGGCCTTCAAATGAGAAATCAGAGGAAGATGGCCACTACCTGACCTGTCCATTGGGCTCTCAAAAGTTTTCCAAAGAAAGAAGTTGAAGATTACAAGGGGAAACTCTCAATCCATGGAGAAAAAGAGGCAAAAATGGCAAGAAAAGAAAATATAAAATACCCAAAGGGGTATTTTAATAATTCTTCTAATCTATAAATACTTTTTTCTCCCTCATTTCCTCTCATTCTGGACGTGCTCTAGCATGTGGCTGGTGGCCTGAAAAATCTATAAATAGGGCCGATGGCCTGAAAAATCTATAAATAGGGCCGATGGCCTGAAAAATCAGGTTTGGGCATTGCTACCCATAGATGACTCAATCGTTAAATATTGTGAGTCTCAACGCGATCACACCCTCCCAATAAGCACGCAAGCCTTTGGGCAGGGAATGCCACCCAGTTAGGCCTAACACTAGATCATTCTTCTCTCTTCCTTTCACATTTCAAAAAAAAAATCGTGTTTGAATTCCATCATTTAGGGCGAAAAAAGTGGAGAGTGGAGGACTTAGTCAAATTGACTAAGTCCCAACCATATTGGGTCAAGCCCATTAGGACGTAGCCCATTTGGCTAAGTCTTGAATGAGCCGAAGTGGGCTGAACCTTAGTGGGCTTACCCACTAAGGCCAGCCCTACACGGGCCACACAAGGACCACCGGCTCATTCGGTCCGCTGCCGCCGCCATCGGCGATAGCCGGAAAAGGCATTTTTCTTATTTTCTATATCTAAAAATTCCAAAAAAAAATCAGAAAAAATCCCTAAAATTAATATAATCAATATTCAGTATTTTTTAACATATAAAAAAATTTCAAAGAAATATTTAACTCTGATTTTTAATATTTCTAGTATTTTTATTGTTCATTAAATTCAAAAAAATTCAAAAAAAATTTATTTCCCATTTGTAATGTTAATTAAAAATTTAAAAATTACTCTAAAGTATTTTCAGTGTTATTATTTGTAATTCAGATTTAATTTAGATGACAGGATTTATATAAATTGACTAAATATCCATAAAAATCTTAGAAATTATTTATCTCACTTTTAACCTCACTTCCTTCATTCCACGCTTGAGAAAAATTCTGAAATTAAATTTATGACTCTCCGTGGATTGACCCATTACTTGCCCTATATTAAGTATAGAGTATTTAAGTGGAAATTTTTTATAAAAATTGTTAGTTAAGTCTAAATCAAAACAACGACATAAAACCCCTAAATTTGGACTTATCACTTGTGTGATGGATTGAGTACATCTTTGGATGGTATGAGCCACGATCTAGACTCATGTGGTCCTCTCAAGAGTGTCTAGGCTGTATGGTAGGGTGAGGAGCATACATAAAAAATCAAAATGTTAAATTATTGTTTTCCTAGATTTAATATGGAGTGAGCCACTCATTATACCACCTTCCATTTGGTGATCTTAGTTGGTGTTTTGGGTATCCATTAAGTGGAATCTCACCAAGAGTAGGAGTGAATATTTCCTCAAGCCTTAAACACGTAATCACTTATATTTTAGTTATATAAAGTTATATTTGAAACCCTTGTGTGAGTCCCTTTCACCCAATTTCCTAGCCTGCTTTTCACTGTTATGTCTTGTGACACTTATTCCTACGGGTACCCACCTATTTCCCGTTAGCCCGAAATAATCATGATATAATTGCTCCCAATAGTTTTCTCATGTGATATCGTTATTTCATGGTATCTTTTCCTTTTATCCCTCCCTTTGTTTTCATCTACATATTGTCATCATGTTTTATCTTTCATGTACTGGCATGGAATGTATTTTATGATGAGTATTTGTTTGATCAAATATTCATTGTCTTATACAAATTCCATTTCTCTCACCCTATTGCAAAAAAGAGAGAAAGGAAGTCCTTAACATTGAGTAAACTTTGTGGACCACAAATATTTATGGGGTTTTCTTGTTTTGGAATTATGCTATGTTTTTTATTGTCTCATGCATAGGTGAAACCATTCCATATTATCCCCCATTTATTTCAAAAGTATTTTATCTTGATTTTTGTAGACTCTTGTAGTGTATTTTGCTTCTCCATCTATAATGGCGAGTAAGCTATCTGAGAAATGTTTGTCCACCAGTTATCCCTACATAACCTTTTTTTTGGGGCATCCACCCTTCCATTCCTTTTTACACATTGGTAGATAGGAGCCTCACCTCACATGTTTCATTGAAACACAATTGATATTTTGCGCTTGATGAAGAGGAGAAGAATGACCATCTTTTACTTTTAGGTAGAAGAAAAGTTAGTTAAAACCCTAAGTGCTAAGTAGTCATCACATACGAGTGATTGACTTAGATAGTAAGAATTGAGAGAGCGTCTCTTGGATTATAATATCATACCAAGAGAGAAGTACGCTTCCATCCTCATGACCACCAGAAAATTTTGAAATCATAAGGAGGTTTATCATGTGAGCCCCTATATTACAGGAGTATATTCCTACTTAGAGGCGTATTTGATATATTTAACCCTTCATACTCATGTTTCTTACATTCACCAAGTGAATGGACAATCCAAGGGAAGCTATAGGATATTACTTAGGGACTAGTGATAATTTAAATTGGAGGAGAGGGGTGGGGTCTGATAGCACGCTAACTATTAAGTTATTATTACTATATTTATATATTTAGTTGCATTAACATTATTGTATACATTTGTTATCAAGCCTTAACTAATTAAAATTATTTGTAGGATGATGTTTTGAATTATATATATTTTTAGGGTTTTATTGACTTCATATTCTAAAATAAAATAAACTTTTAAGCTGGTATATATATATTGAAATATTCAACATTAAAATCACGAGGATATTTTTTTAATAAGCTGGAAGTATATATTTTAAATTTTTTTTAATGTTATTATTATTTTCAAGGAATTAATTAAAATTTTTGGTCTTAACACAAATATATATATGTGTCATTTGATTTATTTAATGACAACCAAACTCCACCTTTCACAATTCTTTGCACGGTTAATAATTATGAAAAGATGACATTATGGCATCACAAATTTTAATGCCATAATGACTAATTATAGGGTACTGCAAACTGTTTTTTTATTCACAAAGAGTTGAATTTAAGCACAAGAACTGCGCTCATGGAGACCGAGAGAGCATAACTTAACTAATTATTTTATACTTTTAAAAGTTCATTATTATTGCACCCATCGCATGATATTTTTAAAGTGCATCTACGTGTGAAACTAAATCTTATTCATTTTTGTCTTTTTTAGCAAGGACACATGGCAGAAGCGATGGTATTGATTTATGAAAAAATAAAAAAAGCCAAAGAAATGATTACGTGGATTCTTCAGAAAAACTAATAATGCAAAACCTTAGGCATGATGGCAGCAAAAAAATAAGGAGAGATAAATATTTAATTTAGAAAAACTACCATGATTCATCTAATTTCAGGTTTGTTATTTGACAATCTAGAAGGTCAAATGAGCTTAAATTGTAATTATATCTTCCTCTTTCTCTCTTATATCCATCCATACTTTGGATCTATAAAATGATCCACCAATCTTTATGAAAATTTCCTCTAAACTTGTTTCCTAATTTTGTAGGCTAATTGAAAGATAATGAGTTTTTGAATATCCATTAAGTATTCCTTGATGTCTTGAATGCTTAGAGGGGGGAATAAAGAAGAGGATATACTTGTCGACATTAGCAACATACATTGGTCCTAAAAAAATATAAGGACCTAAGGTAAGTTTTCTCGCCTGACATTGTCTTGTCTCTATCACATTTATTAGGTTTTAGTATCTCCATCACATGTAGATCTAACCTAGTAAATGTGATAGAGACAAGAACATGTAGGGCGAGAAAACTTACCATCATCATTTTCACCAGAAAATGAGATGGTGGAATGAATGATGGTAGATGATATGATCACATTCATTCTACCATCATCATAGTCTCTCACTTCATCGTCTCATCTCTAGTTGAATATTGAACCCTAATTTACGCATTTATTTGCTTCTTCCCTCCATCCTTACTTTCTCGCATCTTCATCCATCTTACTCCCTCATTTTCTCTCTCTATTCATGTCACAATATCTACTGCTTTATACATATATCCCCTCATCTCTGTTTGATCACCAATTAGACAACATTAAATACATGTGGTGATAAACCCTAACCTATCACCAGATAGAATTAATTACAAGACTATCAATTTTTTTATAAAATCATTGGTTAACCTTGGAAGCAACAATGACATAGATTTAACTCTAATTTTGAGTTTATCAAGCTTCAACGTAGAAGGGATGAAACTGATGGAAATTTATGTGGCCAGCAAGCCAATCACACATTCCATATCTTGTTCCATGTTCATTATTATAACTTATTCATTACACGGCACATGTGATGCTTATAATGAAGTCCATGAATACATGAACAAACTTAGTGAATAATGATGAGATCATAATATGAAGATCATTAGTCTTTAAGCATGTGTTCTAAATATTTGTATCCAAAGGATACTTGAGAATGAGTCGAAGTATCCAAATAGAATAACACTCTCTAGCCTCATTCATACGATGAGTATGGTCGGTCCCATTGCCATTAGTGTGGTGAGAATAATGATAGATATTGGGTGCTCTTTAGTGTAAAGAGTTCATTGAATTGATCTATATGAATCCCTGAATGGTATCATACCAGACTGTCAATCATGTTGATTCAAGTCACAATTGTGTAAGTGGTCATTAGTCTTGAGACACCAAAGACGTCTTGAGGATGGACGGTTGTACTTTGACTATGACATGCATGTCCCTGATCATGAGATTCTTAATAGTCTTAATTCAGGTACATCAAGAGGTTCACCAAGATGATTGAGTGGTCTAGATGGGATCATCCATCCTCGATATAAGAGGTGAAAACTCAAGGAAGATGATGCAATGAAGTCCTTGGCCAAGGTAGTGAAATATCACAGAAGAGTTCTCCAATGATATTTGAACACATTAGTACTAACTCGGATGACCAATTAAGGTTTGATAGTTGACCATATCGTAAGTCATCCTTGGAGCTTCATGTGGAAGAGAAACTGTACACACACAATAACCGATGAGGAACAAGTTCCATGAGTGAATCTATACACACTCCATATCTTCTAGAGCTCGAGGTGTAGTGTGACACCCCATGTGTTGGATACTCAACCTATCAATTGGGTTAAATCAATACGAAATTAATTATTCTATATGATGATATAATTAATTAACTTTGAAAGCCAATAAAGGTTATTGGGCCACTAGAGTCTTTAACTAGACTGTTATATGGGTCTAGAGGATCACGCGCAAAGGGTCTTTGGCTGTTGGAAAATATACTTAAGTTTGGGTTGTTTTTATAAAAAATACGCGCTCAGGGGAAGGCCCTGAATGAAATTCTCCTAGGTCAGACTTGTTTAGGGGCCTTCCCCTTCTTGTCCCTTCTCCCCACACCTCCATTCCAAATCCCAACGTAATTGGGAAGGCATAACAACGATGAAAAATGTTGAATGGCGCTTGTCAATGCGAAGGAGGAGAGTCGACGTGCCGAGGATTGCGTGGATAATTCTAGAGGCTGCACACATGAGCAGCTCACATGACTCTTTTGAGGATCGAAGGAATCAATGATGCAATTCATGCCGAGGTTATTCGTTTCATGATTTTATGATGATGTTACGATTTGTTAAAGTCTTCCGCTGCGTATTATTTTGAGGTGTTCCTCCAGATCAATGCCTCTAGAATCCAACATGAACAACATTGATGGGAAAAATGAGCATTTATAAATAAGGTTGGAATGACAAATTGGAAAGAAAATGTAAACTCTGGATTGGTGACTTCAGTTTTTAACTTCTGAGTATGATTTGGCATTAACTAACACATGTTATGAATTGGGCGAGTGCTCGGTGGGGCTGCGTGAAGGAAGGTTCAAACATTCAAATCATACATGCTCATTTTATTGAATGTTATCTAGATCATCCCTAATTGAGAATAAGGCTTTCAGATGGATGGAAATAAAAAAATAGGACAGAATGAATGAGAGGTTTATTCCATTTCCATTTGCGACGCAAGACAGAGCACATGGTCATAACTTAGACCAAATTAGTGACTCTAGATGATGGAGCAAGAGGCACAAAAGCTTTTTGATGTAATACGACCTGCCGGGATCGGTCGGCTCGTATTACGCCACAAGAATATGATGCGATGTCGTGATATGCAAGACAATGAATGAAGAATAACGAATGAGCAGTTTAGGTGTCAACGATTAAGGATGCAAGCCGTGCCGGTCGGTGAAGGAAAGTGATCCTAAGATCAAACTCCCAATGACCCGCTAGATCTACTAGACGACCAATTAGTGAGGGGCGTTTTACGGCCCACGAATGTTCGGTGTCTAAAATCAGGTGAAGTTCCTTCAACCGCAAGAATTTCCTACACTCGACAAATGGCTAATCCTATCCGTGAAACGTATTAAGAAACCACGGTAGCGGATGCGATAGCGGGCGACGGGATTGCAAGACGTAATAATACTGGTAAAAATGGAGGAGAGACGAGATGAAACCTGGATATCGCTTGTCCACCGGAGATGGGCTATTCTCGTCGTTGATGGCGAGATAAAGTCACTGGGAAGAGACTGTCCGGGTGAAGACGAATTCTGTGATGGTATCACCAAGCGAGCCCGGGCGTAGGAGAGCCGAGGTGACTCGATGCGGCCTGGTGACCGGCGACACGAGCAGTTCAGCAGATGGGGAGGCCAGTGTTAGCGACAAACGCCCGCACGTGCAGGGTGAGGATGCGGACAGGCGCTGGGGCAGGCAGGCGCCCTGGCACATGCGTGCGCGCGTGAGACAAGCGCGCGCGCGTGAGACAAGCGCGCGCGCGTGCGTGAACTCCGAGAAAACTGGAGGGCGCGGGGCCGCAACGGCTCTGTCGCGATCCGCGCGGACGCAACTCGCGTCTTCGGGCGCGCGCGGGGCGGCCGGCGTGAGCACGGGACGGGAAGGAGGCCGTACTCACGGTGCGATGACAGCTCATGGCCGCGTGAGAAGGGGGAAAAACGACCGGCGCTGGCGGCGGTCCGGTCGCAGCGGTGACGGGCGGCAGGATGGGTAGCGGAGGATGGAAAGGAACGTGGCAGGAGGAGCAAGGGAGGGGAATGAGGGGTGAGGGTGATGGTGTGGAATCAAGAAACGAAGGTGGAGAAGTAGCGGGCGAGGGTTAGAGCCAAGAACGAAGGGAGAAGGGAAGGAGGGTAGTCGGCAGGGCAAGAAGGCGGGTGTAGAAGGGTGTGGGCGTAGTGATGGTTCAAGAAGGGGGGGGAGGAAGGGGGGGGCGATGGGGTAAGGGAGAGGGAGGTTGGGAGGACGGGGCAGGAGGTCGTAGGCGAGGTTGGGGGGGGGGGGGGATGGAGGGAACAAGGTCGCAGACGAGGGCGGGCTTGGGTGGCAGGGCGAAGAAGGTGGTGGGGGGGGGGAAGACGGTGGATGGAGGTGGAGATTAGCACCAAGAACGGGTTCTTGGGCGCTAACAACCCCAAGAACCCTTCAAGAAGATGGGGTTCCAAGGTACCTTGGGCGGCCTGGAGGGGGGGGATCCTCGATGATCCCGTGGAAGGTGGTATCGACGGCGTTCTTGGACCTTCAGACTCCTTCGGAGTGATCTCAACGACGGAGCCTTCTTGACCAAGCGCAGACGGCGTTCTTGACTCTTTGTCTGTGCCGGAGTGATCTCGACGACACGCTTGAGCACATTCTCTCGGAGTGATCTCGACGAGAGAACGTGGGCTCTAATCCACAGAGTAATCTCAACGCGGGTGAGGTTAGCCAAACCCCCTACACTACGCTCTACGATAGGGGAGACAAAGTGTGAAAACTCTTCAACAAATTACTCCAAAGGGTTCCTTGGGCATGCCATCCCCTTATATGGTGAGGATGGGTGCCAAGTGAACGTGGGGAGAGGACGAACTGTCGTGAGACGTGGTTCGGCCTCTCCTTACAAATTTGAAATACAAATAAAGTGAAAAAGGGAAAGACGAAGGACGGGGCCCAACATTGGCCTAGTCCATAAAATCCAGAAAAGACAAACAAGCAAGAAATAATCGCAAGTAAAATAAAGGGGTTATATCACGGTGTGGCCCGAACTTTTTCGAAAATTCGAGTTACAGCCCTTACTTTTTTTTTGCCACGACACAGCCCGAAGTCCCATTTGGTCCGCAGCCTGTGACGTGGAGTCTACGTGGCTGCCAGGTGGAGTTCCGGCGGAGTCCACCTAGGCGGAATCCACGTGGCAGCCACGTGGATTCCACGTCACAGCGTGATTTGAAGAAAGAAAGATTTTAGCCCGCCCAATGTGAGTCACCCGGGAGAGAGCTGAGAAAGGCGACGAAGGAGAAGGAGACAGTGGAGAAGGAGGAAGAAAGGGCGCGAGGGAGAAGGGGCTTCTTCTTGGCTACGGGAATCGTTGCGAGCTTCTTCCTGGCTACGAGAGTTCCACGAGGTAGGGTTTCTCTGTTCCATTCATGTAACTTTCTCTATCTCTCTCTAGATTTCATGGTTTACTGCTTTTTTAGCTACGTGTGGGTTGCTTTCTCTCTCTCTCTAGATGGACATACATTACTGCTTCTCAAAATACCGATGATCTTCTATCTTTATCTTGAAGCCCATATTTTATTGCTCTCTCTTCGATTCATGTAACTTTCTGTGTCTCCCTCTAGATTTCATGGTTTACCGCATTCTTTAGCTACATGTGGGTTTCTTTCTCTCTCTCTCTCCAGATGGACATACATTACTGCTTCTCAAAATACCGATGATCTTCTATCTTTATCTTGAAGCCCATATGTAACTTTCTCTGTCAATTTTAAGATCTTGTTCAATGACTTTTGAAAGTTCTTCTCTCTGTCCCTCTCGTAAATAAAGATTACTCAAGGCTGCTATTAATTTTTAGCATTCTGTTCAATAACATTTGGAAAATTGTGCAGTCTCTCTCCCTTTAATGAAGACTACCTTGGGCTGTTTGGTTGTCTCTATGTAAAACTTTCAAACTCCATTCTCGCAGCTTTCTCTCATTTTTCACATCTTGTTTAGTGACAGTTGAAAATTTTACTATCTCTTTCTCTCTTAAAGGAAAATTTCCTTGAGCTGCTCTTTTGATTAACAAGACATTGGGAAATTGCAGTCTCTCTCTTAAATGAAGAATCGCTTGGGCTGTTGTTTTTTGTCTCAGTGTAAAACTTGCAGACTACATCGGTTTAAATTTCTCTATCAGTTTTGACATCTTTTTCAATGACATTTGGATAATTTTAGTCTCTCTCTCTTCATCGAAGATTATTTATGACTGTTATTTTTGCCTTCATGTAGAACTTTCACACTCCACTCATGTAACTTTCTCTATCAGTTTAAACATCTCATACAATGGCATTTCAAAATTTCAGTTCCTCTCTGCCATAAATGATGTTTACGGTGAGCTGCGTTTTTTGACTCGATGTAAAAGTTAACTTTCTCTCTCTTCTTTTCATCTTACCATGTTTATTTTTTAAATTTGTGTCGTTCTCTCTCTTGCATTCGTATAAGTTATTTCTCCCGCATTTCCTTTCTCTCGCTTGGGATAAATGTTTTGAGTTCACTCGTGCAATTCTCTCTTATTATGTGTATCATTACTCTCTCTCTCTCTTTATATCTCTTGGATGAATAAGATTATTTTCATGACAAAGATGTTGGTGTTTCTCTATTGATCACGGAGGATATGGTGTTTCTTTATCATACTTATTGGTGAGAACAAGAAGTGTGATCCCTATTTAATTTATTTTGAATTTGTTTTGCTTTCTGTTATGAAAAATATGAAGAGTTGTCCTCTTCTCATCATAGTCATCTATTTTTTTGCGCTTTTAGGCGTTTTTCTCTTCTTCGACAGTGTACGCTTGGATTCAAGTAATGTAAGATTTTATTATCTCTATTTTTCCTGCACATCTTATAATTTTAATTTTTAAGTATTTCCAATGTTATTTGAGATATATTTGTACATCGCGATACTAACCCTCTTCGCGTTGATGATTCAAATTATTTTTAAAATTGGTAATGTACTTTTTTTGGCGTTGAACTCTCTGCAGAGTTATAAATATGTCTGTGGGTTGTATAATCTTTTTATAAAATCTGTATGACGAAAATTTATGGTGTTAACGCATATTCTATTACTATTTACAATCCGTCACTTAACAGGGCCGATGACGAGTGCAAGGTGTTCGGTTCTGAGTATAATAGCGATGATGACTCAGAATATGATATCTGTAAGGAAGTTGAGGAAAGTGACGTGTATTTAAGTGCACCAGACGAATATTCCAGTGAGGAATGGAATGACGAATTGGTAGATCATAGCGAGTATGACGATTCAGAGGATGATATGTTAACCCCCGATGGCACCGATGACGATGATGAAAATCGAAGGTACAGATACAGGGTCAATACGTATGATCCAAGATGCCCCACTGAGAGTTTTATATTTCAAGTGGGCATGAAGTTTGAATCGACGTCGCAATTTAGGGCAGCTGTGAAGGACCACGCTATTTGGAACGGATTCAACATCACTTTTCCGGGGTCCGGTGACCGGAAAGTGGAGGTCGTCTGCAAGGGAAACTGTCCGTGGAGGATATATGCTAGTTTGGATGCTAGGATAGAGGCGTTTGTTGTGAAAATGCTTAATGATACTCATATGTGCAGTAGGACGCCGAGGAATAGCCAAGCTGATTATCACTGGGTTGCATATGATGCGTGAAATAAATGATCTGTTCGGAATCACTGTTTCAAAACAAACATGTTATAGAGCCAGAGCCGAGGCGCGCACGAAGCTTCTAGGAACATTGGACGACCATTACCACATGCTTCCCGCATATGTTGCCGAGTTAAAGAGGGTAAATAGGCGTGGTACTTTTCAGCTGGTTCTCGATAGAGCGACCCCAGATTCCTTGGTTAGGTTTAAGAGGCTCTACATATGTTTCTATTCGATAGCAAGAGGGTTCCTTGAAGGCTGTAGACGAGTCATTGGAATGGACAGATGTTTTTTGAAGACTGAACTAAAAGGCCAACTATTGAGTGCTGTCGGCAAGGATGGGAATAATCAAATGTTCCCCATCGCCTGGGCGGTAGTTGAAGGTGAAAATCAATCTTCGTGGACGTGGTTTATTCAGCTACTGATGAATGATCTAGGAATGGTGGACGAAAATGGCTGGACGATTATTAGCGATCATCAGAAGGTACTTAATTTATTTCTTTGGACTATTATCGCTTACTGTCAAACACGTGTAGTATATTAATAGATGTGTACCGTCTAACATTGTGCAGGGACTGGAGAACGTAGTGTCCTCCTTATTGCCCAATGCGGAGCATAGGAATTGTGCTCGGCATATCTACGCGAATTGGAAGAAGAAAGGACATTCCACGACATTTTTGAAGAACTTATTCTGGAAAGCTGCGAAGGCCACCACGCACGAAGATTTCCAATGGCTGATGAGGGAGATGAGCAGTGTGAACCCACAAGCCGCGCAAGACTTCCAAGATATAGGTATAAAGAAGTTTTGCAGGGCGTACATTAATGAGGACAGAAGGTGTGAGGTGATCAACAACAACATTTGCGAGTGCTTCAACAACTACATCATGCAGGCCAGGTCTAAGCCAATCATCGACATGCTGGAGGAAGTCAGAGGTGCAGTAATGCAGAGGGTAGCAAAAAAAAGGGAGTTGTTTTCAAATAGAACTGATACGTTATGCCCTCGGATAAGGGAGGTGGTCGAAGAGAACAAGAAGAAGTCCAGGAGATGCACTCTTAGGCATGCATGGAAGTATCAATTCGAGGTCACAAACTTGGGAAGCAGGTTTGTGGTCGATGTACTTCACAGAACATGTAGTTGCGGATATTGGGAGTTAAGGGGCATTCCATGCCCCCATGCTATATGTTGCATTCATTGGGTCAAGGAGGACCCCGTCATTTTTGTTAGTGAATGGTTCAAGAAAGACGTATACCAACTAGCTTACACTTATGGTATCCCGCCAATGAATGGCAAAAACCTATGGAGTGAAGTTGATGGGAGCTATGTATTCCCTCCTCTTGTGAGGAGACAACCTGGAAGGCCCAAGCTGAAGAGGAGGATTGACGTCGTTGAGAAAGAACCCACGGTACATAGATTGTCGAGGAGAGGCCTGCACATGACGTGCTCTCTCTGCCACCAAGTTGGGCATAATCGAAAGACATGTACCCAACCAAAAATGGAAGCTGGAGGCCAGGTACAATTTCAATTTTATGTCTAACTTTGTTTACATGTGTCATCGTTTTTTTCCGAACGTTAACCAATTAACTTGTTTCACTAATCATGCAGGGATCTCAGGAAGCTACATATCTGCCAATTGTCGAAGACCATCGCCGGTGAAGTTGCAATTCGGCTACGAAACACAACGCGCTCAAGCTTATTAATCGCTCGCCCTAAACAAACATTTGTAGAACAGGATTCAGTTCTCGGTTGATGATACAAACTTTGTTATCCAATTCCACAGAATTCTCGTTCATGTTCGCCGTTCTGAATCGCCGTTGATTAATCCATGCATTTCGGTACTTATTCGTCCTTCCTGTTCGCCCTTCTTCTTCGTCGTGGCCCATATTTTCATAGTAAAACAATAGGTTCTTATGAACTAAATCGCCGATGTCATGCCTACTTATAGTACGTATTCTCCAATAAACCAAGAAATTGTCTTCCAATAAAACATATTTCATTATGTTCCTCGCGACCTCAAAATTGAGTCACAGAACAGAATATAATTCACAAGTCTGCGAAAATGAATCGTCCTCATTCACAATTCGATACAAGTGATCCATCATGCTTGCGAGATGTCGGCAAAATTGATATGGCCTCATTGAACGCGCCGGCACATCAAAAGGCGGGCAGGGTCGAGCCAAGCAGTCCACCTCGCCACCTCCGGTCCGTCTGGGTCAACCTCGGGCATGGTCGAGCTGCATGCTCCCGTCATTAGCTCTCTGATAAGCTGATAAGCTGCATGCTCCCGTCATTTCAATGCCTCCTTCACCGCCCCCCTGCTCTCACCCAGCAAGAACATATTTTAAATTCAAATTGCCAATCAAGAATAATGTTTAACTTTATTGAAATGCTGTTTATTAATAATAAACGCATGGTGCAATATAGTTGTTCGTCTCACCTGGCACAGAATGCAGCCCGGCTGTGGGGAACTCAGTCTCCTACGTTGGAGTTTTTATCAGTGGGGAACACAAAATCCAGCCAACTCACTTGCTTTTCTTGCCTGAAAATTTCGGTATCAACCCAGATAGGAAATTTGAAATATGTTTTTCAATAAATTCTCAAACGACATAGGTGTATATCTAAAAGCATTAAATGAAAGAGAATAAAATAAAGGCAGGTTCACATCTGTAGGAGGAAAAATAATGTTCAACTATAATGCGCCTTGGCCAGATCCTGGGGCTGTAAAATTTCAATAGCAGAACTAAGTTATTGTTCATCGACCAGCTCAGAAATCTGCGACTGGAGAAAATCCTTAGTGACACTGCTCAAATAAAGATGAGATTTCAGAATCTCAATTAGATGTACATCATCAGTCGTCTGGGAAAGGCAGGAGAAGTTATTCTGAGGTGTTTCTCCTTTTTTGATTGATTCTGCTTTCTTCTGGAGGGCTTGGCGTTCCTCAAGGTAATTTCTAGCAACAACATCTTCAAAGGTGCTCGACAACCCATGGGAGATTTATGATCTTTCTTTTGCCTATATTGCTGCAACTGAATATAAATGAGGATAAAAAATGAGAAAAATAGCATGAAATATCCGTAAAGAGCAAGAAACTGATGCTTGGAACAATGAAAAAGCAACATGAAAGGGAATTGGGGCAAGAAAAACCTTCTTCCGTCCATGCTAATAGATCCGTCGTGTTCTTCTTTCTTTCCATTAAATCTTGCAGCATAGGCCAAGAGGGAACCGGGGGGTCAACGATTCAATCCTCACAAGAATCTGCTCTGCAAAGAGACCCACCAATTAAAGAAGCAAGAAATTGAATCCTGAAGCAGCTAAATCCATGACGACCGCAAGAGAAAAGGCACAGATCTACCAAGAGAAAAGGCGACGCGGAAAGAAGGCGTCAAACCTAGGACGAATCAAACTAAGAAGCAAAACAGTCAAAGATGAATCTGTTCATCAACAGATCCATCCGCGGATAACTGTACTGCTTAAAATAAATCTTGATTCAAATCACGAGAAACCAAATTTCCAACAGAATTTGACAAAAAAGCATATGAAAACAAATTCGCAATGCGTCGGAGAATTGATTTCTTGGCAAATTGAAGACAATGCTCCGATCATGGAATTCTTCTTCCCCTTCTCCTTCATGCGAGAGTTCTGAGAGAGAGATTGAAATTTGAGATCCAGATCAGTCCATGATCTACCATCACTCGTGGATCAAAGCAAAAAAGAATCGGTGAGGAAGAAGAATTGAAGATCAAATTTCAATGAACCCTATAACAGCAAGCGCAAATGAACGAATGGGTATGGAAGAGCATGAATTTAGCTGGCCCATCTCCTCTTTATCCCAGGGCACCTCCGTGGCCCGAGAGCAGGCGTTGATGATGGTGTTGTAGGTGAGGACCGTCAGCGCGACAGAGTAGGGCGGCCGCTTCAGCCGATCGAGGAGGGCGAGGGCGGCGTGCTCGCGATTCGGTGCCGACGACGTTGATCAGCGCGGAAGCCCCTTTTCCCTCGCGCCCTTTCTTCCTCCTTCTCCACCGTCTCCTTCTCCTTCGTCGCCTTTCTCAGCTCTCTCCCGGGTGACTCACATTAGGCGTGCTAAAATCTTTCTTTCTTCAAATCGCGCTGTGACGTGGAATCCACGTGGCTGCCACGTGGATTCCGCCTAGGTGGACTCCGCCGGAACTCCACCTGGCAGCCACGTAGACTCCACGTCAGAGGCTGCGGACCAAATGGGACTTCGGGCTGTGTCGCGGCAAAAAAAAAGTAAGGGCTGTAACTCGAATTTTCGAAAAAGTTTGGGCCACACCGTGATATAACCCCTAAAATAAAATACTTACGCGGGGTACTTAAACCCCGGGTGGCGCGCGTCGACTCGAGCCGCTCGACGTGGTTGCTGGCATCCCGTGGTGTCTTCTTCCCGATGGTCCTCCATCACTTTTGTTTCTGTTATTGCTCCAAAGTCACAACAAATGATAGAAGCAGTCAACTGACTTTTCTATTGGTGCAGTCAACTGATTTCTGAATATTTCTTTTTCTACTGATCTATGGAGTTGAATACCCTTTTACATAGTTGAAGAGGGCATCTGCTCCATTCAGAAGGCCATCTGGCCCATTATTAGAAGGCTATCTGGCCCATTATGAGAAGGGAACTTGGTCCAATAAGGGGAGAGGGGTCTTTCAGGTATAGTGCAAGGATGCGGACGGGACGATTTTTTCTTCCCATGATAAAAAAATCGTCCTGTCCGAGGGTATGGACGAATTTTGGGACGAAAATTCATCCCGGGGACCCCCGGACGGGACGGTTTTCATCCCGTGGGATGAAAAAACCGTCCAGCAAGAGGTCCCGGACGATGGACGTATGAATCTGGACGGAAAACCACCGGATTCACATCCGACGGTTGAGATGTTGCCATGTGGCCTCGCAATGACAATTTGCATCAAAGTCCCTGTATTTTTACGTGCGTGTAAATGGACGCCACTCAAAAATAATTGTACATATGCCCCTTTGCGTTCTATCTCCTCAGTAATTCCCTAAAAAAATTGAAAAAATCTATATTAATATATTAAAAATATAAATGACTTTTTTCATCTCGGACAAATTTTGGGAGGAAAACCGTCCATGTATGACTGGACGGGACGTTTTTTTATCGTTGGAGGAAAAACGTCCCGTCCTTCGTCCCTGAATTTAATAGGGATGTCGGGCGGGACAAAATTCGTCCCGTCCCGTTCATGGCCCACGTCCGGGACGATCCGGAACTATACTTGCAGGTCGACAAGTACCCCTGCCTAGGGTTTAAGGGCGACAAGTACCCCTGAATCTAGTCGAGGAGATTGGAAGAATAAGGTTGCATCTCCAGCATTTCTACTGCAATAATTCGAGTCCTGAATGGCGATTTTCGATCGTTGAAGCCTGTTGATTTCGTTTTGAATGGCGACCCAGTGCGGTGGTCTGAAAGTTTTGTCTCACAATGGTGTTAAGGTGTACTGTATTACCGGCCACCGGTATGGCGCCACTCCCATACCGACGAACAAGTTGAAATCTCTGAAGAAGGATGAAGGTTCGTCCTTTTCTTTCAAAACTGTAATTACTTTTTCGAACTTCTGTACCCGTTTCTCAGTTTCCTTTGTACCAGCTTCATCTTTACGTTCTGAAGTTTTTTCACGATACCCTTTATTGGCGTGGTTACTGACTCAATTTCCTTGGTCTGGACTTCCTTTAGAATTCAGAAGAAGGCTAGACGTCATTCATGACTTGAAATTTGAGACTGCAACTTCTCGAATCAAGGTCACTCCCGATGGCGAGTATGTCGTTGCATCAGGTATTTTATGGTTCTTAAAATTGGAGCTGACTCAAAAGTTTCTTTTTTTTTCGAGATATGCTTCCATTTAATATGCCCTATGCGCAAGTTTTCAATACTCCTTCGGAGCGCTTCTCTCGAGTAGTCGGTCAGCTTCTTGCTCTCAATTCGCTTCGTTGTCCACGATTTATGGAATGGACATAACATTTACTAGAAACTCAGCCGCATAAAAAATTTATAATACCTGTGAGTGGCTCACTTGCGCCTCACATTGCACGCATGATAATTTCCTGCTTATCTATATGGTGTTTTCGTTCCTATGATCCCTAAATTGTGAGGTTTGTGGTTGTTTTTTGTGTTTTCGTTAATTAGTTTTTTAAACCGAAGTTTTTATTTTTCTTCCTTACAGTTCTTGCCGTTGTGATAGTTATCCGTATCATGAATTTTGAAATACTTTAACTGTGTGATAGTTATGAAGCTGTTTTCCTTTGGGTTGCGCAGGAATTCACCCCCCTCAGATGAAGGTTTATGAGTTGAAAGATATGGCTCAAAAGTTCGAGAGGCACCTTACATCCGAGATTATAAATTTTCAAGTATGAATTATTATGCTGTTTATTTTACCCTCACATATGCATGAATATTCTCGAGAGTTTGAATATACTCTCTTCTCTATTCCTCATATCTTAATTTTGTGAGTTCAATCTTTTAATTAGGCATTGATGATCTTTATAATTCCATAAGTAACTTTGTTCAAAACAAATATTCCATAAGTGATATAATTGATCGCCAATATTCAGTTCCTATATACTTTCCTGAAAGTTTTGAGGAACATGTGTTCATACATCGGTGATTCCTTCATTCAAATAGAAGTCATGAATCGTGGCTGTTTTGGGATGCGTGTAGTCTTTGAAATCTTTGAACAAGGTTGTCAAGACGATCATTTTCTCATTAGTATACGAAATAGGATATATCTTTCCATGATAAAAGTCCCAAGGATATCTTAAATTTAACAAACACAGTTTACAGGAAACCGTTGAAATAGGGAAGCGGTAGATTTTATCCTAATTGACTACAAACCATATTGTTCATATCATCGCCTCAAGTAGGATCATTTACCCCTTTTAACCTTCTGAAAATATTTTATTTGTGTTCGTTAGAAGGAGAGATGGTTGGCATCTCCCCCAACAGGGACGGGAACAGCTTTCGAGCTCACCTGTGACACATTGAGGCGAACCATTTCAGTAGATCTCACCAAGTTTTTAAGAAAAAAAAGAAAATATTTTATTTCTAGAATTCTTCCAGGATGATAGATAGTTATTTCTTTTGACTCTTTGATGAAAATACGATATTTTACTTGTCTAGGTGTTGAGTGAGGATTATTCGAAGATGGCTTTTCTTTGTGCTGATCGTTCTGTTTGCCTGCATGCAAAGTATGGGAGCCATTACAACTTGCGCATCCCAAGGTTTTCCCTCTAGTTTTTTCAACATTCTAATATTCTTGAATTATTTATAATATTTGAATGTTTATTTAATATTTTATTTTAAAAGGGAAAGTGACGATCACCTGGAATTGGCGACCAAACTAATACTCTATAGATATGAACACGTGTTACGAGCGCGACTGAACTCATCCTCCCCCTCATGTAGTTCCGTACTAGTATGTAACAAGAACCTCCACTTGGTGAATGACGCCATCCGTCAAAGCTGTCCTCCATTGAAAATGATCTCATTACGGTGCAGCCATTTGAATGTTCTAAATAGATTGATTTGCACTCTTCTTACTATTAAAATTTGTTACTGTCGTAGTACCCAATTAGGAAATGTTTACTTGGGAATTGAATTCTGATATGATAGGATCCCTAAAATGGTATGATTAAAGGAAAATGGGATGCACCTGTACCGCTTGGTGGAAATCTGCTGCCCCATGGATGTTACAAATACAATCCTCTTGATGACCTCACCTTCTGATGGAGATCCGGGAATCCTGAGCTCCATCGCCCTCCTGTTGACCTGTCCAAATGCTGCCTCATTCAGAGAAAAAAATGACAAACCACCTGATTCTTGAATCTCGTCCTAAAGAAGGCTTCCCAGTCCTTTCACCTGTCCCCTCCTCATATCCTCCTTCGGGGGGTCTTATTCCTTAATGGGGTTGTTTTATGCTCTTAATAGGCCTGTCTTAGCCCTTTTATTCCTGAGTTGCCATGTGTTGCTTCACGTGATGATCTTCTGTACCTTTCTATGCTGTTGGCTTAGGCTCAGCCCTTAGTTGACCCTTGTTATGACCCCATGTTGATCCCTGTCTCCTCGGTCTGTGTCTCATGTTGATGTCCCTTCTTTCGCCCCTTTTGTATTCAATGTGAAGGACTGTATTAAATTCCTCTGTCAGAACGTCAGAAATTTTTGCGTTCCAGTTTTAGGCGATTCAATGTCTCTGGCATCTTTTTCAAGTAAGATGATTAACATTTATGGTGAGACAAGTTAAGTTGATTAATGTGGTCTTGAAACCTCTGATTTTCTACCAGGCATTGGGTAGGAGTTCTTGGACAGATAGAAGATGAGTGGTTTTTTCGTACAACTCCTAATCACCTGTCCAATTGAGTCCAGATTTCTGGTTTTATCATTAAAAGAATGTCCGACTCCCATGGCTGTGGGATTCCTCCTGTCCTCTTGCATTCTTCTTTTGCTCTCTCTCTCTTTCTCATTTCGGCATTCACTAAGGGATTCATCAAATACTATTCTTTGTCATACTGCTTATGTTTCGGTTGAATAGGAGGGCATGTAATATCTCATTTGAGTGAGTAATTTCATACAATACGAGCAAAAATTAAACCAATACCTTTTTTAATATTAGAGAAACAATAGAGAGAACAGATTAACCCGGTGGTTTCTATATCTGGTCAGGAGTCTTTTTCAACAAGCATGAAAGGTCTTCCTCTGTGTATCCAACCAATGGGAAATTCAAATGGATGAAATGACACAGGAAAGGAAGACCGTCAGGGATGAAGAATTGATGACCACTGAGCTGGTGAAGAGTAGGTAGGGAAGGGTTAGGGTTAGAGTAAGGCAGAATGGGAAAGTAAGGGTAGAGTTTAACCAGTGAATTTCTGTTACAGCCTCCCTCTGAGTCGAAGAGTCGAGTTTGGTAGAGTGAACTGGGATTCAGGAGAGATTTCCAAGAATAGCCTCGTCCAGTAACAGAATTCAAGAAACAGACAAAAATGTAGTAGTATCCGAGAACGAAAGAAACTGGAAGAAGAAAGAAAAGAGAAGAACTAGGGGAGTCTGCTTCGACACCCCTCCCTCTGGATCGGGTAGCTCCCCCCCTCCAGGCTCATAGCACTTCTGATGAGAAGTCACGAATGCCTCCTTTCTCCCTTGTGCATTTATTTATGTTGACCCAAATTGTTAGTTGATCGATGATGCTTGCTTCTCTGATATGTCTGAGGCAGGACCATATCATTACTCCCTCCCAAGTCCAAATTGTCCCCAATTTGGAATTCAGGAAATTGGCGAGTGATGACTTCAGCATCTTCCCAGGTTGCCTCGAAGTTGGGTAAGTCCTTCTATTTGATGAGTAGTTGCATTCCTGTTCTGTTGAAACGTCGCTTAAGCACAACTTCAGGAAAGACCTGCCATTCCCAATCATCAGAGATATTAGTAGGGTCATGTAAAATATTAATATCATCGCCCACGGCTTTGCGTAAATTCGATATATGGAAAACTGGGTGAATAGTTGCTGTTTCAGGGAGGTCCAGTTTATATGGCACTGGTCCAATTCTTTTGACAATGGTGTAGGGACCGACGTACTTGGGAGTTTATTTTTCAGATAAGCATTTTTCTAAGGTTTTCATCCTATACGGACGTAATTTTGCAAACATTTTATCGCCTTCTTGGAGTTCAATATCATGGCGATGTTGATCTGCCTTCTTTTTCATAATGGTTTGAACCTTGACTAGGTGATTTTGTAACTTGGATAAGATGAGATCCCTTTCCGTGAGTAAGGAATCTAGTGAGCCCAAAGGGCAAGGTGGGGAACCATAACGGATGATAGGAGGGTCTCGCCCATAAACAGCTATGAACGGTGTCATTTTTGTAGATGTGTGAAAGGAAGTGTTGTAACTGTACTCCGCCCAAGCTAACCAATTTGCCAACTTTTTAGGATTTTCAGAAGCAAAACAGCGTAAGTATCATTCCAAACTTCTATTCATGACTTCTGTCTGACCTTCCGTTTCAGGAGGGTATGATGAACTGAACTTCAGCGATATACCTTGTAATTTGTGTAACTCTTTCCAAAATTGGCTAGTGAAGGTACTGCCCTTATTAGAGACAATTGAAAGAGGAATGCCGTGTAATCGTACTATCTCTTTAACAAAGAGGTTAGCAATTTCAGGAGTGGTGAATGGATGTCTAACTCCAATGTAATGACGGCATTTACTTAGTCTGCAAACCACTACCAGTATAGACTTATAACCTCCCGACTTGGGTAGCCCTTCGATAAAATCCGTGGATATGTCCTCCCATATTTGGTTAGGTATGGGGAGGGGTTGTAGCAATCCTGCCGGGGAGAGTGTTGAGGCCTTATGGCATTGACAAACCTGGCAGGCAGCCACATACGCTCTGATTTTATTTTTCATACCTTGCCAGTATAGTTGCTGAGAAATTCGCTTGTGAGTTTTTAGTACTCCTCCATGTCCACCAATCTTGGCGCCATGAAACACTTTTAGAACCAAAGGGATCAGTGACGAGTTTGCACGTAGCACCAGTTTCCCTTTGTATAGTAAAGCATTATTATGTAGAGTGTAGTGTTGTGTCGTGGATGACTGGGAGAGTAGTGCCTGTTTGATACTGGAGAGTTTTGGGTCCTGGTTAAGCTCCTTGTCCAGCAACTGTCTATCTAACCAATTTGTCATTGATATGTTATGGCATTGAGCTTGATCATCTGTCATTGAGCGAGATAAGGGATCTGCAACCGCATTATGTCTACCTGCCTTGAAACGGATCTCAAAATTGAAACCCAATAATTTGGATACCCAATTGGGATAATGTTGCGGTACCTCCTTTTATTCAGTAAGTGTCAAACTGTTCCCAGCAAGTGGATCTGAGTCGAGTATAGCACAGAGATGTGTCTGAGAGGGCAGAAGAGGCCAAAGTAAAGGAAGAAGGAGGCTGCAGGAGCTCCAGCCCAGGGGCGGCGCCTTTAGGGAACAGAAAGAATGAACAGGAGAAACTCACATTAGCGGCTAGGGTTTGGGCACTTAAAAGGCCCCCCGATTACATTTGTCCCACGTGGGGAGGTCCTTAAGTGGCCTCCCACGTGGGACCACTTACTCGACTAGAGTCCCACGTGTGACTCCTTAAACAGTGGGCCACACGTGGGAAAAAGGAGAGTAAGTTCGAGAAGGAAAGAGAAGGAAAAAAGGAGAAGAAAAGGGGAGAAAAGAGGGGGGAAAAAGGGTGGGCCACTTATAGATCTGTGGCCCACTTACAACAGACTTAGAGAAGAGGGAGAAGGGGAAAATAGGGATCTGAGGAGTCCCAGTCCAACAGTAAGAAACTTTAAACTGAACTGATCTGTATGTGTGAAGAATTTCTGAAATAAAAGGTAGTGTTTCCACTTATGGACGGATAATACCACTGCCATCAATTCTCGTTCATATGTAGATTTGAGTTTAGAATTGTAGTTGAGAGTTTTACTGTAATATGCAATCGGGTGTGAGTCCTGGATGAGTACAGTTCCCAACCCAAACCCAGAGGCGTCGGTTTCAACTGTAAAAGGCCTTGCAAAAATCTGGTAGCTTGAGTATTGGTGTGGTAGAAAGTGCATTTTTCATGTCAATGAATGCTTTATCGGCTACATCTGTCCCGGTGAAAGCATTTTTCTTCAGTAAAGATGTCAAAGGTTGAGCTTTGGAAGCATAGTGAGCCACAAAACGCCTGTAATAATCCGTCGATCCTTGAAAGGACCCGAGTTGCTTTAAAGATTTTGGAGTTGGCCATGATGTAATGGTGTCAATTTTGCTTGGGTCGATTTCCAAACCTTGGGTAGAAATTCGGTGACCAAGGAACTCGTTAAAATTTTGAGCAAATAGACATTTCTTTGGGTTGACTTGTAAGCAATTGTCTTGCAAAGTTTGAAAGACCTGATGAAGATGTTTCTCATGGTCGATAGCAGTTCTTCTGTATATCAAAATATCGTCAAAACATACCAACACAAACTTGCGGAGATGTTGTCTGAAAATAGATTTCATAATGGCTTGGAAAGTAGCAGGTGCATTACTTTTACCCAAATGACATAACCAAAAATTCAAAGTGTCCCTGGTGAGTTTTGAATGCCGTCTCATGATCGATAGCAGTTCTGCTGTATATCAAAATATCGTTAAAAAATACCAACACAAACTTGCAGAGATGTTGTCTGATTTTAAATTTCATAAGGGCTTGGAAAGTAGTAGGTGCATTACTTAAAACAAATGACATAACCAAAAATTCAAATTGTCCCTGGTGTGTTTTGAATGCCATCTTATGGATGTCTTCTTCATGCATGCGGATTTGGTAATATCCAGATTTGAGGTCTAATTTAGTAAACAGTGTAGCTCCTTGTAATTTCTCAAATAATTCATCTACCATTGGTATAGGGTATCTGTTTGGAATAGTGACTTTGTTGAGAGCCCTATAATCAATGCAAATTCTCCACCCCCCATCTTTCTTTCTAAATGAAAGAGCAGGACTAGAGTAAGGACTGGTAGAAGACCGGATAATTTGGGTAGAAATCATATCTTAAGTAAGCTTCTCTAGCTCATTTTTGTGGAGGCACGAATAACAATATGATCTCAATTAATTTGGGCTGTCCCAGGCTTCAAATGCACTCTATGATCTATGTCTCTCTTGGGGGGTAATTCTAAAACAGACTCGAAAACAGATGGATGAAGAAGACTGTAATTATCAATATACGAAGATTTTAAGATTGTAAATACCGTGGGTTGTCTTGGATTACATGCCGCATAGAGTGCTTGAAACTGCCTTTTACTGTTGATGATGTCTTGTGCACTTGGAAATGGTGGTGTTGAAGAAGATAAGAAATATTGGTCTGTCTTGAGTTGGTGAACAACTCCTTGCCATAAAATCTTCAGAGTTCTCAAGTTATAGTTGCTTAAGAACCATTCAAGTGTTCCCAGTCACGAAACCCCACTTCTTTCTCCGTGTAAATGAACCAATTCTGAGCTGAATTATCTAGATGCAATGAGATCAAATGCATTTTATCCTTGTCATCCATTGGATGTAGGTAAAAGAAACGATCAGCACACGCAATCCATCTATCTGCATTTTCACCTTGGAAAAGAGGCAAATTTCCACGTTTAAACTGAAAATTCTGGTCTGACCTGGGATTTATGGGTTGTGGCTGGCGTGTTGATGATGATTTCCCCTTTCACTTATAGATGCAGTTTGTTTGAATTCCTCCAGACACAGGTTGATGGAAGCTATTTGCTCCATCGCATGTTCTAATACATTGGCAGTGCGTCGTTGTACCTTGATCAACCTTGGATCTTGATCCATCAAGAAGGTAAAATGGTAAAATCAAGATCGAGAAAGATCACACTCTGATACCAGTGTTACACCCTCCCTCTGAGTCGAAGAGTCAAACGGTAGAGTGAACTGGGATTCAGGAGAGATTTCCAAGAATAGCCTCGTCCAGTAGCAGAATTCAAGAAACAGACAAAAATGTAGTAGTATCCAAGAACGAGAGAATCTGGAAGAAGAAAGAAAAGAAAAGAACTAGGGGAGTCCGCTTCGACACCCCTCCCTCTGGATCGGGTAGCTCCCCCCCTCCAGGCTCATAGCACTTCTGATGAGAAGTCACGAATGCCTCCTTTCTCCCATGTGCATTTATTTATAGTCAGCTATGTTGGTCCTAATTGTTAGTTGACCGACGAAGCTTGCTTCTCTGATATGTCTGAGGCAGGACCGTATCAATTTCCATGTCGCCCTCGCTCTCTATCGAGGAGCCGCTTGGTCAATATCAGGGTCTGCAATTGGGCAGGGTCATTCTGGGCTGCAGTAGTTGATCTGGTCCCGTCTTCCTCTTGTGTATTTTGGTCAGTCTCCTAACATTCTCTTCCTTACGTTATCCCTTTTCGTAGATGAAAGTGTGCCATTGTTTTCTTACTTCTGTCCAACGTTGCACATTGTGGAGATATACCATTATACCATTAAAATTTGTGATGTCGTTGTTGATATGTTTGCACCTTTTCAATATATTCTGCTTCATCAGTAAAATATTACGTTATCTATGTCTGCTAATTCAAATTATTAACGAGTATGTGGGGGACATCACCATTCTTTTTGATAATCAACAGAATGGGGAGAGATATTACTTATGATTGCTGGTCCTGTGATTTACTTTGTTCTGCGTCTTCTCCAGAAGTTTACAGAATCAACTTGGAACAGGTATTTAATTTTTGATTCGACATTTCCTGGTGACGGTTGTTTGTTTTCAATGGTTCAGTTCACCATACGTTTCACACGGGGGGGGGATTTTGTTCTTCATATCTCGTACAATCTTTTTTGACAATTGTCAGGGTCGTTTTCTTTCCTCTCTCAACACCGAAGCGCCTGCTATAAATAAGGTCACGCGAAGGTTTGAGACCTGTCAAGTTTTTTTTGGTGTCTGTTTCATTCTGTTGTTGCCCATTCAACAGACTTTCCTCTGATAATCCCCCCATTTTTTTTATTTGTCCAGTTCTGTCCATGGGCTCCTTGCCTGCGGAGGAGAAGATGGTTCTGTGGAATGTTTTGATTTGAGGGCCAAATCATCTGTTGGGAAAATTGATGCTTGCCCGAGCGAGGTATTGAAAGTTGTTTAAAACTCTCATTTTTTGGGTTTTACTCTGGGCACCATTTAACTCATGGTTCATCAGGAGGTCACTGCTTTGCGGTTTAATGATGACAGCGGCTTCTACTTAGCTGTTGGCAGCAGTACTGGAAAGGTGAGGCAGCTTGTTATTCCGCTGTAATGTTTCATTCGCAAACATGCATATATTTCCGAAGATATATGCGATTCGCCTTGTTTAGTTTTTATTATAAAAGTAATTTTCTATTTATTATTTTCAACTGGAAAAGGGTTATACCTTGTTCTCTTTTTACAGGGACAAACAAATGAAAGTCTCGGTGGATATTTTCTTTTTAGGAATTTTGCATTTTACTTGGGGATTCTGTAAGAATTATAAGGCCTCATCTGCGAAACCTCATTGGTCAAGTTCTTTGCGTGCAGGTGCTAACCTATGACTTGCGTTCTTCTTATCCTATCAGAGTGAAGGACCATAAGTAAGTTGTCCGTAGAGTCCATTGTACTTTCTCATGCTCTGTAAATGACTAATTTTTATTTTTTATGTAATTTAGAAACGACAGCCCTATAGTGAACATAAATTGGCATCAGACCCTCAATTCGGTGAAGCCAAAATTGATCACTGCCGATTGTCATATTGTCAACATTTGGGATCCTGATACGGTAATGTTGGTCGATAATGCATTGGGTCTCTCTTTTATTCTCTCTTCGTTGTAGACTAGGTACTAAAACATGAGACTTTTTCTCGTTTTTTTTCATTTTCTGATGAGACAGAGGGCGGTTTCCTCAGTGTGTTTCTTGCAAACAACAATTTAAAAGTTGGGACAATTTTTTTCCGTTTTCGGGCTTGGGGTTTTATGGGTTCTTTATTCCTTTAGTCTACAGAATGAATATTTCGCCAGAAATCAGAGCAACCAGACTTTTTCCCAAGTCAATATTTCATCAGAAATCACCTGCGTAGTGTTTGGAAAATTTCCATTCTTTTTTGTCTTCAATGCATTTCCCTAAATTATGAAGGATAAATGAAGCATAAATTAGGTCACAGGGTGTATGAAATGTGTCAGAAACTTACTGATGTATGGAAAAACTTTCGCCTTGATCCTTGTCCACATCATTAATTTATCATACTTCTTTCCAATTGCTTATTCGTTTTGCAATTTCCCAGGGCGATAATTTGACAGCAATTCAACCGAGTGGAGGTGGCAGTGGGAAAATCAACGATTTTTGCACCTTTCCTCAAAGCGGATTGATGCTCTTTGCGCTTGATCACAGTCAGATCCCATCCTATTTTGTACCTGCTCTTGGTCCTGCTCCCAAGTGGATTAAAGACCTCGATAGGATAGTGGTGAGAGGACAAATCATCCTATTCTCGATTTTCAGATAATATTTGGCTTATGGGCAAAAAGTTACAGCGCCTGAATCATTTCTAATGATAGGATGAAGAGGAGAATGCGGAGACTATGATCTTTGAGGATGTAAAATTTGTAACTGAAGAGGAGCTCGAAAAATTGAATCTGGCATCTCTAAAGTCCTCCAACATGGTAACCCCATATTTGCATGGTTACATCGTCAAACTTCATCTCTATAGAAAGGTACGGCCTCTGTGGATCTCTATTTTTTTGAGCTGTTATCTTTGTTGTATAATTGCGCTCAATTACTTTGTTGAAGGCCCGGGCTTTGGCAAACCCATTTGAGTACGAAGAATATGTGGAGAAGAAGAAGGAAGATAAGCTCGAGGCTGAGCGTGCTGCCCGTATCACGGTTAGTCTCTTCTTTTATTTTTGTTTGATACTCTGAAATCTAACTATTCATCTGATTTCGTCTTAGATTAAGCGGAAACTGCCTAAAGTGAACAGATCATACGCCGCGAGTATTCTTCAGAACTCAGAAGCCGATGAAGGTGATATTAACAAGGATGATGATGATGCTGCGAAGAAGTCATCAAACAGAAAGAAAATTGTTCGCAATGAATTGCTCAAAGATGATCGGTTCGCTGCACTGTTTGAGGACAAGGTAAATCGTTGGGGCTTGATCCAGACATGAGAAAACGCCTTAAATTTCTTGAGTAAGAAATTAATTGAAGTTCAATACTTGGCAGGACTTCGAGGTGGACGAGAAGTCGGAGGAGTACATGTCAAGGCATGCCCATGCATTGAGAGGGGATAAGAAAAAGGCGGTCCCATCTCTGATCGAAGAACACTTCGACCCAGTCCTTGAGGATGATGAATCCGAGGGCCAAGATGACGGAAGAGGTGATCGGAGCGATTCCGATTCTTCTGCTCCCGAGACTCCCAATGGCGACCTTTGTAACCGAGCCAAGAATCCAAGGTTCACAAACATTAAAAATATTTTAAACCTTTCATCTATTCTTTCAAAATTATCGTTTCAAATAATTCTTGGGGTGGCAGGCTATATGAGGTGAAGGATGAGCGTCATGCAGAAGCATTTCTGAACAGAGTCTCTCTGGCAGAAGAGGACAGCCTTCCACTGGGAGAACGAGCTCTCCGTGGAGGCCGCCGGCAAACAGAATTTGGCGGCAGAGGCACCGAGGTGAAACATGGCCCTGGCGGCTCTCGAGAGATCACCTTCTTCTCTAAGAAGAGGGGTGGCAGTCGAGCTGAAGGGAGGGGCGATCATGGCATGGAGAGGGAGGGTAAACGTAGGAGTGTCCACAGCCTGCGCCTCAAGCAACTCCCCGCGAGAGGCCGTGGCCGAAGACGATGATCAAACTGATACCGGCTTTTGGATGAGCTTCGATTTCTTGGATAATTAAAACAAAGGGGAGGTGCGTCTTGTCCCTCAGAGCATCAGGATCTCTCTTTGGTCTCTTTGACATGTGGTTGCTGAGCTCCTTAAGTAACAGACTATTTATGATTTTACTCACCATTCAATTAGCTACTACATTTATGATTCTAGTGTTAATAGAAATACATGTCTTACCAAGACAGAATTTTAAGATGTCCTCATGAAGGCAGTCAGTGATCTTTTCCTGTCTTTGTAGAGATGGGTACCTTTTTAGTCGTCCAATGGTCAATTTGATGCAGATTGTAGAGATGGGTATCTTCTCCCGTTATCTTCTACTGAGCAATGGGCATTCTTATTTTTCCTTGAGTTAACACTTGACGGTACACTGGCAGGTTCATGAATGGTTTCTATTCTTTCTCCCGTTTCAGTTTAGTTGGATTGTATTTTTTTCTTTATTTTGAATGAAGTTGGATTGTATTATAGTCTGGTTTGAGTTTGAGATGCACCCAACGTGACTTAGCATTGGGTCGGCTGTATCAGCTGTCCAGTTAGATTAATTTAAAATCCGGTTGTCCCATATCGGACTTAAGTTAATTTTTTTAGATATAAGTTGTGTAATATAGAACGAAAACAAGTGGGAAGGAATTGAAACCAAGGAGTATTAAGCCACAGATGACCTGATATCATAGATGTAGTAAGAAGATATAGTGGATTTGAAAAACTCGTCAGGGGGAGACAGAAGATGGAAGGCCAAGACATTCACTTGAAAATGCATATGTTAGCGTTTGGATGAATAGTAAAAATCCATCAAGGCTGGCATGGCTATGATCAACCCAAGTCAACATGGTTTTGGTTCGGCCAACTAATATTAAAACAATAGATTAGACCCCCAAACAGAATTTGAATTAATTGGTCCACCTATAAATCTTTTGAGTTTTAAAGAATCCAACAAAAATACACAATAACTTATGGATATTGTTTACTAGTTTGATGAGGACGTAAATTTAAATAGAATTCGGATCCAAATATACATAGTTCCGACCACTTTTTGTCTCAGAATTAGAATAGGTGGTAGTGACTACTTCAGGGGTGTTTGACCAGTTAGGAAAGGAATGGACATCCCCTTTTAAAGTAAGAGGATGACATGGTGGCTTCTCTTCAGAAAGCATTTGGGGTATTCTTGTTGATAATTAAAGCATGTAATTACTCTAGACTAAGAAATAACTTTCGTTTAGCAATTCTAATCCGCTGAAGTGTGTGGATAAGAGGATTCATGTATGATGGCTTGGTCATTAAATACAACAGTAATTTAAATGTTCAGAAATTCTGTTCTACAATTAGTTTTAAATTGCCCAATTTGAGTGCAGTACTGTGTATATCATAACTACATATTCTCTGGCAATAATGGAGACATCATTTTTATGTTTCATTAAGTAGATCCAGGTAAAATCATTCGAGACAGGTAAATCATTTGCGGGAGATGGCCCCCATATGTCACAGTGGATGAGATCAAATATTGTGCTAACCAACCAATCAAATGAATAAGAGACGGAAGAAGGGGTGTCCCAATTGTTGATGGGCTACTCGGACTTATCATGTTTCGCCATTGGCGATGATGTTCTGGATGCGATATCCACCTTGGTTGGTGATAACCTGCGGTTTTAGTAGCTTAAACTGACCATATTTATATTTTTATTAGCATTAAATTAATTCTATATGCATGTTATCAAACTTAAAACGATTAAATTTATTTTAAAAT
This sequence comes from Wolffia australiana, assembly GCF_029677425.1. Lineage (NCBI taxonomy): Eukaryota > Viridiplantae > Streptophyta > Magnoliopsida > Alismatales > Araceae > Wolffia > Wolffia australiana. The sequence continues at coordinate 5,623,818 of NC_135836.1, read as the reverse complement.
GATATTCTGAAAATTCTGCATTTTAAAGTATTTTTGGGGTGGATTTTTCTAACAATAAATTCTGAAAGAATATGATTTTTTGAGTCAGAATATAAACTTTTTGGAATTTTTTGACATTAAATTTGTAAATATATGATTTTCCCAAGTTGATATACATATATTTATATTTTGCGCCCTTATTTTATTAAATAGTAATTATATAGTATTTTGGTGCCTTTAATTCACGACGTCACAGGTCATAGTTCGATTTGTCGAAGGGTGACAAATCAGAGTTAGGGATAATGATTGGCAACAACCAACCTTTAAGCCCAGTTAATGATTGGCGTCGACCAATCATTTAACTCAACAGTTATAGCATTGCGATGCCATGATGGCATTTAAGACCAACAAATGACCTCTACCTTTTTTCTAGCGCAGGTTACATGGCCTAGTGTTTGTCCAACCAATATCCCTCCGATATCCGGTATTGGACAACTGATTCCGATATCCAGAAAAAACCGGGATGGTGTCTGATATCAGATATCGGACAATATCCGTCCGTTAGGTGTAGACAGATAGCGAGGACGGATATCAGAGGGGTAAGGACGATCCGGATATCGGATACCAGATATTGGATTTCGATTTTCGGATATCGGAACTGGTATCCTGATACCGATATCCGGTATCGACTGAAAAAAATTATGCTATTCATCTCATTTCAATGATTTATTTAAATCCGACTTACGTTTTAATATGTTATCAAACTCGTTTAATATATACGGTGTAATATTTTTATTTTCTTCCATATGGGATAACAGGATTCACAGTTCACATTAAATTCGAATCCTGTTATCCCATATGGAAGTTATTCGAAATCGTGCGCTGTATATATTAATTATATTTTAAATAAATATTCATTATATTTTAAACTGGTTATATATGTGATATATTGAATATATCAATACTTCGTCTAATAAATACAGCCCTAAATTTCTATTTTTTTTCCATATGGGATAAAATATTTGGAGTTTGTTAAACTCGGAATCCTGCTGTTATCCCATATGGAAGAAAAAAAAAGTTCGACTTGTCTATATTAAACGTGCCACTAAATAAATTAAAAAGCTCCCAACTACCCTCTTCCGCAAGTTGGTTCGTTTAACCGCTCATTACTAATGATTAAAATATATTTTTATACAACCCCTCTAAGTTGGATATCGGAATCCGATATCCAACACCGATAGCCGATATCGTCATCCTCCCCCCTGAGATGGAGGCATATGACGACATTGAGACGGATATCGATATCGGATATCGGCACTATAGCAACCGACATCCGATACAAATATTCGATATCTGGATATCAAAACAAAATGGATACCGGAAATTCCCTTTCCGGTATCCGATACAGCATCCATCCCGATACCGTCATCTGGTACTGGTATCGAGACGGGCAAACACTACATGACCCAATAAAAAAAAGATGCCATTTTTTTGTTATAAATGCAAATGGAGACTGAGGCTCGACTTTTATAGCTTTTGATTTTTTAAATTCAGCTGTCTCATCAACTATTGGAGCCAGTGCCAAGGTGTCACGTAACACATGGCGCCACGTGTGTACGTGGCGCACATGTATCATTCCTTCCATTGATAAAAGGGAAAATGGCTGACATGGCAAATGCCGGTGCGCCACCACATCAGCTGCGAACTAGATAATAAATCAATGTATTTAAATAATATGTTATTCCTCTTCCATTTTGTCTTCTTCTCCAGGATAACACGTGGCACGATGAGAGGCGTCGATCGCAGATGATGAGGAAGAATCTCAGCTAATGATCACATTAAATGCTAGGGCGAGAGAAAACCCTAACCTAATGATGTGACGGAGCTGATGAGGATGAGGAGAGAAAAATCTTTGGATTAAATCAACGTCTACGAATAGTCCGATTTTTAGGATTAATATCCGATGATCCAGAATTCAGCTTGAGCTCAAATTTTAAGGGTAGCTTCGTCTTTTTGTCCGCTATCCATCCAATGGCTGGATCTATAAATTGAGCGGCCAATCTATGTAAAAAACATCTTTAAACTCACTTCCCCCAGAGAGGCAAATTAAACTAAAGTAAAGTTTGGAAGGTCCATCAAGTGTTTCTTGGTGTCTCTAGTGCTTGGGAAGGCTTAACAGAGAAGTGGGGCGGTTGATTGGAATCAGGAAGATGCTTTGATCCCTGTGGAATATAGGGATCTGAGGTTAACCTTTTGCCTTAGATTGAGTCTTCTCTAACACTCTTAGGTAGTTGCCTATCTTCATCCATCACTATCACTCGTCCACCTTCATCCTCACCCATCGTCTTATCTATCCATCCTCATTTATCATTCATTTCATGTGGCCCCTAAACCATTATGATCTCATCACCTATCTCTCCCCTTTCATTTAAGATAATACACATCATCATGTTTTTCATCTTAATCATCATTTTATCTCATTATCACTATCCATATCAGTACGCCTTACATCCTCTTCATCGTCCCTTCTCTTCTCTCCATATTCTCATATTCTATTATTCACCCGAACTTATAAAACTCTAATTAGCCACCTCTTATTAATAATTCATCCCCATCTTGTCTCACCCCACCATTCCCATCAACCTTTATCTTCTTGTCTTACTCTACAATACACTACTAGTACTAACACGCTTCTCATCCTTCTTCTCGAATTCCTCCTACCTCTATCATAATCATTATCTTTACCCCTTCACTATACATTTCTCTTCTCATCTTCTCTACTTCACACAATCAAGAGAGTTCCTTCCCTAATACCTCTTCCCTGTGGAGATGACCCTTACTCGTCACTAGCTACCTAAATTATTTTACGAGTATAGGTTTATAAATATAATTGAATACACTGAATTTTACAACGACGTAAAATTACCCCAATTTTGAGTTTATCAGTTGATAGATCACAAGTAATAAACCCTATCCCTGATTCTAGAAAGCTCATTATTCATGCCCTCAACAATGTCATACAATGGATCAACCCAATGTAAGTATCATATTATAAAATCAAAATTTGACTTATATTTGAACATAGATTCAACTAACATAAAGTTTTAAAATATATAATTCATGTGTGAGAGCAAAAATTGGCTAAAGCTCTATATTATCAATTCCAGAAACTGTTTGCAGAGTATCATCAGCTCTCCAAATTTCTGAGTGCTATGAAATATTAATTTAATTTAGACTTTTAGGGCATCAGTATTGTAAGTAGCACCACACTCAAATCCAGAAGGCCGAGTTGTAAGATAAATTGTTCACATAAGAGAAACATAGTGAGTTTTTTCAGTGAACCAGAAAGGCAGATACAATGATTTCAGTCGCCTTAAGTCAATTTCAAAGCTGATGTAGTCACCCCATGCAAATTATCATTGGATTTGTGAGGATGTATCTTTATTATGTTGCTACCTTTGAATTTTTCCCAACTTTATGGTGTTTTTACAGAATATTTTGACATTAAATTTGGAAACAAAAAATTACCAATTCAGAACATATATCCAAATTTAATTAAATAACTTTAGGGGTTTATTGTGTTTTTTATGATATTATGATCTTTATGGATTTTTTAACATAAAATTCATAGAAAATACAATTTTGAGTCAGAAGATAATTAATTAATCAATTAATTATATCATTTAAAAATGAAAATTTGTTTGATTCGATTTATTTCACAATGCTCAGCTTGGTGTTGCAATCCGATTGCTTGAAATGAGAAAAATTGATTGGCTGTGGCAAATGCCCCTACGAATTATAAATGCACTTGTAAGTTTTTGTAGAAAGTTAACGTGAGAAAACATGATTAATGAAAGGAAAAAAACAGATTTACAGGTACATGTGGCATTATCCAATTTCATGTGGTAGTTAAGGGACATATTTGAGCGCAATCATTATCATTTTTTTGGTGCTTTTGAGGACAAATAATAAAAAGCATGATCTCTCATTCTAATCAATGGTGAATTTTTTATGAAAATAATATTCAATGAATATAATTTTAAATGAAAAGTGAAATATTATTGCTTCTACTTTAACACAATTTTTGATGCAGATTTATTGAGAAATATGAGATATGGTACACATTCACAATGTATGATGATGAAAGAGACGAAACCAACAGCCTATATTGGTCTAATTTCAAATTGAGGTATCTAACAAGTAGGGAAGGAGACGGTCTGACCGAAGTTTGGTCAGACCGGACCGGACTGTCGGTCAGCATTTTTAGGGTTGGTCAAACCTTCCTGTCCGGGTCCAGTTCGCACATCGAACCGGACCGAAGAGCGTTACTCTCCCTCTCACCTGCTCCCTCTCCCCCTCTCTCCCTCTGTTCTCTCTCCCGTTATTTCTCCCTCTCTCTCTTTCGTCCTCTCTCCCAATCGTTCTCTCTCTCTCTGTCGTCCTCTTTACCTGTCGCCTGCGGGTTCCCTCTCCCTCTCTCTCTCTCATTCTCTTGTTCTCTTGCTGTCTCTCATTGTCTCTCCCACTGAATTTATCCCTCTGTTCTGGTCTTACTCTCCCTCTCGTCGCTCTCCCTCCTGTTTTCCCTTTGTCCCATTCTCACTCTATCCCTCTCATTTTATTTCCCTCTATCCATCTCCCTATCTCATTTTTTCCTTCTCTTTCTCTCGCCCTCTCTCCCGTTCTCCTTCCTCTCTTCCTTACTCTTTCACCCACTCTATTGAGGAGTTTTACTCGCCTCGCTGTTCGCCGAGTCAACTCAGCGACCTCGGCGTCTCAAGCAGTCAGCTCAGAGACCTTCTGATAGGGACTTTAATGAAGATTAGTTAGTAAAATCTAATACATAATATGTACTCGTAAGAGACTATAAAATATGATTCAATATAAGTTCAAAGATAGAATAGGATTAAATATGGAATAGGATCAAATATAGATGGTTAGGATTAAACAATATGGAGTTATAACGGTCAGGATTAGATCTCACACATCCATTATAAATTATGGGTCCCACCAGCGATCATTTGTTGTGATTGGTGCACCCAAAGTGTTATAACTGTTGAGATTAAATAAATATATCCGTTACAATGTAAGGTACACGGCACTGAACAACGGTTGTGATCGGTGCACCCAAGGTGTTATAACGGTCAAGATTAAAAACAGTAATTTGAATTTATATATTTGTTGTACATTGTTACAACGGATATATATGTTACACTAGTTACTTTTTTTAGCTAACTATATACAGTATAAATTTCCAGCCAATGTTACGATAATCTTTGTGGATTAATACAACGATCTTGATCTACTTGTGTCTTTTTGCCCTCTTCTTTCTTCTCTCCTCTTCTCTTCTCTTTTCTTCAATTCTTCCTCTCTCGCTCTCTCTCTCTCTCTACCCCTCTCTTCCGGTCTTACTCTCTCGCTCGTTCGTTCTCCATCCCTCGCTCCCTTTTCCAATTGCTCCCGTTCTCGTTCTCTTCCACTCATTTTCTTTCCCTCTATCCCTCTCTCTATCTCGTTCTCTCCTCCTCTCTCTCACCTTCTCTCCCGATCTCCCTCTCCTCCTCTCTCTATCTCGTTCTCTCCCTCTCTCTCTCTCTTACTCTCCCTCCCGCTCCCCCTCCACCTCTCTCTTTCTTCTTCTTTCCCTCAATCTCTCACACTCTCTCCCGATCTCCCTCTCCCCCTCTCTCTATCTCATTCTCTCCCTCTCTCCCTCTCTCCCTCTCTCCCGCTCTCCCTCTCCTCTCTCTCTCTTCTCTCTCTCTCACCCTTCTCACCCTCTCCTCCTGTCTCCCTCTCTCTCAAGGCCCTCTCTCCCTCTCCTCCTCTCTCTCAAGGCCCTCTCTCTCGCACACCCTCTCTCCCACTATCCCCCTCTCTCTCAAACCCTCCCCTGCTCTCCCTCTCCTCCTCTCTCCCTCTCGTTCTCTCTCCCGCTCTCTGTCACCCCCTCTCTCTCCCTCTCTCTGTCTTCCTCTCTCCTGCTCTTGCTCTCCGCCTCTCTCCCGCTAGTCCTCTCTCTCGCACGCCTTCTCTTTTGCTCTTCATCTCTCATTCTCTCTCACACCCTCTCTCTCTCTATTGAACTCCCTCCCTCTCTCCTGCTCCCTCTCCCTCACTTTCCTCTCAGGCTCTCCCCCTCTCGTTCCCCCTCTCTCCATCTCTCACTCTCTTCCTCTTTCTCTCTTGTACTCTCCTTCTTACCTGCTCCCGCTCTCTCCCTCTCTCTCTCTCTCACTCTCTTCCTATGGTATTCTCTCAGCCTTTGCAGTATCTCAATGGTACTCTCTCCCTCGCTCATTCTCACACTCTTTCACTATCCCCCTCTCACTCTTTCATTATTCAACACTGCTTCAGCACCAGAGTTGACAATATTCAGTGGGATGACCAAGTCAACTTAGCATTGACAAGTCAACATGACCAGCCGGACCTGACTGAGCCCGGACCGAGACCGAGACCGGACCGAATTGCAGGTCTAGGTTTAGGTTTTTGGTAAAACTGGACCGAGACCGGACCATGTCCTTCCCTACTAACAAGCCAGAAGAAGTTATGGGCTGAAATTTTATTGGTAGTTATATATTTACCTCCTCCATCCATGCAGTGGATCTATTAAGAGCCCCCCATCTTTGTAAACAAAATCAGTTGTTTCATTCCGAATTATGATTAGTAGGGTGGTTTTCTCATTCAATATCTTTTTTAGGTACATTCTTGAGTGTAAAGAGAAAAGGATAAAAGGAGCAGGAATCTGATCAGGATTTGTGAATAGAAAGCACGACTCACCCTGTTGGGCATGTGACAACAAGGTTAGTGAGATCTTTGACTTTTTTAGCCTTACATATTTGTCCTTTTTCATTGGTTATCCTTGTTGAGGATAACATAGGTTTTTACCATCTTGTACACCTCCATTGGTTCTGTCATCGTCTCTGTCACATTCTATGTCAATAAGGCAGTATCGCTCACATTCTCTGATGCTCGTAAACTTGCATCTACTACTATCTCTGTTGAAATTATTTATTATATTTTATTTAACCACTTCACTCCATTCAAACTCACCATCCTCAATCTTCACCCGACGCTACCAAAGGGCTGGGTAAAGTGTTGAATTAGAACTCATATGTATTGATTAGTATAAAACATTTTAAAAAATCCAATATTATTCCATTAAATTTTAAGAAACTTTGTTAAATAGGAAAATATTGTCTCATAATCTTAGAATTATATTGAATTATTTTTTCTTATTGGGTTATTATGACATTAGTTTTAATTCTGTAAAAATATGTAAAACTCATTGATGTTGGACATCGTTCGAGACGTCATCCGGTGGGGTATCAAGACAATGCTCTGATACCAAGATGATGTCAGACATCGTCGAGGATGTCATTTGACGGTATCGTGATGATGCTTTGATACCTGATAAGCCTAAAAATGCGTGTAAATATGTCGTTGATTTGATGTTTAGACTTATACAATAAAATTTATAAATACCCTTAATTACTAAATATAGAATATAGAGCAAGCAAGGGGTCAAACCACAGGGAGGCATCAAGTAAGAATTTTTATCAAATCTCAATGAATTAATTCAAAGAAGAATTAATTATGCACTTAATAAATTTTAATTATGCTTAATAGTGTTTTTAATTAATCAAAATCAAGTAAAACTTAATTTTGATTTTAAAGATTTCTTTCGGAAAGCTCAAAATAGAAGTATTTCAATTATAAGATCAGATTAATTCAGATTATTAATTTCCCAATTATTATAAAATTTCAAGACAATTTTTATGAATTAAAATTGGGAATTAAATAATCAAGAAAAGGATTTTTAAATTGGACTTCAAGATGGATGAATTTTTAAATCAAATTTTATTTTTAGGTTTTTTATATATTATGTTAAATTCCTAAACAATAAAAATTGAAACCTAGAGAAAGATAGTGAAGAATTTGGGGAAAAGATGAAATCCGACCCTAAATTAAAAACCTAATAATGCAGAAAGGTTCTAAATTGATGTTGAATTAAAGATAAAAAATCAGATCTTGAATCAGAATCAAAATGCAGTGCTAATTCATTCAAAACCAACTTCTAGGGCATGTACATTTCGCCCATGCCTTGGCTTTTTAGAATTGTTCAAGAAGAAGATTTAAATACAATTCAGAAACTTACAACTTTGAGTGCAGAATCAAGAACTGTCAACTTACAAAGCATCCCTTGTGTCCTTCCTGGCCAAATCCTTGGAGAGAGTTTCAAAAAGTAATTTTTGCCCTGTTCCAGACTATTTAAAGATCCAGCCATCTGGATTGTAGAGGGAGAAAAGACGAATCTACCCTCAAAATTTCAGCCCAATCGGATGTCTAGATCTCAAGATATCAAGGTTTTAGTGAGGATTAATCTAGGCCGTTGGATTTATTTATCTCTCCTCCAAGAAGGTAGGAATTGGCATTTTTCTATTGGTCGGCATATTTTTTTCTCGTTTTTTGCCTTCTCGGATCGCGCTCTGACACGTCGTTGTGCGCGTCCACAGTGCGCAATCATTGGCAAATGATTCCGAAGTTCGAATGGCTAGAAACGCTCCACGTCACCCTGAAATAATAGAAAAAGATAAAAGGACAAAAGGCTTAAATATATATATATATTTTTATTGTTCAGCTGCAATTTTGGACCCACATGCGTCGTCGATTCTGTGTGCATTCAATGCACGCGGCGAATCGACGCCGTATGCACGTATTCACATGTGTCGGTTAGTGTGTGCATTAAATGCACACGCTAACAACCTAAAATTAAAAAAGTTGCACGTGCAGGTCGGTTACCGCGTGCATTAAATGCACGGGGCTAACCGATTCACGTGCAAAAAAAATGGAACACGCGTGTCGGTTGCCGCGTGCATTTAATGCATGCGGCTAACCAACAAAGTAATTAAAAAAATACCTGCCGACACTGACGTTCGTCTTCTTTTATTTTCTTTTGTCGCCTTCCACGCCATATATGAGCTAATGATTGGCTCGTTATGGCATCGCGATTTGCGATGCCATAATGAGCCAATAATGCTCATTCTCTCTCCCTCTCTCTATTCTTATTTAAATAAAATACGTTCATTTATTCGCCCGAATTTCAGACGAATGACGTGAATGCCCCTTGATAAATATATAAATATATTATTAAATATATAAAAACCATTTCTTGTCTATAATGGTAAAACAATTATATAAAAATATAGAAAAATTCCAGAAAAATTAGGAAAGCCCTTACCAACCTTTAGCCAAGTATTAGGGCCCTGTAAAAAATATTTCTTCACTGAAATGTGGTTAAATTCCATATAAAAAAATGATAAAAAATCAGAAATAATAGTAAAATCAAAGTGTAAGTGATTTATCTTCCTTTTTATATGATAACATGCAAATATAGTCATTAAAACACATAAATATAATGTAAAATTCATTAATTAATCATGTTAATTTGCAAGTTATCAATATCTAGGAGATGTCGGACGTCGTCAATGACGTTGTCCAATGGAAAATTTCCTAAAGGGATGAAACTACATGATACGATGAATCCTAGGCCAACATACGCATATGCCCTGACTTGTGGGCATTCACCAAGCTGCAGTGTGGGCGATCGGTGATGGTGACAATGACCTTCTGACCCTCGTCAAAGCGACAATGGCGACTATGATGTCGAACGAAATAGTTCCATTGACGCTCACACAAAACAAACGGGCTCGACCCTTGGGAATTCACTCGAGTTTGTAGTTTTCATGATATAATCTCTCACATAAACTAACTCGAGCGTGTGGAGTGCAGCCAAAAATATACTGAAAACCATAATATAACTAACGAGCAAAGGGAACAACGTACCTCATCGGTGGCATTGCTAGTCATTGGCGTCGTCAGCGTGAACTGGTATGGGCAGGTGCGGTGGAGGCGTGCCGGTGACGAGCATGGCTTTGCTCGACTGGCGGCGGTGATGCGGCACATGAGCAGTATCAGAATAATAGAGGAAAGGATGAAGACAAGTGGATGGAGGTATCGCAATGGTGGCATAAGCGGAGGCCGAGTCTTGCAGCATGACCTTGACAGAGTCGACACGAGTGGAACATGGCTTGCGCGCAGGCATAGACAATGGCCTAGAGGTCACGGTGGCACAGGCGGCACGTAGACACTACGCGAGTCAATGCAGCAAACTGTGGCATAGTTGCATCGATGGCTGCACGCAAGGCGGGGCACAAGGGCAGGACCAGTGGTAGCAGAGTGCCGGTGACAATGCTGAGAGATGTAGGCATTCTGAGCAGCTTGCAGGAAAGCCGGTGGTGGTGCTTGGCGATCACAATGCCAGCAGATGTGACAAGCGCAGTTGTGGCAACCCAAGCAGTGGGACCTCAGGCACGGGGTCAACATGGGTAGCGTTTGTAACATTTGCGGTCGGAGGGTAGAGTGTCAATGACACTGTAACGTCACCCCAGGGTGGTGTCGCAGTTTGCAACAACTACACGCGCGGTCGTGCACCGGTCAGTTGACTGACTGCGGAAACCTTGTGGGCGTCCATTGATAATTTTTGCAGACTCAAAAGGTTGCACGCACACGTGACCACATGGGGGCAGACTGCTATAGGTCTGTAAGCGCGAATGTGGACTAGAGGCCTTGATGGCTTGCGATGAGCGAGGCACACGACTTGTCCATCGGGGTCACGAGAACTAGGGTCGCGGTGGTCATAGAATGCTGCAAGGTATCAATTGTGAAGATCGAGAACCAATGCGCCGGCTGGTCAACTTGAGGGCACGAGGGTGGCAGCATTCTGATGGTGCCAACCCTATCACTTGCTCCACCTCCCTCATCCTACCTCTCTTCTCCTTCTATCTCCTCCTCCTCTCTTTTCTTCTTCCTCTCTTGACACCACAGATTAAACAAAAAAATTCCGACGTTAGTCTGGTCTGAAATTCTAGGGCTCCATCATTCTCCATGTTCAGTTCTAGAGGCCTTGATATGGATGAATAAATCAAAATATTCCGCAGCCGAAGACTTTAACAGAATCAAACGACATCTATAAAACTATGAAACAAAGTACCTTCCCATGGATTGCATCCGTGATTTCTTAGATCCCAGAGTGAGACGAGTCAAGCTGCTCAAGTGTGCAGCCTCTAGACGTATCCACACGATCCTCGACATGTTGAATCTCCTCCTCATTGACAAGCGCCGTTCTTTCTCCGTCTTCGTCGTTGCGTCATCCCGATCACTTCCGGGTTGAGAGGGTGCAGGGAGAAGGGAGAAGAAGGAAAAAGGCCCCTGAATAATTCTGGCCTGGGTGAATTTCCTTCAAGGCCTTCCCCTATTTATACTTAGTTTGTAGTTTTCATAAAATACCCCAACACTTAAGTATATCTTCCAACGTCCAAAAGACCATTGGCGTGTGACCCTCTAGGCCCATGTATCAGTCTAGTTAATGAGTCCAGCAGCCCAATAACCTTTATTGGCCTTCCAAATTAATTAACTATATCATCATATAGATAAATTAATGTTAGATCGATTTATCCCAATCGATAGGTCGAATCTCTAACACGTGGGGTGCCAAGCTAAACCTCGTGTCCTAGAGATACAAAGGAGTGTGTATCGCCACACTTCATGGAACCTATTCGTCATCGGTTACCGTGTATGTATAGTCCCCCTTCCACTTGATGCTCCTTGGACAACTTAGGGTATGGTCAAATGTTAAACCCTAATCGGTCATTCGAGTTAGTAATGAGGCATTCAGAAATCATCAGAGAACTCTTCTCTGATATTTCATTGCCTTGGCCAAGGACTTCATTGCATCGTCTTTCTTAAGCTGTCACCTCTTATACCAAAGGTGGACAATCCCATCTTGACCACTCAATTGCCTTCGTGAACTTCTTGATGTACCCGAACTAAGACCATTTAGAATCCCATGATTAGAGACTCATTGGCCATCGCCAAAGTACAACCATCCATCCACAAGAGGTCTTTGGTGTGAGCTCAGGTCTAATCCGCGGGCTCATTTTATTCTTACAAACAGTTTGTCAGTTGCTTCTGAACCTCTTTCCTTTTTTCTCACAGCGGTCTTCTCTTCCTGACGACGCCTTGGTCATCCTGTCGGCGATTTTCTAATCCCGGCCACCTCTCTTTTTATCGCCAGCTACTCAAGGCGATCTCCTTACATTGCCTGAATAGGAGATAGGTGATATTCCTCTTGATTGAGTTTATCTTCTTTACCACTGATCTCTCGGTGACCTCCTATTGCAGGCAATCTCCTTGCTTTCTCTCTTGGCCGATAGCATAACACTTACAAGATGGATCCTTCTACGGACTTTCCTTTGCCTACCTATATGCGTGCACTAGTTAACACCAGACCGTTCAATCTGTTCATCTCCTAGTTGCAGGCTCTGTGTTCAATTTTCTTTGGACGCGTCTCCAATTACATCACGTGGTCGGCAAGTTTCTGTCAATTTCTACAAATACATCAGCACAAGTTTCTTTTGATGAAAGATCCACCTCCGCTCGATGATCGTCATTAGGTGCACTAGATCACTTGTGCTCGTACGACCACTACCTAGCTTCTCAAGATGCTTTCTTTTGATCTCGCTAACTCACTACAACTTATCTCCCTACAAAGAAGATATGAGATGAGCTCTTTTGGATGTATGGTCCCAAGAGTAATATAGCCTCTACGATTGACATCTTCGAGAAGATGTTCAAACTTCAAGGCTTTGAGGGTCCCCTCGAGACGGTCTATGCCACTCTTTATGGATGTGATTCTCAACTACAAGTGTATCAGTCGTATACTACAGATCTGTCAGAGCAAAAACATTATCAAGAAGAGTTACAAGTATCACTATACATTAACTCTATTCCTACAACAATAAGCACGCAGATCTGTGACTCTATTCTGAGTGGCGCGACTCTTCTCTCCTTGGCTGATGTCTTTAATGTGTCTCAACGCGTGGACAGCCTTACTTCTATCAAGGGACCTTCTTTTGTCACCTCTATCGCCTCATCAGACTCCTCAGCACTTATTAATTCTACTTCTTTTGTCACCCTATCTTATGCGGCAAATACTTCTCCTGCTAGGCTTTCGGCCAACTTTGCCACCCTTACCATTGCTATGCGTGAGACCTCTTCATCTAACCAAGGTACTACCTCTCAATCTTTCTCTTTGGGGTCTTGGATTATTGACTTCCATGCCTCCCGTCATGTGAGGGGTGACGACACCATGCTTTCATGCTTTTTAAAACTCACCAACCCTGAATCCGTATTTGTTGTAGACGGATGCTCTTGTTTGGTTAATGGAAAAGGCATCTCATCACCTACATCTCAGCTTCCGCTTCATGATGTTCTCTATATTTCGAGCTTTCCAGTCAATCTTATCTCCATTAGCACTTTGACTAAAGACCTTCTTTGCTCAGTGACCTTTTTGCCTATTATTGTGTGTTTCAGGACTTGGAGACCGGCGCACAGATTGATTTGGGGTGTAAGACTCGGGGTGGCATTCATGAGCTCGTCTCCAATACTCCATCCACGGGCCTTACCTATCACCTCTCCCATTCCTCTACCTCTTGAGTGGCATTGTCGACTTGGTCATCACGGTATCACCAGGCTTCACCAAGCTCTCCCATGGGTGCAAATTAAGGATTTTGTTTGAGAGTCATGTCAAATGGGCAAACATCACCATGCTACATTTCAACGTACTGAATCTATTAGTTCAAAACCTTTTGATTTAGTGCATTGTGATATTCGGAGACCATCACGCATTTCGTCAAAACTTGCTTTTCGATACTACATGGTTCTTATTGATGATTACTCCCACGTGTTATGGGTCTATCTTTTAGCCAACCTCACATATGCTCTCCCAATGATCCACTAGTTTCTCCAAGAGGTATCGGCTCAATATTCATCTACTCCAAAGATCATACGTACAGACAGTGCCACGGAACTTGTCCAACGAGAATTTCAAGAATTGCGTGTTGCGACTGGTATTCTTCATCAAACGTCGTGTTCTCACACCTCTCAGCAAAATGGAGTGGTTGAGCAAAAGCATCGTCATTTTCTTGACACGAATTGGACAATCTTATATGAGATGAATGCCCCACATGAGTTATGGGCTAATGCTATCATGACCTGGACCTTCCTCATCAATCGCCTTCCTTCCATACCTCTTGGCGGTGATGTTCCTCTTCATCGGCTTCATCTAGATAGGGAGCTGTTTCCCTTATCGCCCCATATATTTAGGTGTGTGGCCTTTGCTCACGACCATTCGGCCACCAAATCCAAAATTGCCCCTTGGGCGACCAAATGAATGTTTGTGGGCTACTCTCGCACGCAAAAGGGTTAACAGATCTACCTACCCAAGGGTCATCGATACATCATCTCAGCGGATGTTACATATCATGAGTCGACGCCCTACTTATCCACGCTCTCCCTATCTTGGGAGCATTCGGGATCACCTCCTTTTGTTTCCCTGGTGGACCTGGCAACTCCCTCTCTTGTGCCCGACTTGCATCTTCCACTACCTTCCGTTCCTCTCCCACCATTACTCTAGCTCCCGGAACCTACTACCACCTCTTTGCCGGCTCTGCCTCTTCCTTCCCTTCCCTGCGAGCTCCCTACTGAAGCCCAATCTGCACCCTCCTCGAGTCCCCCATCAGATGATCTTCATCTTCCAATCATGCTTCAGAAAGGTACATGCTCCTGCACTTTTCATTCCCGCTCTAATGTGATCTCGTAAGCCAGACTATCGGCTCCTTATCGTGCATTCGCCGAGGCATTGGCTGCAGAGACTATTCCTCAATCTCATGATGCTGCATTATTGATTCCTCATTGGAAATCCACTATGGATGAAGGGTATTATGCCCTAGTTCGTCGAGGTACATGGGAGCTCATTGGTTGATTGGCTACTACTAATGTCGTCAGTTGTCGCTGGGTGTTCACCCTCAAATATCATCTTGATGGCACTATTCATCGCTACAAAGCTCGGTTGGTCGCTCGGGGTTTCTCACAAGTTCATGGCATTGACTATGAGGAAACCTTCTTTCTGGTAGTTCGGCTTTACCCCATCCGCATACTCCTTTCCATGGCAGTCAACGTTCTTAGGCAACTACACCAGCTTGATGTTTCCAATGCCTTTCTATATGGCAACCTCTCTTAGAGTGTTTATATGGAGCAACTTCCTGGCTATTCGTTTGAGGGGGAAAACGATAAGGTATGCCTTCTTCGTCGCACTATTTATGGCCTTAAATAGAATCCGCATGCATGGTTTGAGAAGTTAAGTGAATTTATCCCGACATGTGGACTAGTGGCTTGTGATGTGGAGCCAACTGTATTCCGCAAGACTACTTCGGCTGGTTGTATCATTCTAGCCTTCTATGTGGATGACATGTCAAGACCTTTCTACATCGGCATCTTGATATTCGCGACTTAGGGGAACCTAAGTATTTCCTTGGCATCAAATTTGCATCTTGACCAAGCGTTCTTGTCCTCAACCAAGGCAAGTACATCCTTGATATTTTGCAAGAAGCTGGTCTCTCTAGATGCAAGCCCTACGCATCTCCGATAGATAGCAAGCCTCAGCTTTGGAGTACTATGTCTCCACTTTATGCGGAACGCCTGGTTGGGAAGTTTATCTATGCTACGCTGACTCGACCAGACATCACCTTCACCGTAAATGTTCTGAGCCTGTTTATGCATGCCCCTCGAGAAGTTCATTTGGAGGCTACTCTACTTCTGCTTGCATATCTTAAATATGCCCTAAGACGAGGACTTATCTTCCGATGTCATTGTCAACTATAGGACTTCGGGTACTCTGATGTAGGATTTATCGGCGATCGTCAGGACCACAAATCTATGACTAGTACTGTGTGTACGCAGGTGGTAATCTTATCATTTGGTGAAGTCACAAGTAATCTGTCCCATCGGTATGAAGTGCTGAGGTAGGATATCGAGCAATGATAGAGACATCTTTCTAGATGTTATGGGTATGTAACTTCTTATTTGAACTTGGCTTTCCAATTAAAGGAGCTATGCCTATGAGGTGCGACAACCAAGCAACCATGTTCATTGCTGACAACCAAACCTTTTCCATGTGTACCAAGCACATCAAAATCGACTGCCATGTGATTCATCATCGTATCATCGCAGGACTTATTTACACACCTCTATGACCTCTGTAGCTCAACTTGCAGATATATTCACTAAAGGGCTAAGTGTGATGTCCTACAACATCTTCTCTGGCAAAATGGGCCTATATGACATCTACGCTCTAGCTTGAGGGGGAATGTGAGAACAGAAGGTCCATATTGGGTTGTGTAAGTGGGCTTCATCCCACACCTCTCTCTCTCTCTCTTTTCTATATATCGATGTACCCCTCCTAATTCCTTTTTTGATTCAATTGAACGTGGTCACATCAAATCTACCACTTTTAAAAAAACCTCAAAACTTAAGTATATCTTCCAATGTCCAAAAGACCATTTGTGTGTGGCCCTCTAGGCCCATGTACCAGTATATCTTCTAGTGGCCCAATAACCTTTATTGGCCTTCCAAATTAATTAGCTAATATAGATTAATTAATTAATCTATATAAGACTAATTAATTAATCTATATATATTAATTAATGTCGAACCGATTTAACCCAATTGATATGTTGAGTCTCCAACACGTGGGATGCTAGGGTACACCTCGTGCTCTAGAAAACACAATTGACTTGTGTATCGACTCACTTATGGAACATGTTCATTATCAGTTATCGTTTACGTATAGTCTCTTATCAACTTGGCGCTCCTTGGATGACGTAGGGTATGGTCAACTATCAAACCCTATCAAGTCATCCGAGTTAGTACTGATGCATTTGGAAATCATTGGAGAACTCTTCTCCTATATTTTACTACCATGGCCAAGGACTTCATTGCATCATCTTCCTTGAGATGTCACCTCTTATACCGAGGGTGGACAATCCCATCTTGACCACTCAATTGTCTTCGTGAACTTCTTGATGTACTCGCGTTTGAATCCCATGTTTAGAGACTCGTTGGCCATAGCCAAAGTACAACCGTTCGTCCACGAGACGTCTTTGGTGTCTCAGGTCTAAGGACGACTTACACAATAGTGATGTGAATTGACCAAATTGACAGTTCGGTATAATACCATTCAGAGATTCATACGGATCAATTCAGTGAACTCTTTCCACTAAAGAGCACCCACTATCTGTCCTTAGTGTCCCCACACTAATGGCTACGGGACTGGCCATACTCATGATATGAGTGAAACTAGATAATGCTATTCTATCCAGATACTTCGATGTCCTTCTCACGTATCCTTCGAATAGGAATGTTTAGAACACATGCTTTAAGACTAGTGATCTCTGTATTACGATCACGTCATAATTCATTTAAGTCCAATTATGTATTCATGGACATCATTATAAGCATCACACGTGTACTATAATGAATATGTTGTATTAGTCAACATGGAACGAGATGTGGAATGTGTGATTGACTTGCCGGCGACATATATTTCCATCAAGGACGACACAACATGCAACGATACGAACACATATGCGACACGACAAAAATGAAAACACAAACATGATAAAATGACAAAGGAGATAGAAATCAAAATGCGAGGAAGATACGAACGTGCTTTCACCTTGGGTATTTGAGCCTGAGTGCCTTTACTTGCGCCTTGGCGTGTTGGTCGGGCTGAATGCAAACCGACAGGGCTGTTGATGAGGACGATGGGGGCTCAAAGACGTCTCTAGTGAAGCGAGCTGGTTTTCATCACTAATAAAAGAGATACCTGCCTTTTAATAGTATGCATTTTAAAAACTTTGAAATGATTAACTAATGTAATAATAAGTAAAAGTATTTTAAATATGTACAAAGTTTCTAAGTCATGAATTATGTTTTTATTATATATTTTTTGACTAACATCTGAAAATCAGAACTCACTGGATTAATTCAATTAGCAACAGATTAATTGATGCCTGACGTCATCATTGACATCGTCTGATGGGTAATTTCTTACGGTTATGAAACTATGTGATGCAGTGGTCCTAGGTGGATGTACGTGCAGGCCCCAACTCATGGGTTTTTGTCGTGCTCCAAGCTTTTGTCTGGTGGCCGATGACAGTGATGGTGACCTTCTAATCCTCATCAGATTGATGACGACTACAATGTAGAGCGGAATAACTCTGTCGGCCCTCACACATAACAGACATGTTTGACCTGTACCAAAGAAATCACTCTAGACATGTTTCCCACCTATTCTAACGTGAGTGTGGTGGAGTGCAGCTGATAAGTATACTGAAGTAGATAATTCAACTGGCAAGCAAGGGAAACGACGTACCTCGTTGGTGCAATTTGCCAGTGCGGATAGGTGCGGTGGAGACATGCCGGAGAGGGGCACGATAATGCTCAACTGGTGGCAGCAGAGCTGCACAAGAGTCATGACACGGGGAGGAGAAAGTTGAGAAAGGGCTCACGGCAGCACGACACGGTGATGATGTGACACGATGCCAGCGGCACGATTCGATGCATGCGGTGTGGATCTTGTAGACGCGGCAGGAAACTAGGCAACTAGAGTGGCGATCAAGCAGCGTCAAGGGCGCTCATACAGTCCATGCAAGTGGGTGGGCCGCGAAGTTAAGACCACGCAGTAACGCAAG
The DNA here is from genome assembly GCF_029677425.1 of Wolffia australiana. Taxonomy (NCBI): domain Eukaryota; kingdom Viridiplantae; phylum Streptophyta; class Magnoliopsida; order Alismatales; family Araceae; genus Wolffia; species Wolffia australiana. Next base: position 5,605,186 of record NC_135836.1, on the reverse strand, counting down.
TGGTAGAGTGGGTGCACTAGCAAGTAGGTGTAGTGCGCAGGTGTTAGATCATCGCAGTCGTCCAATGGGTGACGTGCATGATTGGGTGGCAACACGAATGGCTGAGGCGACGTAATCAGGGGTGGATGTCAGTGTCATGAAGGACTGGGTAGTGTCACGCTCATCTGGCAAAAGTGCAGTACAAGGGGCTGGCGCGTAGCAAGGGCGATGAGGTAGTGTTAACGGTGTCTGAGCATCATCGTGGGAACTGACTGACTGACTAGAACGTGTTTGGCAGGGTGAGTGACTGGTTGGTGTTTGGCCGGGTGGAGTCGTGCGCAGCTGGTCAACGGTGATGTAGTGTGACCAATGAATGGTACAAGCGGCCAACGAAGATGCCAAAGCGACGGAGCACGACACTCGATGGTGGTAACCAGCCTGACAAAAAGGCCCATATTTCCCTTATAAGAGGGGGGGATGCCCATCGTAAGAAAGAGAAGAAAAAGTGAAGAAAAGAAAGAAACAATGTAGCCCCTTTGTCTTTTCTGGTTTTTTAATTTTATTTATTACTAAAATACCCCTTCGAGAGAGAGAGGGGTTAGGGCTTCATCACAGCCTTCACAAGAGCACTACTATCGACATTGCCAGTGCTGCCATCGCCGCCCTTGGGATTGCCTTGCCGCCATCAGACATGCCCGAGCAACTAGCAGGTGGGCGCAGCCATTGTTGCCAAACCAGACAGCAACCGTAGCCACGCTCCACGGTCACAACCGCGAGCTGTGGCCACCACCACGCATTTGCAATCGCAGTCGCGAGCAGCAGCCGAAGCTGCCTGCAGCAACCACAATCGCCAGAGCAGTCGCAGACGCCCGTAGTGTCCGTAGCCGCCGAAGCCGCCCGTAGCGGCCACAACCGTAGCCTTCCATAGCGACCGCAACCGCTGCAACGACCTCAGCCACCACAGCCGTAGCTGCCTACAGCGGCTGTAGCCGCTCGTAGCGGCTGTAGTCATCGTACAAGGCCATGCAGCCACGCAGCCGTAGCCGGGCAGCAGCACAACCATGAAGCCGTGCAACTGCGCAACCACAATTGTTGCTGTGCAGCTACAGTTGTAGCCGACGCAGCCACAGCCGTGTAACTGCACAGTCAGGCAATCGTGCTGCCGCATAACCGTGTTACAGTCACAACCCCATAGCCAGAGCAGCGGCCACACAGCTGCATTCACATTTGTGCAGCCACAGTCGCTGCCGCGCAGCCATGCCACCGCGCAGCTGCAGTCATGCAGGCGCAACCACGTAGCCACACAACCAAGCCACAATCGTAGCCGCACAACCATGTAGCAGCCGCATCCGCCTGCCTGGCTACATCTACTACCACGTTGTGTTGGCGTGTTGACGCCGCGGCTTCCTGCGCCGCCACCATCCTCGTCCTTACGCGTGCCTCCAAGCCCATCACCGTGTCTCGTTGTGTCACTGTTCTCTTCAACGCGCTCACCTCTGAGCCATCGCTGTGCCTACCAGTGCCACCGTCGTCCGTGCCACCGTGCTCATCTCAGAGCCCATCACCGCACCTAGCTGCACCTCAGCCGTTCTCGTCATTGCGCTCGCCTACGAGCCTATCACGGGTCTGGTTGTGCCGCCATCCTTGCTATTGCGCTCGCCTCTGAGCTTGTCACCGCACCTAGCTGCGCTGCCACCATCCTCGCTCCTACGCTTGCCTTCGAGCCCGTTGTCATGTCTACACGCGCCACACGTGTGCCTACTGTTCTCTAGAGTAGTTTCGAGGATGGCAATTGCCAAACGAACCGTCGCCGCCACATCACCGCCGTGAAGTACATGCTGCCGCACGATGAACCACTGCCGTCGTTGCCGCCGATGCCTACTTCTGTCTGCTGATAGTTAGATTTAGTCAGTCACAACCAACAACATCGTAGCAACTGCTTAATTCATCATCGTTGAAGTCCGATGCCCACCCGGTCACTGTTACCTACGCGGCCGCCCTGTGCTGCTGCTCTACCAATCAGCCCTCCTCTCCTTGTGGTGTAACACGAGCCGTTTGATCCTGGCGCGTCTTGGTACATCAGTGCCGACATGCTTTACTTGGGGTATTTGAATATGGGTGTTTTCACCTTCATCTTCGCATGCCGATCGGGCTGGATATGAATCGGCGGGGCCATCGATGATGATGACGATGGCTCTGAAGACATCTCTGATGTAGGCTTGCTTGCTCCATCATTAAAACATAAGGGGATGAACTATCATTTGATGACAACACACAGAGGGTGTGAGGGCTAAACTGAATTTAAGGAAACATGGGAGAGTGCAAGGAACAAGGTTGTGTGTGACAGAGAGCTTGGGGAGGAAGATTTGTTGTGTAAAAAATGTTTCAAGGTCATGCTTATGGACATGAGGACAAGGTTGCGGATGTGAGAGTAAAAAGTGCGACATGAAAGTGGGTGACTGGGTTAGTGTAAGCACATGCAAGTGCAAGGTAGCGCATCAGAGAACGAGGTTTATCAAGAGACACAAGGCTACAAGAGGCAGCAAGAGATAGATAGCTTCATGTGAGCTCCATGTAAAGACAGGGATCTAATGGCTTGAGGGTGAGTGTCATAAAGTGTAAGCAACCAATGTAGTACCAAAGTGCGAGGGAAAAATGGAGCAAGGGTGTGTGGGAAAATACAAGAACAAGCATGATGAATAAGAATTTTTTGTTTGATCATCAAATATAATGCAATTTTTTCATTGAATAATCAAATATTATGAGTTATGATTGTCCGTCATGTTGATGCGGGGGAGTGTTTCCAAAGGATTGGTATAGAGAAACGTAAGAATATATGGAGCTTGAAGTGATTTTGAAGCAGATAGAATAATATGATGGGTGAAATTCATGTGGTTGATAAAAATAAATTATAAACTTGAATACATAAAGAGAAAGGGTTGTCTTTTAAAATGCTCTACTTGGTTAATCTAGACTGAATTGGACAAATATTAGTATGTAAGTAGTTACAATAACATTTATAAAAGTAAATTGATTAATCCAAAATGAGAGATGGATACTTTAATATTAGTTTGATTTTTCATTGATTTTTTTTATTGGCAAAAACACAGTGCCGGGTACGTCCAATCCAGCTGTGCCCTGGATGCCACCCAGGCGGGTTTTATATATAAAGTGGATTGTTTATCAGCGTTTTAGGCGTGGAGCGAGCATAAATATCCCAACTACAATCGGATCCCACTCTTCCACGCCCATGTGCACGAAAGAGAAAAGATACATAAGTGATACCTGACAGGTGCTTTGAGAAGGTCGCTCATGGCGGCGCGTCCCCGGATCCCCCTGTGGTGGTGATGATGCACAGAGTGTGGGGGCTCTCCCCGCCATTGAGAAGTGTCGTCGATGAGGTGCATGGCGGGGCCATCAATAAAGCGGGAGAGCGAGCGCTCCGCCTCCCGTGCTTCATGAAAGACGCCAACCGCGGGGGTTAATCTCCAGGAGATGTATGCATGCCAACATGAGTATGGGGAGCCAGCATAGAAGAGTTGATGCGTGGAGTGCTGTCCAACCCGCCATCCACAGATGTTAGTGTTGAGGCGCTCGGCAAATTGGACGATCAGGCAAGAGGATGAGTTCTCCCGCCGTCATCCCTCCATACAATCTGCCACTCTCGCGGCTTCCCCTTCGACAGTGTGCGATGCATGCCAAGAGCCGGCAAGCCAAGGCGTTCCATGCAGTAGCATCCACGAGCTGTTGGAGGGAGTTCCTGCCAAGAAAAGAAAAAGAGGTAGGGGTACGTGTGTATAATGCGTGGTTGGCAAGAGCATCTACTATCTAATTTCCCTTGTGTAGCTGGTGATGAATACTAGGTGTGTGTGGGCGGCACCGTATGATGTCCTGGCATACCCGCTAAAGCCGCCACTGGGAGCATTTACCTTCACGAAGCATGTCAACTATTACCTGTGAGTCCAATTCTATGACGATATTGTGAAAGTTTTGTTCCTCGTAGAGGAGTAAACCATCACGTATCACCATAGCCTCGGCTACTGTATTAGTCTGAATGCCATAGAAGGACAAAAGAGCAAAGATAATGCTCCATGTATGGTCATGGAGGATACCGCTCCTTCCAGCTGGACCAGGATTCCCTTTGGCCGCATCATCCACATTCAGCTTGAGGGTGCTGATTGGTGGTGGATGCCAACGAACAATCTGGAGCTGAATGCGGGTAGGGGCGAGGGTCACTCGGATGCCCCAAGAATGAAGGAGGTCACATGAGAGGACTGAGATGTGGGCACGAGGAGGTATAAGATGGTGGATGTGCCGTATCCATAACTTGACTCGTCGCATGATATCCAAGGCATGGGAGTACCTGCAAAACGAGAGGAATTGCGCCCTTTCCATATCTCCCATAGTAAGTAGGCTATGGTAATGTGGAGGAAGGGGCTTTGTTTGGAGCGTGTTGGCGAGAGATACATCTTGCCAAAACACTCTAACAGTGTGAGAATAGGGGAAGTATCGAGGAGTGGATGCCAATGATGTCTACGGCCGTCTCACTATAAAGGAAGAGGTGCTCCATAGTCTAAATCTGCGGAGATGTGGGGCAACAATGGCAACGCGAACTGAGGGAGTGAACGATACGGATCACTCAATCGTCATTAGGTAGACCACGATGCATGAGTCTCTAGAGGAAGAAAGAGACCTGAGTAGTGATCGGCGAATGCCATATGCGACGACCCCAATGTTGGATGGGGGTTTTCTCACGACAATGCTCCCAAGAAGATCTATAGGAGTAGGATCCGTCAAGGGTAAGCGTCCAAATAGCAATACTCTAGGCCTGGGATAAAGTGTCTAAAGGGAGGCCATGCCGCTCCCAAAGATGGTGCATGTTGACCATGAGCAGCGGTGCCACTGTCAATCGAAGGCGATGCGGTTCAAAGTGGGGATGGCAGGCTAAGGGTGCGTCAGCGAGCCATGTATCATACCAGGCGCTAATCTTGCCTATACCGACATGCCAGTGTGTGACCTTGGCTATCTCTAGCCGATGTCGGTGCCAAGTCTGCCATCTACGATTGCCTCAGATATCCAACTCTCTACGGACCCACTCGCCATATTTCGCTAAGATAAAACTCCCTAGTGGGGACTACGTGGTATGCATTCGCCACACGAGCTTCTTCTGAACCATGTCTTGGACGTCCTAAAGGCGTCTGATCCCTAGACCGCCCTCTTCTGTCGGGCGACAAGCTTTCTCCCAAGAAATCCAGCGGTGACGACTCTCTCCCTCGAGGTGATTGGACCATAAGAATCGGGCACATAGTCACTCCACAGAGCGGAGAACTGTAAGGGACAGTGAATAAACCGCGAGGGTATATAGAGGAATACTCATGAGAGTGTGTAGGATAAGTTGAATGCGTCCTCCAAGGGGTAGAAAATGAAGTTTCCATCCCTCAAGTTTCTTTCTCAATTTGGCCAATAAGGCATCAAAATAATGATGACGAGGCCATCCGAGGAAGATAGGGCATTTCAAATAATCGAAAGGGAGGCATCCTCGAGAGTATCGAGTATACTGTTGGATAATCTGAGAGCACTTTGATAACTTGAAAATTATCATGTTTAATTGATGAATATTACATTATATTTATGTGTTTTAATGGCCATAGTTGCATGTTATCATATATAAATGGAGATAAATGACTTGCACTTTGATTTTATTATCGATTTTATTTTTTATTATTTTTACATGGTATTTAACCTCATTTCATTGAAGAAATATTTTTTACATGCCCTTAAATACTTTGGTAAGGGCTTTCCTAATTTTTGTGGAATTTTTCTATTTTTTTATAATTTTCTGACAAGTGTTTAGCCAAGAAATGATTTTTAAGAATTAAAAGAATATATTATATTATTTATTTAGTATTTAAAAATTCTTTAATGGCATTATTTATTAAATCTATGGCATCCACGTCATTCATCCAAAAATTCAGACGAATGATTGGAAGCGCCAAGATTAGTCAATGATAGGCTCATTATGGCATCGCGCATCACGATGCCATACTGAGTGAATCATGTACGTTTAAAAAAAGAAACATGGTGCGGTGAGCGAGAAGAAGAAAAAGGTACGTTGTTTTATTTATTTTGATTCTTTTTGTACAATAAATGCACGCAGAGAATCAATTTCTGTGTGCATTTATTAAAATAGATACCTCGTACCGCAGTCGGTTAGCCGTGAGCATTAAATGCACGTGACAACGAACACGTGCATTTTTTTTGATGAAATAATGATTACACGTAAAAATTGATTTGCCGCGTGCATTAAATGCATCGGAAAATTGACCTTGCGTGTAATAACTATTTAAAAGACATCTTTTGTCTTTTCTTTTTTTAAGACACACAATGACGTGGCGCTGGAGACGCGCACAACGACGTGCCAGAACGCAATCAGAAAATGCCATTTTTTTGACATATTTTGAAGAGAAATAAAAGATTCAGTGGTTGACATTAAACGCCAGTAAAATGGCGATATCTTGAGATCTAGACGTCTGATTGAGCTGAAATTTTTAGGGCAAAATTTTCTTTTACCCCTCTACAATCCATTCGTTTGGATCTTTAAATAGAGGTCTAGAAAATTCACTTTTTGAAGCTCTCCCCAAGGATTTGGCTAAGAAGGACACATGAGTTGCTTTGGAAGTCGACATATCTTGATTCTGCATTCAATGTTGTAAGTTTCTGATTTTTATTTTGAACTTCTTCTTGAGAGATTCTAAAATGGCTTGGCATGGGCAAAATGTACATGCCCTAGAAGTTATTTTGAATGAAATTAACATTCCGATTTGAGTCTGATTTGATATCTGATTTTTAATCTTTAATTTTTAATAGATTTGAAATAATTCTACATTTTTATAGCTTTAAATTAGGGTCAGATTTCACTTTTTCCCCAAATTCTTCACTTTATCTATCTAGGTTAATTTATCTATTTTCTCTCTCTAGATTTCAAAATTGATTGTTTGGAAATTTAATTTAATATATAAAAAACCTAAATATAAGATTTCATCCAAAAATTCGTCCATCTTGAAGTCCAATTTTAAAAACCCCTTCTTGATTATTAATTCCTAATTTTAATTCTGAAAATTATCTTAAAATTTTATAATATTTGGAAATTAGTAATTCAAATTAATCTGATCTTATAATTAAAATTATTCTATCTCGAGTGTTTTGGCCAAAAATACTTAAAATTCAAATTAAGTTTTACTTAATTTTGAATAATTTAAAATATAATTAAGTACAATTAAGTTTATTATTTGTAAAATTAATTCATTCTTCAATTAATTTATTAAAAATTGGATAAAATCTTGCTTGTTGCCTCCCTGTTGTTCGACCCCTTGCTCGCTCTATACACTATATTTAGTGATTAAGGGTATTTATAAATTTTATTGTATAAGTCTAAACGCCCAATCAACAACGTATTTACACATGAATTTTAGGGTTATCATAGTTTAAAGTGGTGGAAGGACCGACCATGAAGCTACGCTTTGAGGCATTGACGAGCTGGCCAGAAGCCCACTCGTACGAAATGAGGACACTCATAAGTTCTTTAATGTATTTTTTAAAATCCATTGAGGAAAAGGATGACATCATATACAAATAGTGAGTGCGAGAGGATCTGGTATCCCCTTTTTGTAAAAGATGGTTGGATGAGGCCTCGGGCAATCGTTCTTGTGAGCGATCGGCAAAAGACCTCCTCCATCAATATGAAAAGAGTGGTTTACAAAGGATCACCTTGCCGTAGACCTCTCATGGCCGTGAAGAATCTAGTGGAGTTTTCGTCCACCAGGAGAGAGAAGTGGTTCTCTCTAATGCAGGCATCAACGAGATCAATGACTGCATCGGTGAACCCAAAATGATGTGACACCTGGGTAAGGAAATTCCACTCTACTCGATCAAAAGCCTTTTCCATATCCCATTTGATGATGACATTCAAACCTCGAATATGAGTGTTTAAGGACTGGGCTAACTCATGAACTAGCATGATACTGTCATGGATCTATCGACCCTTGACAAAACCACACTATTTAGGTGAGATAAGTCTATCAAAGAAGGTCCCTAGTTGATTTGTAATGATCTTAGATGCAACTTTATACCATACATTACAAAGACTGATAGATAGAAAGTTCTTAAATGAAATTGGGTTTTCCACTTTTGGGATAAGTGCCAAGAAAGTGGATTTCCAATTTCGTGGTAGGACTTTGCGTGGAAATACCTTCTTGATAGCAAGCACCAAATCCGTGCCTATGATATCCCAACATGCTATATAGAATTCCGTTGAGAATCCATCTGATCCTGGAGCCTTATTCCTACCCAAGGAAAAGACTACCTCCTTTATCTCCTTTCACGTAGGAAGGGCTGTGAGTAGTGCGCTCTCCTAGTCGGTCACCAAATGGGGAATGGAGGCGAGTAGGTCCTCGCTCATGACAGTCGGCTATGAGGAAAGGAGCGAGCTATAATATGCAACGCCTGTAGTCACTAGTTGGATAGGGTCCTGATTATACGTTCCTAATAGGGTTGTATAATTAGGACGGGCTCAGTGGCGAATCGAGGCTTGAAAGAAACATGTGTTTCTATCACCTTCTCTCAGCCATTGGATATGTGATTTCTGGAGGTAGAAAATCTCATGTCGTCGCAAAGCATCCTCAAGCTGCTCGCTAAGCATAGTCTTGCGCTCTCCTGCGTTGTACGTCCAATCATCCTGTAGTTTTCGCTCAATAGCAACTAGCTCCCTCCTGAGTGTTTTTACTGGTGCATGCACGTCTCCGAATACATGTCGATTCCACCATTTCAGGTGGAACTTGAGGTTCCTCAGTCTATAACTGAAGTTCTCGAGAGGCGAATCAGAGATCGTTCCATGCCAGTGACTATGCACAAAACCTTGAAAGGCTTCATGCTCTAGCCACATAGCTTGGATCCAAAAGGGAGGGCGACGGACACGAGTAGTAGAGTCTGGAAGGAGTAAAAGCGGTGTGCGGTTGGAGTAGTAAAATGGAACTATCTCGATGGTAAGGGTGCAGTGCATCAGTGCGGTGTTGTTACAAAAATAATGGTCGAGCCGCTTGTACATACACGCATCTGCCTGGCGCTTATTGTACCATGTCCACTTCTCACATATAGTGAGAGGCTCCACGAGGGAAGCCTAGTGAATAAAGTCATTGAACGCTTGCATAGATCGTGCCCTAGGTGGGCGGCCTCCCTAGCATTCATTGACTGCCCGTATGCAGTTAAAGTCCCCCGCTATAAACCAAGGGAGATCAACAAGTCTCAGATGGGTCTCGATATGTAGGGTGAGTTCCTCCCAAAGTGCTTCACGCACTAGATGTCTATGCAAGGCATAGAGGACCGTGAGCCTGTATGGCTTCGGGGAGTACGGTACTGCAAAAGTGATGTATTGTGTCCCTTCAGCAAGAAATTCCAACGAATAATCTCACTTCCAAAAAAGCCAAAGCTTATTCGAGGAATGACAGTAAACATGATCCATTCCGAGTTTCCTCGTAATAGAAAAAGATTGATATAGTGTAATCATCTGCTCAATAAGCCGAACTATCCCTAGGTTGTGCTTATTAATCAGGGCAACAAGGTGTTACTGGGTTAGAGGGCTGCCTATCCCTCTATAATTCCAAATGAGGCTTGGAATCATGAGGCTAACGGCTCGCGTGATGCACCCTCAATCGGATGTTATATATATGACGTGTATGGAGGGCATCCGAATGATGTCCTGGAGGAGGGAAGGTATCCATGTCTGAATCCTCAGAAAGAGGCATTATCCTCCTCCTCTCCCGTGGAAGCGTGACCACTAGTGCCTCCACCAGTATCCTCAGAACAAGTGAGAAAAATTTGACGGTCAGTCAAGCATTCCTCCCTCTCAAACGGGATATGTGTTGGATGGAGGTTGGGCAGGGAGGTGAGTATATCGGGTGGGGGGGGCATGTGGCTAGGAGAGGATGGTGGGATGGGGTTGTGAAAGGGTGGAGGAGGTGGAGGGGATGAAGGTGGAGCTGGGGTTAATGGTGGGGAGGGGTGGGAAGATGTAGGCCGAGGTGAATGAGAAGATGTAGGCTGAGGGGGTGACGAGGGGCGGGAGGAGATACGAAGGGGCGATGAGGGATGGGGGTTGTTGGCCGAGGGGATGGTGAGGGATGGGAAGATACAGGCCGAGGGGATGATGTGGGACAGGGGGGGTGTAGGGCCACAGGTGCTAGGGATACTAGATCGACTCTGCCCGACCTCAACATAGTCTCTCGTATCGGGTCCTTCTGGTGCGTCCAGAAGGGAAAAAGCATTTGAGGTAAGTGCAGGTGCACTTACCTCTTGTATCGGGTCCTTCATTGATTTTTTGCATCATCTCATTGATATTACCTTCGTTTTAATACAAATTTCCTGTACGTGCCTTAATAAATTCTTTTCATGCAGATCCTGTTTTAACTCTACAAATTTAATGGACTAAAGTATTCTCTTTAGTGCATCAAATTATTATTGGGCTGAAGGTAAATGATAATAAACAGGTTGTTTAAAGGAAGCCAAACACCAGTTACAATTGCACTAGCTGCAAGCAAGTGACTATTGGAGAGCTCAAGGCCACATGCAGCTGGCAAGCGCCTTTGCCTAGGCACTTGAGCCCAACATAGAGCCCTTGGATCCCACAAGAGAGCCCAAAAGGAGCCAACACAGGCCCAATGGTAAAGACCCCACAAGAGGTAGCATGGTTCATGTATGTGCATGAGAGGGGAACTATTTAATTTTTCCATAATCAATATTTAAATAAATGTTTCACTTTTTATGATTATATATATGGGATAAATTCTATCCTATTTCCTATAATCTATCCTATTTCCTATAGCTCCGCACCAGGCTGGGCCATCAAACTATGAAATGAATCATGACCTGTTAGGCGGCAACCTTAAAAAACTAAAGAAAGATTATGACCATGCTTCGAGCAGACCTGGCACGAAGCCTGATAAACCCAAAATATGGCATAAAATTGTACACATCGTAAATGCATTTTATGTGTATTACCTTCAAATTTATAACATTTTTCATCTCATGCACTAAATAGAGTAAGTGATAAAATGATGTGTCTGAATGCGATTTTTACATATTTTACAAGTCAAAGTATTTCTGGGCGAAAATATGTTTAAAAACATTTTTAATTTTAATGATATTAAGGCTTCCTCTCGTACGTCAATCCATGGTTTTTCAGGGAAGAAGTCAAAGTTGAAGAAAGAAATAAAGGAGAGAAATGTAGAGGAAGAATATATATATATCTAAAGAAAAAAAATGGCTTTAGGTGGGAAACTAGGGTTGAGCCAGGGAACAATAGTGCCCAAGCCAGCGACAAGCAGGCAAACACAGGATGCTCAAGCCCTAGCAGCCAGCAAGGAACGATACCCCGCACAAGCCCTAGCAAGTCCACCAAGGAGCGCACCAAGAAGCCCACCAAGGAGCCATGCATGCACACAAGAGGGAAACCTTTATTTATTTTGATTTATAATATCGATCAAGATTTATACAGCATCAAGTGTTTTAATTTTTTCTGATATGGGAGTAAATTTGAATGTTCCTTTCATCTTCACATTGGGCCAGGCCGAGAAGCAACAAAGGGATCACGGCCGAACAAGCCTCTATATTTAGAAATATAAAAAAATTTAAGACCGGGCTTCATACCAATCTGACCCAAAGCCCGAATCATAATGGGCCAACTTAAGTATATTGATATAACCTCTACTGTTGATCTTCTTAAGGAAGATCAGACAAGGAGATCTTCCTATTCTTATAAATTTTTCCTTCTTTTTCTTTTCCATGCTTCTGATTGGCCACGATGGTTGACAAGGTAGGCGGGGCCCTTCGATAAACCAATCATAATGGAGAAAAGGCTAATGACGGGCAGCTAACATGGCTGATGGGTGCATCAGATTACTAAGTGTCCATGGATGGGACTTAGTATCAGCCATTGGAAAAAATATAACAAAGATCAGACAGTCAGGGGTAGATCCATTCATCTCTGCCCTAAATCGTCGATACTGTCACTAGATGGTGGTTTTTGGCCAGAGATGGGGCCGCTAAGGCAATCTAACCTCCTGGGAGGACCCCAAGGCCATCCCAATGCATTGACGGCCATGGGAGGTGCTTCCCAAGCCGTCAAATGGGCTTGACAGCCCCCAATATTCTTTCCTTCTGATCTGGATTTCAAG